>NC_138051.1:57602443-58202443 GCF_964194185.1 Rhinolophus hipposideros | reverse complement strand
GGTGGAAAAGTGGGGGCCTGAGAAGGAAAACACTATGAAGCTTTAGGAGAGGTGATCCTAAGATGGGGGAACTAACTCAGAATGTATGGCAATGGGCTGCGTGGGGTCAGGGGCCCCCCTCTCTTAGTAGTAGCTGCTTGAGTTCTTGGGGCAAATTCTTGGTGGCTCCTGCTTCAAAATCTATTCAGCCCTTATCTTTTAGTGACACATACTGACCAATTTATGAATGAGTTAAGACAATATCTAGGATTTGCTTCAAAATAAGTCAGTTTCCAGGAGGGGTGAAAGGTTTCCATGAAACACTGTTGGCTGTGAACTAATGATGGCTGAAGTGTGTGACGGGGACAAGGGAGTTCCATGTCCTATCTGCACGTTTGACATTTTCCGTAATAAAAAGTTCATCTATCCAGAATCAGCCATTCCTCCCCAGCTGCATGCTCATTGCCCTGCTCCTCTGGCCTGGAAGCTACAACCACCTCCCAGGTCTGCCAACCTGAGCCATGCCCCTTCAGCTTATTCTCAACACGGCCGCCAGAGGGAGCCTACCACAACGGGAGTCCCACGCTGAAACCCTCCCCAGGCCGGGTCTCAACTGAGTAACCCCGTCTGCAAGCCCACATTACATCTCACCCCTTTACCTCTCCAGCTCCTCGCTGGCCACACGTCAGCCTCTCTCAGTCTCCTCCATGGTCCCTAAGGCCTTTTGTGCTGGGAGGTGGGGGGTGTGTGGAGAGTTCCGATTTGACAAGACCTCAGACATTGCAATGTTGCATGGGACATAATTATACGATTTTTGTCATTGTTTATCTGAATTCAAATCCAGTTGGACATCCTGTATTACATCTAGCGACCTACCCCTAACAGACTATGAACACCGACCGGAAGAACCTACTGTCATCTCAATGTTCCCAGTGTCTACCAAAGGTGCCGCCTTCTAGCAGATAGTTGCAAAAAAGCACCCTCTGGGCTGATGCAGCTCCTTGTCCAGTTGCAAGGATTTCAGGCCCACTTGCTTCAATGGCCAGGTGACTTTTATAGTGTACAACCTGCCCAACCATTCTTGGAAGTTCTGCAGGAAGCCAGAGAAGCAGGTGCTTCCAGAATGAGAGACTAAGCCAGCCCTCCCGGCTCTTTCTCTCCCTAACAGTGGGCAGGGACTGGGAGGGGTGACCAAAGCCGTGGCTGGCAGTTCCTTCTGGGTGCTTTTGGATTTGTGCCCATCTGGGATGGGTCTGAACCCTTGCAGTGCCCTATGGTGGTGGGCCGAGGGGCCCCTTGCCAGGCGCCAGCTGCCCCCGTGGCCTGAGGGTGCAGACTCAAACCATTCCAAGTAAACATTTGACCAGCACAGCCCCAGCCCTCATCCCACACCAACACTTGGCCCTTGTTCCTGGACAGGCTCCTCTGTGTCCCATTCTTTGTGGCTGACATTTCAGCCGGGCCCTGGAGGGGCTGGGGTGACCCGGTGCCCCATCCTCATTCTGTAGACAGGCCCCAGGGGGGTGGTCCCTGTGGCAGTGGGCACTCAGCGGGGGAGTCCCAGCAGACAGCCGTCGCCAGGCTGGGCCAGCCATCCCCAGACACCCCACCGGGCCCTGGGGCTGTGGAGCCCACGGTCTGAACCGTGGAGCCACGGGGCTGCCAGCTGACTCGGCTGCTTTGTTCCAGTCCTCGAGTGGTCGGAGGGTGGTTGAGGACTGTGGCTCCTTCTTTGCTGAGAAGCCACAGATAACACCGGCGACAGAGCCTGATAACGTGTCTGTTGGAGGCTCTCTCCCAGACAAGCCCCGCTGTTCCCACCAGCCCCAAGGGCCCCGGCAGCCCAGCCTGTCTCCAGAGGTCAGCCCCTCCCAGGGGTCTCAGCCCTTCTCTTCCAGAGGCTGAGGCACAGGCTGGCAGAGCCCTCTCAAAGGTCCTCAGGACTCTTGGCCCAAGAGCGGAATAAACTAATCCTGATTTATTTCCTGGAAGAGAATGTCAGAGAATATGCCTCTTTCAGTGGAATTCCAGGCTGTGGTTCCTGAGGAGATGGGGTGGAGGGTGGAATCTCTTTCTATTATAGAGGCCCTCAAATTCTGAGGTGACATTCTGAGTCACCTCTTTTGCGTCACAAGAGCCCACCCTATGCCATGCCTTTAGGGTGGGCACAGGGACACAGGAACAAATAAGACATGGTCCATGTCCACAGAAGCTTCCAGGAAGAGGGCACTGAAGATCTACCTGCTCTGCTCTGACCCAGGCCTCCACCCCAGGTCTACAGGTGGCGTGGCCTGAGTAGGCAGTATATGAGGGAGTACCTAGTCCGCCATGGGGGTCCTGGGGTGAGCCTCAGTGCCAAAGGGCTGCACAGCTGAGACCTGAGGCGCCCAGGAGTAGGCTCCAGTGTGAGAGAAAAGACACAGGCCCTGCTCTGGGGAAGATCTTGTCTGCTGCTCAGGGAAGAGTCAGAAGACACCTTTGCCAAGGCCCAGAGAGTACGCATTATTTCTGAAGTCAGTTCTCACAGTGTCCTGAGCATGGTTCTGGTAAGCAGGTATGGGCTATGAGCATTGCCAAGAGAAAATTCCCCCACCCTGCTGCCCTAGACTGCATGGGGACACTGGGCTCCCAGTTTAACCACAGAGAGCACAGGGGTGGGGGTGGAGGCCCCGAGCATGGAGTGAGTCCTTGCTCTGCTTCTCCTCGCTGTGGGACCCAGGGCCGACCTCTGGGCTCTCTGAGGCCTGAGCTAGAGGTTCTCCAGGACCTGGTGGGGACAGAAGCCCCAGGAGAGTCCCTGTCGGAGGGCCACTGTGCCTGGAGGGACAAGGCCAGCGGCCTCCCTCCTCAGAAGGAGTATCTTCCTGGCTCCCCTTGGAGTACTGTGGAGAGCGGGGACCCAGTTTTCCAGCATCTGTGGACTCAGGAGCTGGCTGCCTTTCACCAATGCAGGGACCTTACACAGTTTCATAGGCAGGCCTCTGGCTCAGAAATGAGAGGCCTGAGGTCCCAGGTGTATAGGCTTCCAGAGAGGCCTCTTGCCATCTACTGCCCTTCAGCCAGCTCCCTCTGAAAGCTAAGCAACCACCAGGCTCAGCCTAAGTGGACTCCAGAGCAGTTCTTATTCATTCATCCTTCCTTCCAAGATCTTCTTTGTGCCAGGCACCAGAGGCCCAGTGGTGACTAAAACAGACACAGTTCCTGTCTTCAAGAAGCTTCTAGTCTTGTGGGGAAAGGCAGGCCAATAATCAGACAACGAAAAGTGAGGGATGCAGGTGGCGCAGAAACAGAACAAGCTATGAGAGAGGATCGGGGTGGAGGGCCAAGAATCAGGGGAGGTCTTTCCAAGGAGGTGACACTGAAACTGACACCTGGGCAGGTGAGAAGGGAGAGATCAGTGTCTGTACTGGTCTCGGGCTGAGTCACATTCACCTCAGGCCACCCCTACCTCACACCTAGTGCAGTGCCAAGCAGATTCAAACCAAGATCATGCAGCTTGGAAACATGGGTAGCTGTGATATTTCTATGGGGAGCAAGGGAAGGAGTGGCACAAAGGGGAGGTGAATGCTAGATTGTGAGCCTGAGACAGGAGGAGCTTAGATGATGGGGTTCACCCTGTCCACTACCTGGTAGAGAAGCCCAGCCCCCCATGCCGAGTTGATACTGTAAGTGCTCCCCCAACCTTTAATCCTACAGATGCCCTCCCTCTTTAGAGCAGGAGGGAACACACACTCCAGTCTTTGCTCAGAAGGAGTCTTGCCCCCATGGGCA
Organism: Rhinolophus hipposideros; assembly: GCF_964194185.1. Lineage (NCBI taxonomy): Eukaryota > Metazoa > Chordata > Mammalia > Chiroptera > Rhinolophidae > Rhinolophus > Rhinolophus hipposideros. The sequence continues at coordinate 58,198,693 of NC_138051.1, read as the reverse complement.
TGAGGGGGAAGCTTGGCTGGCAGCCCAGGCCTGTAACCTCTAACTCTGCCCTCTGCCCATGGTCTGGCCGGCTCTACTGCAGACTTCCTGTGTGGCCTTTGGGAAGTCCCTCCCTTCTCCGGGCTTGGGACAGTGACTTTAGGACAGGGTGGAAAGGTGGAAGTGGTATAGTTTTCCCCAGCCAGTTGATTCTGGGAGCATTTTGGATGTGGGCTAATGGGAGGTAGAAGGGGTGGGTCTCTGCCACTTGCTGAATCTAGTGTCCTCAAGCCTCCCTCTCTGGGGAATCTTGCCCATCTGCAAAGAGAGGGTGCTGCTCTCAATGCCATTTCCTAGGCCCCAGGCCAGGAAAGCTGAGTGCTCCCCACTCTGGGGGTCTCCACTGCACATCAGGCCTGTGGACCTGAGCACTAGCAAGTTGCCACATTGAGAGATAAAAACAATAATTTCTCATCACAAAGCAAAGCAACAGAAATAATAAGCCAAAAAACAAGTCGCTGAGATGAAGTTCCCACATCGGTCTAGAGCCCTGGGGCAGGCTGAGGTGTTACCCAGCCTCACCACGATGGCCTCCAGGCACGGCTGCAATTCAACCGTCATAGCTGGTTCTCAATGCAGCCAGACAGTGCCTCTGGGTACTGCTGGGCTGGCCCTTCAGGAGGGGGGAGATTTAGGATTTCTGGGTAAGGAGGGTGAGCCAAAGGCCACAGATTTCCCCAAATGACTTTTCCCTTCAGTGTTCTCAGAGATCATCTTTAAAACGGGTGGTCCTAGGAATGATTTGAGGGGTCCAGGAAGATTGCCATCTCTGTTCCACCCAGCTTAGAATACATTCTTCATTCCCCACTGCCACTTGCTCATCTGGGAAGCCTTTTCTGATTCATGTTATGCCTCTGGGCCTCAGTTTCTTCATCTGTAAAACAGGTGGAACTTGACCACAAAATACAGTAAAGAAACAGCCCTAGATCAAAGGTCTGCTGGCATGAGTTATCATAGCTCAGGACTGCTGTGTGTTCTCTGGCAAAGTCCTGCCCTCTCTGGGCTTCAGATTCCCCACATGTCAAATGAGGGAGTGTGGCAGAACTATCTCCAAGGACTGAAATCCTTTCTTGGGTGTGAGTGAAGTGACCTCCTGTCCTTTCCCAAAAAAGGGCAGGTTTAGCCAGGGAGGTAGGGAGAGGGAACCAAGGGATGGGAAAAGGATGAGACATGAAATGCGAACTTCACCAATGTCTTAGCTTTGCCCTGACCTGGACTAGCTGGCGGTTTCCTCTCTGAAGCCCACTGAATGCCTGGCTGAGACACGGACATCTGGTCGGATAGAGGGGGGGGAAAGGAGCTCTGTCCTTCTGCTTTTCTTTCTATAAACAGGGCTCTGAGTCCCAGAGAGTGACCACCACCAGACCACAACTGGGAACCATTTTCCAGAGTTTGTCCAAGCTGCTCAGTCAGAACTCTGCCACCTTCCCATCACTACCAAGGGGGGGAGGGTAAGTCCACTTTTTACTCCAAGTCAAAGAGAGACCCAATATTTGGATGAAGAAAACCAAGGTCTTCCTAGGGACCCCACAGCCCATTCGTTTGAGCACATAAGTACACCCAAGTCTGGGCTTGCAACATGTTGGTGTCACCTCATTGAAGCCTCACACAACCCTATAAGGAACATGCCATCATTCTCTCCAGTTGACAGATGATAGAATGACCACTCAGAGAGGTTAAGTGACTTGTGCAATGTCACACACCCAGTGAGTAGCACGGCCAGAACTTAAAAATCCAGGTCTGTCTAATTCCAGATCTACTCTGTGTGCTTCCTTCCTGTAGATTGGTGGAGAAAGGGGAATGATCTTGTGCTTCAGGAGCCCAGGAGCCTGAGAGATTAATTCTGCCAGCAAGGGAAGGGGAGGAGCCAGAGCCTTTGCACCTGCCATTTGCTTTATCCAAGACCTTCCCCTAGATAATCGCCATACTCACTGCCACACTTCACTCAGGTCTCCTCAGCTCAAAGGGCACTTTGCCACAAAGGCCTTCCTTCCTGGACCACTGAGTCTAAAATAAAACCCTTCTCACTCCCACAAGGCTTTCACCCTTACCCATTACTTTGCTCCCTAACTCCTATCACCCTCTGAAGCACTGTTATCTAATGTGTGTGTCTGTGTATTATTGGTTTTCTCTGAGAATGTAAGGTTTTATCTGTCTTATTCATCACTATAACCCAAGGCTTAATGAAATGCCTAGCACACAGTAGGTGTGCAACCAATAGCTGTAGACAGAAGGCATGAGCGTCCTTTTCCCTAGTAAATGAAAGAAGCACCTATTATGTGCTAGGCATGGAGTAGAGGGTTGACCCAAGCACATCCCATTTCATCTGTAGTTGCTGTTAACCCATTTCACAGATGGGGGAACTGAGGCTCCCTCCAGCATCAAAGGCCCATAGATGGTGAATGACAGATCAACCCCTCCATTAGGGCTGGGGCATTAAATCTCATGGCGAGCTGGCTCCAAGCCCTGTGCCCCTTCTAAAAGTGGGAGCAGCGCCCAGAAAGGGGAAGAAGTGCCCAAGGCCCCCAGAGCTCTCACGCTCGGTCCTGGGTCCGTGCTGGCTCCGAACGCCTCCCGCCCCGCCCCACGTTGCACCGCCCTGCAGTCCCACCGCCAAGCGCGCCCTGCGCCGCCAGGGCTGCTTCTCTCGCAGCACCGGCAGGGTGGTAATGACCCGCGAACTGGCCACGGGCCGCTCCTGACCCCCAGACTCTGGGCGCCCGCAGGCCCCGCGGGTCAGCGGGAACCAGCAATTTCCCGGCCGCCCGGCCCGCACCCGCTCTGTACTTAGCCTGATGACGGGTTCCCTTGGCCCTAATGGCGGGGCGGGCTGCGGGCGAAGCCGGCCCAGCCGGTCCCGTGCTCGGCTCTCAGGCGGCTGCCTAGCCTGTGTCATCCACCAGGAATTTCAGTTTTCCCCTCCGCGGGGCTGGAAGAAAAAACAATAATTAGGTCACTGGGCAGGCGGCAGAGAGGGTGTGGGACAGCCTAGTGGCGCCCTGTTGGGCAGGGAAAGGGTCTGGGAGGATGATGGGGAAGGAGAGGCCCCCACAACGCTCCCTGTCCCCTTCCTGTCCTCCCCACCATGCCAGCTAATGGAAACAAAGGCGTCCCTGACCCTGTCCACCGTTCATTCATGGCACTTACTCATTCCAAGTACTTATTCAGTACCTCTTATGCGCTAAATTCTGTGCCAGGCACTGGGGACTGAGCATTGAAGGAAACAGGGCTTCGGTAGAAAAGACGTGACAAGCAGCCATGCAATGATAAGCAGTGGGGGACCACTGCACCAGGCAGGTGAGTTTCGGGGGCTATGCTTGCCCAGAGACAGGTGGGGAGGATTGGGGAAGCCTTCCTCAAGGAAGTGGCACCTGCGCAGAGGCCTGAAAGAGGAGTGAGGATTGGTCAGGCCAAGAGGAGGGGAAGGCAGGAAGTGTGTGGGGTATGGAAGGAGCCGCATGTGCAAAGGCTTGGAGGTAAGAGGACAGCGCATATTACAAGAACTGAAAGTACAGTAGAGAAGGATCACATGAACTTTTCATTCTGCACGTGACTCCACTGATTAAAGACACGTATTTTTGGTGCCATGAGGCCACTAAACACAAGCCACCTACTTTGTCTGGTAATCAGTTGAAGATAATACCACCTGTTTCTACACTGGAGGAAAACTGTTTTGGACTTAGAGGTCCTAGGTCTGGATACCGTACTCATGGGCAGTTTAAGGGATTTTCAAGGGCCCTTTGGACTTAGTACATTTCTCACCTTTCACTTTGACTTTAGGACAACTCCCTGGAAAAGACAGGAAGCTGAAGCAATTCTATCTAGTGGCACTGCTCTAAATATGAGCTGTAAGACTGGGGAGGTGGGCAGGATTGGAGCATAAAGGGTCTTATGGGTCCTGGGAAGGACTGTAGACTTTATCTTAAGGGAAATAGGCAGCAGTGGTTTAAAGCTCCTATTATGTGCCAGCCCTAAATGTTTTATACACAACATCTCACTAAGCTTGATGACAATCTAGTGAGAACGTTTCTTAGTTCCATTTTATAGAAGAGGAAACAGGCCAAGGAGGTCATTTGCCCCAGATCACCTGCTCATAAGGGGCAGAACCAGAATTGAAACGTGCTAGGTAGGCCCTGTTCTAGGAGCTACAGCGAGAAGGGAGGCCACGTCCCTCCCCTCCAGGAACTTGCTGCCTGCTGGGGAAAGTGTGTGTGCTGTACTGGTCAGAGCCACGTCAGCGTAGAGTTTACTTTTCTCCCCTCTGCTGACCCAGGGGTGGATTGCTCAGGACTGGAATGGTGATCCCACACCCAGACCCCTTCCACCTGTTGTTCTGCCGCTGCAATATGTCCACATTGGCTCCGCTACACGTCTACATATCGGGCAAAAGAAAGGGGACGGAGGGCTAGGGAACATCACGTCTGCGTCTGTATCTGTATCTGCAGCTGTATCTGTACCTGAATCCACATCCACATGAGAATCTGTGCCTCTGTCAATAACCGCACCAGTCACCCAGCATCCAAGGCAGCAGCTTTAAGGATAGAACTCTTGGTGCCAAAAAGGTGAAATACAATGATGGATGAAACCAACCCCTAGTGGCGAAGCCTGGAAACAGAAAACATTACTGAAGAGATCATCATTTCACTTCCTATTAACTACTATCCTATGGGTAGTTTTCCCAACAAAAATATTCCTGTCTATAACATTCGATTTACCTGAACAAAATAAGATACTTTCAGTATGGCTGTGATAAAAAAAATTCATTTTTTTCAAAAATGTCTCCTTATAAAATTGAGGTGTGTCATTTATATCTGTGGGTTTTATGGGTCAGCAAATATGGGAGCTGCTGGGCAAATAGTTGCAAAGATGAACAAGACAGGGCACTGCCCTTCATGGTTCTTTCAGCCACACCCCACTCCCTCAAAGGAGACCGTGCCTACACAGGCACTCAGGGCCACTGCGAATCGCCCTCAGTCCATGCTTTGGGGACCACCAGGAGATGGATTTGGGAAACAGTCTAAAGCACTGATTCTCAAAGTGTGGCCCTCCCCTAGATGTATCAGCAACACCTGGAAATGATCAGAAATGCAAATTCTCAGGCCCCACCCAGGCCTACAGAATCAGAAACTCCAAGGGTGGGGCCCAGCTACCTGTGTTTTCACAAGCCCTCCAGATGATTCTGATACAGGCTGAGGTTTGAGGAGCCCTGGCCTAGAGCCCTGCACACAGGGCTGAGCATCAGAAAGAACACTGTGATTTGAATCCTGGCCCCAGCAGCCCCAGGCTCTGGGACCTTGGCCAGTCAGGGACCGTCCGTTGGCCTTAGCGTCTTTAGGTATAAATTGGTGGGGTTGGCTTTGGGAGCTTCCCTGGCTCATGGTCCGTGATCTCCTGACCTGACTGCTGCGAAGGCGGTCTTGAAGCAGGGAATGTTGTCTTCTTTGGAGAGAAATGCTCCCACTCCAAAGGGTTCTGGTGACAGGAATGTGGGAAGTAGGGTCACATAAGACCCTGGAGTGTCCTGGCCTGGGATGAGGCCCCAGCAGCCCTGCCCAAACATGGGCTCTCTGTAGTCTGAGAAGGATGCACATCTGGGCCAGCCACACATCTGGAGCTGGTGAGTGCTCTGAGAGGTTGTTTATGTCACCCATCTTTCTCCCTGGGCACAAGCCCCAAAAAGCTGTCAGTCCCAGGTCCCAGCTAGAGGTAGAGACTGACCTCTGAGCTCAACTGGGGATGGATGTGTCCGAGCTCACTCACACCCTTGTCGGCAGGATTTGGTGCCTCGTGTGTGCTGCACTGCAGACCTCAGTACCCACTGGCCTTGCTGTCGCGGGCTGTTGGCCAGAGGCCTCCCTCAGCTCCTTCCCACAGGGGCTTCTCTACTGGGCAGCTCACAGGGGGCAGCTTGGCTTCACTCAGAGAGAGCAAAAGGGTACTTAAGATGAAAGCCATGGTCTTTTTGTAACCTAATATCAGAAGTGGCATTCCATCACTTTTGCTGTATTCTATTTGCTAGAAGCGGTCACTAAGCGCAGCCCACACTGAAGGAGAAGGGATTATACACGGGCGTTAATACCAGGAAGCAGGGTGACTGGGGGTTATCTTAGAAACTCCCTACCACACATGAAAAACCGAGTTCCAAGCACAGCCCTAAGATGGAAGGAACTCTGAATAGAGGGAGATCCTGGGAGAGGCCAGAGAAATGTGTTGCCTTATGGAGGACCTCCTAAGATAGGGTCCCCAGTGCCTGCCCACCCTGATTTTTATCTTTACTGCAGGGCCTGTCTGATGGGGGGTTGAGGGGTCGGTTATTTGCAGCCAGCAGGAGCTGCATTCCAGGGCTGGGTACTTAACATTCCAGAGGAGCTCTCAGCTAATTATTGCCTTGCCGGCCCAGGCCTGGACCACCCGGCTCCCCTGAGCTCCCAGGGCTTGGCCAGAGGACTCTCATGGCTTTGTTCCTGGGTCATATTGAAAGGCCCAGGCCACACAGCAAGGAGTCGGTGGCAATGTAGGGGCTGGAGCCCAGGTCCTTTTACTCATAGCTGTGGGCAAGGGGCAGGTGCAGCAGGAGACTAGGGGCTGTGCCTTCTGGGGTGAGGTGAACTAAAGCAGACCTCAGGCAAATAACTATTTCTCTGAGTCTCCATTTCCTCACCTATAAAAAGGGGAGCTTTCCCAACATCCCGTAACATATGACAAAGACTCTCTCCTTGATCAAACTGCAGACAGGCTCCTCTGAGCCCATTTCTCAACTAGGCCTAGCCCTTGGGCCTCGGCTTGCGCCTCCCTAGCCCCGTTTTAGCAAGACTCTTATGTCAGTTTAGCAAGAATCCCTCTATCCTAATATCTGATCACCTTGGCCTGCCTTCAGCAAGAATCCCCCTACCCTTGATGTCACCTCTTAGTAATTTTCCATCTACTGACCCACTTGTTCTGCTTGTTGGCTGTAAATCCCCAACTGTCTTTGCTGTAGCCAGAGCCCAATCTCTCCCTGCTTTTCTGATAGTCTTGACCTCTATCGCAATAGTTCTGAATTAAGTCTTGCTTGTTTACTGTTTTAACAAGTGTCAGGATAATTTTTTCTTTAACACATACATCCTAATATATAGATAGAGATATATAGATAGAGATATACCGGAGATGCCAAAAAAAAAATGTATGCACATTTCAAGAGATGTTAACAGTTTGGTCAGTGTTGCTCAAGCAGTAGCTCGCCGTATACAGAAGTGTCTGGACACTGATGGTAACCACCTCGAACACCTCTTGTAATTGCAGAAGTCAGACGTGACTTGTATTCGCCTTTTTTTTTTTTTTTAAAGATTTTATTGGGGAAGGGGAACAGGACTTTATTGGGGAACAGTGTGTACTTCCAGGACTTTTTTCCGAGTCAAGTTGTTGTCCTTTCAATCTTAGTTGTGGAGGGTGCAGCTCAGCTTCAGGTCCAGTTGCCATTGCTAGTTGTAGGGGGCACAGCCCACCATCCCTTGCAGGAGTTGAACTGGCAACCAGCAACCTTGTGGTTGAGAAGACGAGCTCCAACCAACTGAGCCATCTGGGAGCTCAGCGGCAGCTCAGCTCAAGGTGCCGTGTTCAATTTTAGTTGCAGGGGGCGGAGCCCACCATCCCTTGCGGGACTTGAGGAATTGAACCGGCAGCCTTGTGGTTGAGAGCCGACTGGCTCATGTGGGAATTGAACCGGCAGCCTTCGGAGTTAGGAGCACGGAGCTCTAACAGCCTGAGCCACCGGGCCGGCCCCTTGTATTCGTCTTTTGTTATCGGTATGTATTTAGTTTTTTTTCTTAAAATGTGTATACATTTTTTTGGCACCATGGTGTGTGTATATTGCAGTCCCTTCCCCGTGCAAAGGGGTCCCAGGAGGCACAACACTCCCACTGCTCTCTGGGTGGGGAAAGAAGAGGGTAGGCTTGGAATGAGCAGCCCTTTGTCCCAACACCAGAAACAAGGAAAAGAGCTGGGCAGCAGGAGGCCTTGGGGCTGAGAAAGGCCAGCAGGACCCCTTCCCACCTTCTCCCGCTCAGCTATGATATCTTTAGAGCAAGGCCTGAGGGCTCAGGGAGCAAGATGGTGTGTGACATGCCTCTGACGGGGTCAGGGGAACACTGGGCAGAGGCAGGAATTGTATGGGGCTTGGCAAGCTGAGTAGGACTCAGTACATGCACACGGAGACAGGGCATTACCAGTGAAGTCACAAGCCTGGCAGAGGCACAGAAGTGGGTGGCACGAGGAGCTGCAGGGTCCAGAGGGTGGCGCATGACATAAGTGGGAAATGCCTGCAGTGCTGAGGATTTGGGGAGTCTGCTGTACCCCTCAACTACCAGGGACTAAGTGTCAGCGTCGTCCAGCCAGAGCCACAGGCATGCGGCCCAGGCTGCTCATCGCCCCAGGGGCGACACTCACCTGTTTCTCCCCTCTTTCCTCAGCACCCAACCTCTGGCTTTCCTTCAGCCTTTCCCAAACAGTGGGACTCTACTGTAAATATAAATCATGCCACTTGTTAAATACGTTCACATCCACAGGGCACAAACTCAACCACTCTCCCTCCCTCCTCGTTGTCCTAGCGCCCACACCCCTCCCGTCAGTCAGGCAGCTTTGCTGGTACAAGCTTAATGCTTTTCCTTCGTACACAAACCGTAGCTTAGTGCATTCACGGTAGTGTACCTTGTTTTTTTCATTTATTGTTATATCTTGGATTCTTCCATACCAACCCATGTCATTCTTTTTACATCTGCATAGTATTCTATTATATGACTATATCGACATATGTTTAACTAGTCTCCAAAATGGCAGGTTAGTATTAGCCCATAAACTTTTGTCAATGAACGTGTACAGAGTGTCTGCTACAGCTCAGGCAGGCAGCACATGAGAGGTACAGAGGTACCAGAGGTACAGGGGTGCTTGTGACCTGGTTGGTGTGAATTGGAGCTTCCGGGCTCATGGAGATGACAGGATGTCTAATGGGCTGCAGAGTGGACAAGAGTCTTTCCTGCAAAGGCTACTTCTTCTGTGGGCTGGAGCGAGGTCGGTCTTTGAGCAGGGAAGTGGGCTTTCTTTGAGGGGTACGTTGAATTAATGACAGGAAAGGGAAGGCTGGCATTCTAGACCAAGGGACCTGTGTGAGCAAATTGGAGGAGGGGAAACTCATATTTGTTGTGTAATGAATGAGGGTCCCGGGGACGTGGACGGAGGTGGGGATGAGGCTGTTTGGAGAATGAGTCTGGGAAAGCCTTGACTTCTGGGGAGATGGCTGTGGCCTGATTCCTGCTATTCTCCCAGAGCCTTCCCTTTGGGAAAGGGGGCTCAGGAGAGGGGTTGGAAAGAAAAAAGAGTCTTCTAGGGAGGAGGCAGGGAAGAAGCAGGTCTAGGCCAGAAGGAGTGGCTTGTGATTAGTGAAGTCTTCCCTGTACGGAGCATTTCATTTAATTTTTGTTACATTTACTTTATCTCTGAACCATTGGAGAGTTAGTTGCAGACATGGTGTTTTCCCCTAAGTATTTCAGCAACTCTCTCTTAAGAATGAGGACATTTTCCTACACAATCTCTTTACAGTGAAGACACTCAGGAAATGTAACAAGGCCATACTATTATATCGTGTACTAGGTGTCATGCAGAGACTCAGCTCCCACTCCCCACTCAAGAACGCAGGACATGGTGAGGCCAAAGAGGAACACCCATGGAGCCATAGGTAGGGGAGTCGTACCACTATATTCTCGACGGCGGCTGGTTGAGACAAAAGCAAACATCTGCTAGTCCCCAACGAGGGGCCTTCCTGCACCCCAGTCTCGCTGGCACCGGGCGAGACACAGGAAGTAGGATCAACACAATCCACAACGTAATCCGCTTGCTAACTGCACTTGCTAGCCTCAATGCGCAGGCCGCTTCTCTTCCAACCACCCCCTGGCAGTTATATTAGTGGCTAATGGATAACAGGTAACAACTGATGGCCACGCAGCCACAGCAGATGGCCATCTGATCACAGCTGATGTCCATCTAATAACTGAACCAGCACCTTTCCACGTGAGGCCGAGAGCCTGGAAACTGCTCTCTGGGACTCTGTCCCCACACTGTCCATATGCAAGTTTCTCTGATGGTCTCAATAATGTTCTTTATAGCTTTCCCATCCTGCACAGAATCACCATTTGCACCATTTTATCTAGAATAGTTCTCCAGACTTTTTTTCTTTATTGCTTTTATGCCATTGTCATTTTTGAAAAGGCCAGGCCAGGTGCTTTGCACAATGTCACTCTATTTGTTTCCTAGTGACTAGTTTCAGGTTCAATGTTTCAGCAGGAAGCTTGGTGCGGTGTGCTTCTCAGGTGGGTTTTCCCCACTACTAGTGACATTAAATTTGGGGATTGTGTCTGCCAGGGTTTTTCCATTGTAATGCAACAGGTTGTAACTTTCACCCTACTTCATTTTGCAGATGAATAGCCAGGTTCTCTATTTTCCCTGGGACCCCATGGCTTCCCATGGCTCAGCCAATGTTGGGTCTTCTCTCTCCATGTGATCCTCCAAGGACATTCGCCCACCCCTGTGTTGGATGGAGACCAAGTTTGTCCCAGGTCTCAGCTTTGTCCCGCATGGCTATTCAGTAGGGAAATCCAGCCAGAGGCTCCAAGCAGAGTCCTGAGGTGGGGGCCACACCAAAGCGAGTGTCAGGGAGAACAGAGAAAAGATGGTCACCTGGGCCCTGAAAGTCTCCTAGAGGGGGTGGTTTCAGTTTGGGGCCTAAGGGAGGACAATTTCTGCCCCAGGCTATCTGGACCCATGACTCACAGGAAGGCTTCAGAGCTGTGGCAGGATGTGATGTCAGCCTCCTCGGCTGGCCAGCTTGGTCTGGGGGCTCGGCCAGGCCCTGGCTGGGCTCCCCAAGAAGGCCACCTCCAGCCCAGTACTGAAAACATAAAGCCCAACCAGCTTGGCTCTTTCTCAAGATGTACAAACCTATTTAATAGAACAGAGTCAAATAAACCCAGAGAATCATGGGCTCTCCACGAAGCCCAACAGAACCCCCAGGCCAGTGACTTTCCAATGCAACCCCTACAGCAGGGTGGGTAAGTGCACAGGAAAATTGCTACTCAGCCTCCAGAATCAGCCAGCCCGGGCTCAATTTACTGTCAGCTGGGTGATGCTCGGCAAGTTGCTTATCCTCTCTGGGCCTCAGTTTTCTCATCTGCCAAATGCAAATAATGACCATCCCTACCTCACAGAGTTAGCCTCAGGATTTAATGAAATAATGCAGGAGAAGCTGCTGGCTCAGGCAGTGGCAGTCACACAAAACAAGATCTCACTGTGCCTTTTCTATATATCAGGTGTGACTATTTTCGTTACAACAAACACCTATTTAAACTAACTATACTAACGATAGCAAGTAAAAGAAAAGGCCTTTTTTTTTTTTTTTTTTTTTTTTTTTTTGGAGGGTCGGGGGACAAGGAAGATATTGAAAGGAGCCTGGGGTAGCTTCTGGAATCTCAGACCAGGACCCAGTCGGCTTAAGGAGAGGGTGCAGTTAGGGCTGGGAGCCCTGTGGGTGCCCAGCTGGGCTCCCCTCCTTCTCTCACCTTGCTGCTTTCTGCTGTCTCTTCCTCTTCCTCGCACAGCTCCGGTTCTGTCCACTCTTCCAATCGGAGGTGGAAAGTATGGCTGTCAACAGCTCCTGGGCTGGGGTGGCCTCTAGATGTGAAGACAGCCAGCCTGAGCTAAAGTCTTTTGGTTCCAGGTCCAAATTCTCCGCAGAAGACACTGATTTTCTCAGCTCGGGTCACATGCTCACCACCTAGGGAGAATAAATGTGGTAAATCTACTGGAAAACTGTGGCTGGTGACAGTGGGGAGCTGTTCCCACAAAGTGGGTGATGCTGAGCAAAGAAAACAATAGGTGTCTCTTGTATACTTTGGCTTCTACCCACCCAACCAGACCCTGGACTCCCACCGCCACCTTCCATCACAGAAGCAAAGCAGACGAGCATTTCTCTCTTTAGCCTGGCTGATTTTATCGGTTTAGAGAAAAATATACACCCCCCCCCCCAAACACACACACAGCCAGGGCAGATATCTGTGATTGGGAAACCAAATCACAAGGCCTCCAACTTGCAGTTCTGCTTCCTAATACAGGTACTTTGAGAACAGTGTGTAAAAACACTTGGTTTGAATTGGCTTATAAGTAGTAGAACACCTCAGGCTGCCACCCCCTGAGCCAGTCTCCACATTGGCTGTCTGCCTGCTGCCTGTGGGTCCTACCTGGGTGAGTATCCGCTCTAGCACTTGGGCTTTCTAGCCCTCAGCCCAAGTCTCCAGGCTCATGGAGTGCTGGCCTGGTAGCAGGGGCCAGGCCGCTGGCTAGAGTCTGCTTTCGGAGCTCTGACCAAGGGCTGGGCCTGCTGCAGCCAGAGGATAGGAAAGTCTGGGTGGTGAGTGAAGGTGTTCACATGTGGCCAAGGGCAGATCCATGAGTAGCTCAGGCCCCAGCTGGGCCTTATAGGCCAGGCCATACTGCCTCGTTGAAAACACAGGCCTGCGAGGATTCTGAAGAGATGTCCTGTGGGAGGCCTTTCTTTAGAAATCTCCACAATAACAGACATGTATGCATAGCACCTGAGCGCTTGCAAAGGCCTTTCCCATCCATCATCTGCAACCCTCATTATGACCTTTAGAAGCAGACCACCATTTTATAGATGGGAAAACTAAGGCTTCAAGCCACCTAGCATGTCCAAAACAGAACTGGAATTCTACACCAAGACCTTGTGCCAGGTGAATCTTCCACTCTTCTGCCACCAAACCCAGAGTGGGGCTCAAAGTGGGGCCTACATTTCCCATTGCCTACTCCAAGGTCCCATCCTCCGTGTGGCTCCCTTTCTTCTCCACCAGCATGGACTCCATGGTCCCAGGCCGCCACAACCAGCTTATTGGTGCGATGTGATCTGTAGGGGTGTGTGGGCTCTCATCCCTCAAGCATCTGACCCCGTCAGGCCTCAGGTGCCCAGAACTGACAGGACAGCTCTCCTCAAAGGCCTTCTAAGAGCCTCACCTGCTGGCCTGGTTTCAGCATTCCCCTGACCTGGGCGGCCCTCTCAAACCCCTGCTGTAGCTGTCCAGACCTAGGTCAGAAGCCCGATGAGAGCTCTCTCTGTGGTCCCATCACTCAGCAGCATCACCTCCTCAGTGACCCCCAGCTCCTCAAGAACAGGGAGCTACCCAGCACCTCGCTTTCTCCCATGGAGGTACTGGGTAGGAGAGAGCCTCATGAGCAACAGGAGAGTTGAGAATGGGACGTGTTTGCCTGACGAGAGGCAAGTCCACATGTCACGCGGGGGACCCTGCTCGCTGCGCCATTTGTCGTGCAGGGTCTCAGCTCCCACTCCCCGCCCAAGAACGCAGGACACGGTAAGGCCAAACAGGAACACCCACGGAGCCATAGATAGGGGAGTCAAACCAATATATTCTCGCTGGAGGCTTGGCTGGAGACACAGGAAGCAGGATCTACATAATCTGCCTAACAGCAGTCCGCGCTTGCCAGCCACCATCTTCTTGCTAGCCCCCATTCCTTTCTTTTTGCTAGCGTAGCCACAGCCGTTATATTAGTGGCCAATGGCCTACGGGTTACAGCTGACGGCCAACTAGCCACAGCTGCTGGCATCTGATCACAGTTGATGGCCATTTACTACCCGAGCCAGCACCTTTCTATGTGAGGCCGAGAGCCTGGAAACTGTTTTTTGGGGTTTTGTCCCCACACTCCACCCCTACAGGGTCTCGCCTCACAATCTACGCGACAAGCGTCTTCTGCGAGGGGCCCTGTGCAAGGAGCCTGGAGGTGAATGCACTATCCTGAACACAGCCAGGCTCTCTGGGCACAGCCAGGGTTTCTCAGGGCACCACCACAGTACTTCTGGGCACAGCCAGACATCCTGGGCTTCTTAGGGTACCACCTGTCTCCCCGGGCACAGCCAGGTTTTCTCAGGGGACCACCACAGTACTTCTGGTCACAGCCAGACTTCCTGGGCTTCTTAGGGTACCACCTGTCTCCCCGGGCACAGCCAGAGTTTCTCAGGGCACTGCCACTCTCTCTGGACACAGCCAGACTTCCTGGACTCAGCCAGGGCCTCAGGGCACTGCCACTCTCTCTGGGCACAGCCAGACTTCCTGGACACAGCCAGGGCCTCTCAGGGCACTGCCACTCTCTGGACACAGCCAGACTTCCTGGACACAGCCAGGGCCTCAGGGCACTGCCACTCTCTCTGGACACAGCCAGACTTCCTGGACACAGCCAGGGCTCTCAGGGCACTGCCACTCTCTCTCTGTGCCTCTCGGGGTACCGTGCTGGAACAACAGCGGCTCACATCAAGGTGCTTACATATTATCAATGGCGGCCAGTCAAGACACAAAAGCAAACATTCTCGCCAGTCCCACTACATGGTGGTATGTTCCCAAACAGTCAAGCGTCCATTAAATTAGGGATAGAAGGCAATTCCCCATAGTCCATAGTCATTCGCCAGGGCTGTCCTGGGGGTGAGGGATAACCTTGACCTCACCCTCATCTCCCACGGAGGACTCAGCAAGCATTTCCTCCTGGGACTAAAAGTCCTGCATCCGGGCTGCCTCAACAAGCAGTTCCCAGCCCACAGGGCGGCAACAACCTTCGCTTTCTCCGCTTTCTCTGGCCTCTGCTGGTTGGGGAACCATCCACGTCTTTCCACCCCTCCACGGGAATCGAGCTCTCCGGCAGCTGCTCCTCCTGGTCTTCCTCAGACTGAGCTTTCATACGCACAAACTGCTCCACTGCCCTTCGGAAAGCTTTGGCCAGCACCGTATCCTGCCGACTACGCCATGTGTCACGCGGGGGACCCTGCTCGCTGCGCCATTTGTCGTGCAGGGTCTCAGCTCCCACTCCCCGCCCAAGAACGCAGGACACGGTAAGGCCAAACAGGAACACCCACGGAGCCATAGATAGGGGAGTCAAACCAATATATTCTCGCTGGAGGCTTGGCTGGAGACACAGGAAGCAGGATCTACATAATCTGCCTAACAGCAGTCCGCGCTTGCCAGCCACCATCTTCTTGCTAGCCCCCATTCCTTTCTTTTTGCTAGCGTAGCCACAGCCGTTATATTAGTGGCCAATGGCCTACGGGTTACAGCTGACGGCCAACTAGCCACAGCTGCTGGCATCTGATCACAGTTGATGGCCATTTACTACCCGAGCCAGCACCTTTCTATGTGAGGCCGAGAGCCTGGAAACTGTTTTTTGGGGTTTTGTCCCCACACCACAGAAGTAGCCAAGCTGAACCTCAGGAGGGAAGAGTGAAGGCTGTGTGGAGACAGAACTGGCCATTCCAAATTCTTCCTACTGGGAACACCTTTCCTATCATCAGTGCTGAGTGTGCAAACTTGGCCAGTTATGACCTCCAGACTCCATTCCCCAAGTCCTCCTTGGTAGCAGAACCCCCAATTCTTAGCTGGCTGGCCACAGGGCCACCCAAAATAAAGAATATGCTTCTCAGTCTCCCTCGAAGTTAACTGGCCATGGGATAAAGTCCTGACAATGGCTTATAAGTAGTACAACTTCCAGGAGAATCCTTAAAGAGACAAAACAGCTGGAGCTCCTGCAACTACTTTGTGCCATGCCCTGCAGAGCACCCTACGAGCCCTGGGCCTTCCACCCCCAGGTGTCTGCTTGTTTAAGCTTTTATTTTTGTACTTACGGTTTTTGTTTGGTGATAGTGGTGTTGCTTTGACTCAGTGCCAAATGTAAACCGAAGGGGAAAAGCCAGCAAACACCTAGTCAGTCTTGAAAACCCAGCTCAGTTGTCACCTCCCTCAGGAAGCCTTCCTAATTCCCAGACAGTAAACTGCTTCCAGACTTGACCATTCTCTTATTTTTATTTTGATCCCTCTGTATTGCACCTTACCTGTTTATATGTCAGTTATCCTTCTAGTTTGTGAGACTGTGAGCTCCCTCAGGTGAAGAACACTGAAACATCCAGCTCGGAACTTAGTAAAAGTAGTGGCAGAGAAAGAAGGGTAATAGTAGTAATGGAACTAGATCAGATTTACTGAGCACCTACCACGAGTCAGGTACTATTTTAAGAATTTGTACATATTGCCTCATTTAATCCTCAAGTAACTCCATGTGATAGGCACAAGCATTAACTTCATTTTACAGATGAAGAAACTGATGCACAGAAAGGTTAAGTAAGTTGCCCAAGGTCACACAGCTAGAATTTGGCAGAGCTGGACTTAAATCCCAGGGATCTGACCCCAGAGTCTGAGCTCTTAGCTTATCATTCTTGCCGTTTGAGCTCCGTTAACTTGTCTTAGGAGTGCCTTCAAAATGGGAGGTGGGGGAACTACATGAGCCCCTTATTCTTCCCCAGCACAAGGGGATTAAAAAAGAAGGAAAGCCCTTGCCAGTTGTTCAGTAACCATGGGAACCAGGACTCAGGGAGGTTAGCGGTCCCAGGGACTAGACCCTAGGCATTTGCCAGGCCATCTGTTTCCGTTATCTATGCTGTGTAACAAACCAAACCACAACTTAGTGGCTTGAAATAACAGTGCTGTAGTACTTCTCCCAGTTGCGTGGGTCCGCTGTGCGGGTCCTCTGCTCCATGTGGGATCAGCGCGGCTGTGTCCAGCTGGGAGCTCAGCTGGGCTGGACCATCCGAGGGGACTCCTCACGTGCCTGTGCTGCTACTCCTCGGCTCTCCTCTCCCTGGTCTGTCTGTCTGTGCGGTTCCTCATCACTGGCCAGTCTGCCCAAGCTTCTGTTCATGGCAGCTGGCCTCAGGAGGGGGGGTGGCGGAGAGAGAGCAGAAGGCCCTAGGCCATTTAAGGCTATGCCTGGAACTGGCACAGAATCACTTCTGCCATATTCTCTTCATCAAAGAAAGTCACAAGGCCAGTGAAGATTCAAGGGGAGGGGAAACAGCTCCTCCCCTTTCTGGGAAGAGCATCATGTGGGTTCAGGTACAGAGAAATTGTTGGCAACCACCTTTGGAATAAATGTGCCATCCTACCTCACAAGATTTTCTAAAGTGGTCCCAAAAGGACATGGCACTTGGACAGATTGGTGCAGGACAGACAAGATTTCCCTCTGTTGGACAGACTGGTTTCCATCCTGCCTGGGGCACATTCTAGCCCTGTGACTCTAGGAAGGCAGCCCCCCCACCCCGTCCCCCACCAAGCCTCTAAGGCTCAGGGATCCTAACCTCACAGGGTACAGTGAGGATCCGAGACAGTGCAGGATAGGGGAGCTCTAAAGGGGGATGTGGCTCCCCCAGGTCATACCCTCAGTACATGGTAACATGGTTTTGGAACCCAGGTAGCCAGGTTCCAAAGGTCACAGCCTCCCCAGATGCCAAGGTCTAGAGAAACTTCAGAAATAGTTTCCTTGACTGTGATGCTAGAAAGGCTCTAATTATCATTATTCTAAGGAAAAACTATTGAGATAGGTCTGGGTTTCCATGTGGAGGATGAGCAAAAGCCCCAGTGAGAGGGTCAGAATAGAGTACGGAGATGGGGCTGGAGCACAAAGGATGGAACAGACTTGGCACCCGATTAGAAGGGAAAGATAAAAGAACAAAGGTCAACCCCCCTCTTTCAGCGGGTCTGAGCTGCTATAAGAAGTATAGAGTGGGGGACTGAAAAACAACAGAAATTTATTTCTCACAGTTTTGGGGGCTGGAAGTCCGAGACCAGGGTGCCAGTATGGCTGGGCTCTGGTGAGAGCTTTCTTCTGGGTTGCAGACTATCAACTTCTCACTGTATCCCTGTACGGCAGAAGGAGAGTGTGACAGTTCTCTGGAGCCTCTTTTATAAGGGAACTAAACCCATTCATGAGGCCTCCACCGCCATGACCTAATCACCTCCCAAAGGCTCCACATACTAGTACTGTCACAGTGGGGGTTAGGATTTCAACATACGAATTTTGAGGGGACATGCACTCCCTCCCAGCTAATCAACCTTGAATGGCTCTCTGTTGCCCATTTACAGAGCCTGGCATTCAGAGTTTGCCGCCATCAGGCTCCTTGATGGAGCAGTCCAGTCTCGTTTCCCACAGTGCCAGTCATACTGGGTGACCATCCCCAAACACACCTGGTGGGAGTACATCTCCAGGCTTGTGCCTGCTTCATCTGCCTGGGACACCTTCTTCTTCAAGATTCCGCGCTGTGTTACTATTTATTCTGTGACTCATTCCCTGACGTCTCAGCTCGGAACTCATTGTTCTTCCCCTGCTTCTTTCGGACGCCCCCATAGAGCCCTTATTACCTGCAATCTACAGTCCAGTTGGTTGCATACACATCTGCTTATGTCATTGATTGCCGTGATAATGCCACATGACAAGCGCCCCGACCTCAGTGGCAAACACTGGTCTAGCTTACAAGTTTGTGGAGAGCAGCGGATCTGGGGTGGGGTCTCTCACTGGGATGACGAGGGTGACTTGCTCGGGGACACATATCTAGTCCTTCAGCAAGCTGGCTGCTATGTTCCTATGACGGTGGCAGAAGAGAAAGAGCAAAAAGGGAAATGTGTGAGTACGTCGTCAAGCCTCTGAACCAAGTCTGCTAACGTCCTGTCAGCAAAAGCAAATCACGGAGCTGAGCCCAGAGCTGAGCCCAGAGCCAAGGATTGGGCAGAACATTCTACCCCAGGAGGGCATAGCAGAGCTACTGGAAACGGATGTGGATACAGGGAGGGGTGAAGAATTGTAGGGCCATGACTACAACTGATCTTCCACAAGGCCCATCTTCTCCACTAGGCCACGCATTTATTTCTCAAGGGCTGATTATCTTTTCTGCCCCAGATTGGTTGGATTTTGGTAGGAGAAAAAGGGCCAGGAACGTCAGCCATTCCTACCTCTGTGACCTTGAGAAAAACACTGACTTGCCCTCAAAGTCTCTGTTTCCTCATTTATGAAAAAAGGAAGAGAGAAGCCTGCCCTCCTATGACACAGAATTAGGGAGAACATTTGAGATCTGAGCTCTGCCCAGTTTCCTCATCTGTAAAATAGAGATGCAATGGGTACACCCCACAGGTCCCATAGGGACGTGGCAAGGATCCAGGGAGTCAACATCGAGGGCTTAAGGAAGTGCTGGCCTTCAAGAGGAGTTGGCCTTTATTATGCACTCTTGCAGTACCGCGTTCTTTTCCTTCCTGACACTTGTTCAACGCAATGTTGCATTGATGTGTGCAGTTACTTAAGGTCTTCCCCCCCGCACGGGAAGTGAAAGCTCCTTGAAGGAAGGCACCACGCTCAGCTCAGCGCTGTATCCCCAGCACCAGACACAAAGAGGGTGCTTATGAAGTATTTGTGGAACAAGTGGCTGCGTGAATGAACAGATGGATGAGAGAGGGCATGGATGGAGACGCACTTGGGCATCTGGCAGGGGTAGAAAAAGCTTCATTATCTTTGGCCAGGGTGGCCCATTTCAAGGTCCATTACCAAGTCCAATCTCTTTCCATCCACTGATCTTAAATTGAAAGGGAACCTGCTCCAGTCACTCCGAAACCCTGTGGCAGAGAATGCACCTTTCCATGTTGGTCATGGAAGGCAGCTGGCCGCTCTGCATTCTCACTCCTGGGAGCCCTGAGCCTGCGGTCTCTCCCATAGTGGGAAGGATCACATTACCAAACCCACTGCCAGTCCCTCTACCCCTCACAACAGGGAGCTAACACGGCTGTTGTTCCCATCTCATGGAGTAGGAAAGTGGGGTTGCTAAGGGACCAAGCAAGTCAGTTCTGCACCTCACAGAAATGGACACCTGAGAGCACCCCACGTGAATGGACACTGAGCAGAACCAAAGCTTAGGGATATACCCCCCTTCGTGAGCCTTCACCTCAGGCTAGAAGGGCCAGCAGACATGGTCTCAGTCCCAGTTTGCCCTTAAGAGTCATGTCAGATACACAAAAATTAACTCAAAAAGGATTAAGGACTTGAGTGTCAGACCAGAAACCATAAAATACATAGGCAGTAAGCTCCTTGACGTTGGTCTTAGCGATGTTTTTGTGGATTTGACTCCAACAGGAATGGGAACAAAAGCAAAAATAAACAAATGGGACTACATCAAACTGAAAAGCTTCTGCACAGCAAAGGAAACCATCAACAAAACAAAAAGGCAACCCACCGAATGGGAAAAGCTATTTGCAAATTATATATCTGATAAGGGGCTAATATCCAAATTATATAAAGAACTCGTGCAAAGATAAACATCTAAGTATTACTTTGTCTTGTGCACCTGAAACTAATAAAAAAAAAAGACTGAAAAAAAAATAGAACACATGCAACTCCACAACAATAACAAAAAAAACCCTACTGGATTAGAAAATGGACAGAGAATCCGAATAGACATTTTTCTAAAGCAGACACACATGTGGCCAACAGGCACATGACAAGATGCTCCACATCACTTATCATACATACAAGTCGTATGTATTCACACACACACACAATGGAATACTACTTAAACATAAAAAAAGACGGAATCTTGCCATTGCAACAACGTGGACAGACCTTGAGGTTATTATGCTGCGTGAAATAGGTCAGGTGGAGAAAGACTACTATTGTATGATTTCACTCATATGTGGAATCTAAACACAAAACCAAAACAAACTCCCATATGTAAACAAAAGATCATTGGTGACCAGAGGGGATGCGGGGGGTGAAGAGAGGGCAAAATGGGTAAAGGGGGTCAACTGCAAGGTGATGGATGGAAACCAGACTTTTGGTGGTGAGTACGAAGTACGGCATGTAGATGGTGCATTATAATTAACATACATAATGTTGTACATCAGTGTTCTCAATTAAAAAAGCGAAAGTCATGTCAGCAGTATTTAAAGTGCCCAGCCCAGCCCACCACACAAGCCGAGAGGTGTTGCCCTCATGAAGCCCTCGGACTGGCCATCCCCAGGTGGTGTCTCGGTGATTTCTGCTGACCACAGTGCTGATGGGCAGTTATGATGGTCTTGGATTATTTCTAAACAGGAACTAAAGATTTACTCAATATTATTTGGGAATAACACTGACTTGCCTCTCCTGAGGCTTGGCCTGGCCCCTTTATGCATACCTGTGGCACACCCCCACATCCCAGGTGAGGCTAATTATTTCCACTGGGCAAATGGGAATCTGAGGCTGGAGATATTAAATTGTTGGCCCAAAGTTACCCAAGTAGGTAGAAGTGGGGGTATCTTAACTGTCAGTGACTTTGGGATCATTTCCTACTCCTTTGTGCAAACTTAGTTGCTGGGTCTGCCCTGGGGATGGGGAGGCGCAGGGGGTTGTTTCCTTTCAATGGAATTGTTCTTCAAGGATTTGCCGGGCAGACAAAATGCTTTCAAAATCCGTGATCATATTATGGGGAAGGTAGAATGGCCCCTTGGTGGATGTCTAGCTTTCATACAGGACTCAAGTCTCCTCTCTAAAGGCCCCTGGCCTTTGCTCCCATCCTCTGGTATTAGGGGGCCCATAGCCGCTGAGGTCACTCCCTGCTTCTGGCCAAGCATGCTGGACTTGCCCTTTCTGGGGCTCCCACACATTATCCAAGTGTTCTCCGTAGAGCAGTAGCCTCTGACTTGCCTCTCATTTTCTGAGGCCAGTTGCCCCTCTCCTCCCAGGGATATTATATGTGACCATGTAACAGAGCTGTGTTTTCCACTCGGCTCTGAAGCCAAACTCCATGGAGTTTCAAATACCCCCAAGGCCTCCCAGGAGGAAGAGCACTGAGCATGCCTGGGGAAAGGGCTGTGTCTGGTCTGCTAACCAGTAGCTGCCCCTGCCTCAAACCCTGTTGGGGATCAGGGCCAGGTCAGGGGGACCTTGAGGAAGGACCCTGAAGGAGAGGGCTCAGCTCCCTGCTGGCCTTCCTCCACCCATCTCAGCCCTTCCCTTAGGACCACAAAGGTGAGAAGCCCTTTGAGACATTCAGGTCAGACGTCCTGTATGTTAGTGTGGAAGCTGAAGTGCGGTGGCACAGGCAGAACCAGGAGGCATTTGGGGCTTCTGACACCAAAGTTCTTTCTGCTGCCTCATGCCGGATGCTTAAAGCCTGGCAAGTCCAGGGCAGGGCCTTCTCCCAGGAGGGGGACAGTGGCCCTCAGCCTCTGTCCCTCAGCTGCCTCACAGCAGCACTCACACCAGCTACTGGCCGCCAGCCCAGGAAGAAGCAGAAACTGGCACTATGGGTTCACATGACTTTGAGACGAGTGGGGAAAACACCAATGCTGCAAGGAGAAGAAATGATTCTCAGAAGGCATGAATTCCCAAGCCAGAAACAGAACGAGGGTTTCTCAAAACATATGTTTTTTTACCTGCAAAAGCTTCTCCCCACCCCAGGCCCATCTGTGCACCGTGGGGTCCACCCACACTGCCTGAGTTCCTGGCCTGAGCCTGATTCTCCTTCCACGGGGCCCAGGTGTCATCCTGGCGGGCTCTCACAGCAGTCCCATTTCATAGAAGAGGGCACTGGGCTTCCCTTCTCTGAGCATGGAACCTGTGCTGGGGTGGGAGGAGTCTGACTGCTTCTCTCCACCTCTGAGCCTAAGCCAGGGCATGTGGGGGGCACCTGCTTCCTAATGCTCCCCACCCCAGACCTTTGTCCTGGGGCCCCACTGGGATCCAGCTGGGTGAGGGGCAGACAGCAGAATGCTTGCCAGCTGATTTTGTTTGTCTGCCTGTTCTTTGGACCCCGAGAAGACTTCACAACAAAGTACTATATAAACAAGAAAGAAAGGGGTATATTTTCAGAGCTGAGTCTTCTCCCACTTTCCCAAGCACACCCCAAAAAGAAAGAAAGTGAGAGGAAGAAAGAAAAAGAGAATAAAAAAGGAAGAGGAAAAGAAGGAAGGAAGGAAGGGAGGGAGGGAGGGAGGGAGGGAGGGAGGGAGGGAGGGAGGGAGGGAGGGAGGAAATAAAAACGTCCTCAAACTCCTGAAAGCACAAAACAGAGAATAACAGGATCAGGAAATCTTGACATTACGCCGCTCAGGTCGCATCTCAGGAGCACAGAATGATGTGGGCTCCCTGCGGCATCACAGGAGCCTTTAAGAAAGTCCTCAGGTACCTGACCCAGCCTAAAATGAACTCTTCTAAACCTTTGGCTATGTATTTTTCGTTTTTCCCCATTATGCTTCTGAAACAAAACTAGAAATATTAAGAAAATTGGTAAAGTAAATTGCCAAAACTCCTACAATTATATTGCAATCAAACATGCACACACACATACACACACATATGCATGTACACACACAATCATATATATCTTATATATATATATATGAATCAGTATATTTCTTTTTCATTTTGCAACAGACCAACAGACCTGCTATCTTTCTGTTACTGATTTCTCGTTCTATTTCTTTGTGATCTGAGAACATACGTTGTATGACTTCTGTTATTTTCAGTTTGTGAACACAGTCTATCTTGATGAAGGTTCCATGTGACCTGGAGAAGAACTGTGTTATTTTGCTGTTGTTGGATGATATAGTCTAAAAATTAGATCCAGTTGATGATGGTACTGTTTAGTTCATCTATGTCCATACAGATTTTCTGCCCGCAGGACCTGTCAGTTTCTGGTAGGGGATGTTGAAGTCTCCAGATACAATAGTGGTTTTGTCTATTTGTCCTTTCAGTTCTATCAGGGTTTGGCCTCATGTGCTTTGATGTTTCCTTGTTAGATGCATACACATTAAGCATTATCATATCTTCTCAGAAACTTCATCCCTTTATCATATGTCATGCCCCACTTTATCCCAGATAATTTTCCTTGTTTGGAAGTCTGCCTTTTCTGAAATTAGTGTAGCTATTTCAGCTTTCTCTGATTAGTGTTAGCATGGCATATCTTTCTCTATCCCTTTACTTTTAATCTATCTGTGTCTTTATTTTTAAAGTGGGTTTCTGATAGCCAACAGATAGCTGAGTCTTGCTTTTTAAATCTCTCTGGTAGTCTCTGTTTTTTAATTGGTGTATTTTACATCATTCATTTTTAAGGTGATTACTAATAGTTGGATTCATACCTACCATGTTTGTAACTGTTTTTTATATGTTGCACTTGTTTCTTTTTTTAAGTTTTCCCTTTTCCTGCCTTATCTGGTTTTATATGATTCCATTTTCTCCCCCCTCATAGCATCTCAATTAAATTTCTTTTAAAAAATTTCAGTTGTTGCCCTACTGTTTGCAATATACATTTACAACTAACCTAAGTCCACTTCCAATAACTCTATACCATTTCATGGTAACTTACAGCAGCGTATTCCCAATTCCTCCTTCCCATCCCTTATAACATTGGTGGTATTCATTTCACTTATCCACGTGCTATAATCACCCAATACTTTTTTTTTTATAATCGTGCTATTATGACTTTGAACAAACAGTTATCTATTAGATCAATTAAGAATAAGAAAAGAGATTTTATTTTGTCTTTAGTATTGCTCCTCTGATACTCTTCCTTTCTCTATGTACATTCAAGTTTTTGACCTACATCATTTTCTTTCTGTCCAAAGAACTCCTTTTAACATTTTTTGGAAGGCAGTCCTGCTAGTGACAAATTCTCTCAAATTTTGCTTCTGAGAAAGTCTTTATTTCTCTTTCACTTTCAAGTATAATTTTGCTGGATATAGAATTCTAGGTTGATGGGTACTTTTCTTTCAATATTTTAAAAGTTTTACTCCATTCTCTTCTTTGCATGGTTTCTAACGAGAAGTCTGATATAATTCTTATCCTTGTTCCTCTGTGGGTAAAATGTATTTTTCCTCTGGTTTCTTTCAAAATTGTCTTTGTTTTTGGTTTCCTGAGATTTGAACGTGATGTGCTTAGGTGTAGGTATTTTTATATTTATCCTGCTCAGTTTTCTATGAGCTTCCTAGATCTATGGTTTGGTGTCTGTCATTGATTTTGGAAAATTCCCAGCCATTATCACTTCAAATATTTCTTCTGCTTCCTCTCCTTCTTCCTCTGGTATTCCTATTACACATATGTCACACCTTTTGTAATTGTCCCGTACTTCTTGGTTTCCATTTGGGAAGTTTATTGCTATATCTTCATGCTCACTGATTCTCTCCTTGGCCATGTCTGGTCTACTGATGGCCCCATCAAAGGCATTCTTCAATTTTGTTACAATGTTTTTGATTTCTCACATTTCCTTTCGATTTTTTTCTTAGTTTCCATCTCTCTGCTTACATTACCCATGTATTTTTACATGTTTACTTTTTTTACTTTTTTTTACATTTACATTTTTACCTTTTCCTTTGGAATATTAATCATACTCATTGTAAATCATTTGTTTAATTCCAAAAATCTTTGTGATATCTGAGTCAGGTTCTAATGTTTGCTTTGTCTCCTTAGACTGTGTTTTTTCTTTCCTTTTAGCATGTCTTTTAATTTTTTGTTGAAAGCTAGGTATGATATATTTGGTTATGGGTAATTAGGCTTTGACCATGAGATTTTATGTTAATTTGGCTAGAAGCTGGGCTGTGTTTAAGGTTTGCTGTGGCTGCAAGTACCAGAGACTTCAGTTGCCTAGAATCTCCCTGTTTGTTTATTTTCCTCCCCTATTATCTTTGGGTTTCCCTAAGAACTACTTCTTAAAAAGAGTCTGTGTCTTACAGCTCTTTCAGTTATAATCCACTGTTATTCTACTGAAGACCTGTTATTGGTGGTAAGACGCTGGGGAGGGGAAGCGTTCTATACTCCTCATTACTTCTCAGAGTTTCAGTTGGCCTGAGTCCCTGGGCTGTGACTTTCAGAAGCATAGCTTAGCCCTTTGTTTCTCCCCTTAAATGAGACAGGAAGGTTAGAGAGGGCTGGAGTTATCTAATTGCCCTTCCCCAGGTCAGACAAGACTCTGGTAAAATAGTTTCTCCTGAAGGATAGGTCTTTGTTATGAAGAAAGCTCTGGGCATATTTTAAAATGTTTATTTTTCTTCTCTTCCTGCCCAAAACAGAGGTGTTTTTCCCTCTGATCTTTACTATTTACCATGTGAACCTTGTGCAGTTGCTGGGGGGTAAAGCCCATGAAAGTGTGAGGGGCTTAAGACTGGGTCCCCAGAAGCTTTTAACTTTCAAACTAGTTCACACTCAGCTTCCAGAAGTTCATCAAAATTATCATTTAATAATAATAATAATAATAAATAAATAAATAAAGAGTATGGGAAGAAACTTTTGGAAGTGATGGATGTATTTATGGCATAGATTGTAATGATGGTGTCACAAGAATATACTTACGTGTAACCTCATGAAGTTATAAACATTAAATATGTACAACTTCTTGTATGTCAATCATACCTTAATAATGTAGTCTTAAAAATTACCATGTAAGTGTTCCTAACAGTGGCTTCTGGTGGCTTCTGCTTCAGTAAGCTGATCTTGGCTGAGTCTCTGTATTCACCTATTTCTTCAGATTTCAGAGTGGCAGTTTGCCCTGTAATCTTAACTCTCTGATACATCTAAGAAAAGCTGTTGACTTTCAGGTTGCTTAGCTTTTTCTTGTGG
This sequence comes from Rhinolophus hipposideros, assembly GCF_964194185.1. Classification (NCBI taxonomy): domain Eukaryota; kingdom Metazoa; phylum Chordata; class Mammalia; order Chiroptera; family Rhinolophidae; genus Rhinolophus; species Rhinolophus hipposideros. The sequence goes on along the minus strand of NC_138051.1, from coordinate 58,172,161 downwards.
TGTGTATGACGTGATAACTTCTAAGATCTTTATGCATTAGAGCTGAAACAGGAAGGCCCCCCCTTGCTAGGGTGTTAACACATCTACCAAAGGCCTGCCTTCCCGTTGTGGGACAGAAGGATGGGCAAACTCTGTTGGGAAAACAAGGCCAGGAGCAGCTAAACCCACTTCAGGTCCATTCAGCATACCTGCCCTGCAACCTGCAAGAAGGAAGCGTCACCCAAGGGAAACTGAGGCCTAAGGGAACGAGCCATGGATCACATCCTCAGGAGACTCTGCACTCCTCTGGCAGCTCTGGCCTTCTGGAGCCCTCTGTCTCCTTAGGGAAAGGGTTGGACTGCAGTGGCAGCAAAGCATGGGGTCATGTGAAGCAGGTGTGGGTGGAGGTCAGGCTGACCAGGCAGACCCAGCAAACACCAATTCTACCCTCATTAACTATGACCTTGGGCAGGTCACCGTAATTCTGAGACCTCAATTCTCCTCTGCAAGCTCTGAAAATGAAAGTGCTTTCCTGGTACAGCTGTGGATAAGAGGAAAATCCCTGGTACTGAGCCTGCATATCACAGGTATCACATAAACACATTTCCTTCTTCTCCCAGCAGGAGCGCCTGTTACCTCTGGAATCCAGTTCAGTAGCCCCACTTGGCACCAACTCTTCACAGGTCAGGACTGCCTTTTTTCTATCCCACCCCACTATTCTAAGGGCTTTATGTGTATTCACTGATTTAATCTGCCCCCCAAAATGTATGATCTAGTAGTCAATATTGTTGCCCTGCTTTGCAGAAAAGAAAAATTGAGGCACCAAGAAGCTTACAACTAGAATCGTCAATAAGCAGCAGAACTTGAGTTTGACCCCAAAGCCCACATTCTAGGGAGAAGGTAAGGGCAGTGGAGATCCTTTACCTTGGGAAGAGGGAAGCTGGCACACGGAGAGTCCCTCCCACTGTATTAGTTTGACTGCAGGTTTTATGGGCTGGACTTCCCCTCCAGGGCTCTGGGTTCCAGGGTTTACTAAGGGGATGTTTGTGCTAGCATGGAAGTGGAAGCCCCAGGGGGCTGGGCTGCGGCTGCTGCAGACCCCAGATCCCGTGACCCTGCCCCGCCCCGTGCTTCCCGAACTTGAAAGTGCACATGACCACGTTAAAACGCAGATTCAGATTCAGTCTGTCTGGATCCGGCACAAAATCCTAAATTTCTAATAGGCTCCTAGGTAAGGTGGATGCTGCTAGTCCAGGGATTACATTTGGAGAAACAAGGTTCTACAGGACCCAGATTCTCTCAGGCCCAGCTTCTTTTGGTCTCTTCTTTTATCTCTGACTCCACCTGCCTGAATGCCTCAGCCCAGTTCTGCAGTCAGAAGTCTTTCCACTGCCACTTCTCAGGGGTCAGCGCAGCCTCTGAAAGGCATTTAGGAAAAGCTGCCCAGCGAAAGGTCAGCCACGTGAATCAATTAACCAGCATGGGCCATATCTATGAGTTGGGCCCAGCATCTTTCTCCACTTTCAAAGTCCTAGAATGCTGGCTTCTGGCTGAAAAACACCACTTACGTCACGCGTCACAATGGAGAAATGATCACAGAATCCGACCTCAGGGTGGACGTGAGGATGAAATGAATCAGCTCCTGGAAAGCAGTGAGCTCGGCACCCAGCACCCAGTAAGCGCCGCTTAAGTATTACCTCCGAGTTTTCTGAACGGACAGCCAGCAGATGTGAGTGAAGCTGCCTTAAAGTTCATTAAATGCGGGGGTCCTCAGACTTGAGTGTGCCATCCGAATGGCCTGGAGGGCTTGTTGACACACAGATCTCTGACCTCCACCCCTGGTGTTTCTGGTATAGTCTGGGCAGGGGGCCTGAGGAGCTTCCTTTAGAACCAGTTCCCAGCTGAGGCTGATGTTTAGGCTGCTGGTCCAGGGACCAGTCCTGAGAACCTCTGATCTAGGGAACCCCTGCCCCTGCCCTGCCGCTGCCTCATGAGGCAGAGCCTAGAGGCCAGGTCACACATGAGGCAGGAGTCCTCCCAGCAGCCGGGCCTCCAAGGACTCCAGAGAGGGGCCTGTCTGAGGCAGAGACCCCGCCACAGGCCTCTCCTCCAAGCCTGCTCCCCCCTGCCTGGCCCAGCGCCCCAGCTCTCAGAAGGCCCCTCCACCCAGCTTTGTTTGCATTCCTGGCGCCTGCGTCAGCCTGGGCAGCAGGCATGTCTATGCTGGCAGGCGCTGTGCGCCAGCCCTCCCGAGCCAGGGCTGCAGTGGCCACGCAGGGCTCACTTAGCAGGCTGGTGACTCACACTTCCTCCCAGATTCCGGGAAATGCTTTCCTGCTGCTGCTGCTGTTGCTGCTGCTTTTTTCTTGTGTAATGAGAAGTTCTCTGCAGACTTCCATGGCAACCTTAGGATGGGGAGGTAGGAGGAGAAGGTGGACAAATCCATTCCCAAGAGGGGCCCCAAGAATTCCCATCTCCCACACACTCACACACACACTTGCACACACACACCCCCAACCTTCTTGCGAGCCTCAGCCTGAGCCCCCAACCCACCATGGAGCTTTGGTCCAGGAGGGCCAGCCCCAGAAATGCTTGCTTTTATTAAAAAGGAATGGCCTCACAAAGGCACGACTGTAGGAAAGGTTGTAATTTGCCCAAATAAAACTTAATTTGATCCATGAAATAGCTGTGGTTTATTGTGTAATAGATGTGCTATGTGTTTCAATTTAATAGAAGCCAATATAATAGGGGGCCAGCTGGGGCCTTCAGAGGCCGGCCTCTTTCCCACCACGCACAGTAGGGCCACACAGCCTGCCCTCATGGTGGGACCTCCACCAGGAGAGGACAGAAAAGGGGTGGCCATAGATTCCTGGCCCAGACCACAGAGATCCGTGGGAGAGACAGCTCAGGGACAGACAAGTAAGAGTGCTTGAAGGGAAAAAAAGAAAAAAAAAAGGAAAGAAATGAAAACCACCCCTTTTCCAAAGCAAGACTGTGAGTGAGTCTGAAGAGGGGGTTGTGGGGGTTGAGTCACTTTCCTGTCCCCTGCTGGAGTGGGAGGTACCCTACCAGGGGATGTGGGAGAAAGAAGGATGGGTTTGTCACCTGGAATGTGTTGAGGAGGAACCCTCTGGAGAAGCTTTGAGGGACAGTACCTGAGGCAGTGGGCAGCGGCCTCAGGTCCTGGATCATTTTCGGGCAGGTTCAGCCAGTACAGGCTAAGGAAGCATGGGCCAGGGGTAGGGGGCTCACTTGGGTAGTATGGAGAGGCGCCCAGAGATGGCCCAATAGGCATCCCCTGCTCAGCCCACCCAGGCAGTGCAGACTGAGACCCAGAATGTAAGGGAGCTGCGCAAGTTGAGCCAGGGAGCAGCTCAACTGGCTCTTGTTCCATAAATGCTTATGACACATTAGTGCTGGGTCAGGGATGGGGAGGGCAAGGGTGGAATGCCAGACTGGTTCTACAGAGCCCTAGCAGCGCTGACCAACTGACAGAGACCAGTAGGGAAGGGAAAGTGAGGAGAGAAACTTCACATTTGTCAGGCATCTCCTGTGAGCTTGGTATCGCTTTAAAAAGGTCATGTCCATCATCCCGTGTCATCCTTGTGACAACCCTTCACAATAGGTAGCAACAGCCATCTTTTTCAGATGAGGAAATCGAGGCTGGGGCGGTGGCTTGTCCAAAATCATAGTTATCCCCGGCCCCTCTGCTGCCTCCTGTGAGTGGAGAAGTACCCACCCAGTTGCCCCATCCTTTCCCTAGTCCTTTCCGGCTCTGGGGCTCTGATCCAGGGTCCAGGTTGTTCTAGATTCATTCTCCCCATCAGTACTTCCCTAAAAAGGCCTTTATTTGGCTCAATGTGACCTTGGACAAACCTCTGAGCCTCCATTTTCTCATTTGTAAAATGAGAATAAATTACACATACCCACAAAGGCTGTTCTGAAGATTAAATAAGATACCATATAAAGATCACTGAAGCCAGGGGTTTGTATTCAGTAGGTCCTCATTAAATCTATCCATTTCAAACAACTTCTCCTGAGAATACCATATTCCAGGTAAGTTCTGGACATTAGTTTGGGAGGGAGAACCACCCCTCCTATTTGAATTTCAACTCTGCCGTTTACTTGCCAGGTATCTGGACAGGTTATTTTACCTGAGTCTTAGTTTCATCATCTGTAAAATGAACATAACATTAGCTACTTCACAGGGCTGATGGGATATTTCAATGAGATAATAGATGGCACATAATAGGTGCTCAATAAATGATAGTTATTTTATTATTGTTGTTATTGTTATTATTCTCTTTCTAAACTCTCTTCTATGACCTGGCCTCCAGTGTATATGACCCACATGTCCAGTGCAGAACTGCCCCCATAATCTTGCTGACGATGTCCTCTTCCCCCCACCACCAAGGATTTCTTAGTTTACCTGTGAACTGCCCTGAGGCTGTATCCCGAGCACCCCAGAAACAAATCACACATGAAGCCAATGACTGAAAGATCAGAACGCAGTTACCTGGAAGCATTTGCAGGACATGGCCTTCTCTTTTGTTCTTCCAAGGAAAGGTCACCTCTTTGCCAAACCCACTTTGGGGCTGAGAAGGGCAGGTCTGTGGGCATCAGGAAGGGCAGGAGCCTCTCTAGTCAGGGTGGGGTCTTCCAGGGACAGCAGTCTGAAAGCCAAATGAGAGACGAGATGCGCTCCATCACCTCTCGACGACTGGACGTGCTCCCCAACTCCCCTCCTGCCCTGCCAACTCCCACCTATGCCTACCGGCCCCTGAAGAGGCAGGAAGCCGAGTTAGAAAGCCATGCTATGGCCTAGTCCTCTAAAGGTGAGACTGGAGCCCTGGAGGACGGTGAGTCACCCAAGGTCATAATAGGTGTGTGTGTAGGTAGGTGTGTGTGTGTGTGTGTGTGTGTGTGTATGCTTAAATTATCTTTTTCATACACAAGTATCCCGTGATAACTGTTTCATACACAAGAATCCCCTTCTTTTTGAAAGTTCGCTTTATTCCAGTTCACTTCTATGAAAGACCTACATTAGTACTTGTTCTCACTAACTAAAAGAAATTTGAAGAGGATTTTCACTTTTATCAAAAAAGGTGAAAAGCCAAAATAGTGATCAGCATTCGTTTTGCCGCAAGCGTTATAAAAGCAGTGGTACCCAGAGCCGCCACAGTGGCCCGCCGCGCTCCTTCCCTGGGAGCCACCCTCAGCATCAGCCCCAGAGCTTTGAACTGGGTCTGCGAGCATCTCTGCTTTACCTCGATTTGTTTTGTGCATACATGAGCAAGATGTGTCCTAAGGTCTCAGAAAAGTCCACAAGAGCTCGTCAGGGGGTGATGCTTAGTGTAAAACTGGATGTAATTAAGTATTTTGATCATGGTGAACAAAAATAAAGATACTGTGCATACCTTGAATTTCAGGTCTAAGAACACTCAAAAAATTTCCATATAAATTAATGGTAATTGCTTCTTTGTTTTACACCATTTTAGCTTAAGAAAGATTTCATCGGAATGCTCTCCTTTCCAATGGTGGGGGACACCTACAATTTAAAATATCCTAAAACATGATATTTTTCTTTATACAAATAACACATGCTTATGGTAAGGTAAATAGTCTAGAAAAATAGAAAGTGGAAAGAAAAAAACACACACACAAAAAAAACCCACTTGCACCTTGATAGCCTCTTCCATTCTCCAAGGAGCAATTGCCATGAACTAAACACGATTTTTAAAGGCTGCATAATATTTTACCACATTGATGTGCCATCATTTGTGTAATTCCCCATTATTGGATGCTTAGACTGTTGCAGAATTTTGCTGTTATAAAAAGCTAATATTTCTCAGGAAAGATCCCCAGAGGCAAAATGGCTGGAACAAAGGGAATAAACGTTTTAAAGGCTTTTGATCCCGACTGAGAAACTGAGTTCCTCTGAAAGCTGTCCTCATTTACAGTCATCAGCACGGAAGGAGAACGTTATCTCGCTCATCTCACTTTATCTCAGCCCCACTGAAGCACTACTTTAAAAAAAAAAAAATAGTTTGGCCAAAGTAATAAGTGAGAAATAACATCTCACTATTTTAATTGAATTTTTTGTTTTCTACTGAGGTTAAACAGGTTTTCATATACTTACACACTTACATTTCCTTTTTGTTAATCTTCTTTGTGTGTCCACTGCCCATTTTTCTCTCCCGAGGCTTTTAGTTTTTTTTTTTTCTTTTTGATTTGCAAGTGTTCTTCACATATTTGTTTTTATTTAATTCTATTTATGGTACGTTTTGATGTACAGAAGTTTCCACTCATAAGTATATAAATACCTATATACATTTTTTTCTCTATAATTTCTTTCATAACTGCTGTGCTTAGAGAGGCCCGTCCATCCAGAGATCAAAATCACGAATATTTTATTCTAGTTATTTCATGGTTTCATTGTTTTCACATTTTACAGTCTCATCCATCTGGAATTTATTCTGTTCTATAATGTGAGGTGAAGATGTAGCTATTTTTCCCCTCCGCCACCCCCACCATCTCCTTGGTTTCCCTAGCACCACTCACTAAGCAAACCTTCCCTTCTAGGGGACCCTGTGACATGCAGCAGCCCCAGGCACTGTGTGCCCGCTCCATCTGAAGACACCCCAGTCCCCCAGCAATACCTTTGACATGTATTTACCATGCACTAGGGCCCTCTGTCTCTCACTGGGGACATAGAAATCAACACAACGGTGACCACCCTGCTAGAGAGAAAATAGGCCAGTCAACAGACAATCACCACACATGTGTCAAAGGCTTAAACAAGGAAGGACATCTGGATGCTGTGTGAGACTCAGCGGGCGGGATTCACCTGGGCCAGGTAAGGAGACAGTTGTTAGGGGGTGGGTCCCAGGGGAACAGACAGGTAAGCTAGAAGACTGAGAAATGAACATATGAAAAGACACAAACACACCCATCACACAGGGAGCACAAGGGGGTCTGGGTGGCTGGGGCCTGGATGGGAGGAGACAATTGTCACTATATGCCATTTTATGCCACATGCATGTAATAAATACATTAAATATTCACAAGGATCACTCCTTTAAATGAACAGAAAGGAGTTTTACAATTAAGTAACGGGGTGGGTGAAGGGCATCTAAAAAGAGGGAACAGCAAAAGCAAAGGCTTGGAGGAGTCACAAATCCGTTGGACCTACGTGGGTGGGGACTGGTTTGGCCTAGGTGGGTGGGGGCTGCAGACTAAGGAGCGCCTTATATGTCCTCTTATGGGAGGCCAACTGGTGGCTTTATACCAGGGAATGACTTGGCCAGGGCTACATTTTAGGAAGATCCATCTGGCTGCAAAGTAGAGAGAACAAAAGGAGCTCCTGGAGGCAGGTGGAGGGACCCATTATGAAGCAGCTGTGACAACCAAAGAACGATGATGATGTCCCCAGAGCCATCTGGGCTGGGGCTGTGCCTTCCAGTCTAGAAGCCTCTCCTGGAAGAAAGTCAGCCTATGTGCACCTGGCCTTTGGTCACTTTGGGATCCCACCCATAGGGCAGGATTCCAGGGGCCCCTTGCCCAGGCCACAGCCTCAGCGTGCTTGGCTTCTCTGGAATGAAAGCCAAAGGTATAGAAAACCAAGGAATTCAAAGGCAACAAGACTCTGAGGCAAGAGTGATCTCATCCAAACCCTGTCTCTGTTCCTTATCTCCCATGAGAACTTGGGCAAAAACTGAGCTCCTCTGAGCCTCGTTTTTCCATATCTGTAAAGTGGGACTAAAAGTGTTAGTGTGAGTGTCCCTTGTGAGTGTCCCATTAGATAATTTCTATGGCCTAGAAACTGTCACAGAAGACTCTGATGATATTGCCCATCTGGGTTAGAGCCAGGCCAGCCAGAGCCCTCACCCCTAGCCGAGTACCCTAGGAATCGCCAGACTCCAACTCAGAATGGGAACCCAAACACATAGACTGACAATTCCGCAATTTAAAACCCTTTGTGTCTCAAGGTGTTTTTTCTTCCCTGCAAGCTGTGGTGGGGACTCTCTCAGCACAGCTGGCCAGGTGTGGCAGAGATGCTGGCTGTAGGCCTGGATGGAGCCCCTCAGCCCCACAGTGAGGAGAGCCCAGGAGCCAGCCAAGGCCTGCCACCAAGGCAGACCAGGTGCCACTCAGCTTTCTGGGGATCAGATGTGGTTTATGACGTTCATTGATGTTATATTTTGGGTAGCATAAAGCAGGAGATTCTTAAAGAGTCAAAATAGTTGTCATCAGGAATGCTAACCATCCTCGTTCTATGGGTAGAGCAGGAAAGAAAAGGGGCAGGGGTCGCGGTGGCATAGTCATTTCCAAAGCGTCTGTTTCCAATACACAGACTTAGGAAACATCAAAATGCTGCCCATTTTAGACAACTTAACGCATTTGGCCAACACTGAATGGCCGATGCAAGAGATTTGTTTTCTGTCCTCTAAAAATCTAGTGATTAGTTATGTTTCTCTCAACATGTTAAGGAAAGTGCTTCTTGGAGTGCAAGTATACAGTGTTGTTTGTGTGTGTTTTTTCTAGGCATTCCTAAAGCTCCGTTTTGTTCATTGCTCAATAATGAGAAATAGAAAGCGAAACTTTAAAAACAATTTTCCAATTAATTTGCTGCTTCAAACAAAACTGACCAAAACAAAATAAAACTAAAGCTTGTCAACAACATAATATTTTTCAAATTCAACAAATGCTAAATGTTACTCACTACTAGTCAGGCCAGGGTTCAAATACTTCACAAATATATACCCATTTAATTTAATCTTCCTAACCACTCTATTCTTACACCCAAATGAGGAAACTGAGGCTCAGAGACTTTAAGTATCTTGCCCAGGGTCTCTTAGCTAAAGGCAGAACTGGGCCTGGAGACCCTGGAGTTGCCTCCAAAGCCATGGAAAGTCAAGTTTAGAAATGCTACCACCTGCGGGGTGTGGGGTAGGAACACCAGTTCTGGAACCAGAGAGACCCGGGTGGGAATCGTAGTTCTGATACTTAGTAGTTGTGTGACCTTGGGCAACTCGCTGAACTTCTCTGAGCCTTGTCTGTACAACAAGGATAAGGACTAAATGAGATGATCCAAGGTACCTCGTACAATAGTCCCCCTTATCCACAGGGAATATGTTCCAAGACCCCCAGTAGATGCCTGAAACTGCAGATGGTACCAAACCCTATGTTTTTTCCTATCCATACATACCTATGATAAAGTTGAACTTATAAATTTGGCACAGTAAGAGATTAAAAATGATAACTAATAAAAAATAGAACAATTAAGAACAATATACTGTAATAAAAGTTCCGTGAATGTTGGTCTCTCTCAAAATGTCTCATTGCACTGTACTCACCCTTCTTGTGATGGTGTGAGATGATACAATGCCTACACGGCGAGCTGAAAGGAGGTGAATGACGCAGCATTGTCACTAAGGAGAGGCTACTAGCGCCCTTCTGACAATCCGTAACAAGCACTTTACAGCTTCTCTTTGGCGTATCCAAATTGCTAGCATCACTACATTGCCCTTTGGGGCCATTATTAAGTAAAATAAGGGTTACTTAAACACAAGCACTGCGATACCACAACAGTCAACCTGGTAACCAAGATGGCGACTAAGTGACTAACTGGGAGTGAAGCGTCTATAGCGTGAAGATGCTGGATAAATGGATGCTTCACGTCCCGGGCAGGACAGAGGAGGACTTGCGAGATTTCAGCACGCCACTCAGAACAGCTCGCATTTAAACAGATGAATTGTTTATTCTGGAATTTTGTATTTAATATTTTTGGACCACCGTTGACTGCTGGTAACCGGAATCATGGAAAGTGAAAATGTGGACAAGAAGGACTACTGTATACAAGTCCCTCAGGAAAATAACTGCTCTTGTTTTTGCTAAACAAAGTACGAGTTCTATTGCTAGTGATTGTCCCGGCTCCCCGCCGCAGGTCCAATATGAAAGTCCACTCTCTTGGGACATAGACCTTTGGGGAAGGGGCAGGAGCTCTCTAGAGCCCCCAGGCTCTCTCAGTAGGCACCACGTAGCCATCTGGTTCAGATCTTTCATTTTTTAGGGGAAATTGAGGCCTAGAAAGGGAGGGGCCTCCCCCAGCATCACTCAGCCAGGTCTCCACGGTGCCCCCAGAAAGTCCAAAAAAGTCACATGGAAAACCATCTCTCTCTGTTGCTCAGCCCATGGGCTCCCTCCTGGGTTCATGTTCAGAAATTCTGGACCTTTTATCGACACCCCGCTCGCCTTACTGTGACCTGCTTTGAGAACAGTCAGGGAGGCTAAGAGGCTGTTCCAGCCTGTATCCCCAGTGATGGTCAGCTTAGACTGGACACCCCCTTCCCTAGCGCCCTCTGCCAACCGCCCAACCGGGCCAGCGTGACACACAGCTTCCTCTGGGCTCTCAGAGCTGCCGGAAGTCAGCAAAGGCCTCAAAATCTAAGAATGAAGAATTTTAAAATTTTGTCTGCATTTGCCTTTTATTACAAAGTATACGGGACAGACACAACAATGAGAATGCACGTCCTGCCACAGAACTGTTCCCTTAGAAAGGGTTAAAATGGCCAATTTTATGTTGTGACTATTTTATCGCAATAACATTTAAAAAGCATAGGGAAAAAGAAAAGGCTCTAGAGACGGATGGTGGTGATGGTTGTACAACAATGGGAATGTACTTAATGCCATGGAGCTGTACACATAAAAATGGTTAAACCAGTCAATGTTATGTTATATGTATTTTACCACAATTAAAAACAAACAAACAAACAAACAAAAACACCAAAAATGATCTGCACCCCTACCCTTATTTCTTCTCACTGCTTTGCTCAGGCCTGATGGCTTCACAGAAGCCTCTGCAGCACCACTGAGAGCCCCAAGTCATGGGTGTGGCTCCCATCGGCCACTGCCTTGCTGTGTGACTCTGGTTAGCACCTGCCCTCTCTGGGCCTCAGCTCTATGATAGTTCATAGAACTAAATGCACTCTAAGAACCTTCCCAGCTTCGACGTTCTGAGTCTGTGCTCTACATTATCAAAGGGACACCTCCCCCCGCCCTTCAACCCTCCCCCAAAATTCTTGCTACCACACTCCACAGAGGTTAGAATAAGGCTGGAGGACAGGAGCCCCCAGAGCCCAAGGACTGAAGATAGGGAAGGGGTGGAGGCTTCCTAGGGGCGTGTAAGGAGAAGCCAGCTGGGGATTGTCATGGAGACACATGATACTAATAAACACACCCCCTCTGATGCCTGCTTAGTCCTTTAGCATTTATAAAACACACCCACATCCATTACCTCTGTGACCCTTTCATTCTACAAACATCCAGGGGCCCAGGACCATGGGAGCGAATGGAACATGAGACATCGCTGGTTTCCAGGAGATTCCCCGGAGTGGGAGAAGGCCAGCGATGTGGTCAGAGCGTGGACTGAGCAGGCTGGGACATGGTCCAGAGTAGGTGCAGTTTGGACAAAGACCTGGAAGAGAAAGACAGACAGGTTTGGAGCGTAGTGTTTGAAGGGGGTTGGCCCGGTGGAGATGGGGCAGAGCTAGACTCCCGCAAGGCTTCACAGGCCACCCTAAGAGGTAGTTCTTTATCCTGAGGGTAGAGGGAGATGTCAGAGAGGAAGCACACTGTCCGATTTGGGTGCAGACCCCCACTCTGGGTGGAGGAGAGTGAATCAGAGGAGACAGGACAGGGGCAGGAGGCCCAGGGAAGAAGCCACAGCAGCTGGCAGGGGGAGGCCCTCGTGTGCAGACTGGGTGATCCCAGCAGATCACCGACTCTCCTGTCCCCCTGAGGAAACTGAGGTTTATACAGGTCAGGAGATTGACCAAAGTCATTAGCCAGTTAAGAGATCTGGATTTGAGTCCTCGTGTTTGCTGAGTCTCTGACCAAAGCTTTTCTCACCTCCTTGAGCTGTCTTCCAGGCCCCAAATAATACTAGTGAGCATCTGCTGAGCACTTCATACAGGCCAGTTCTGAGGGCCTGACATGCATTAATTCATTTGCTTCCCAACAACCTTAGGAGGTAGACTCTTATTATCCAGATGAGGAAACGGAGGCACAGAGATGGTAAGTGATTTGCCTAAGATCACATAGCTGGTACGTGGCAGAATCAGGATTAGAACTCAGCAGCTGCAGCCAGAGGTGGCTGGAACTTTTAAGCCTCCTGAAATATGTGTGTGGGTTGGGAGCTTCCAGGACAGAAGGAAAAGGGAGGGGGGAGTCCCCGGAGGTGAATAGAGGTGTGTGCTCACCCTCCAAAACACTGACGGAATCTGTGCCCAGACACAGAGGAAGCAGCTAGACCAGAAATCCTGACACCTGAGTTTTTGGCTCAGCTCTGCCCTGAACTTACTGGGTGACCTTGGGCTACTCAAACCCCTCTCTGGGCCTAGGGTTTTCTCACCTGAAGCATGAACACAAGATCTCCAGGGTGCCCCGTCTCTCCCTGTTCGACTCTTCCCACTCTTAGATCATGTCCCTCCACCCCCATACCACCAGACTCTCCCAGAGACTGAGGCAGAAGAAGAGCTAGGGATGGGGGTGGGCTATGGAATGGAGAAGAGTGGGCACCAGAGGAACTGACCTATTTCCAAACCTAGTCAATTGCAGGAAATCCTGCCTGCTGCCCCCTCCCCCTCTCCAGGCCTGAGCTTGGGTTTGGGGGCAGTAAGCCCCACCCACCTCACTTCCTGGGACTGCAGGGACCTGGCTCGCATCACACTCTCCAGGGACCAGGCTTTGTTTAGAAAGTGTCTCCTTTGGAGCCTGAGTCACCAGATCCCTGGGTGGTCTGGGGGAAACCACAAAGACGGGGGTACCGTGACTGGGAGAGAGAGGAGGATGGCAGGTCCTGCTGCCACTTGTGACAGCAATTCAGCCTTTCCTGTCTAGGACTCGGTTTCTCCATCTGTAAACTGCGGGGCAGGAACTGGATTTCAGACCCCGATGAAGAAAGGCACCCACAGGGCCTCCCTCCTCCTCAGGGAGGTCCGCAGCCTCAGGCCAGGGTGGGTCAGGGATTGATGGCCCTGGGTCCCCAGAGTTCAGCCCTTCCAGCTTGCCGACTTTCCCTGAGGGCCAAGCCCATGCCAGCTGAGCCAATCACAGCCAACCCATGGGAGGAGCCCCCAGCTGGCATCTGAGACAGAGGGCTTGTTCCTTTCCCCCAGGGAGTTTGGGCAAAGGACAGCATTCATGTCATAACTGAGAACACTGCACAGAGATTCTCGTGAAGATTAGACGCATGAACACCACTTAGGGTACAGGAAAGGCTCACCAGCGGTGAGTAAAGTGTTGTTAGTGATTGCCTTGAAAAGAAAAACGCAGTTACTGCCAGCTCATCCTTCTGCAGCGCAGCCCAGCTCTGCTCGTTGCGCTACAGGACAAGGGCCTGGGAGGTGCAGGGCCACAGAGGGAGCTGGTCTCCCTGGAGGGTCAGGCCTGAGACTGGCAGAGTGAAGAAGTGAAAGAATCTGGACCGGCAGGGAAACCAGGCGAGTTTTCCTTCCCGCAGGACAGTGTAGCTCGTGAGGCTTAACTCTAGAGGGAATCCGTGTATTCTGCCTAAGTGGACACCCTCTGAGAATCTGGGAGATAGGGAAAGGACGTCACCATCTGGTCTGCATGGAATAGGCCCTGTGGGGGAAGGTGGGAAACCTGATCATATCCCATCCTCTATGATCTCTATCAAATGGGAGTGTCAATCCCTATCACTCTTGCTCCCTGATGAAGGGGGATTGTGACCACCACTTCCACACCCAGACACTGGCTGCTTCTTCTAAGGGCAGGGAGTCTGTCAGGAGGCTGGTATTGGTGGGCACCCACCGTGCTCTGGGGAGCCAAGATGGGTTCAGGGCTCTGGTGACTCATTCCTTCCTGCAGCCTGCCCCCCACCACAAAGCCCCTACACGTCGCTTCTTTAAAGTCCAGATCTGATCTCCTCTCACTCAGAAACAAGCCCACCTTCCCCACTGCCTGCTGGATGTCACCCCAGCTCAGCTTGGCACGTGAGGGCTCCCAACCTCCCTTTCCAGTCTGGCCCGGTATTAATAACAGCGATAGGCACTGATGATGGACCAGGCTGTGTGTGCTTAGTTCTCCAGGCCACACCTATTTCTCAGGTGGGAACAATTTTATCCTCTTAACACTGAGGCACATTAAGAAATCTCTAAGTCTATGAGTGGCAAAGCTGGGGTTTGCACGCAGCCTGGATCCAGAGCACGAGTGTCCCCTCTCCTGCCTCCTGGGTATGCCACACACAGGATACCTCCTGGTTTCTGTGACTCCCATGGCCTTGCCCCTTTACTCCTGCCCCCTCCACCACTTCTAGCCAGTCAGTGTGCCATTCACTCATTGCGAGGACCGCAGCTGAAGCACTGAGCCTTCCTGGGAGGCCTCCCGATTCCTCACCTCAGCACTCCCACAGAAGTGGCTCCTGAGTCCATCCTTCCTGGACACCCCACTGACTGCCTGAGCCCGAGGGGCTGCCACACAGACTCCACCCCAAGAGTAACCAGCGAGGCGGGCATGCCAGATGAGCATCTTCAGAGCAGAGCCTCAGCCTGGAGTGCCCTGGCATGTCCAGCAGTCAGCAGGGGCCAGCCTGCAGGCACCAATGCACCTTAGTATGGAGAAGGAGCAGAGGTGGGGAAAGAGTCTATTGACAAATAACTTTGAGAAACAAAATGAAACGGTGTATTTCTAGGATATGGCGGCCATGATCCCCACCTCCTGGCATTCACACTAGTGTGTAGTTCCTCCCACATTGTAGCAAGAATGGTTTGTGTGAGCAACAGAATAGGGCACAAGTGATGGCCTGTCACTTCGGAGGTAAGGTCACGTAAGGTGGCAGCTTCGTTCTTGGTGTCCCTCTTTTGCATCATGTGCTACGGGGGAAGCCATGTCATGAGTAGGCCTCCGTAGTGAGGAACTAAGGCCTCCTGCCAACAGCCCCAGGAGTGAGCTTGGGGTCCTGCAGTCCCCGTTAAGCCTCAGGTGACTGCAGCCCTGGCCAACAGCTTGGCTGCAGCCGCATGAAACCCTGCACCAGAACCACCCAGCTAAGCTGCTCCTGCATTCCTGAATGCAGAAACTGTGAGATAATAAATGTGAGTTGTTTCAAACTGCTAACTTTTAGGATAATTTATTATGCAGCAGTAGATAATCCACAGGACTTCTCAGGGCATTTACTCTGTTGATATAAACCTCCAAGAAAGAAGATATATAATGTAACATTCCCCTTAGTTATTTGGCCAACGAGGCCTCCTTTTTTGAGTTTTCTCGAGAGAAAACTGATTTAATATGGCTCTGGTCCTACAATTAAATATAACTTCTAATCTAGATTTGTCACGAGCTAGCCATTTACCCTTCCAGAACCTCAACTCTTCCCTTTTATAGAGTAGAAAGAAACCACTGGATTTTGCATAAATCACAAATGCAGCCCCAGATGTACAGGTTCTGAGCTATTTGGTGGGGGATGGGAGGGTAGCTTGGCGAGGCCAGAAGGACTTCACTGTGGGTTCTACACTATGGTAGGTGAGCCGAAGGTCCAGCCTCCCAATCTTTCTTCCTCAGGCCATTTCCCTAAAGTGGTAAGAAACAGTGTCTTCTTCTAGCTTGTGTACAGCTTAGAGATGGGAGGCGTGGACCTGAGTCTCCACCGTCAGACTGACTTCCTTCAGGAGAGACAGAGCATGAGCCATCAGACGGGAAAGCTCACCCAGGATGGGTGGGCCATGCACTCATCCCTCCTCTTCCCCATCCTGGGGACACACTGCAGCCATAGCGAGGAAGGAACAGCAGAACCTCCTGTGGCCTTAACAGTAAACATATGTCCTTCCTCCCTTTGCAATTTCTTCCCTCTAGTCTTTATCTGGCAAAGGACTGAAACCAGGTGTAGGGTGCCTGAGTCAGAAACTCACTGAAGCACTCCACGTCCCTCTTTGTTAAAAAGAAGACAGTTAAAAAAAAAAAAAAAAACCATAATGCGAATACTTTATTATCGAGTGACTGGTATTAGCTTTTTGGCTGGGCATGAATATTTTTAAAATCATACACCAAACCCAGGCTTTTCCACCTAGCTCTGCTGTATCATTTTCTTTTAAAAAAAAAAAAAACATAAAGAGGGAGGAGGAAAAGAAAGAAAATATATCTGTATTGAAAGAATTATAAGCCAAAGTGCGTCTTTCTTGTTTTGTCCATATACACACATTGCACCATACATAAATAATTACATTGTAAAAATGACTCCATAATTACAAGTATAATATATATTTCCATATAATATATAAAACTTTATATTAAATCTAGGTAGATGATATTTGGGGGGTTGCGTCCGTGGGGGCTGTGTCTCTGGGCACGGCCTCCCCCGGAGGTGGGGCGGCCGGTGGGCCGCTGGCTGCTCGGCGGCCGCTATCTGTGGTTGTTGAGCAGAATCTCCAGCCAGCAGGGGCAGGAGGTGATAAACTGCCGGGAGTAGCAGGGCCCCCAGCCCTTGGCGAAGCTGATGCGGACGCTGTTGGGGTCGTAGGGCCCGTCGGCAGCGTCCGCCTCGGGCCCGTGCTGGAGCAGGCCCGAGCGCTCGAAGTCGAACACCTTGAGGGAGTAGCCGGGGGGCACCTTGCGCACAACGAGGGTGCGGCCGCCGGGCGCGTCCAGCGTCGGGGAGTTGACGAAGATGGGGTGCTCGCCCCGGTTGTAGGCCCACACGCCGTCCGGCTCCTTGCTGAGAAGGATGCCGAAGCCGATCTTGCTGCGCGTCCGCCGCACCGACTCGCTGCGCGGCTCCAGGTGGAGCTGGCCCAGGCAGAAGCCGCTGCCCTGAGGTAGGTCGTAGAAGATGCTGACGGCCTGCTCGTACACCGCGTAGAGGCGGCCCACACGCGTCCGGTGCTCCCAGTACGCCACGCTGCACCAGTGGCTCGGCTTGGTGGCATCTGGAGACATGCTGGCGTCTGCAGAGCAAGCACAGGGCACAGGGTGTTTACGCCGGGTGGGGAGGCGGGTGGCACACGGGAGCACAGGTGGCACTGCTGCCTGCTTGGCAGGGGTGCGCTGGTGTTTCTAGCCATCAACACGCATGCCAGCACCTACTGGGTGCCAGGTTGGACTCAGGAAATTTAACATACAGCAGGACCCCCCCCCACACACACACACACAAGAGAAAACAAGCTATGAACCTGCAGAGAAGGCAAGGCACCTACTGTGTGCTATGTTCTGTGGGAACACAAACGTGAAGCAGAGCCGGCTCCTGGCAAGAGAATTTCACAAGCTAGGGGCCTGACGAAAACCCACAGCCCCAAAGGCGGCACTGACAACGCTGAGGGGCTACAGCACTCCAGGCGCCCGGCACTGCACTTCTTACTGCCGCGGGCCTCACTCTGTGAAGAGGCCACCTCCTTTTTCCTCCTTTTAGAGGAGGATCCAAGACTTACCAGACACCAGCACCTGCCCAAAGCCACACAGGTACTGAGGGGCACGGCCAGCATTTGAACCCAGTCAGTCCAAGCCTCCCCCTGAGCAGAGCCAGGTTAAGCTAGAGGGCGCGTAATCACCACTGGGGGACTCAGGCCTAGGAAGGTAGGGGGTGGGGGAGTTGGCCGCAGGCTCCCTTGCAGCCCGGAATCATGGCTGCCTGACTGACTGCTCCCAGCCTTGGCCTGGGGCATTATGCTGAGTCTCCTAGCCCCTGCACCTCGAGTTGGCTCTTGGCAGGAAGGGTAGGTTTTCACCAGAACTGCAGCCACCTCTGTGAGACAGAGAAGTTGAAAGTCTCTAAAGCTAAAGAAAACCGCTCCTCAACGGATTCAGAGTTTACCAGCTCTCACAATTGGGTGCTGCACCTCTCCGGGCCTCAGTTTCCCCACAGACAGCAAAGGGGTGGCCTAGAGGATTACTGGAATCCCTTCTCACTCTGGCTTGGGGCATCTCTGTGTGTCTGGATGAATTTAACAATTTTCTGAGACCAGACCGAAGACCCAACACACAGGCTGGGGCCTGCCTTAAAGGGCAGCACCACGCTCACTGCTCTCGTGTGGGGGCGGCTTCTCAGATTCGGAAGCCTTTGGACATTCTGCTCTTTCCTTTGAGCTCACAGCTCTGAGGAGCAGGTGAACACCCATGACTGTCCAGACAGGTGATATGTTCTCCCACAGGCCCCGGCTGGGGCTTTTGCACAGAGGGAGAATTCTGCAGACGGCCTGACAAGAACACAGCAAGCAAGGCACTTTATGGCTCCTGTTCTCCAAGAGAAACCGATCAAAGTCCAGCGAAATCCGAGGGAAGAAACACTGCGAACACGTTCATTCGGGAGCCTGGGTGAGGTCAGCTCTGTCTGCCTTCAGCTTGGCACCACGTAGAAGCCCCAGAGCAGCAGGTGACAGGTCCCCGACATCCTCTGCACTGCTTGGAGGCCTGCCTTGCCACCCAGCAGGAACTGTCTGTGTGAGGGGCATCCTGTGGGTGTCCTGTGGGCTGCGGGCTCTGCTGAGGCTTTGGGGGGGGGCACACCCCAACGGGCACGCCCCTTACCCTCCGCCTGCCTTTAGATCCCAGCCACAGGCCCCCAGGCCAGCTCCTGAGGAACTATCATTTGGCCTCACGTCACTATCTATCCAGCGCCCTCATGCTCGTCCGGTGGGGAGAGAAGAGGCACTACTCTCTGTCCTCCCAGACTTGCCCCTTAGGCAGCGGGCAGAGAGACAGCTGCCTAAGGGGTGGGTGACCAACTGCAGGCACTAGACCAGTCCCAGCATGTGGGCAGCCAGGAACACCCAAGCCCCTCCTGCCATCCATCCATCTGGCACTGGTCTGGGGGTTCCCAAGAGCCAGGAAAACAGCATTATCCCAGCCGGGCCACAAAACTCCAGCACCAACCTTCTCACCAAGCAAACAGAATTCCAACAGTGCTCTCAGCACAGAGGTGGGGAAGCAAAGACGCTGAGCCTGGAGAACACTGGGCAACAGGACAGGCAACAGGCAGCCCGAGTACCTTGCATGAGTTAGGTGCCTTCTTCACAGCAGCCTTGGTTCACCTCATTTCACAGGTGCAGAAACTGAGGCCCAGGGTGGTGCCCTAACTGGGCGACGGCACACACTAGTGAGTGCTGGAGCCAGCGTCAGTGCCAGGCCACACTCCAGAGGGGAGCGCTTCTCCATACTTCGGGAAGACTCCCCCGTAAAACCCACGCACAAAGCTAGCTCCTTCCCTTCTCTACGCCTCTATCTGTAATCACAACCGCTTTCCTTTTCTGTGAGTCTCAAGGTGCTTACCCACAAGCTGGTGAGTCATTCCCACCCCGCAAACGAAAAGGCTTTACTCCCTAAGGACTCGTTGCACAGTGCCACCAAGTGAGGTCTTAGGGCTATCCCCTTTTCACAGATAAGGTTCATAGAAGGCCGCCTAGTCTTTAAGTGGCAGCTCTGCCCCAGGGTATAGCCACGCCATTGTGGAGGGTGGGGTGATGGTAATGGGACTGAGGTAGAGGGTTCCTCTCTCCATGCTCCCATAAGCCTTTTAATCCAAGGCCAGATAGGACTTCCTGTCCCCCTACTCTCACTCGGGCCAAGCCAAATGCCCCCCCAATCAACACCTGTGTCCCCAGCCTTCCCTCAGTGCCCCTCCTGGGTATGGTATCCTGTGCTTGGGGACGAACCCCACAGAGCTGCCCTAGGGCCCAGCTGGCCCAGATGTCTGGCTCAGGGACCTGCCTGGGCCAGGCCTCGCCTCCTGCGGCCTCTTTGGTTGAGCAGCCTGGGTAACACCTCATCAGGCCTGGGCTCCCGGCCAAGTCTTCCAAATTCCAGGAGATGGACTGCTGCCTCAGAAAAGCCCTCTCTGACCCCTCCCTCCTGGGCGCCTACAGCCTTAAATGCAACCTCTCCCTTGGCCTGAGCAGGTGTCTGTGCAGTTGGTCAGTAAGTGCCACTGGCTGGCCCTATCCAGGAAGAAGGGGCGGGTCTCAGTCCTCTCTGTATCCTGTATCCCTGTATCCCTACGGTGCTGCCTGTATCCCTACGGTGCTTTCGGAACACGGTAACAGAGAAGGAGGAAGGAACTAAGACACATCCCAAGTGTTGGCACACTGTCCTCACCCCATCCCGCATCAGAATCCTATCTGGCAGGTGGGGCTGATGGCCTCACGACCGAGACAATGGTGGGCAAAGACTTAGGTGTCAGGTCTGACCCCCAGAGCAAGCCAGCAGGTGAGCCATCACCATGCTCTGGGGCCTCCCCACCCCCACGCAGCTCTCAGGGTCTGGGTACTCCAGAGCTTGAGAGGGATCTCCCTAACAGCACGTCCTCTAGGGAGCTCCAACACTGCGCTTTTGCAAACCAATATGATGTTTAACAGAGGGGTTGGGAATGCCACAGGGTTACCACTATTTATTTTGTCATGTACGGACTTATTCAAACCCCCTAAACCATCCACTATCACTAGCACAAAAGGAAGTATAATTTGACACTAACAAAATTACAAGAAAAGTATAATCTGATACAGTAACAAAACCAGAAATTTAAAAGTTAATCCATTTAGATTATAAGAAATTTTCTCATTTCTTTCATCATGGACCAATGAAAACTTAGCCCTGAGACCGGCCTGTGGGAACCACCAATTGAGTCCAATGTCCTTGTGCCCCAGATGGAGCCCTGGGTATACAGGGTGACTCACCCAGGGACACCCAGTCGTGGGTGGCAGAACGGGGACCAGAACTTGAGACCTTAGAATTCTAATCTAATGCTTGTCATGTGATCTAAAGGTTTCAGAGCTGAGACAGACCTAAGGCTCTCACCACTAACTGGATGTGTGGCCATGGACAAGCCACTGAATGTCCTCAAGCCTCAGTCTCCCCATCTGTGAAATGGGGCTTAATCATAATTGAGTGCCTCGCTTACACAGTCCATCTTTAGGTTTCTTTAGGGATGTTGGGGTCATGACCCAGGGTCACCACCATGCAAGGTTACAATAGGACAAAGGATGGCAATGCCCTTTGCAAACGGTAAAGCACTTTATGAATGTTATGGTTTATTTCCTAGCCTGGAACCTGAGGTGAAAGAGGTGTCCAGGAAGTGAAGGAATGAATGAAGCAACGAATAACTGAACGTCTAGAACAAAGACAAGTACTGCCATGGCACTATTTACACACACATGTATATACGTATATCTGAATCTCATGCAGTGCCTGAAACAAGCTGACACGCTGTCTGCCAGTGAGAAGGCAGGCACCCCCAAACCCAGGTCTCCTCTGTACTTCACGCAGTTGCAGAGCCCCACTCCACCCACCATGCCTCTCGTCTGCAGCCTGAGCTGCCACTCAGGGTGCGAGGGGACAGTCTCTTGCGGAATCTTTTTCTCTCTGTGGCTCCAAGGCTGTGGTCCTGCCATCAGCCTAATTAGGAACCAGCTCCTTAATTGCAAATAAATGCCCACGAGTCAGACCCGAGTGAACAACATCAAAGATGACCGCGCTCTGACCGAAACTCCTGCTCACTCCCCCCTGCTTGGGGCCTGGCCTAGTTCCCAGCCAGACTCTGGGTTGCGGCTGGGAGGGTTCCGGGGGGAGGAGGGGAGGAGAGGCGCAGTCTGGCGCTGATCTGGCAGGTGTCCTTCCTCCGGGCCCTGATAAGGCCGGTCACCTCCCATCTCCTGGCCTTCATCTTCGCATCCAAACAATGAGCTCTAAATTTCTGTGATTTAGTGAATGTTCACAGCAGCTCTACTCATAATCACCCAATCTTGGAAAACCGCCCACATGTCCATCAACAGGAGAATGGATGTTATAGACCTTCAGATGTTCTGTGTTGAAATCCTAACCCCCAATGTGATGGCACTGGTAGGTGGGGCCTTTGGCAGGTGATTAGGTCATGAGGGTAGAGCCCTCATGAACGGGATTAGTGCCCTTATAGAAGAGACCTCAGCGAGCTCTCTAACCCTTGCAGCATGTCAGGACACGGCAAGAAGATGCCATCTGTAAACGAGAAATGGGCTCTCACTAGACACCAAATCTGCCGGCACCTTGATCTTGGACTTCCCAGCCTCCAGAGAAATAAATGTGTCACGTAAGCCACCTCGTCTGTGGCATTTTGCTGTAGCAGCCCAAATGGACTAAGACAGTGAATAAACAAGAATAAGGTACATCCATACGATGGAATATGACTCACCAAGAAAAAGGAACAAACTACTCAAACACACAACAACATACATCATGCGGAATGAAAGAAGCCTGAGCTGCCAAGAGGCCCACAGAAGACGTGTGCTACATGAAATTCTTGAGTAGATAAAACGAACCTACAGTGATAGAAATCAGAACAGGAATTACTTCTGGGGAATGGGGATGTCTGGAAAGGGGCACAAGGGAACTTTCTGGGGCCATGGAGAAGTTTGACTGGTATAATGGGAACTCGGGTGTACACGTGGTCAAAACTCATGACCTACACGCGTAAGAGCTGTGGATTTCAGTGCAGGTGTGAGGCCTCGAAAGAATTAAAATGAAGGCAGGAGGAAGGTGCTGCCAGGCCAGGTTCCCGCAGCTGTCCTGGAGTGGCCTCAGCGGGGCTCGGTGGTGACCCAGGGGACCGCCCCAGTGTTTCCAGGCCCCACAGGGATGGCCTGGCCTCCTGGTGGTGCCCACATTCCTGCCACCAGAGGGAGGAGGAGCCAGGCCCTCCAATGGTTGGCATTCCTTCCTCTTGGCCTCTCTGCCCAGGGAGGGTGCTGTGAACCCAACGTGTAATTTTGTGGGGGTGCTGGGGCACCAAAGAGGCCAACTGCAGTCTGCGGGAGGAAGGGAGAGCTTAAATCCCAAGAAAAGCCTTTAGCTTCTTCGAATCAGCAGTTTTCTGTCAAAACAAAAGGCAGGAACGTTCCTGTGTGCTCCCCCGTGGGCCGCACGCTCCAAAATCCTGAGCACACGCAATGCAGCTTGTTTTCCTCGTGATTCCCCTCTTTCCATTTGGCCAGACTGCCTTGGACTCGGCAACCCTGTTAAGGGAACCGGAGATATACCCAGATTAAACGTTTCTGGTCCCTTAGACTCCAAGGGACCTGGGTGTGAAGGCTCAGAGCATTTGCAGGAGGCTGGTCCGGGACCCTCTTGGTCTCCAGGGGCCTGGCCAGGGCACCTGTGCTCCTATGTGTTCAAAGCCTCTGCTGTTGCTTCACGTCCCCTTGGGCCACAGCAGCCTTCCTGCCTCTCCTAGGGCTAGATGGAAGGGGCCAGCCCAGGCACACCTCA
The DNA here is from genome assembly GCF_964194185.1 of Rhinolophus hipposideros. NCBI lineage: Eukaryota > Metazoa > Chordata > Mammalia > Chiroptera > Rhinolophidae > Rhinolophus > Rhinolophus hipposideros. The sequence goes on along the minus strand of NC_138051.1, from coordinate 58,148,941 downwards.
GTGAGCAAAAAGTAAAGGCAGACAGAGCCAGCCCCAAACCCCAATGAGAGCTGGGAAAGGAGACTCAAGAGACACAGAGGCCCGCAGAGGTAAAGTGACTTGCCCAGGGTCACCCAGCAAGTTGGTGGCAGAATCAGAGGGGAGCTCAGGGCTGGCTTTTCTAATCCCCTTTTCAGCAGGGCCACACTGGGGCCTCCGGCCCTCCTGGAAAATGCCTTTCTTTTGTCCCATGTCATTCCTGTGGCTTCAAGTTCCAGTCCAACCGGCAGCTTTTTCATCTGCGGCTCCCAGGCCTGGGAATAATTATGTAGCCCTGCATCTGGTTAACCTAACACCCCTTTAAAAGCCTTGTTTGCCCATTAGATAAGTAGTTTTTGTTATCAAACTTAAGGGGGGGGGGGAGTTTCCACTTAACCTTCCTTTGTCATTTTAAGCTGCAGAAATGGCTCCAGGTTTTGCAGCAAGTCCAGAGATGCAGCATTAATTAGAGGCTCTTTTTCCCCCTTTGTTAAGGAGGGGAGAACAACCCTTTATCCACTGGGCCGGGGCAGTAAAAGCAGAGAAGGAATGTGCACGGGCCGTGTTAATGGTCAACCGCTTAGACGGAGCCTCTCTGCTGAACTCTTTCCAAGAGCAGAGCCCAGCTGACAGGAGTTTCCTCTTATTCGCCCCCCCTCCCCAGCCCCCACCTCAGCTCCAGCACCTTTGGCTCCTAGAGGAAGCCTGGCTTCCAAGAGGAAGTTCCTAATCGGTCATTACATCACGGGCGGTCTGGCCACCACCAAGGCCTACACAGGGTCCACCTCGCGGGCTCTTTCGGCCGCTAGTCTCTGAGGCCAAAGACTGTGCTTACCAGACAGACCATCAGCTGCTCTGCTGGGGGAATAACCCCCAAGACAGGGAGTGGACAGGAATGCAAAGGGAGAATGACAGAGAACAGAGGAGGGAGGTCAGGAAACACTCAGTCCATGAGGCCAAAATTCACGATTTTGCAGATGTAAAAACTGAGGCCCAAAGAGCTAAAGTGACTTGCCAAGGTCACAGTGGAAATTAGCCATATGGCTAGGACTGGTCAATTGTCTCCTACACAGGGCTGGCTTAAGAGCATGGGCCCAGGAGCAAATCTGCCTGCATATGAATGTGAGCTGTGCCACTAACCAGCTCTGAATTCTTAGGCAAGTGACTTTACTCCCCTGGACCTCAGTTTCCTAATCTGTAAAATGGAGATGCAATCAGTGCTTTACTTCATCGGGCTGTTGGGATTCATTTCAAGTGTGTCTAATAATGCCTGGTTCAAAATAAGCACTCCATAAGTAAAAGCTATTATTATTTTTACTAATATTATTACCACTGTACAGTCTTACCTCTATATATTATGTGTAAATTATTTAGTAGATTGACTCAGTATTCATATTAGGTACTAATACCTGCAAAAATATTAAGCGCCAATGGAGTTGAGAATCAAGGGGAAATCACAATAGTCGTAGCAGTGGTAGAGCAGTCAATAATAATAAAAATCAGCCAACATTTAATGAACCTGTCCCAAATGCCAGGCAGAATACGAAGCACTTTACACGCACTGTCTTGACTTACTGTGAATCCTCTCGGTCATTCCCATTTAAGACCAAAGAGCTCAGGCTTTGTCCACAGTCCTCAGCTAGGAAGTTGCAAAGCGGGGATTCAATCTCACGGCTATCTAGGCTTAGAGATGGGGCTCTGCATTACTCCCCTGGGTGCAACCAGTGGGCTACACCACCCCCGAGGACACAGGGTAAGGGCACAGGGACTGTGCTAGAATAGCCCAGCCATACCCATTCCACGCCAGCATGTGGAGGCTCTATAAAGACTGGACATTAAAAGGGGTCCTTGGAAGGGGCAATGTAGGGCCCCTGCCCCACCGCACGCTGCCCGCCTTCCCGGGAGGGCAGAGGGGTTTTCAAATAGCATGCCTTTCACAGCTATCCACAGCTATGCAGCCCTATAAACACATTCTTTTTTCGTTTTTCAGTTTCTCCCATGCACTCCCAGCACCCCTCCAAAACACAAGGAGCATTTTCTAGAAGTGCTGCCATAATGAATAGTGATCTTTGGGACCGGGCTGCTAACCCTGGCTGAGTTGCTGGAGGGTGGGAGGTGCTGGGTGTTCTGTGCTCGTCATCAGTTCTCCCTTCCAAACTCCTGTTGTCCGGGAGGTGGAATCAGCATTCTGAGGACAGCCTCCAAAGTGGAGGCCACACAGCAGTGCGGTGTAGGAATCCCAACCGGCTAGCCTGACTCTCCTCGGGCCCTTTGTGCTGCCTCATCTGCTCCTGAGGTTATTTTGGGGAGTCCTTAGAGCCCCTGGGCTGCGAGAGGCTTAGGAAGGATACGGGTATAAGGAGAGCCAGTGGTTGCCTGGCTGAGCCATAACTGCCCTTCTCTGGGAGAGGCCTGCTGGGCCCCGCAGGAAGACCTTTCTTTCAGCCTTGGCACCCTAAGCCCGGCCTGCTCGGCCCCAGGTCTCCAGTGGAACCAAGTGGCAGCCTGGGCCAAGGTGGGTAAGGTTTCCATTCTTTTATCTCATGTAGCATTCAAACAAATCCTGAAAAGATAAACTTATCTTGCAACCGACATAAAACAAGCTTTTGCCCAGGCTCTAACATACAGGCCTGCTCAGCGTCTCTCCCTCAGAGCCGACTGTACCGGTGGGCGGGGGACCCTCCAGAGGAAGAAACCCGAGGTTCTGCTTCCATGAGCCTTCATCTCGCCCTGCTGCCCTGGCAAGACTGTTCCACGTTTCCTGGGCCCAGGGAGCAGTGGCTTGTCTCCCTCGGCCTCAATGCTCCCCTCTTATCTCCACTCGCAGGCAGTTACAGCTTCGCAGAGCTACCGTGAGGTCACCATCAGCCTGATCTCCCCATCAGAGCTGACGGAGGGGACTTCACACCAGAAACCCTGGTGTGCCTGCCTGGCCGGCCCTCGTAAGGGAAACCCCACAGCCTACGCCAGAAAGAACAAGACACCCAGGGAAGCAGGGCAGGGAAACCCCTCAGATCTCTGGCAGGGAGGTGAGCTGGGTGGGAGAATTCTGGTTCCTGTGTCCTGGGAGGGGAGGGTGATGAGTATGTGGTGGGGAGAGACAGCAATACGCAGAAGGAACCCATTTCTGCAACAAAAGGCTGTGAACTTTGCGCCCATTCCAAGTCCTCTTTTGTTTAATTGCAAAGTCAGACTCAGTGTGTTTGTTTGTTTTCTTACCCAGAGATCCCCCCGGGGTGGGAAAGCCTGGCTCTTCATATTGGCCCTGGAAAGATTCTAAAACAACACTATTTGTGCAAGATAATGAAGCTGGGTACCTGGCTCCCCAGGAAAGAGGTGGCAGCTGGGAGAGGGGAAGGGGCCCCAGATCCTCCCTGCCCGCACGTCTGCACTGCTAATGACCGGTTTCTTGAGTTTACAGACAAACCAGGCCCCTCGCGGGTCTTTGGGGTGCGTCTTAGCCGAGTCTGGGTTTTCATCTTAGGCTTTAAGTACCCAAGTTGGCTGATTCAACCCAACCTTGACCTCGCTGTTGACTCCGAGACCACCGAGAACAAAACTGGCCCTTTAGGGGTTCAGATGGGGGCAGCCTGGGCGCGTGTCAGAGGGGCAGGGATGCAGGTCTGTGGCAGATGGCAGTGTGCTTCACGGAATATTCCCGACGTGCAGGTTCCCAGAGCTGGGAGAATTTGCAGTACCTCCATTTTCCTTTTATTTCCCAAATACAACTTGAGTTTTATTGGCAAACCTCCTGCCTCAGACTTCTACTTGGACCCAATACAAAGCTGTAAAAGCAAAGTACCTTAAAATTGCCCTCAATCAGCCTGTCTTAACTTTCAGGGGCAGGAACCCACATTGGTGCACAAACACCCCAGAGGATGACCAGATGAGGCCCCCACAGCCCGGGGCCCCTCAAAGCCCTGGCCTCACCATTTCCCGCTATCAGGGTCCCTTAGCTCTCTGCACCTCGAACAGCTCCACGCTGTGTGTACCTGTCCACCTCACTCTGTTGATCTGGAAGGTTCCCTGGAGCACAGGCAGCAGAGAGATGAACTGGTGCAAACACCAACGGCTGTTACCGTGGACAGGTGACTGTATCTCTGAGTACCAGAACCAGCTACTGATTTAGGGGCCCAAAGCAAAATGAAAACGCAGTGCTCCTCCAAACTTTATCCAGAATTTCCATAGTGAAAGCAGAGCATTCAACTGAGCAGAAGCCCCTTCTGAGCAGGGGCCCGAGCGAGGCACAGGCCGCACGCCCACAAGGCTGGGCCTGAGCACTGGTTTCCTCTCGCTTCACAGCTCACTCAGAGGGATGTGGAGGGGGTTAGTGAGGACGCCATATGACAGTCCTCCCGTTCCCCAATGTTTCCAGAGTCCAGGCTCAACTGTCAAGACTCTGATGCCTTCCCCAGTCCCTGGGTCTGAACCTCCTCTGTGACACTAATGAATGTCATTGGGGGACGTGTATCTCCACCCCATTCACCTGTGAGCAGGCTAACCTAGGATGACGCTGCTCTCATCTCTGCCCCTCCTCCCCTGCGACCTGGCACTGTGCCACCAGACAAGGGTGCTTTCAACAGTGGGGTGCTGATGGAATTTTACATTTGAGAGCTGGGAGGGCAGTTGGGAAACCGTCGGGTTTGCCCTGGGTCTGAAAAAGGTGCAGCGACAGTGCTGTTCCCATTTAACAGGTGACACCACTGATGCTCGGAAGCCTGGACATTGAGGCAGGGAGAAAGGAGCGATGTCCCTATGTGCTGATTCTCATGATAGAGCCTGGCCAATGGGGCCAGACAAGCTTACTATGTGTGAGGCTTGTTTCAGTGGCTCAGAAAAAATCATCTAAAGCCTACAGTCATCTCATCCAGCAATGGGGGTGGATTTCGTTTCTCTGGCTTGCTAAGCCTATGAGGGTGAAGGGAACGGGCAGCATGGTTCTGAATGGAAAAGCCAAAGAATAGAGTGGCGGAGAGAGGGGGCACTGGTTTTCTTACTAGCAAAGCTCTCAAAAATAAGCCTCATCTAACACCAGCCTGTTGTTATTTACCAAGGAGACAGTGTCATGTGAGCTTTGTAAGTCAAATACTCCTACCTGGCAAGGAGGGGGCGGGGGTGGATTTCATTTCTCTGGCTTGCTAAGTCTATGAGGGTGAAGGGAACAGGAAGCCCTTTGGGATAAACACCCCCAAATTAGAGTCCCAGAGGTGAGGGCATTCAGTTTTAAAATACACCTTGCATTAAATCCTTTCCTTTAAAATCTCCTTTTATATATACTACAAAGGTACATAATCCAGGCCTCTTTAGCAAATGCAGAGTCCTAGATACTTCATCTTCCGAAAATAGGGTTGCCTGGATCATTCTTGTGTATTTCTGGAACAAACAGGAGTGCTTTAGAATAAGCAAAAAAGCTAATATTGACTGGAGACATCATTAAGCCACAATCAAACACTAATATTTGCTGTAAAGAACGCAGTAACGTGAGATTTAAATGTTCCCTGCATAACTGTTGCAAAATGACCCACCAGCTTGGCAGAAGCTCACCCCTGTGACCCGGTCTCCTGTTTGTGGCTGTGCTACTGTGCACAGTTGAAGCAGCCTCAACTGCTCAGTGCCACTCTTGCCCAAGTTCCAAGACGCCTGGAAAGGGACGGCATGTTTGACCTGCAGCGGGAGGTGCAGAGGAGGGACGGAACCAGCCAGTCCATTCACCCCACCGGGCTAACAGGTGGACACAGCTCCACACACCTGAGCCCCATGCCTCAACCCCAAGTCCAAGACCGGTTTCCAAAGCCGGAGGAGGCCAAGCTGGGTTCTCACAGCACCTATAGCCTAAGCCAAGAAGGTGGTCCAGTCACCATCATACCATCAAACAGCGGGAGGCTGTCTTTATCTGTGGAGGATTTTCCCATTCTCGAAGTCCATTCATAAATGACCCTGTTTTAGGTTATGGCATAGAAAGCTCAGAGAGGCTGGGTGACTGCCCCGTGGCCCACAGGGCTAATGAGGGAGCAGGAGTAGGAACCATCCATGTGCTCTGAGGTAGGAGATGCCCCTGCCGCTCTCACTGCCCCCTCCCAAGATCTTGGGAAGGTGAACCACGCCCTCAGTAACAGTTTCCTATTTCTCGAAGCAATTCTTCGGCCTGGGTCTGGGTACACTTGGGCTCACACTGCATGACTCACGTCAGTGACACAGCATGTGCGTGAAGCTCACAACTGTCAGCTGTGCTTCTAGTTGGTCTTCTATTCCCAAGGCTAAGTTTTCCGCAAGGACAGGCATGTGGCTTGTTTTTCATTATCCAGTTCATCATCCTTGATATCTTCTAGAAAAGACAAGGGGGCCCAGGAAGACATCTGGGCTGAACCCAACTGACAGCCATGCCCAAGTGCCTTCCAGAACTGCCTCCCCCTCTGGAGGGTTGTTTGCAGCCACAGGGCCTCATGTGATAGAGGGGGAAAGGAGTGCCTTTCCTGACTCGCCGGGAAGCCTGAAGGGGAGCTTGGGGTGAAGAGGCTCTTGGGGACGGGGTGCCGACCCTGGTGAGCTGCACACCTGGCATGCATGGGCCTAGCAAACACAGCAGAGATTTGCTAAGTAATGACCCTGCTTAGAGTTGCTGCAGGGGCCTTTCCAGTCACCCTATGGAAATCCAGCTGCCACTGAGCACCTCTGTCCATACACCCCATCTCATTTAACTATCCTAGGAGGCAAGTACAATCCTACAGAGGCGGAAATGAAGGCTCAGGGATGTTAAGTCCCTTGCCCAAGTCCACACAGCCAATTAGCCAGAATTTGCACTCAAGGCAGCCAGACTCCACATCCACTCTTCCTTCTACTCCTCCTTGCAGAGTATGTCCTGGTGGGCACACAACTTCTACCCTATACCTACTTCCAGCAGGCGGTCCGTGCAGGTCCTCTCCCTGCCATCTCCCACGTCTCCCCCGGGTGTGACTCGCACCTCCTCCACTGAGGCTGGCGCCTGCCATGCTGCCCCCACCCCTTCCTCCTCCCTTCCCCGTGGGCACAAATGGCCCTGCAGGCCGCCAGTCTGCATTCCTGGAGCACATGCCCAACTTGGGGCCACTAAGGAGGATCCCAAGTAATTCAGCCCATAAATCATGGCCATTGTGAATTTCCCTTTTAGCCACAGGCAAAGTCAAACTTTTCCTTCCCCCACTCTAGTTAACCACTCTTTGTTCACTGTATCTCTCACAGCTCCGCCTGGCTGGGGGCCAGCTCTCAATTATTAATTAATCTGGGAGGCGCAGGTTGCATTCCTGGCCACCTAACCACTTCCTCCTGGGGGGGGGGGGGGCTCGCAGGCCAGGCCCTTTTGGTTATATCAAGCGTCTCACAACATCCCAGGCCTATCTTGTGGCCATAGCTGCAAGAAAGGACACTTAAACCCAGAGCTTAAAATAACTGCAGAAAACCCAACACCCAGAAGCCCCTTTTCCCACCTACCTCCCACAGCACCAACCCAACCTGTGTGCCGCCATCATCATAAAACCACAACCTGTCTCAGTCAGTGACATGGGGATACATTCCCCCAACATGCAAGGCGTGTGTGTGTGTGTGTGTGTGTGTGTGTGTGTGTGTGTAGGAAAGGTGCTGCCTCTAACTTTATCTGTTCACTTCATCCTCACTGGATGAAGGAAATGACAGGCAGCAGGGTGGGGGTGGGGGGTGGGGGGGGCAGGAGAGGCCATAGCTGAGTGTTCAGGTTTATTAAAATCATTCAGTATCTTTAGGGATAATGAGGGGGACGATGGAAGTGTGAGCCTCTCTTGGTCTGGGTCAAGTCTTTGGGAGGCCTTTGCATGGACAAACACCCCAAGAAATTTGGGGATCAACAGAACAAAGTGACCAACCTTGGTGTGAAACGTAGCTCCCGTGACAGTGAGAACCACTTGTGAAATCAGAGCACAATTCTAACTTCACTGTCTAACGCTTAGGTGAAGTTGGATCTTTAATTCCCAATTAGAAATAACGCTGAATGGTGGGTACCCATGCTAGCTGGCTGAATGTCAAAAAGAAGCCATAGACCAGTGTAGGGCAAACATGACAGAGGGAACATATCAGATTATAAAAAGGAATACACATTTGTTGTTGCTGGAAATTTCCATCAAGTATCCTTTGGTCCTCTTCCGCCTCTCCTCCTCCCGCCATGGGCCCCACACACACCCCACAGTTTGTCAACCTCACCCAGTGTCCACTGAGCCAGTCAAGCCCCCGGGACTCAACACCTTACAGCCCAGGAAAGATCTTAGAAATCTCATGCTTTATTTACTCCACCACGTCTGCTTTTGATCTGGTAAGACAAATGACTTCTCCCCCACGTCTTCGTGTAACATTGGCTCTGGGGCGGAAGGGACACTTCTGGCTTCCCTTATCCAAAGCGCTCAGGCTTTCGGATAAAGCGCGCATACTGCCAAGATAAATTTTTGTGCACATACAATAAAGTACCATTAATTAGGACTCATAAATCCAGAGTTTGTAATAATTCCGAAAGCAGCTGCGTTGAAGTTAAAAAAAAAAAAGTTTCGATAAACAAATGCAAAATATAAATAAGGTTCAAGAGAACTGTTTATCCTACGAGTGCTGTATATAAACAACTGGCATACCAACTCCAAATCGCTCTTATCTGTTCACTAAAGCACAGCTCCCAATGACCTCTAACGGGAAACATTATCCGATTAGCATCACCGTCTATGGTATTTGAAAATCACAAAACTTGGTTTTTCACACAGTCTTCTTTCCAATCACCCACTGAATTTACCTGCATTGGTGAGGAATCCCCGAGTTGTCAGAGCTCCCTTTCAGCATATCTGGAAAGGAAGCCACCTGGATGGCTGACCCTCCAGCGACCCCAGGACTCCCAGATCCTTCAGTGGCTGCCCAGGAAAGGGTGGTGGCCTATGGCACATTAACATGCCACCCAGGCATCTCCATGCCCACCTTAAAAAAAGTGTTTCCCAGGGCCTTCGGCCAGGAGATCCAGCCAACTGGGGTGTGTCCACGTGAGAGCCCCCTCAGGCGTCAACTGCAGTAGGTGAACCAAGGACGTTTATGGCCTCCTTGATGATTTACAAATTAGCCAGGCCCCATGTTTTCTCCCAGGGAGGAAGAGACACTGTCAACTCCAGGGGATCCATAATATTTTTGGAGCAGCAGGCAAGGTGAGGAGCCCACAGATAAGCGTGGGGAGTGGAGGGTGGCAGGAAGAGGTCCTGGGGCGAGGTTGGAAAGCCAACTACCAAGCTGAGAGGGTGTGTTGGTCCTGGCCTGTGAGAAACAGACTGCAGGGCCCCAGTGAGGTGGGCAGTGGGCCAAGCTGGAAATACCGAGGGCTGCTCCAGCTCGAGGAGAAGGCCCTGCCAAGTTGGGGAGGCGGCACTGACAGGGGAATGGCAGGTTCCGGCCGGGCGGATCCCCAAGGCCACCGAGTCAGGGGCAACCGCCTGTGTCTCTGGGCACGTGGGGGCTGGAGCTGTGCCAGGGAGACCCAGAGCCGCCAGTCTCCCCGGGGTGCCTCTGTCCTGGCGCTACCCCGCAGCACCCCGGCCTAAGGCCCCTGATGAATGCGGAGCCTCTCTGAGGGGTGCTGACCTTGGGCAGGGAGCCGGGCCCTGCCTCCAGGCCAGAAGACTGTTCTCCTTCCACCTTCCATCTCCTAGTTTCAGAGTGTTCGGCAGAGCCCCCCGAGACCACAGCCCACTCGAGGCCTGCTGCTACTGCCCCTATGAGCATTTCAGACATCTTCTGTATTCCCAAGATCCTGAGAGCACCCTCTGGTGATAGAAATGACCCCAAGGCTAGCAGAGGCCTCTCTGCTGTGTCTTTTGGGGGAGGTTCACTTTTTTGAGGCAGAGAAGGCAGGTCTTCTGGAGGATGCTTTTTCTCCTTCCCCAACCCCCTCCCGCTTTGTTGGATAAGACCAACAAAGACACTGAGGCCGGGGCTGGCCATACACGTGCCTCTCACGACCAGAAGGACGCACCGCCATAGACACCATGAATTCTGGAGTTGCCCCGCAGTTTGATTAAATGGAGCTTCTCCACATATATGGACTCTGAGCACCCACTGGGTTCAACCCTCTCCCTCCTCATGGCCTCCACCGTGAAACAGGCAGACTGACTCACTTATTTATAAAGACGCACGAAGAACCACATCCTAGCAGGTCACTCACTTCAGACTCGGACCATCTCTACCTTCCCGAAGCGCCCCCTCCTGATGGCTCCCTCCCAGCTGCAACAACTACTCTGCCTCAGCCTTGAACATGTGGAGCTCCACCCTGAAACCCTGAAAGCCAATTCCCTGAAGGGAAAGAGTGGGTAGGATGTTTTCAAGAACCACTCATTGTGGGTTTGGGGTCCAGCCAACAGACGTGCCACTGAGATGCAAGAAGAACATTTGCTTAGGAGGCACCTCTCTCCTGCTCAGTAAGTGCCTACTATGTGCAGGGATACACCAACCAACACAGGCTCCCTGGAGGAGTTAATCCTGTGGCAAGGGAAGTGCCGGAGGCTAAAGTCAGGAGAAAGTAACGGAGATGTCAAAGGAAATCAGAGAGACTCTTGTTTTTGTAAACACCATTCCTTCTGGTCAGTTCCAAGTTCTTTAGTGGGCTGTACACACACATTTTCTCCCTCAAACCAAAATAGTCCTTCCTGAGACTTCCACTCGGAGGGAAATGAAAGAAACAGCATAAACATTCTTTGCAGCCTATAGCCCAACGCGAGCCCGGGCCTGTCGCTAACTGCAAGTCTGTGGAAAGCCCCACGCCTGGGAGCTCTGACGGTCATTTCCCGACTCTCCAGTCAGAAGGGACTCTGTCACCTGGGGAATCCACCCACCACCCACAGTGGGTCATGTGCATGTCTCCGAGTGTGGGGGTGGGGATGTCACTCTTGGATTGGTGGAAACTCTGAAAATTATAGGGTGCTGTGGAACACACTAAGCAACATGATGTTTCTTTCCAAGAGAAACTTGCAGGAAGCCAGGGAAATCTAAAGGATTCTTGGGAAATTGCTAAATGTCAGGGCTAGAGATCACTCAGCCCAGCCTCCTCCCTGTGTAAGAAAGGAAACTGAGGCTTAGAGAACAGAAACCATTTGCCAGAGCTCAGGCAGCAGGGCCGGGCCTCACGGCTCGGGCTCCTGTCTCTGAGGAATGAGTTGGTCCTCGATACCACGGGGCTCAAGGAACAAATAATCCTGATGAGACCGGCCAACATGAATTATTTTTGCAACAGGGTCTGTTTGTTTGTTCTTGTGGGTAGCAGAGAGAGAGTCCTTCCTCCATCGCTGTCGGAACGACTCCCTGCCTCCGCCTGAGAAGTGACCCGCCCAGGCTGGCCGGCACCACCACAGACTCTCAGGCAAAGGATGTGCGTTGCAAAAATGGGGCAAAGTTTCCTATTCTGAAGATAACATTGTAAGACACAGGAAGTCTGCGAGCAGAGCCTGTGTTTCCAGAAGGTCTCTGCACACCCATTCGCAACCACTTCCATTGTACAGGGTTTCTAGAGATTTGAGGCTGGGGGGGTAGGGACCAAAGGGTGGGGGCCAGTGCTGGGAAGGGGCAGCAGCCACATCCCAGGTGAGATTCCAGAGAGGGCTTTCCAGAGGCCAGACTCCCTGGGCCGCCCGCAATGCAGACCCCTCTCTGAGGCCCGGCTTCTTCAACAGAAAGATAAAAAGGGTTAAAAGAACCAGTGATTCCCCTACTCGGGGCCCTCAAGTCCAGATTCCCAGGCCCCACCCCTGGAGATTCTGATTCATGGGTCCTGGGTGGAGCCCAGGAATCTCTGTTTTTAACAAGATTTAAGAGGCCCCTTTTCTGGCTCTGATATGCCACGATCCCACGAGTGGAGAGTTCAACGGCCTGGCACATTAGCGAAAGGGTTGGCTTCCTCGAGGGAGGAATGACAGGGGAAGGAAGGAGACCAAACCAAATCGACTTCCTAGCATGAGACGGACGTGGCAGTCCCAGCGCCAGGCCAGGAGACCGGCAGGGAAGGCGACACTCTGGAGCCACCGCGGATGGCCCTGACTCAGTGTGTCTGGGTGTGATTGAGGACAGGCCCTTCGGTCAGTGTGCCCCTCTGCATGGAATCAAGGGCCTCAGTTCAAATCCCAACTCTGCCACTTTCTAGCTGTGTGTCTGGGAAGAATGGCCTTCGCCTCTCTGGGCCTCGGGTTCTCCGTCTGTGGAATGGGATCAAAAGCACCCATAACAAAAACTCATTGGATGGAGACTACCCTGCTGAGAGCTGTCACGTTCTGCAAGCTCACCATGGAAAAGAAACATCTAGTTCCCACAACAACCCAGCTGGTGGATATTGTTAATTGTCCCATTTTACAGATGAGCAGGAAACCTGAGGCCTCCTGACCAATCCAAGCTTACCCACTGATAAAGGGGTGGTGCTGGAGTTCCCAAACATTCAGTCCCACCTTCTGCTCCCGGCACGTGTGCTGCACTTGGGGAGCCTCCCCACGGATGCTGCCTTCCTTCCACGGGCACTGCCTAAAACCTAAGCTGCACACGACTCTGTCCCCCTGGGTGCCAGGGGACCAGACACACTTCTGCCCTCAAGAGCTCCTCGTCCAGGGAAAGAAAGGACACAATTACAAAAGAGCGTTACAAATGAGGGGCAGCGAGGCAAGGAAGAGCCGGCCACCAAATCCATCTAGGAAAGGAGGGTGGCTGAGTGCCATGACGGAGGGGGTGGCAGGGATGGGGACGGAAAGTGGTGCTCTAGGAACAGCCTCGGCAAAGACACACAGGGAGGAAAAGACAAGGCGAAAATGGTCTCCTGTGGCCAGCTCACAGGACACGGAAGGGTTTGTGGAGAAAGAAGGGTCTACAGAGGTTGGCTACGGCCAGACCTTGACTCTCTGACTGCGGCTGAGCACGTGTGCTGTGTTCTGGGGACAGGGAGGCACAGGAAGGTGGTGGGCAAAGGCGGTCAGGGCCCGACCAATTCTCCACTGTGCACACCCCATGCCCCAAGTGCCCATTAGCTCATTAAGGGCGGGGACCCTGCCTACCACTGGGTGTGACAGGTGGGTCTTCGGAGCGGCAACTCTAGGACAGTGCAAAGCACTCAACCCTGAAGACTCAGGTTCACCCCATCCCCATCTTTATTTATCAAGCCCACGTAGAGACAGACCCCTCTAGTTAAAAGCAAATAAATAAATAAAACCCAAGGATGACCAAAGACCTGACAGTTCAGTGGGACAAGCATCAATAAGTATGTATGTATCAGCAGCTTCACACTGGGGTTTCTAATTCTCTGTCTCTCCGATCTGTCAACGTCTGAAAGCACGTGTTATCAAGTCCCATTCTTCTGGGGGTTTCTCAAGTTCTCTATTTATTTCTATCCATCTTTGATTTAGATATTTCAATGCTATATTGTTAGGTGTGTAAAGCTCCTTGATTATTCTATCTTGCTGATCATTTTAGCTTTAATCTATGTCAGGGGTCAGCAAAAGCTAAATTCAGCCTGCCACTGTTCTTGTAAATAAAGTTTTAGTGGGACACAGTCATGCTCCTTGTTTTATGCGTTGTCTGTGCATGCCACAATGTATGTTGAGCAGTTGGGACAGAAACTGTACAGCCTGCAAAGCTGAAAATATTTATTTACTACCTGGCCCTTTACAGAAAAGTCTGCCAACCTTGATCTACGTAAAATTTGCCTCTTCGTTCCTTTTTTTTTTCCTTTGTTCCTTTTAGTGCTCCTTTGCCTGAAATTATTTTATCTCCTATTACTATTGCTGCATATCTGTCTTTTTGTTTAGCATCAACTAATATATATTTTCCAATTTTCTTTTGTTTCAATCTTCCTATATAATTATGTTTAGGTGTCTCTCTTCTGGAAATCCAGCATGTAGTGGATTATAAAAACAGTCTGAGAGCTTTTGTCACATGTATTGTCACTAGTGTTTGGACTTGCCATATTATTCTGTATATATATATATACATATACATACATATTTTTAAATCTACCATGTATTGTTGTTTTCCATCCTACCGAGTTTTAGGGTAGTTAATACTCAGGAGGAAAGTGGGATGGGTAAGAAAAGGAGACTTCTGCTTTTTCAGTATATTTTGAATTTTACAGAAAGAGAATATAATTATATCATTTGTGTAACAACATAGTACTTTATATTTAATACTGAAGAGGAGAATTTTAACGAACCAAGACTCATGGATAAATAAGGATCTGTGAGATGAGTTCTTCAGTCAACAAACATTCTCGTCACACTTTCCTTCCTACCACCTCCACCGGCAGACACACACAAAGACAACAACAACTTTATATAAATAGAGTTTATATAATGTGGAGTTTGCTTCAAGGAGTGTCCCAGCCCTCTCGGTAAGATTAACCCGAAACCAGCCCCTCTGGCCACGGGAAACTGCTTCTTGAGGTCACCAAGCGCGCCCAGGCAGCCGCTCTCCCTCCCTGGCCCCAGCCAGGCCAGCTCCACGTTTACAGAGGGCCTAATCCCCAGTGCCCAGGCCCATCGCGTTCCACCAGCGGCTCTGTTGTCCTGCCAGCACTTCCTTCACAGCTCTGTGGACATTCCAGCATCCAGGGCGTGTGTGCAAGGAATGCGGCCCTCAGGGCAGGCCTGGCCAGGGCGCCCTCCTGCACCGAATCCCACCCCCACCCCCACCCCTGGGCACTCCCTGCTGGCCCCACCACCAGAATTTCCTTTAGCCCTTTCCAGAATGAGAGAGCCAAGCAAGACCTCCAAGAGACGGGGGCAAGGCCCTGAAAGGGGCTGGAATCAAGATGGACTAGCCCCCCAGCCTGGGGAATCAGGAGAGACCCATCCTGAGGAACCATCAGGAATGACGTCTTAGGTTCAAGCTCTGCCCCTGGCAAGTCCCCTGCCATCTCTGGGCCTCTGCCCCGCTAAGCTAAATAATTTGTCCACTCTTTCCTGACTCCACTCCAGACCCTGTCATTCTGGGTGACTCCTCATTAAGGGAAGGGTGGCTGGAGGAGGTAGGTCCCTAACTGAGAGGGAAGGGGCATTTCCTGCTACGTCTGACCTGGGTCTGGGGCACCCAGACACCAGCTTTGCTCACATGTCACACCTCTCCTCCCATGTCCCAACCTGGGTGTCAGAGTGGGCAGTTTGTGAGAATTTGACAAAAGCATTCCCTGGACATCTGCTGTGCTCATTGCTAGCCCTTCTCCCACCACCTGCCCCCAACAGCTCCTTACAATACACAAGGACTATCACCTATGCTGTACAGATGGGGAAATGGATGTTCAGGGAGCTCACACAATTTACCCAGGTCACAGAAGCTAGCCAGCAGCAGAGCCCTTCCCTACCACCCCAGGTCTCAGGACTCTCGGTGGCGGTTTTCCATTATGCCATAGCTGCCTCAGGTAGACATGAAGCAGAACTTCCCTCCCAACCCGGGAGGATCTTCCTAGGGAGAAGAAACAGCCAAAATACCCCCAACCCTTGACGCTCACCTCTGTCCAGAGGACCCCGCTTTGGCCTCAGGCCACTCTGCTCCTACGTGGCTATGTGACTTTAAGCAAGTCACTCCTCCACTTTGACCCCCCATTTCCAAAACAAGTGGGTGGAACTATAAGAAACTCTGGTGTCCCTTCCAGCTCCATAAGCCCAATTCCACCCATTACCAAACCTGCTTAAGTCCCTACTGGAAGATTCTGCAGTGTACGGGAACCCTCCCCCTTGCGGGTCTGTGGGATGCAGGGGAGGGCAGACAGAGCAATGGAAAACAAATATGTTCAAGGGATGGGAGTAAACACCGCTGTTGGCATGGCAGAGCCGGTGGAGTTGCTGAACTAGAATCCTGAAACCGTTAAAAATAGGAAAAGAAACGGTACAGTTCACATATTTTGCAAAGCTAAGTTAAATCAACATCTGCAAAAAATATCCCCGTTAAACGGAATAGCAGGATTTCATTAAGTAAATTGCAAGTTGGCAAAAATTCTGAAAGAAAGGGGAAAAGCCACGGGCTGGCCTGTAATTTAAACCTTATTTTAACTGTGACAGCATGACTGCAAAGAGCTCCATTTCCAAATGAAAGGAAAAAAATAAAACCTAAAAAATAAAAAAAAAATTTTTAAAGGGCCTCCTGCACTCCCAGGCCTGCCCCTCCCCCTAGCTTCCACAGACCCACAATATTTTCAGTAATTATAATGTTACCTAGTTTTCCCATGGATATAACAAATGAGGGACAGAGAGAAGGGGGAGGTGTGGGGACGAGGGAGGAAAAAGTGAGCATACAGACAAAGTCACCATTGTCACCTCTAATTAGGTTTTTTTACCAAAATGGCTTGAAGCACAGAACTCTGGGAATCTTTTCCTTCCTCCAGGAGGCCTTTCAGTTTAACCCCACTGTGGGTTCCCCTGGCTTGATGCCCCATTTGGAGGTAGGGGCCAAGCCCAGCCTTGCCCAGGGATGGGGGAGATTACCCCCCCCCGCCACCCCCCCTGCATGGTCCTGCCACTGCTTCAGCCCCCCACCTCAGGCAGGGCTCCTCCTTCTCTGAGCCTCAGTTCCTCATCCCTAAAATGGGGTGGTAACAGTGGCTGCCCCACCAAGGGAGTGCTAGGAGAGCCGTGGTGAGCGCCTTGTAAAACGCGAAGCACCCCCAAAGTTCTGGGACACACTGTGGGCTCTTCTACCTTGAGCCCAGGTAGGGCCATGTCTGCAAGCAAGCAGATGGCCGCAGTGACAACTTCATGGCCTGGTAAGTACTCACAGACATAGCCTTTAATGCCCAGAACCCTGCTTTATATCCTCTAGTCAGCAGCTCATCCTTCCCCTCTGGGGTTCCCTGGGGTCACCCAAGGATGACCTTAGCATAATAACGTCCTCATTATAAAGAGACTGGAGCTAAAAGGAATCATCTACTTGGTGCTTGAAATTTGTTCTCTTTATTTAGCAGTGGAACACCTATTCCCCTTTCTCTCCCATGGAGAATCTTACCATTAGACGCAGGATCTAAAACGGGAAAGCACAGCCGCTCCACGCCTCATGCATTGCAGCAGTACCTGAGAAAGTCTGACAACTACGGATCCAAGCTGTCTCCTCCCCTCTCCTGCCACAAAAGGGGAAAGTGAGGCCCAGGAACGGGAAGTGGCCGTGGTTTGCTAGTTTCAGGGCAGGCTGGGTCTGGGAAGTGTGGCCCTGCACTCACATGAGGGGTCTACCTGGTACCTTCCTGTGAGCAAACAGGAATTTCTGTCAGGTCCCCAGCCCGGTGGGGACTGCTCAACAGGAAAGGTAACCCCCACACCCCTAAGAAGCTTTGGAAAAGTAAGGGCAGTGCTGGAATCAATAAAGAGACAGCTCATTTCTGCACACAACTGATCCGCTGCCGGAGTTTCCAGAAAATCCAAAGATGGGCTGAATGAGTGTGCAGTCTAATAGACCAGGAGAGGGAAAGGAACTTGCGTCAAGTCACGTATCAGATTGGTGCAAAGGTAATTGCGGTTTTTGCAATTTTGAACTTTTTAAACCGCAATTACTTTTGCACCAGCTTAATAGCAAGTTAAGCGGCAGAGGGAGGACTGGAGACAAGAATAAAGCAGCCCATTCGTAGCCCCAACTGAAGTCTTACCTCCTTGTTGAGGTGAGATATACTGTACCCCAAACTACAGAGTCTACCCTGCCCCCCAGTTCCCCAAGCTGCTTCTGCAGGGAGCCATAGGCCTCATCTGGTCCCTTGCACTGTTCTCTGAAATGGACTTTTAAGCCCTGCACTGTTACCTTAAGTTGACAAGGGACTTTTCTCTGAGCCTCAGTGGACCCACCTGTAAAATGGGGATTATAATTAACTATACTCCCGACACCACCACCCCACCGCCACCATGGCTATGAGGATTATGGGAGATGCTCTTTGTAAAATGCCCAAACTCTGTGGAATGGCTAGTAGGCACTTACTATACTCCACCCTACAATGCTCACCACAGAAGGCACCCACCTGGTAGCATCACTGCAGAGGGACAGAAAATAAAATGGACACGTGCATTTACTGAGCTCCTACCAAGTACCACCAGTCATACTGTACACGAGGGATCTGCGTGAACTGCGTATGTTCACGTGCGAGTGGAAGGCAGTCAGGGAGAAGTGGACGTGACCCCTGCCAACTGCCGACGGCAGCCACATCTTTCTGCAGCATGAGACCCAGGCAGTGTACCTGGAGCCTGGCAAACTTGGACTCTGAGAGTATGAGTGTGAAGTCAAGCCCTGCCTTTAATGTAAGGAGAGAGCAAGCCGGCAGCCAGCCTGCTCATAAGAATGGCGGTGGCTGAGGACACACAGAGTCACATGGGGAGAGAGGAGGGATAAGAAGTGCCCCCGTGTCTGTTAGGGCCAGACGGCTTCACCCACGTATGGCACCCTTACTGTATGTGCGTTATTAACTCGCTCCCCTGAGGTAGGCCTACCATTACCTGCACTTTTACAAAGGGGGACAGATGAGCCCGTGACCACCTGTGGTGAGTGTGGTGGGGCTGACATCTGACCCCAGAGCTGGAGCCTCCCAGCCTCCCACACGCTGCCTTTTGGGGCCTGTGTGGGTGAAGGCAGGCAGTGCCAGGAAGCTGGGCCAGGAAATGAAGCTTCAGCGTCACCCCCTGGGGCTCCTTCCCTCAGCAAGACCCTGTCCCCACAAATCTCCAAAACAGTGATGAAGCAAGTGCTTGCAAGAAGAGAAGAAAATGTTTTTATAAATTCCTCCTCAAGTTTGAGGATCTTTGGTGGGGCGGGGGGGACCCGAGTTGTGCAAGGGCAAGAACGAGTATTGGATCCCGTTAACCATCCCATCACGGCAGAGGCCAGAGGGTCCCCCACGGTCACTCCTAGCCAGTGATCATCAAGAGTTCTGGCCCAGTCCCTAATGCAGTGTGACTGTGAGCAAGTCATTTTCCCTCTCAGAGCATCTGTGTTACCCAATCCGTGGAGTGAAAGCTTGCGCTGAGTGACCCCGATGTCACAGGCGGCCCAGCGGTTTGGGAGAGGAGCAGGCACGCTGAGGCGCCCTGGCTTGGGGCATGTCAGAGGCCTCCCGAGGGAGCCAAGGCAGGAGGAGGGAGAGGAGGGGGTGGTGCCTAAAAGACGCTGTGAAGGAGCCCCTGAGGATCCTTGGAGATGTCCACGTCACACAAGACCCAACTCTACCCAGAGCCCACGGCTGGAATGACAGGAGGGCAGACTGGCACTGAGGTGGGCACTGAGACCGCCCACCCTGGGCACCACCTCTACAGGACTGTGCAGCCCATCACCTTTTGCACAAATCTCAGATCTTCCAAGTGCTGGAAAGGTCTGCTCAGGCCTTGTAGCATTTGTGGCAGTGGCACGGCAGGCTTCGGAGAGGTAGACAGAAGACAAGAGGCTTTAAAACCCTCTTGATCCATGAGTCTCCAAACAAGCCGTGTCCCCTCTCTGGAGCCCCATGACCCCATCTGCAAAATGGCAATAATGAAACAACCTTCCTAGGGCTGTCCGTTGTGAGAACGCAATTAGACAACACATGTAAAGCACAGTGCACATGGCATGTGTTTGGCACATGCTACTGTCATCCCTTTGCCCCTTCTCCCTGGAGTGTCCCTCACTGTTCCCTGCCCAGGGCTACACGCCACCTCCTCCATGAAGCCTTCCCACACTCACCTTGGTGACCCCTGCTGGGATCCCACAGCAATCTGTTCAGATCTTGATTATAGATTTCTGTACATAATTTTTAATTAGGTATCTGCTTCCAATAAACTGTGAGCATTCTGAGAGAAGAGGGTCGAGCTGGTAAGATGATGAAAGACCATCCGTCCCAATGAAAGAGCTCAAAGCACAAGAGTGATGCGACTCCCTGTAGTAACCAGCGAGCCAGAGCCAGAGGTGGCCTTGAACAACCCATGCGAGTCCCCTTATGGCAGAAAGGTGACAGCCCTGGGAGTTCCAAGACCCAGGCAAGCTTCCCGGACCTCAGTTACTCTAGCCTGAAAATGGGGGATACCCCGGTCCCTTCAATGGTTTTCCTAAGGAGCAAGGGAAAAGCTGGGTTGTAAACTGCTCTTTGAAAAAGGCACCGTTGAACCGAAAGGCTTCTTATTCTGTTTATAAGCAACTATAATTCAAACATACTCTACATAGCAGCCTCCCATGGAAGAAGCAGGAAGAAAAGCAAGCTGGCCAGCAGGGGCCTGGCTGCACTTCCGGTTGTAAGTAACGGTGTGACTTGGGGAAGGCACTGGTGTCTCTGGGACAGTTTCTTCTTCTCAACAAAACAAAGGTTTGGGCTGGTGACCGCCACAGCCCCACTAGCACTGGTATCTTGTTTCATGCCCAGCACTGTCTAGGCACTGAGGATAGAGAGGGCACAAATCAGGAGCTCACATTCTAGACAGTAAATATCCTGCTGCAACAACCCGCTCAAGGCGGTGAGTGTCAGTCAGTCACAGCCAGAGCGCACGGCCCGTCCAGCCCACTCTAGCAGGGCTTCCCCTCCTCCCTGTCCCAGGCTGGCTTTGCAATTCGCTTTGCCCTTGACCTACACCTGCCATAGCAGGAAAGCAGTGTGGCCCAGGAGCTCGGGAGACCCGGTTTTGGTCTTAGTTCCTATGAGCCTCAGTTTCCTATTGTGAAACTGACCGTGTCCCACCTGCCACTGCAGAGCCTGTCCGGAGGGTAACAGAAGTGCGTGCGTCAATGAAAACCACAATGAGATGTCACCTCACCCCAGTCAGAATGGCTTTCATCAACAAAACAAATAGTAACAAGTGTTGGAGAGGCTGTGGAGAAAAAGGAACTCTCATACACTGTTGGTGGGAATGCAGACTGGTGCAGCCGCTATGGAAGGCAGTGTGGAGGTTCCTCAAGAAATTACGAATAGAATTACCATATGACCCAGCAATCGCTCTCCTGGGTATCTACCCCAAAAATATAAAAGCATTTCTCTATAGAGACACGTGTACGCCAATGTTCATTGCAGCTTTGTTTACAGTGGCCAAGACATGGAAACAACCAAAATGTCCTTCGATTGATGAATGGATAAAGAAGTTGTGGTACATATACACAATGGAATACTATTCGGCGTTAAGGAAAGATGATATAGGAACATTTGTGACAACATGGATGGATCTCGAGAGAATAATGCTAAGTGAAATAAGTCAGACAGAAAAAGCAGAGAACCCTATGATTTCACTGATATGTGGTATATAAACCAAAAAGAACAAGACAAACAAATGAGAAACAAAAACTCATAGACACAGACAATAATTTAGTGGTTACCAGAGGGTAAGGGGGTGGGGGGTGGGTGAGGAGGGTAAAGGGGATCAAATATATGGTGATGGAAGGAGAACTGACTCTGGGTGGTGATCACACAATGGGATTTAAAGACGATGTAATACAGAATTGTACACCTGAAATCTATGTAAATTTACTAACAATTGTCACCCCAATAAAATTAATTAAAAAAAAGAAAAAAAAAAAAGAAGTGCGTGCGTCATCAGCCTAGAAGGCCTGGGAATGGGAGGGACCATTTTTTGAGCGCCTATATGCCAGGCATCAGGCTAAGCCTTGTACTTGGACTATCCTTTAATTTAAGGGTCAATAAACCAGCAAGGTAGGTTCCCCAAGGCCACAGGCTACTGACTGGCCCTGTCTTCTGATTCTGGAGCACGATGGTAACAGCCTCCAGGTCTGAGCCCTCTGTGCCCTCAGAGCTGAGGTCACCACCACCATCCTCCGACCACCCGCAGAACGGAACTCAGCAATTCACAAAGCACTTTCACCCAGAGAACCTCAAACACAGGCCTTTCTCAACCTCATTCTGCAAAGGGCAGGGGCTTGTCAGGCTCTCCTTCGCTTAGAACAAACTACTGCTCTAGGACATCGGTGGCAGGGTCTCGGGGCCACCCGTGGTCTGGCACATGGAAGGTGCTCAATGCACACTGGTGGATTGAGTGGACTGAAGGAACACCTCTATGGGTGCTCTGCCCACATCCCCGCAGCGCTCGCCAATTCAGTGCATGGCCTAGCTTCCAAATGCCAGCACCTGCTTTTGTCCAAGGACATGCTGAGTTCGGGAAGGGCCAGGGATGAATGCCCCAGCTCCCTTTCCCCTCACACTCAGGTGGGAAATCTCTGAGGTGAGCTTGATATTGTTTTCCAAAGTTCCCAGCAGGGTTCAGCTCTAAAGTGCCTGCACTGGCCTCCCTCCCTTCCCCACTCTACCCCTGCTGTTTCCTGGGTCCACCCCCTGCCCCATTAAACTGTGCACCCGAATTTTTTGTCTCAAGGTCTGTTTCTGGGAACACCCAAACTAAGAACACCTTGCCCTAGCACCAAACAAATTGTAGCTTACAGCAGCTGTTCCTAAGCCCAGCTCCTAGAGAGACAGCAAGTGCCACAAAGGGGCCTGGGTCTTCTCTGCTTGTGCCCCTGTACCAGGCACGTGCCTGCTCCTGGGAGGTGCCCGTAAATGGAGCCAAATGAACTTAAGATGCCTCATTCACTGTTAGTCACTGGAACACTCATCCTGGTCCTGAGGAGTCCCCAGTCTAGCAGGAGATAAGACATAAAACAGTTCAGGAAGAGACTCACACACAAAAGAGAGGTATTTGGTACCAGAGGTTTTTCCTAGGCGTCTAGATAAAGGACATGAGTCTTACTGAGGTGATGTGCCCAAGGTCCCATGGCTCTTCTGTCTTATGTGCGAAAACAGATCACAAGCCCCTCAAGGGCAGGGTTGAGAGGAGTCCCTCCGTGTCCCCCACAGCAGCTCACAGCGTGCCCTGGACAGGGCAGGCAATCAATAAAGGGCCACTGGTTAATCTTTGAGGAAAGACCCGGAGCCCTGGCCTCGGTGAACCTTCGAGGGAGTGCCTGTGTGTGCTTCCCATGTGTACACATTAACCTCGAAGAACAGCCCCTGGCCAAGTCTGGAAAATACTCTGCAGACCCATGATCTTCCCTTTCTCTCAGATGCCAAATCCAACCTGTGAGCCAGCCCTTGCAGGCTCTACTGTCTAGGCAGCGCGGAACCATTGTCCACACACACAGACTTAATTCCGGGACGTGGCATGGGGCTGGGCCCCCTACAACCTTCAACAGGTACCCCAGCCCACCCCCCAGGACTAGAATCACAAAGTCCCTAGACCCAAGAGGATTCAACGAGGCAACTTGCAGGGAGCCCTGAGCACATGGCCGGGCCCCAGGAGGAGCCCAGTGGTCACTGTGTCCCTGCCCTCTGGATTGCTAGAGCCGGAAGAGCCCCTGGGAACACCTACTCCAGTAATTTTTAACTAGGAAGGCACAACATTGGCACCTGGGGAACCCGCTGAATCAGACTGGGCACCAGGCATGTGTGCTGTGACAAAGTTCGCCTGAGGCTCTCCTCCAAGCCCCTCATTTCCCAGGGGAGAAACTGAGTCTCAGGGAGGGGCGGTGACCAACTCAGGGTTCCAAAGCTCACGCCATATCCTGGCAAATACATTTGGAAATGCACATCTCGTGCAGGCCTCTCCTGATAGCTATACAAGGAAACTCCAGTCTAGTTCAGTTGCCTTTTCCTGACATCTCCGGGAAAAGGGAGTTAGGTCGCAGCAGGGAAGGGGGAAAAACCTGGGCAGGGGCAGGAGCGTGACCCCTCCCCCAGGAGCCTTGGGGTCTAATGAAGCGAAGAGACGGATTCAGGTGGCAGTTCAAACGATCACATTTTAAAGATGAAAGTATGCGATTCAATTAAATGTTTAAGTAGTGTTTTCTCATACTAAATCACTGAAACGTTTGTGCATTCCTTGAATTTCTCAGGGCACTGTTCATTTTTATTTATTGTTGTAACCCAATGCCCTTAGCAGCGTGAATGGTGCTATTCGAAGGAAACTTGTTTTGCAACGGGGAAAGTTGTCCCAGGTCTCTTAAAAGGTTCATTATGTGCATGGTTAGTCCGTTCTATTAATAATCTCGGACTATATAGGCAGGGCTTACTTTCCATTTAGCATTATATTTTCCACAATTCTGTAAACAGGTCCTCACACAAATCCTTTGGATACTCAATTCCTCCCTGCTTTTTCCCTAACTACTTTTCTCTCTGGGCCTACTCCTTATTTAAAAAAGAAAGAAAGAAAGAAAAAGAAAGAAAAAAAAAGAAAGAAATCACCAAGCACACATATTTTTCCAATTAAGCCATGTTTGGTGCCAAAATATATGGATCCCAGTAATAGCCATAAGTAATCTTAAGGTCTTTTCCCCAAATATTTTGATTATTTTACAAATCCCCCAAGGAATGTGCTCTTAGGGTGATTTATGGAGCCCAGGCAGGATTCATCCTACAGGGAGGGGTCTGGTTGCAAGGGGGCAAGTTACGATGGGGGGGTGGCTGTGTGTACCCACCAAACACTGCCTCACACTCTGGCGAAGGGCTCTCGGGGAAAACTGGAGGCCATCTCTGCAGGGGTGAGAGGGGTGAGGTAGTAGTGCCTACACAGCACAGATGGCTGCAGTATCCTCTGAGGAAACTGGCGGGAGCAGAAGTGACCACCCCAGATAGCTTCCAATGTCCAGTGATCCCCAGTCACCTGTTTTTGCCTTGCATTCTAAGATGGGGTGTTTAGTTCAACCTCTATTACATTTGCACTGCTCACTTTTTAACTATGTGACTAAGGGGGAAACCGTGACGTCGGGAGAAAGATAACCTGGAATTAAGAACTATCTAGGAGCAATCTTCAGGTGAAGAAACAATGCTGGTGGGGAAATGGGGAGATGCCAATGAAATGGCCCCGTGGGCTCTATAAATAGCGTCTCCAGCCCCTCTAATCATTAGCCCTTCAATCCCCCAGGGAACACACAAGAGACCCTCAAAGATGAGCTAGGACTGACAGGCTAGCTTCCCTACAGGGCACCTGAGGAGCTGACCACAGGGACCCAAACCAAGGACGGGCTTCTTAGCAGGGGCAGACGAGTCTCTCAGGTGAAGGGCAGGTGAGGGTCAGGGGCCAGGTCTCGGGAGCCAGAGGCAGAAGGCCCAGTCACATGTCAGTGACTCATGAGCGGGGTGAGCCATGCAATCTCAGCCAAGCCTCAGTCTTCCCACCTGCCAAGTGGGGCTAAGTATTTCTGTCTTCCCGGCTGGGTCCTCTTGTGGAAGGGCAACTGGATCATTTGCACTGTTTTTTGTAAACTGAAAATCAGGTCAGAAGGAATTTTGGGTATTAGTGTTGTCACACCAATGACTGACATATGAAATGTCCAAATGCATAGCATCTCTCAGAGAGTAGCTTACATACGCCTTTCCCTTATTTATGATTTAACAAGAGTCACCCTCAGAGCCAGTGTCTTCGATCATCCCCCTAACTCTGGGGAATTCGAGTCTTCACACTTAACTCTGACTCCAATGTCCTGTGAATCCACACTGGGGGTACTTCCTGGATTCACTCGTGGGTCCTCGTAACCATTCACATCGGAAGCAAATCCTCTCTGCATTCTCTCTCTCATCTACCGTCAAATCGAACCTTATCCTTGACTGGCTACCTGAGTAGTTTAATTATCACGCCCACCAAGGGCATGAAATCAGCCACAGCCAGAAGTAGCAGTCACTGCCTGCCTAAGCCTCCCATACAGCGAGAGGGCGTCCCAAAGTGACATTTTCCCTGAACGAGCGAATGACTGCTCATAGCAGGTCTGCACAGATCCCAACCCCCAGGTCCCCACTGCCAACACCAGGAACCCCCTCTCCAGTGTGAATCCAGAGAGGAACTGGGAGCCTCTGTGTCAGCAGCAGGAACAATAGGCTGAAGTCAGGGTCCTTGAGGACGTGCAACAAAGAGCTGGCTCGCAGGGAAGGGAGACCTTTAACTTCCAGAAATCACACACGTCCCACCGCACACGTCCCACATTCCGAGAGGGAGCCTCAGGGTCATATGGCCTTTTGAACGTCCCAGGTTTGCTGGGGCCAGAAACCATCCCCCACCCCCACCCCCGCCCCGCACCTTGCAAACATGTAATAGGTCAGGAGTCACCGAAGTTGCACAGCTGCTGCGTCCCTTTCTCTCTACAAGTCCAGCATTTGTCAGGCACAAAACCTCCTCTCACCTGGATGACAGAGCTTGGGGAGGCCCCAGCTGGGGCGGGCAGAGGCTGGTGAGACTGGTGCCAGCTTGCCCTATCTCCCCATGGCCCCAGCACCTCCAGCTGATTCACAGGGAGCCTCGGCCTCTTATCAGGGCCCGCCAACCAGGCACCAGCACACATCCCCGCTGGCCGCACCTTCCGCCCAGAGCAAGGCTTTGTCTCTGGCTCCAAACTGGCTGCGGATAGTGGGGCTCAAGGGAGGGCTGGGGGTGCCAGAGGGCCCTGGAGGCACTGCAAGGGGCTGCGCCACCCGATGCCTCACGGTCCTCACCCAGAGAGAGAAAAAGAGGGGGGAAGGAAAGGAACTCAAAAGACCCTCCACCACCCACCCACTCACTCTGTGGATGAGCACACTGAGGCCCAGAGAGGAAATGGGATTTGACAAAGGTCACACAGCAAGCTGGAGGCAGAGGCGGGGCTGGAGCCCCCACTTTCCTATGGTAGGCCTCTGCTGCGCCATGCCCCCTGGGCAACTAACTTAACTTTTCTGATGCTTAGTGTCCTCACTGAAAAACGGATTCAGCACTCAGATCCTAAGGATACAAGTTCAAGATGGGAAAGTCTTTTGACAAAGTAAAAGTGCCCTCCTAGAGTACAAAGCCCTTCTTCTCTAAGCAGAGTGAAAGTTTAGGAAAATGAGTAGAAGGGAGCCATCAGAGCTGTTTTATTGTGGGGCCCAGGAAGTGGGGTGGGGGTGGAGGAGTCAAGCTGCATGCCAGCCCAGGGGCTGCAAAAGAGGGGCCTTGCAGATAGGGAGTAAGGGGGAGGGGATGGAGAGACTGAGGCTGGAGCTCTAGATTTTAAAAGCAGGATGTTTGGGGCCTCTCCTCTCAAATAATCAATCTGCAACCTTATAATAAAACAGAGGGTCACCCTGGGGAAAAGCTGGATCACCTTATTTCCATATCCCCTCCCTAGGGCAGTGCCACCAACCACCTCTGAGGGCCCAGCTGAGGGGCAGGGTGAGAGGCGGTAGCAGGGACCAGGGTTGGGCAGCAGCTGCCCTGGGTCCAGAGGTCACAGGAGGGGTGGGGGGCATCTTGCTGGATGTGGGGGCCAGAGTCTGGCCAAATGACACCCTCCCTGGTCCCATCCTGACCACAGGCACCCAGATTCTTGGCCTGAGAGCCAAAAAGGGGGACCTGAGAACAAAATATAGTCCCTTAAGAAAATTGAGAGTCAGACAGTGAGGCAACTACAGGAGCAGGGGCACAAAATTGACAGCCGGACTCCGTATCCAGTTCTAGTACCCACGCGAGGGGTGGAGGCTGCACAAGCTGCACATCCCACGTCCTTGTGGTGATCTGGGCCACTCCCTCACCACTTCCTTGGATTTATTTGTCCCATGGAGCCTATATTTTCCCAGTCAGTATTTACGGAGAAGGTACACTGTGCTAGGCTCGGGGTACAGCCAGATGTGTCCACGACTCAGACCCTACTTCAAAGAGCTCACTTTGGCCTCCACTGGTCACAATCGCTTTTTGTTATTCAACAAATATCCACAGCCCTTCTAGTGCCTTGAGCACTGAACCAGATGCCAGGGACAGCGGTGGCCGAGGTGGCTGAAGAGACGTGGCCCTGCCCATAGCCTGAATTGGCTGCATACCCCGGGCTCACGCTCCTGCGGCCTTTCAGGTGTCCATCCTCCTCCCCATCCAGGAGGCGGGAGGGAGCCAGGGACACGGACCAGGCCTCCGCTCTCTCTCTCCTGTACGTTCCCACATGGCCCGGCCTGAGGCAGGCCGCAGAGCATCCACTCAGAAACTAGGAGTGGACTATTTACCAAATGCCTCCCTTCCTCTGGCAGGAAGTTGCTCCCAGCACGGTGGTTTTTATTTTTTATTTTTTCCAACTCTTTCTGGGCTCGTGGTTTGGAAATAGCCAAGGGTTGTGAGTTACAAGATCCGGGCCTTCTCTTACATGGCTACTGGGAGAGAAAACGGATACAGCCTTTCCGGAGGCACTCCGACCTTAAGTGTGCATGGCCTTTGACCTAGCAGCCCCACTTCTAGGAATTTATCCTGAGGAAATAAGCAGTGATGAGCTCAAAGATGTATGCATGAGGATACTCGCCAAGCAAGCATAAGCGTTTGGCAGAGTTAAAATCTAAATGTCCGGGCCTGGGGCAGTGGTAAGTGAAGATGGCACATCCATGAAATGGAATACTAAGCAGCCATTAAAAATCACACAGAATGTGTCTTAAATTGAGGACATGTTCTCAATACTGCTAAGAGAAAAAAGGGAGCTAAAAACAGCTAGATGTACTTTTTATAGCTCCCTTCTTTTCATTTTGAGAGAGAGAGCAGATTTCTACATCCCATCTTTTGTTAAGAGGATGACAAGAAAATTAGTATTCTAAGCTAACCAAAAAATAATGATTTCCTTTCAGAATGGTAGACATGAGGGTAATTTGTTTTTCCTTTGTGCTTTTCTTGTTTTCTAAATGTTCTGTGTTAATCACGTAATACTTTAGAAAAAAAGAAGAAATGCTATTAGGGCGAGGCTTAGCTCCTTCATTAACTGGCTGTATCAACAAGCTATTTAATGTCTTTGGTAGCCCCCTTCATTCATCTGTTGACAGCCAGAAAGGTAATACCTGCACAGGTGTTAGCATACATCATTTCATTTCAGTCACAAAAGCCCTTTCGGGTAGATACCCATTTTACAGATGCAGAAACTGACTCCATGCCAGCCCAGAGGCCTCTGCTCAGCATCCAAGCCCCACCACCAGCAACTCCAAGAGAACACAGCCCACATCAATCTAGTGGGATTGGCTGGGAGTCATGAGGGTTGGGTGGGACTCTGGGAGAAAACTGCCCCGTTACAGACCCACTAACCCTTCTAGTAAAGCAAACTCCCAATTGCTACATTCTCACTGCAAACTGCAGGGGACTCTTAGAATCCTACGGGAATGAGGCACTGCAGAGTCTCTGGCAGGTAGGTGTACCCAGCCATCACTCAGCCTTCCCTGGGAAGCTGCCACATCCAGGGTAGAGGTGACTCATGCCAAGTACAGGGCTAGACAGAACCAGTATGTCTTGATGTGGAAACTGAGGCCCGAAGAGGGAAAGGCCACACAGCCAGGGCATGGCCTACCACATGCTGACGTTGGAGAGGCAGTAGCTCTGGAATGCCAGACCTCCAGGTGGGCGGATCCAAGGAGAAGAATTTCAGGACCAGGATTGAGGCAAGAATTCGGGAGAAGCACCCGAGCCCAGAAGCAAAGGCAGGTCGCAGGCCAGGGAGCCCACTGGGCAATCCAAAGCAAAGGCCATACCCACTGTCCTACCGGGCTCCGTAAGTAAGCCTGGGGGCTTGGGAAGGGGTCAGAAAGGCCAGTGGTGACCCTGAGAGCCAAGAGCTACATCAGGAGCGACAGGGAGCCAACCAGCCATGGCTTCCGTGGGAGAAGGGTCAACCAGCAATAGCGGTATGGCTGCGTCCCCTTCTGTGGCTACCGATTACTGTCCAGTGGGCTGGCTGGACCTGAGGCCACAAGTACTGAGGCTGCAGGGGGCCTTGTGCAGGGTCTCCCCGCCTGAGGGCACCCGAAGGGGAGTAGCCTGCTCAAGACCACTGGACACACCCTCCGCCAGGGTCATCTGCAAGGAGGTGAGGAAACACTAGGAAAGAACTTGTTCCCTGATGGACAAGGCGGGAAATAAAGTAACTTGTCCCTCCCACCCAGACTCGGTGACACTCACAAAGGCCTTTCTGCTAGGGGGTGAAATTTGCAAGTGCCCCAAGTGCCTTAGAGGGGAATTCAAGGAAGGTGGGACATCCGTGGGATTACAAGGACTTCACCAGTGGTGGCTGGAACAGGGTTGCTTGATCAGGGCAGCAAGAGAACACTGACACCCACCAGGGTTGGGCTGAGAAAGGGGAGAAAGGCATCCCTGAGGGTGGGAGCCTGAGGGGCCATTACTGTGCATGTATCCTGGCTGTGAGCCCAAAGCTGCTCAAGCTGCTCCCAGAATCCCAGGCTGGGGGCTAAAGAGTCACCAGATTTGAGTAAGTGACCGCTAACCGGCTTGCAGAGTGTGGGAAGTGTGTCTGCTTCCCTGGTTAGTTGTGAGGAAACAGAATCACCTCTCCCACCTCTCCCAAACAGTCTCCTCTCAGAGACTCCTCCTCTCCATTCACTGAGGTCCCAAACACCCGATTCTTTCAGCAGGGAACTCTAGCAGGGAGCAGCCTCACTGCCTAGTAACCAGGGGTCCATCCCAGTCAAATGCCTCAGGGACACTCTCTTGCAGAGGTCCCCAGAGGAACGGAGAGCCTCAGAATCTCTTGGGGCATTTGTTAATAATGGACATCCCTTCTGGAATTCCATAGTGGTGATGGGTGCATAACACTGAGACTGTACCAAGAACCACTAAACCATACACTTAAAAACAGTGAAGTCTATGTTATGTGAATTTAATGTCAATTTAAAAAATTGCCCCCAAAATGTTCACTGCTAGACTCTGGCCTGGAGATTGTAGTTCATTAGGTCTGGGCATCGGCATTTAACACTTGGTTCCCTGCCACCACTGGAAACCCTCAACCCTGGATCCTGGTTTCCACACAACGCTGGGTCTTAAAGTTACACATCCTCCCATCAATTTCCTCCCTCATTTTGCAGATGGGGAAACTGAGACCCAGAGTAGGAAAAGGACCCAAAGCTCTTGCAGGATCCTACTGAAATTCCCCAAATCCTTCTGCTCTGGAGGGTCCCTGCGAAGAAAACCCTTGGTCATCCTGCAGAGAGGGTAGAGTGGACCAACCTTCTCGTCCCTGAGAAAGGGGATACCCTTCCTGTCTGACGGCCCCATACGGAGTTCACAGGGCAGGGACATCCACCACCTCCCCACCTGGGACTGAAGGAACCAGAAAGTCAGAGTAGATGGAGATTTTTTATTATTATTATTGTTATTTTTTAAATACGAATTATTTCCAGCCGGAAGGCAGAGGGATGAGGGCCATTGGAGGCCTCTGGCCGTCGGCACCCAGCCAGCCTCGTAAATGTCTGGCAGCTGGAGGGAGACTCAGCTCATTGCTATCGAAATGAGCTCTTTACTGCTAATTTCCTTGGCTCACCAACTGATGTATCCAGTGTGTTACTGAATCTCCAAAGACGTTTCCTACACCACCCTCCAGGGATCTGCCAAGAGTCACAGAGTGTAGGCGGACCTTCAGGGTGGCCTCAGTTTCCCCAACCAAAGTGTGGGCAGAAGAAAAGGGAGCAAAGATAGTTCATTCACTTGTAGCTGAATCAACTAGAGTTAGTTCGGGTCAACCATTCCCTACTGGGTTGTTCATTTCTGTGAGTGAAAGGGGAGATGACAGATAGGACACTCTCGCTGTTGACACTCGGAGTAACCCCCACCACTTACAAAGCACCACCACGTCCATGGACAGTACTAGGCTCCTGGCCTAGACGATCTCTTCTCATTTACACAATAAACCAGCACCCAGGACATTCTTATCACTCACATTTCACAGATACCAAGATTCAGAGAGTTTAAGGAACTTGCCAGAATTCACACAGCTAACGAATGTCAAGGCCTTCCTTTAAAGCCAGTCCTTTGCGAAGCAAGCAAAACCAGGAGGCTAAGCGTGGCAGGGACGATGCTTACCCTTGAGCACACAGAATCTAGGCAGTACGTGGGAAGGCTCGTCCTTCGTACATGCGAGCTCAGAGAAGAGGGCAAACACCCACTTGCCACCCCAAGCTGGAGTGAGCAGAGAAGGCTTCCTGGAAGAGCCATCCCATTCATGCCCAGAGCTGCCAAAGCTCAAAGGTGGGAGTGGTTATAGCCCACATGCCGGGTGTCCACCTCCCTGCCAGGCTCAGGCAGGAGCACAACAGCCCAGAGGACAGGTCAGGGAGGACTGAAGGAGCCAGAGCCACTGCCTGCCCCGGGTCCGAGCCCTCCTCATGGCTGGGGTCCATCTTCCCACCTGGGAGGCCAGGTGTCCCACTTATGAGCTCGTAAGTCAGCCCTGGTCGATCCATAGGCCAGAATAGAATGCAGCCATCAAAAACTGTTTATGGAGAGCGTTAATGACATGGGAAAATATTTATGTAATGCTGAGGGAGAAGGGCAGGATACAAAACTGTATTTTTTAACAGAAAACAAATTTTTTAAACAGAATAAGCCAAAATGTTAACAGTGGTTCTCTCTGGAGGGTCGGATTATGGGTTTCTTCTTTGCATCTTTTTGCACTTTGCTATGCTTTCCAAATTTTCCATCATGAGCCACATGCTTCTTTGAGAAACAAAAGCAAATAGGTGTGTTTTAAGCTAACCAAAACGATGCCACTGCTGGTGCCCTGTCTCTCTCCAAGGGTCCTGAGCACTGCACACCTGTGTCCTGGAGCAGCTCCCCACCAGCTTCCCCCACCATCTGTGCGGAGGATGAGGGAACCCCACGGGGAAACAGATGGCCTGGGTAAGGCTCTCTCTCCAGGAGGCTCTGGGAGTGCCAGTACAAAGCCCCAGAAAGACAGACACGTATATCAGACATGCACTGTCCATCTTCAGTGTCTGGAAGACTGTCGGGTCGAGCAATGCACACCTGGGTTCCCTTTGCAGCCAGGTGAGAGCCTTAGCTCCGACAGGTGATGCAGGACCGAGAGAGGGCTGCCTGTGAATGTCATGCATAGACTCAAAGGCGCCACACAAGTATCCCCAGCATCCACTGTCCCCAACTTTTCTCAGAAAAGGAGGTGCCCCACAAGCTGCCAGAAGCATCTGGCCTACTCCTTCTACCTGTCAGCCCACCCAGCTGAACCTGTTCTCTTCCCCCAGTGCAGCCGGCCCCACCCCTTGGAAGGGTTAATGGTAGGACTGCTCCCTGAACAAAGTAGGTTTATTCATGAACAATGGGAAGCTTGGGGGTGCAACATGGAAACGTGGTGCTAATACAATACTAAGGAGGAGGGCAGAAAGGAAAATGCTATCGTCTATGCCACTGCATTGCAGCCGCACGAAAATTCGCATGAGCCAAGACAGTGAAGGAAGAGAGGAAACCGAGCGTGGCAGTGTGTAACGGGCCATTTTTTTCTCTTTTCTGAACGTCCTGGATCATTGTGACACGTTTCGTGCACCACGACGCCCCGTTTTCATGGCGATGACACAAACAGATAGATTTATAAGTGGTCCATGGACACCAGCATCCCACGTCCCATGTGGGGGCCAAGCCCAGCAAGGCGCCCCCACTGCACACATCCAGCCGAGCCCCGTTCTCTTGTGTCCAACCTTCCCTGGCTCGTTGGCCCTATCTCCCCACGAGAATGAGGGCAGGGGCCTATTTTACTTATCTGTGTTCCCAGTCAGGGATGTAAAAATAGCCTCTCAGTGTATATTTTCAACAAAATTGAATATAAAGCTTTAAAAAGCCATTCTTTTGCAAGATGAAGAGAGTTCTGTGGATGGGTGGTGGTGATGGTTACACTACAATGCAAATGAACCTGATGCCACGGAGCTGTGCAATTAAAAAAATGGTTAAAGTGGTCAACTTTGTGTTATGTGTATTTACCACAATTTAAAAAAAACACCAAAACATTCTTTTAATACCTGAACAGCAAGTCCCCGAGCTCTCCTCCCCAACCCCTCGGCCTCCTTCTGAGCCACGGGCCCTTTCAAAAGGGGGGAGGCTTCGCTCCTCACTTCCGTGTTTATCCAGAGTGGAGTTCTGGGAAGCAGAGGATCCGGCCAGGCTGGCTGGGGCCTGGCTCCAAGGCTCTGGATTTGCCACAGGGGCCTTTTTCCATCTACCCAGGCTCAGAGCTGGCACTGCACGACTTCCTGACTCACTTGCTTTTTTCTTCCCTCAAGTCATTATAAGCCTATTTACCTTTGGGCTGCACAGGGCCTAAACTCCAGGTACATGAACTGGGGTGCCAGCCTAGAAGAGGAGGGGTGGGAATAGGGGACCTTCCTGGAGACAATAGGGTGAGGAGGAAAGATGGGACCCCACTCTCACATCAAAATCCTTCCTTCTCCCTCAGTTCAATTCCCATTTCCCAAGCCTCGCCATGCCAGGCCCCACCTTCAGACATGGAGAAGTAGGGAGGCAGCAGACCCCTCACTCATTCCTGCTAAGA
The DNA here is from genome assembly GCF_964194185.1 of Rhinolophus hipposideros. Taxonomy (NCBI): domain Eukaryota; kingdom Metazoa; phylum Chordata; class Mammalia; order Chiroptera; family Rhinolophidae; genus Rhinolophus; species Rhinolophus hipposideros. The sequence goes on along the minus strand of NC_138051.1, from coordinate 58,114,702 downwards.
AGTGAGCTGCTATTGTTGAGTCTGTACCATGAGGCAATGGAGGATGGGGTGGCCAGCTCTGCTGTGGGGGGCAGGACAGGCTCCAAGAGGAGGTGACATGAGCTGGACCTCTAGCAGGAATAGGAAGAGTGGGCCAGGTGGACAAAGCAGCCTGACAGGCATTCCAAGTAGAGGCGGGAGCAAAGGCTTGGGGGCTATGAGAGCGCCCAGCAGGCTGGCGGTTTGGGGCAGCGCCTGCACCGGCCTAAACTCTCGCCTGCCTGCCGTGGGAGGATGCTGAACTGCGGAGGGCGAAGCAAGGGCTCCCCGCCTCTCCCTCACCCAGTCCTGGGCCCGGGCCAGGCAGAGGCTCTGGGTGCTTTCCAGGTGCCAGAGGGTTCCCTCTTGGTCTCTGGTGGACAACTTCCCACATTCACGAACAATGAGGGCTGGGGGGCGGGGGGCGGTGCTGGGCCAATGATCCTTGGCCGTGGTTACATGTCAGATTCACCCGCGGAAGCTATAAAAACTCCTGGGGGGAAGAGTGGGGTTATCCTACAGAGGCTCTCATTTCATTGGGCTGGGGTGGGGCCCCGGCATCAGTATTTTTCGAAGCTGCTCTCAGGCAGCACCTTAATGAGGCTCTGGGGAGACACTGCCTCCAGAAACCCTTTGTGAGTGCTGCACCCACTGGGGTTGGAAAACATAAGCTTTGGTGTCAGCCCCAACTGAGTATGAATCTTAACTCCGCCACTTACAAGACAAATGCCCTGGGCAGGGGGTTTCTCAGGTAAAATACAGGACGCACTGTTAAAATCTAAATTTCCGCTAAATGGTGAATAACGTTTTAGTATAAGTACTTCCCAAACACTACGTGGAACACACTTAGACTAAAATGTTCTTGTTGTTTATCTGACATTCAAATATAGCTGACACCCTGTGTTTTTATTTGCTAAATCTGGCAATCTTAGACCTAGGGCTAGTTATTTAACTTCTCTGAGCCTCAACTTCCCCATCTGCCTCAGGGAAGTAACCCAGGTAAAAGAAGGCAGGGAGCTGCCTGGCATAAAGCCAGCACCCAGTGGGTGAAGTTCCCTCTCCTTCCTTCCTTCTCAGAACCTAGTTTCAGTAGAGATTTTTTTCATTATGAAAAATTCAAGCCTACACCAAAAGTAAAAAGAACAGTAACAATAAACCATCGATCCATGTAGTAGATGCTGTTACAGGGCCCTCCCCCCCACCCCAGGTCCTCTTTACCCTCAGCTACGAGGTTTGGTTCCCAGTGGTTCACAGATGCCCTTTGATGAGAGAATTGTCCTGGGTCAGGTGATTATAGCCACCCCCCCCAACATGGGTGTGTGTGTGTGTGTGTGTGTGTGTGTGTGTGTGTGTGTGCGCGCGCGCGCCAACAACCAGTGATTAACTGCCATGGGAACAAAAGGCTGACCCTTGCCTCCAGGTGTGACCACCTCTGCGGGGCAGTGCAGGCCTAAGAGGAGAGCTGGAGCTGCTGTGGGGCAGGCAGAGGCTGGACTCCAGCTGAGACCACATCCTCCGCCCCATCCTGCTTCCCTCACTAGCTTCTCCTGAGCACACCTTCCCCCCATCCCCTAATAAACCACATGCATCCAAATCCTCATCTCAGGCTCTGCTTCTAAGAAGCCGGCCCAGCTAACTCTCACTCAATTCAACAATGACCAAGATGGCTTCATTCAGCCCCCTGTGTTTCGTTATTTGCTTGTTTGTTTTGGCCAGAGTACCTCATATCATTTCCCTCTACATCCTTCATTATACATCTCTGAAAAAAATATGGGCACTTAGGTTTTCACTTCCCTCTCTGATTGCTCTCCCAAAGGGGAAAGCTCTTGTGGGGGAAAGTCATAACTCCGAGCAGTTCCAAGGGGAAGAGACCAGAGGCCAACCAGGCAGGCACCAGGCTACCCACTCTGGCTCCAGCCCAGCCCTGAGCTAGGGCAAGGCTTTGGTGGCCTGCAGGCCGTGGGCACTCCAGGTCCCACCTCTTTCGTGTGGACCGAGAGCTCTGGGACAGTGTTCCAACATCCTTTTGGGGGACGCTGCCAGAGTCTAAGTTTCTCTCTATCCTTAAAGAGGGGAATGATGTGGAAAGGCGGACCCAGCGTGACTGTCCCCTGGCCAAAGCCCCTGCCCACCCTTCTGCTTGGACCCTGGGCAGTCCCACCCACCAGGAGGCATCTCCATGCCAAAGAACCTACTTGGTGGCAGGTGCCACGGATAGGGGAAAGGGCACACCAGCTTTTTTTCAATTGTAGTGAAATACACAGTATATAAAATTAACCATTTTTAAATGTACAGTTCAGTGGAATTAAATACACTTATAATGTTGCGCAGCCATTACCACTATCGAGTTCCAGAACTTTCTCATCATCCCAACGGAAACCATGTGCCCATTAGTAACTCCTCCACATCACACCAGCTTTTGAGATCAGAGACAACTTTTTGAATCACAGCTCCCTCCCTTGCTACCTGGTAGATAAGTGAAGAAGATAAGACACTGAGTCTCAGTGTCTTCATCTGTAAAATGGTATGATAACTCACAGAGGTGCCATGAAAATCAAAGCCAATGGACATTAAATGCTAAGAGCTGCTCCTGGCTCTATTAAGTAAAGGCCACATGAGCCCCTGTGGCTGAGGAGGCTCTTTCCCTTCCTTCTCCTCTCCTCCCTGCTCCGTCCCTTTCAGGTTCCTGCACCATCTGCAGTGACTAGGTGGAGGGGAGGTTGCTTCCCCCTCCAGAAGCAGAGCAACAGGAACAAGAACTAATGGGTTCCAGTGTTTTCCCCTAGCCATGCCCAGACCCTGTTCCAAACCAGAGTTACAAAGGCCTTTAAACTCCCCACTCCAGGCAAGGTCAGCCAAAACCCGCATTTCCAAGCATGGTGCTTTTACACTTTGAAAACAGCCAAATGTAAACTGGCCACTTCTGAACTGATGGTGGCCTCTCCAGCTTCTCTCTCCCTCCCTCCCTCCTGCTGTGGCCGTGGTGTCACCTCCCAGTCACCATGCTGGGCTGTCTTTCCCTGTCCAAATCAGGGGTCCTGTCCTCTCAGCAGCTAGGACTGTGCAAGCCCAGGCAAGTATCCTCCCCTCTCAGTTCTGAGAAATAAGGGTTCCCTAAGATAAGGCCTCAGCTCTCTCCCAAATCTCCTATCCTGTAGTTTATATGAACAGCAGGCTCAGAGCTGGAAGGGATCTCACAGGTCATCTGATCCAGTTCTCGCCATTGCCTTCCATTGTACAGACAGGAAACTGACACCCAAGGGCTTAGGCAACTTGCCCAAGATGTCACCTCTATCTCAGTGGGATAAACCGACACTTGATTATCTTAGGGAATGGCATGGGGCAGAGGTAGTGTGTCTAAGTCCAGGACTAAAAATCCTCCACTTTGCAACTCTTCCTTTGAAACACAGCAGCCCATGCCAAGCACTGGAGCCATTCAAATCCTATGTATATGAGGTCAACATATAAAAATTAATTGTATTTCTATATACTAGTAATAAATAATTGTAAAATCTTTTACAATTTACAATACAACCAAGAAACGTGAACTACACTGGTATAAATTTAACAACAATGGGCAAGATCTGTATTTTCTGAAGAGAGAAATCAAAGACCTAAAGGTATAGAGATATGCCATATTGATTGATTGGAAGACTCGATGTTGTCAAGATGTCAATTCTGCTCAAACTTGATTTATAGATTTAACGCAATCCCAATCAAAATCCCAGTAGGCCTTTATGTAGAAACTAACAGCTGATTCTAAAATTAATATATAAATGCAAATGCCTGGAAGAGCCAAAAAAACTTGGAAAAAGAACAAAGTCAGGGGACTCACACTACCAGATTTTGAAACTGTGAAGCTACCATACTCAAAACAGTGCAGTATTGGTAAAAGGATAGACACACAGACAATGAAACAGAATAGAATCCAGAAAGAGAACACACATATACGATCAATTGATTTTTGACAAAAGGACCAACATAACTTGAAAGAGAAGGGTAGTCTTTTCAACAAATGGTACTAGAACAATTGTACCTCCAAATGCAAAAAAAAAAAAAAAAAAAAAAAAAAAGGCAAGAACCCAAACCCTTATCTCATACCTTACACAAAAATTAACTCGACATCATTATAAACCTAAAGATAGAACCTAAAACTGTAAAATTTCCAGAAGAAAACCGGAGAAAATCTTTGCGTCCATGGGTTTGGCAGAGTTCTTCATATAATACAAAAAGCATAAAAACACAACTGATAAATTGGACTTCAGAAAAATTAAGAACTTCTGTTTTTCAAAAGACTCCATTATGAAAATGAAAAGACAAGCCACAGACTAGGGGAAAATAGTTACAAAATACATATCTTTTAAAGGACGGATAGCCGGAGTATGTAAAGAATTCTCAAAATTTAATAAGAAAGCAACCAACCTAATATAAAAAAAGAAGTGAAAAGATCTGAAAGGGCACTTTACCAAAGATATACAGTACAGACACCAAATAAGCACATGAAAAGATATTCAACATCATTAGTCATTAGTAAAATGTGGATTAAAACCACAATGAAATACCAACACGCATCTATTAGAATAACCCAAAGAAAACTAAGCTGCCCATACTAAGTGCTGGTGAGGACGTGGGATAAATGTCTTACATTGCTGGAGATTGCAAAACGGTACAACCACTTTGGAAAACTATTTGATAGTTTTTTAACATAAAGTTAAGCATACCTTAACCATACACCCAGCAATCCTATTCCTAGTATTTACCCAAGTGAACTGAAAATTTACATTCACACAAAAACCTTAACACAAATGTCTATCACCAAAAACGCTGGAAATAACCCAAATGTCCATCCATGCAACAACATGGATAAATCTCAAAGAATTATTCTGAGTTTAAAAAAAAAAAGGTACAAAAGATTACTTGCTGTATGATTACAGCATATTCTAGAAAAGGCAAAACCAAAGAGAGAGAAATCAGATGGGTGATTGCTAGCAGCTGGGGGCTGGGGTAAAGGCTGACCATAAAGAGTCACCAAGAAACTTTTTGGGGCAATGGAAGTGTTCTGTATCTTGACTGAAGTGGTTACACAACTGACAAATTTCACAGAACAGTACACTTTCCAAAAATGTTGTATCTTAATAAACCAAAACAAACAAGAAACCCTATGCAGCCTCATGAAGACCTGTCTTGTTTCTCCAACCAGCCTGTGACCTCACTGATAGAATGCGGGATGATTCCCGCCCAGAGAGGTAAACTGACTTATGCAAGGACCCACGGCTCTGGAGTCAGGTAAATCTGGGTTCAAATCCCACCTCTTCCACTTATTAGCTTGTTGCCCCTGGCAAATTACTTCTTCCTTCTGAGCCTGTTTTCTCATCCGAAAAATGGGGGTAAGTAACAACAGAACCTACATTATTGGGACCGAATGAGCTTAAGGAGTAGGAAACACAGTGTCTGTCACATGTTTTGCACTCACATTTTAGTCATTATTAATGCTTCTCCTGCTCTTGTCGTTATTATTGGAAAAGAGCGGGAGAAGCAGTAACAATAATGGCTAAAATGTGAGTGCAAAACATGCACTCACATTTAGTTGTGAGCTGGTCCCAGGATTGAGTTGCAGAGACCAACTTCCATCCATGTCTTCCTGCACGAGGTGGACAATGCCAGGTACCAGGGCCACCAGTTTTCCTGAGGGGCAGAGGCAGACCCAGACCCTGCCCAGAAGGCATTCATTCCATCTGGTGGGGACAATGGATAAACTAAATGCAAAGTCAACTCTCAGCAAGGGAGCGGTAGAGATAAAAACTACTGAAAGTTCAGAAAATACCAAAGCCACTGTGGGCTGTGCAACAAGCCCTGAAGTTTTCCTGGGAAATGAAGGCTTGTAGTGAGCTTCAAACGCCAAATCAGATGTAATTAAATCAAAGAAAAGAAGCTATCAGGAAGGCAGGGAACCAGAAAATCCCACTACCCCTAACTTCTCCCCCATCCATCCCTGGCAAAAGGCAGCAGAAAGCCCGAAGCCTTAGAATTTCCTTCCAAGGAACAGACCTGGGCCAAGGGGAAGGGCAGGCATGACAACAGAAAGCCGGGCACCATGCGTCAGCCGGGTACCCACATGTGTCCCCACATCTGGGCTGGAGGGTCCCACGGAGGGCTGGCCCAGGATGCTGGGTTTTCACTTTCCCCCTTTTTTCCCATGGACCTGAATTTGGGTTTGTCTGGGAGTGTTTTCTTAAGCCCAAGTGTTTTTCCTGCAGCCCAGGCCCGCCCCTCCCTGCCCCTTCTGGCCGGTCTGCAGCGCCAGGCCAGTGAACCACTTTGATGCGCTCCCCTCCCCAGACTTCAATGTCGCTGTGTGCACGGCCCCTTTAATAAGTTATTTCCGTGGAAAACCCTGGTAACTCGGTTGTGAATCAAGCCTATAAACACCTCAAACCGATCAAAGCACCCAAGAAAGGGAGGGGGTGGGCATGTGAAGAAAATCTCTGACGGTAACTCACACACTGCTCCCTCAGAAGGCCTTGGAGGCCTGTTGTCAGAGGCCCCGCTGGGGCTGAGCCAGCCCAATGAAAAAATGACATGCCACCCCCAAGTCCAGGGATCCAAAGCCCGAAGGACACTGCCTGTCTGTGTGTCCCGGGGACCATGCAAGAGTCCCAACCAAATGCCCAGCAAGATTTACAGCCCAGAGAGGCAAAGCCAGCCGGCTGCGCCCGGGGTCCAGGAATGTAATGTTTTGGCTACTGGTGAAAGGCCCAGTTTATTGGAAACACACTTCTTTTCCAATGTTTGGTTTCCTTTCACTCTTTTCTCTGTTTTGTTTTTTCCCAGAGTGCACTGCCCAGGGCCTTCAAAAAGGATACTGAGCTAAAATCCTGCCTCAGGGGTGAAGGGGGGAGACGGGGTACGGGACCTGAATTCCTGTGTGGGCAGAGGCTCTGGACACCAAGTGGGGAGACTTCAGGTCTAGACCGAGCTCTACCACTTGGGAGTTGTGGGACCAAGGACAAGCACTGCCCCTCTCGGGATCTCAGTAAAATGGGTGGAATGAACGAAACGCCCCCTGAACTGTTTCTGACTGAATGCTGTGGCCTCGGACAGCAGTCGGGCAGGGCGTGGAATAAAGCTGCCCACAGACTAACATAGAGCCCAGCAATTCCACTCCCAGGTCTATACCCAGGTGAAGTATGTCCTTATATCCACAGAAAGGCTTGTCCAAGAATATTTACTGTATATCATCGGTAGGAGCCAGCAACTGGGAACTACCCATTAGTGGTGGAATGGATACATTAGACTAGGAGAACCGAGGTCTATGCCCAGAAATTATTATCCAGCGATAGTAATAATCCAACGAATGAGTGATCACAGGTGTCACAACAACATGAATGGGCCTTGCAAACATTCTGTTGAGTTAAAGAAGAGCCCACAGGATTAGGGGTTGCCAAAGGTTGGGGGGAGGGGCATGGGGGAGGGGAAGGCGGATGTCAAAAGATACAAACTTCCAGTTATAAGATAAATAAGACCTGGGGATGTAATGTACAGCACCCCGACTTAGTTAACACTGCTGTATGGTACACGGAAACGTTGTTAAGAGAGTAAATCCTAAGAGTTCTCATCACAAGAAAAAAAAATTTTAATTGTGTAGTGATAATGTTAACTAGACTGGTAATCGTGTCACGATATATTCATATATCAAACCATGATGTTGTCCACCTTGAATTAATACAATGTTATGTATCAATTAAAACAAAAAAGAAGAGCCCCGGTGTTTATGTACTTCCATTTGCACCAGGCTCAAAACCAGGAAAAGGAGTCCGTGCTGTTCCCAGTCAGGATGGAGCTTAGTTGCCTGTGAGGGGTGAAGGGTGACTGGAAAGACCCCTGAGGGGACTTTGGATGTCACCTTCTATTTCTTGATCTGGGCAGTAGTTACACAAATACATGAAGTTTGGAAATATTGTTCACTTGTATGTGCTTTTCTGCACACATATTATATACATCAGTAAAAAGTTTACATCAAGCAAACAAAACTCTACACTCCTGGGCCATACTAGCCTATCCTCAAAGGTTGCAGTCAATCCATCTATCAGTCAGAAGTATTTCGGGGCCTGCAGCCACGGCCCACCACAGAGGAAAGTCCTGCCCTCCCTGAAATGCCATTCCAGGTCCTCCCCACTTCTCCCTTCCCTGCCAGGACCACTCGTCTTCCCAGAACAGGCATCCTCACACCGTCTTTCTTTTGCCCAGCAGGTCCCCAGGCCTGGGTGCCCTTTCCTCTCCAGCCTAGTGAAACCCTCGGCTTCCTTCACGCCCAGCTCTGCTCCCAGCATCCCTCCATCCCTGCAGCCACCCTGGGCAGCGCTGTGTCTCAGCCCACACTGCCCACTCAGGAAACCGCACTCGCCCTGCCTCTCTAGGCCGAGATGAGATTCCCAGTTCCCTGAGAAGGCCCTCCCTTGACTATCTTCCCCTTCCTGCTACGCTATCCCTCATGCTACTACGTGGTGACCAATTCACTTCATTACCATTTTCTACAAATCCAATGTGCGCCACGCACTGTGCCACCTATGATACACAGGGCATCTCCATGGAGTCGATGGTGTTGCCCAGCCCACTTGTCAGAAGTGGAGTTAAGTAAGGCTGCAAAACAGAGGCTACCTCATGTAGAGCATAGGTCTGTCTGGCCTCCAAGCCTGCGCTTTTCACCCCTGCCTTCTTGGGTCCCCAGCACCCCCGTGTCATCTACACCCCTCACTCCACACCCGACTCTGAGGTCTAAAAGCAAGCGTGGACAGAGCTGAGTGGCTCATTTTATTTTTCAGTAAAGCTATTCAGACCCAAGGGAGGCATGAGGACCCAGGAAGGGCTGCCCCCGGCTTTCTTGAGCAATCACAGAGAACCCACCTTCCTGAGGACGGAAGCTGCGACATCCACATGGAACCAACCAGATACTTGCCTTCCGCTGAGCGTCTCAGAGCAAGTCACTTAACCTCCCAAACTCAGATTTCTCACCTGAAAACTGGAAGTTACAACACCCACTCCATCAGGTTATGGAGAGACCTGGTGTGTAGGCACCTGGTGACTCCAGAGGGACATTCAGATGTGACCTCCCTGGTGCTCTCAGAATACACATCAAAGCTACAGGGACTGGAGTCGGGGGCAGCTCACAAACATAACAGGTTGTTTTAAAAGGATATGTGTGCCTGTCCCCAGAAGTGACCAAATACAGGCTGGGGGCCCAGATACAGAAAAGGCTCCTGCCTTGAGAAGATGGCTAGATGCGCTAGGTCCCTTCTAGGTCCATCCAGACCTGGGTCATTAGCTCTGGCTGCATATCCGAATCTGCTGGGAATTTTTAAAAATCCTAATACCCAGTTGCTCCCCAAACACTTCTGGAATGGGGTCTGAGCTATTTAAAAAGCCTTCACGGGACTCTGTGAAAAGAGGGTTGAGAACCAATGAGGTAGACCAGTGGCCCATTTTACAGCTGGAGAAGCTGACTACCAAGAGATGTGGGAGAGAGCCAGGATGGGAGCTGCGTCTCTTGACCCCCAGGCCAGGTGCGGCACTACCTCTGCACTCAGAGGAAGCCCCTGGGGCTCTCTCCAGACTTTGTCTCGTGAGGAAGAGGGCTGGCAGTTACACACAGCCGGGCAGCCAGGTAGGAGGAGACGAGGTCTGTCTCCCCAAGTGCCTGGGCCCGCTCTCCCCTCCTCTCTCGGGTCAGACAGCAGCGGAGGCCCCAAAGGCAGGGCGCCCCCACCCCAAGTCAGGGTCTCTGAGCCTGAGACAGACAACATGAACTGAGTGAGTCCCGTTGTGTGGAGAAGCCTCTATGACTCACAAACACAATCCCGACATCCACTGGCCAGCACGCCAGGCCCTGAGCTGGACGCTCAGTGGAAAAGACCCTGCCCTCAGGATTAAGGTCCCTGAGCCCCATTCCCAACATCTGAGAAAAGCCTAGAGTCCTTGCTTGGGAAACAATGCCCCTCTTCTCCTGTGACCTTGCAGGCAGGCCTGGGAGGGACCCTGCCCATCCCTTGGCCCAGCAGGGCAGACCCTGAGGCCCAGAGAGGACGTGTGGTCGGTGGGAGACCACACAGCCACTGAGTGGACGGCTAGGGCTGAGGAGCGTCGTGCCTCAGGGCTGAACATAAGGCTGTGGACAGGAGGGTGGAGGGGTGGGGATACACAGTCTGGACATTCTGGGGCGCACGCATGCTGATGGGCTGATGTGGACAGCCTGTCTACCAGGGTGCCCATGGGATGCCCCATTTCAACCCATTCAACCCAAGAGGCCAGAGCTGGAGCCAGAGCCAGACAGCTGTACTATGCCCCCGTCCCTCTCCCAACATGCCCACTGAACACATCTGCCAAGCAATGTCCCTCCCTCAGCTGCTTCCCAGGCTGAGGAGCCCCCAGCCCAGCTCTGCCCCACTCTTCCTGATTTCAGCTTGTGTGATGGAGCCCCCATCTCTATCTTCTCCTCCCACCTGCCCCAGAAGGCCCAACAGCCCCGTCTCCCAGCTCTGTCTGGTGCTTGCAGTACCCTGGCCAACTCAGAAATCAAAATGGCTCCTAGGCTCCTATCTCTTAGTTCCCACCTCTCCTTCTAAAGATCAATTTGAGTCTCCGCAATGATTCACCTCAGTCTGGGACAGAGGCTGGGAGGTCCACTCCAGACCTGAGACCGCTGCTTTCCCAAACCCACACAACTTCTACCCCAAGGTGAGGGTAGCGTCCTTGCTCTGCACACGTGCCAGCCCCCAAGGCCTGACCTTCTGTGGCTGAGGGTACCAGGCCCTGAGTGGGGGCGAGGGGCACGTAGAAAAGCCTGTGAACCTCAGGAATTCTTTCCATCAGGGCAACTAGAAAAGCCACGCATCTCTGCTTCCCTTGGCAGCCAAGGGCCACAGAAGGAGAATGTTTAATATAAAAACATCTGACAAAGTACCTTCAGGATATATTTTTTGCATCAAAGAAGGAGCTCTTGGCAACAGCCACTCTCCCCTGACCAGGAAACTTTCGAGCACGGCTCCCGATTGTTGCAGGCGCCCGGAGAAAGCATGCCAGCAAGTCTAGGAGGAGAGCGAGCCATGGGACCCAGCAGACACATGGTTGTGATTAGGCTATATACAAGCAAGTTTACTTTCTGGAATTTCAGGTCTCTGAGAAAACCTGCCGGTTCCCCTCGGTGATGCAGGCCACCCGAGGCACGGTGAGGGTAGGGGCCACGTGCCACTAGCTCTGAGTCAAGCAGTGCTAGATAAGCACAGGACTCCCCTTCGCCCAAGCCTCCTCTCAGAAGCCCATCTACCCTCCATCTCACTGGTCATTCCTTTCTTCATCCAGCAACCATCCTGAGCAGAGCTGCTCTGGGGCCTGGTGACAGTTGTTCATGCCGAATCTTGGATGCCCAGGGTCACAGAGGCCCCCGAGGAGCCAGAACTATGTGACTCCTACATCTTCCAGGGGGCAGAGAAGGCACCGTGCCAGACACTGGGGAACCCAAGGGGCCAGACTGCCTGTGTACTGATCCCAGTTATACTGCTTTCTTGCTGGGTGATCTTGGGCAAATTACTTAACCTCTCTGAGCCTCTGTTACTTCTTTAATTTGGCTAATAAAAATGGCTACCGCATAAGAGTTGTGGGGAGGATTCCATGAATGAATATGTACACAGAACTTAGAGAGTGCCTCGCAGAGCTCTGTGTTAGCTGTGATTCTTAAATATGTGTTTGGATATTTGTTTTTATCTTTACGTGTTCTCTCTCTCTGGATATCTTTCTCCCAGGCAAAAATTCATTCATTCATTCATTCATTCATTCCACAATGACCTCTGGCTATGGGCTAGGCCCTGTGCTGGATGCCAGACAAGGTCCAGAGCCCCTTCAGGACCAAGTGTACCACAGGGGTCCCCTGCCCCAGTGACAACAGTCCGTCCGTTCCAGTCCATTCCTGCAAATTCAAGACACCCTCTCCGGATTCACCTTTCCCTATTCTCCCATCTCTCACATATTAACCTTCTCATCACAAACAAACTCAGACACAGCGTTCTGCACAAGCTGTTCCTTCTACAGGCTGTCTATGTCCTGTTAGCTTCTCAGTGAACTCCTAGTCATCCTACAAAACCTAACTCAGAATCACTTTCTCCTTGAAGCTTTCCTGAACACCCCATTCCCACCCTAAGAGTCTTCTGGCTCCTGTTTCTGAGCCAGTGCTAAGCCGTGCCCACAGTACCACAGCACTTAGCAAAATCACTCCCCATGCTTTGCTTGACGTCTTCCTCTCCTGACCATCAGCTCCTCAACGGGAAGGTCCGGGCTTTCATCATTTTGTACTACCTGATACTGGCCTGCAGTAAATTCTTAATAAATGTTCAGTACATTGACTTGTTACTCCAAAGCCTATAGTCAGGAAACATACCAGCCCTGGGGTCTTCTGCAGAGGGTATAAAAGCTGGTGATCTCTGGCGAGTCAGTCGCCCTCTCTGGGCCTTGGGTTCTTTACTGGTCAAGTATACTCTCACTGCAGTCCCCAAGCTTTAGTGCTCTGGGATTGGGGTGTGGCGTATCCAGGACACTGATGACCTCCCTCCACGTGGTGCTGTCCGAGGCCTTCATTTTGCTTTGGGACAATCATGAGAAGCTCAGATTCTGTGGGCCAGAAGCCCCAGCTCTCCACACAACCCCTCACGGCCCAGGAGCTGGTACCTTCTGCCTGGAACACATCAGCATCCAGGGGTCCCAGAGATCAGGGGCCCAATGGCCCTAAGGTACCGCTGAGCAAACTGAGACTGGGATGTAAGGAGCGCCTGAGGTCACACGGCAGGGTAAGGGACACAGCCAAGTCTGGAACCCACTCTGGCTTCGTGGCCAACCAGGATGCCCAGAACCCTTCCACCACTGCCCAGTACACCCAGGGCTGCTGAAGCCACCTCTGTCACTCACCCTTCACCCCTCACTACCTCTTCTCCAGCCTCAAACAAGCAACCCAGAAAGAATGGGTCCCCCTGTGAGATACCCCGGAGGTTCTAAGGAGGGAAGAGGCTCTTTTTAGTCTTCGGTCAAAGCTAAAAAAATGCAAGGCAGAGGCTTAATGTAAGTTCCAAATGCTGCTGATTTGGAAAGCGGAAGTGAGTGCTCCTTCTCCGTCACCCCCACCGGCAGAGAAGGCAAGGAGTCTGAGGCCATTTCTGAATTGGAAATGGCAAGCTGGTCCTGGTCTGGGAGCTCAGGGTCCCTCCCGAAACCTGTCTGCCACCTCCAGGCTGCAGCCTGACCGCGGGGGTAGGCAGAGTGGGTGTGGCCACACGCAAGGGCCAGCTCTTACCATGGAGACTGATCTAAGTTCAAGTCTAATTGTGTCAGGACAGCAGGTAAGACGTCCTTCCTGTTCTCCAAAGCCAAATAAAACCCTCTTTTCAGCTAAAACGTTACCCTCTGCCCATTCACGAGGCATATGCATTATCGTGTGTCAGGATTCAGCACTGTCATGTACGGCAATGTCATCCAGGCCTGTCACCCAGGTGTGATCAGTTTGCAAAACTTCACTGAGCTAGACACCTACCTATGCACTCTGTATATTATAGTACAAAGTTTAAAAAAAAACACATTATCCAGGCCCTGGCTTCACTCTGCCTCATCTCCCACCAAAGCCTGGTGCTTTGCTTCCCGACGCCTCTGACCTCCTTTCGCTTCCCAACGCATTAGGCTGTCTTCACACCTCCAAGTCTTTGCACCTGCTGTTCCTTATACCTTGAACTCATCTCCTATCCCCACATCTTATCTCTTTGGTAGACTCCTATTCATCCTGTAAAACTCAACATGGATATCACCTCTTCCAGGGAGTCTTCCTGGGTCATCTCCCCACCACAACAAGAGTTGATCACTAATCCTTTCTTTCTCTAGTCTGCCTCTTACACTACTCATTTCTACTGTTTGTGTCTTTACCTGTCTGTGAGTTCCTTGAGGGCACAGATGATGTCATTTTTATCTCTGTGCCCCCAGACCTAAGCACAGAGGCTGACATACTGTAATGGCCTTGGCTGATTCACAGGCATCATCTAATTTAAGCCTCACCATAAGATAAGAGTGTTATCATCCCCATTTTACAGGTGAGAAAACTGAGGGACAGTGTGGTTATGTGGATTCCCCAAAGTCCAAGTAGGAAATGGCACAGCTGGGACTTGATCCCAGGGTACATTGGTGCACAGCCCATGCTCTTCTGCCCACCTTACTACAGAGGCTCTGCAAACACTGGCTGGACTGGTTGGGCGCTCTGGAGAACAAGGGGCTCAAGGGTCTGTGTCAGACGAGGGCATCTGAGGGCAGGATCGGGGCCTGGAATGAGCAAGCGGCGGGAGACAATACTGCATCAACACACTCGTCTCCCCGTGTCTGTGGGCACCAACGGTGAACATCACACAGCACCAACCCTGACAGGGACCACTGAGGAAAGGAAGCAGGTGGGTGGGCAGCAGGGAGCCACTGAGGCTGTAAACTAGCTCTACTTGCTTATGCTTGCTGTGTGGCCCTCAGCCACTCTCCTAACCTCTCAGAGCCTCTGTTCCCAAACTCTGTCAATCTGCAGAATGCAAGGGTCCTAGAGAAGGATATACGCCTTCAAGGAGTGTAGTCTGGTTGGTGGAGGAAAGACACCCACATCCTGCTGAACCCCCAACTCTCCACGTGGTGCTGGGTAGCTCCCTTTCTTCCCCAGGCCTTCTCCTCTTTAAAATGAGGGGCCTGTCCTAGCTGATGGAGCTCGAAAGAAACCAGCAAGCTCTGAGGACTGAGAAGCCAGAACATACATCCAAGGTCAGCAAAAGGGACAGCCCTGTCCCCATGACAGGCAGCTTATGCCATGCCTTGCATACAGTGGGTGCTTAATAAAGCACTGGAACAGTTACCCAGTAGGCACTAGAATAGGGTACCAGAGGGGAGTCACTGGTTCCTGAAGAGGCCTGCTCAGTGCTGCATCCCCAACCCCACAGCACGGAGTCAGGCAGAGCCAGCTTCTAAAGCAGCCCCACCACCTCAAGCTCTTGTTAAATGGTCCAGAGCTCACTCAGCACCCAGTACCGAGCCTGACCTGGCTGCTCCTTGTCTCACCCAGGGCACAAAGCTCCTTGTGTCCTGCTCATTCTCTTCCACTAGCCTAGAGTACTGTAGAGCAGAGAGAACCCTGCTCTCTTCCCTCAGCCCTCCTCAGATGGCCATTCCCATGTGGCCCTTCATCCTACCAGCCACTCACACCTTAGTATGAATTTAAACAGCTAATCTTGCTTTCATCCCCAAACTAAACTGAAATCCAGGGACTGGCAGAGAGGTGGAGATGTTGCAGAGAGGAAGAGGAAGAAGATGGCCCAAGGGGGGCTTTAGACAGTCAGGGGACAGTGCGTCAGGCCCTGAGTTAAGCCAGGAACCCAGAGTGTCAGGCTCTGCTCCTTGCTGAGGGATCTGGTGAAGTCACTTGCCCCCTCTGAGCTTCAGTTTTCTGGGCTGTTCAGAGGGGATCACGTATCTAGATTTGGAGCTGGTGTAGGGAGCAGATGAATGTTGTGTCAACCATTCCGAAGAGAGCTGAAATAAGACAGTCCCCTGTCTGCCACCCCCGATATGTTCTTGACTGCCCAGCTGTGACTGAGCCTCAAAATTCCCACCATTCCTTCTGAAGTGGCCTCAACAACAGGACAGGAAAGTGAAGCAGAGACCTTGGAGCTGGATAAAAATAGACAGCCCCAGGCGGGGTGCTGGGATTGTCATTGTACAAGACAAACAAGGGCGGTCTCCGTCCTGGGGCTGCAGACACGCTGGTCTAGCAGGTCACCCATCCCAAGGCACTGAGAAGGGGGGGGCTCTGGAGAGGCCTGGGGCGGCTGTCTGCTGTGGTCTCGTCTGGTCTGCAAGTTCTGCCTGATGTGGTGTGGACAAGCACGGAGGCCAGCGTCTCTCGCCAGCCCCCCACCCCTATCCTTGGTACTTAAATTGGGATCAGCCGCCCCCAGGCTCCTTTTGATCACTCTAGGTTGGCCCCCAGGGTGTGCCTCCAGGTGGGGGATGGGACCCCTTGCTGTGGAAGGCTGGCAGGGCCCACAGGGGAGAGAGCTGGACAGTCACACTGCTCAGGCTCCCATCCTCAACCTGGCACTGCCAGTTTGTAATCTGGGCAGCTGGCCCAGCCATGAGCCTCAGTTTCCTCACCTGTGAAATAGGGGGAATCACGTCTATGTCACTGGGTTGTGATAAAGATTAACTGAGATGCAGAATGACCAGCACTTAGCAAAGCGCTAAGTAGTGAGTGTCAAAAATGTCAACTGTTGTCGTCAACAGCAGCATTATCCGTCCTACAACACCCAATGGCATGGTCTGGCCCTCACCTCCCACCCGGGCCTCAGGCACAGCCCTGCATTCCATCCGCGCAGGATGAGTCCTGCCTTCCTCATCCACACAGACCTCCATCCCTCTGGGCCTTTTCCCCACCCGAGGGGGGCTCCCTGCCGGAGCCTGTCCTCCAGTGTGACGGCCACCAAGACCCCAGGTCTGTGAGCTCCCAGGAGGCAGGGGCAGTGCCAGCCCATTGGTCCTCAGACCCCCAGGCACGAGTAAACGGGGAAACCTGAACAGTGAACGTCTGGAGCAGGAGGAGATGCATGTCGTGCCGGGGTGGCGACAACGAGGAATGACACTCACCTACCAGGACCTCCTGGCACTCAGACCAAAGCCCACTAGACGCCATTCAATCTCCTCCCCACAGAAAATCCCAAACTTGCTCCGAGTTCCTTCAGCCCCTTAGAATGCCAAGCCACTAGATGCCAAATTTCCTCACGAGAACCACACAGTCCTCGTAGATCAACCAGAGCCTCCTCCGTGGCCAGGACCAAAGACTGCTCGGGGATAACTGGGCGGGAATCCCAAACAGCCCCCAAAGCAGCCAGACCCCGTGGCTCCCAGCCTCCAGACGATGCTCTCTCCTGGGAACCAGATGGGGGTTGGACCTCCTACAGGTGCTTTGGGGTCTGCTCCTTCCCACCTGGGCCACACACCACGCCCACGATGGGATGACAGAGATCAAAAGAGACTCTGTCCGTGAACACACTGTGAAACCGTAAGGCATCTCCACACATGGAAGTTTCCACAATTAATGACGGGGGAAAGGGGATGTCAAAAACTTACCCACCCACCCAACCAATGTCAAATGAGATCCATCTAAATTAAATACCTTTAGGGTTGGCAAGAACACAGAATCGTGCATTCAGAAATACTTTCAATCCCCTTCTACAAGATTATATGTGGCTTCCATCCCCATAGGCACAGAAGAAAAAGAATGGATTAAAATGTTCACTTCTTGTGTCCATCTGGTTAGATCTTTCAGGGAAAGACACTATAACCAAGTAGGCCAAAAGGCAGAGAAGAAAACAAAGTAGCCCAGTAGAGGGGCCATCCGAGACGAGAAGGTAAGTAGG
Organism: Rhinolophus hipposideros; assembly: GCF_964194185.1. Taxonomy (NCBI): domain Eukaryota; kingdom Metazoa; phylum Chordata; class Mammalia; order Chiroptera; family Rhinolophidae; genus Rhinolophus; species Rhinolophus hipposideros. The sequence continues at coordinate 58,097,216 of NC_138051.1, read as the reverse complement.
ACCCAGAGGACCTGGACCCCAGTACAGCTGTGCCATGAGCCCCCCTATGAGACCCTGTACAAGACAATTCCTGCTCCTGCTTCTCGTTTCTCCGTCTTTGAAACAGATGTACTCCTGTCACCTCCCACGGCTGTGACGGGATAGACAATGAATGGCGAAGGGCTCTGGACGTGGGAAATGGCCAGGCACCACGAGAAGCCGGCATCGTGTAGTCACCGGGAGAGTATGGTGAGGACAGTCCGAACTCTGTGCGAAATAAGTTTATAGGAGGTACACTCAGCCCTTGCAAAGTACAGGGCAAAACAGTGGTGATGGAGGAGCAGAGTGGCAAATGGCTATGCTACTACGTGCCCCTGGGGAAGTTCCTTCACCGTTCTTCTGAGATGCATGTAAAGGGGCCGAAGTAAACACTCAACATGGCCCCAAGTAAACACTCGACAGCTCTGCTCATGGCACAGGCCTGCAGCAGGGGAAAGACAGTTGCGATGCAGACAGAAGTCTTCACCCCGACATCCAGCCCTGCCCACTCGGGCAGCACCTGCAGCCCAAGGGGCTGTCACTGTGCTCCAGGAGCCAGGCCACAAGCCCCCGCTCTTCTCATAGCACAGAACCTTCCATGCTCCCAAAGGGCCCCACAGACCTTGGCACCCAAGTCCCGCCCAGTCCTCGATGCCCCCAGGTCACCACCAACGTCTCATTTCTTCAGGTAAGTATGATTTAGGTATTCCCGGAATGCCCCTATGGCCAACATTTAATTGCAGGGATTGGGGAGCTCCAAACCGGGGTTCTTTCTGCTCCCTAGCCCAGCATCTACTGCTCAGGGAGAGATATAGAAACCTCTGGCCTCTGTCAAACCCCGTTTACCAGTCTACCCACTCCATTTCCCCCTCTTCTGACCCTTCCCAGAGTGAGGACAGGAAGAGAAACCCATGACGAGAGAAATGTATACACGCACATCTATTTGCTGCCTGCCAGCAGCTGGCAAAAGAAGACCCCTTGCTAAAATGAGAGATGAAGAATTATGCCGGGCTTTACTCATTTCTACAAGAGACATGGTAGAGACAACTGGTTAAAACACGGATTGACATATACTTTAAGCTATCCTCGTTAGGTCTCATTCATACAGACTCTTAACCCCAGCACCACCAGTCAGGAAGGGGTGGGAGGAAAAGGGGAAAGAAAAAGAGGGGGAATATCAAAAAGGCCTCTATCAAGGACCACCCCCATCCGTCCTCTCCTGTAAACTCAACATGGCCCCAACAACGTGCAGAGAAAAACCAATGCCAACCTGAGAATTCACCAGGAGCAGTGATGAGGGAGTTGGTGGCCTCCGTTTCAGTGTAAGACAATGTGGAATCAGATAGATCTATGGGGAGGAAAGAGAAAGAGAATTTAGTTGGGGAGGGGGGGCAGGGAGGGCACCTCCCTTTCCTGCTTTCTCATGCATCTGTGTGGGCGTGTGTGCACGTGCACGTGTGTGCACACAAGTGCTTGCAAAGGGCAGCATGTCCCTCCCAACTTTCTGATGCCACTCTGTAACTCTGTTCCATGATCATACCAGGCCAGGCCAGCCAGCCCTGGAACTCTTCTGGAAAATGCTGACTACTGCAGCCCTGGCACCTGAAAAAGTTGCAATTGCTCTGACCACAGAAATAACCCAAGTTCAGGGGACTGAGCAAGTAGCAACTTGGAGCCTCCTTGGGTAAGGTTAAATTAAGCCCCTAAACAATTCATAGTTGCTGTACTTAATTACAACCATTAAAATTCTTGAAGTTGTTCCTTCTTGCTTCCTTCCTTCCTTCCTTCCTCTCGCTGGAGCTGGGGAAACTCTGTTTTAACAAGTTATCAGCCATCCTCACTCTGTCCCGCTTACACCCCTCTAATTAAGGGCTCAAGCATTTGCTCCCAGAGTAACTTTTCTTCTCTCTCTTCTCCTCCACTCCCTCACATCTAAACCTGTTCACAGAGCAACTTTCAATGCCTGGACTGTTTTTTTGTGTTGTGTTGTGTTTTTTTTTAAGGCGTTTATTTTTTGTAAGTAGTTTTAAGTACTTCACATGGCGTGCATTATCTGTTTTCCCCTCTCTACAGTGCAGTTCGATGGGGAAAGGAAAAGCTTTCGCAGGTTTTTTTCTTGAACCCTGAGCTGCTAGCTTGACAAGCTGATGCCTTTTGGGGCAAGCCGACTTGGAAAATGTTTCCTGGGCCCGTGCCTCCTGCCACCAGCCATGGGGTGTTATTCCTGTGAAGGGACAGGCCTGTCCAGGAGTCGCAAGGCATGTCCTGGGAGGCCTGCACCATTTTCGTCTCATCTTCTCACCCACCACAACCCAGGTATGGCTCAGCAGGTCCCACACCTGGCTCCCGAGAGGCACCCCAGGCTGGGGATTCCTGGGGTAAAAACCGTTAGCCTACGCTTTTACCAGCTAGAATTCCATTCCATCCTGCAGGATTTTTTGTTTTTCCCCTTTTACCACATGGCTTCGGGAGCGGGAAGATGAAACATTAACCAATTTGGCCTTTTTTTTTTTTTTTTTCATTTCCCACTTGCCAGATGCTGACTGGGTGTTCTGGGTTTTATTTTGTTTTTTGGTCTCATGTGATCACTGAGGCTTAGAAGGGCACTGACTTGTTGTTTATGAGAAAGCAACAATGCAAGGAAAAGAAAATACTACAAAAAAGAACTCAGACTATTTATCAGGGCACGAAAAAGTTATCGGCTGTTAAAACGTGTTTGGAGGAAAATAAGGACAGATGGAAAAATCTCTTCAAAAAAAAAAAAAAAAAAAGGAACAACCTCAATGACTCCGTGGGAACTTCTTTAAAGATTGTTGCTTTTAATAACTAATGTTCCCCAAGTGTTCAGCACCCCGAGTATCACTGCCACTTCTTGTTTGAAGTAGCAACATCACAGGCTGGACCCTATTTCTCAGTGAAAGACTGTGGAGCCAACACAGGCAGCTTTGTAAGGTTCCCAGGAGTGGGAACAACAGGCAGTTTCCACCTCTCACAGCTATTAGGTTGGTGCAAAAGCAATTGTGGTTTAAAAGGTGAAAAACAATTACAAAAACCGCAATTACTTTTGCACCAGCCTAACAGTAAGTCCCTACCATGCACTCTCCAAACCCTCACACATTGGAGCTTCTAGGGAGGCCCTCGAAGTCTGAAGTGTCTTCGGGGTGTTATAGAAAAAGAACACTCCCTACCTTGATCACTGCGTAAGCCCCAAGAAGGGACCCCATCTGGAAGTTGGGGAGCCCCAGGTTCAAGTCCATCCTACCTCCACTCTTAGCAAAATCAGGAGTTACCAACATTTTTTGCAAAGGGCCCAATAGTAAGTATTTGCAGCCTCGCGAGCCATACAATCTCTGCTGCAATTATTCAAGTCTGCACAGTGGTGTGGGAGCCGCCACAGACAATATGGAAACCGGTGACCGTGGCTGCGTTCCAGCAGAACTTTACTACAGGCACGGAAATGTGAATTTCATATAATTGTCACATGTCATGAAATATTCGTCTTCTCTTGATTTTTTTTTTAAGCCTCTAAGAAAGTGAAAATCATTCTTAGCTCACGAGCCGTACAAAAACAGATGGTGGTCTGGAGTTGCAGACCCCTGAGCTGTATGATCACCAGCAAATGTCACTTCCTCTTTCTATGGCCTCAGTTGTCCCAATCACAAGATCACCAGGACACCTGTTGATTTCCAAATGGTCACTCTGCAGGGCTGCAAGGTGTCTGGATTTTTGCTGCTTTATCACAGGCTGACCCATAATTCCTCAGGGCAATGGTCCTTGACATTCAAACTGAGGTGCTACATTTGCTAAGAATATTTGAAGGGGGTTTTTTGTGTCCCCCCCCCCAATGGAAATAGGGATCTTCTAAATGACTAGTGGAACAATGCTGACTTATGAAATGCTGAGACAGGCCTATGAGGGAAAGATGGAGAACCGGACATTGAATAGGGGGTTGCTCTGGGTTTCTGCCTCAGCCCTGCTGCTGGTTAGTTGGGGTCCCTCCCTGTCCCTCGGTCTGATTCCTCATCTACGAAGTGACATGGTCCCACTAGATGACCTCTCCAGTTCCCCAGAGAACTAAATACATCTCCTCTATCCACGGAGGCTCATGCATCGGGAAGAACAATGAGGAAGCTGCCCTCTGACTCACACCCTGTCATACGACAGCCTCTGTCCGCCTAGACTGAGGTCAAACTCCTGGAGGGAGCGGATGGGCACTTCTGACTCCACAGGGGGCCTGGAAGGCAAACTGGACTGGATGCCTGCGAGTCGACAACACTTAGACGGGACCTCCCATGTGATGCTGACACATGCTACTGGGAAGAGGCCTTTACCCAAAACAAAACAAAACCCACTTTTTGTGGTCGCTTGATGGAATGTGTTAGCATCACTGCCACGCCATCTGACTTTTAAAGCTTGAGTCCCACGGGAACGGCCTAGGTCACAAAGCTTCTCTCCTGGTCCTACTGAGGCCAAACTAACTCAGCCCACCACCAGGATTCTCCCCTAGAGGCAACAGGAGGGCCAGGACACAGGCCACATCTACTTCTAAAACCACATGCATCTACTCCGGAACATGAGCTGTTTCTGTAGCCCCGAGGTTTATAGAAAGTTTACAGACAGCACATTCTACTTCTGAATGGGACCTGTCGAAAATGACATTCCCACCTCCACCAAACTGTGTAAGTGTTCTCGCCCAGGTGAACTTCGTGGCTTAAAAAGGGGGGGAACATTCAGTTCCTCTCAACAGACTTCTTGCTCAACCTATTTACCATAGTCATAATTAATACACACTAACGGAGAACAATCTAAGGCTAGGGAGGGAGAGAAAGGAAAAGAGACAAATACCAACCCACCTCCAATGAGACGCTTAAGTCGAAACCCATTCATCTCCCACAGGCCCATGTTTAAAGGTCACAGAGAGGTTAATGATGAGCTGAGGAATTTCAAGATGTAAATAGCCTGCTGCAGAGGCTGGGTCTGCTTTGGCCCAACGGAGGGTGTGCTTGTAAAACTTCACCCATTTCAAAGGCAACCAGGCCGGCGGCTGGCCCCCCTCCCCTCCAGCCCTTCAGCACAGAGGCTGGGCGGGCAGGCACCAGCTCTGGACTGAAAGGGGAGCCCAGGATGAACACACCTCCCCAAGGGTCAGGAGGAGGACACACTTACCCAGTGGCTTGTACTCGTCCCGAGGAGACAGCCGAGAGTAGGGGGGTGGTGGTGATTCTGGAAGACAGGAGACAGCATGTCACTACCAGGGTGGGCAAGTTCACACCTAGGGGTTCTACATGCTTTTGATTATTGGTTTTCTCCACTAATAACCCAGCCCCCAGGAAGCCCTCTTTTTCTCCCACTACCTCTGCTACTCAGACCCACTAGAACATCATGGCCCAACAGTAAGGCCGCAGGCCTGGGGTCCAGACTTGGGATCAAACCCTGCTCTTTGGTTGTGTGAACTTGGGCAAGTTACTTCACCTCTCTGAGCCCGTTACCTCAGCTCTAAAATGGGGGAAATAATCATATGGACCTCCAGGGTTTGCCAGGAGGGCAAAAGAAGATAATGTATGTAAAATGCTTAGTACAGCTCTTGGTAGTGTGGAAAAATACCTCCACAAACAGTAACTATTTTTATTATAACAAAAGAAATACAGGTGCAGAGAAAGTCAGAGCCAGGGTTGCCTGAAAAAAATACCAGATGCTCAGGTAAATTTGAATTCTGGGCATACATGGCATAATTTTTTGGTATACAAGTATATCCCTTATAATTTTTGGAACATACTCATACTAAACGAGTTATGTGCTGTTTACCTGAAATTCAAACTTAACTGGGCATTCTGTGTTTTCAGTTGCTAAATTTGGTAGTAAAGTGTGAATGCAGAGGCTCAGACAGAGAAGCTCATTTCCATTAACAAGCTGCATTAGAACTAGCATTCTTTGGGGCAATGGGGAGGGCAAGATTCATTGAGCCCCAGGAAGCCAAACCCAGCTACCTACTGGAGATGGGAGTCCTTAAAGCAGCCACTGCCAGCTCTCAGCCTGTCTCCTCCTTTGTAAGGAGAAGGGGTGCTCTCACTGCCTTCCAGCTCAGACCCTCTGTGATTCCCTATTGTCTATGGTATTTTTCTTTTGGTTTCCTTTCATTTGCCTAAAATACTCCTCCTTAAAAACATATACTTTGTCTTCAGAAGAATTCCTTAGCCTCTTGCTTTAGGGGAAGTAACAATTTGCTAAACTAAGTAACAATTTGCATGAATGAAATGACCCTTCATTTTCCCTAAATGAAACTAAACACCATCAAATCGCAAACTAAAACAAACTCTCAGTGGTAGTAAAGTGGTAATAACTATTATTAGGCAGGTATCAGTAATGACACAAGGGGTAATAAGTGTTTTTCGCAATTATAATAAGGCGCAATTAGTTGTAGGAGCATTTGTTTTGCTCTATACACCCAGCGCAACTTCAGCTCTTCCCCACCCTGGCTTTTCCAGCCAGAAATTACCAACAAAGTGAAGGCTCTGAGGTCTAGGAACAGGGACTCTTTTGTGGACAGTATTTAGGGAGAAGGAAAAGTGAATCATGGAGTAGCCACTGGAGAGAAGCACACATTTGCTGAACGCCTATCCTCTCTGTCTCTCTCCATGCCAGGCATTTTCAGTTTCATTGATTGTATTTTATTCTCTTGGACCTTAGGTATAGAGTGGTTAATTACGCTCATGGGGCACCTATTTTGAATTCATCCTTTCTCAAAAAAAAAAAAAAAAAAGATGGCCGATACTATTCTCATTTTACAGATGAGGAAACGGACTTGCCCAGTGTCCACCAGCCAACCATGGTGGAGCTGGGATTTCAGCCCAGGCCTGACTCTGCTCTATGCCAAGGAGATAGGCAATGAAGAGGCCCCCGTCTTCCACCCCTTCATCCCTGCTGGGTCCAGTCCATCACGGGCACAGGAAATTTGTGGACAGACAATAGTGATGGTCACGTTGAAGGCATCTGCAGACAAGAGGTGTGGAGCAAGAGGAAGTGGGGAGCCAAAGGAATGACCCACAGGGGACCCCAAACAAGACTCAAGGAGGGGAGCTATTTGCTTCAGTAGGACTCCCCCTATTCACCAGTCCTCAGGCCTTGGCATGGCGAGAGACCAGACGTGAGTGAGGAATAGCCTCTCAGAACAAGAGGCAGCACACAGGTAGGGCTAGAGCTCCACAGGGAGGGAGAATTGAGGCCAGCTCTCCACTGTACGGAGAACGCTGACGCCTGGACAGTGGAAGTGACTCCCTCAGGGCCAGACAGAGAACTGGTTCCGGAGCCAGAACCAGAAGCCAGGTCTCCTGACCCCCAGCCTCGTGCCCTTTCCACTCACCCACGAATTTATCAGGAGGCCTACAATTCCTTTGTTAGGGTTCCTTTGGCAAAATCTGACTGGCAGAGGCCCAGGCCACACAAGGTGGGGAGCTCTGGACATCTGCCCCCCAGATCTGTCCTCAAAAGTGAAACTTGGCAGCAATGGGCAGTGGTGGCTGGAGTCAAGCCACTCACTGTACTGCAATCAACCTTGGCATCTCCTTCAGTGGCCATTTACCTGCGACCCAAAAGGTGGAGGCGGGGAAGGGCTCAGGAAGTGCCCCCAACAGGTGGCACGTAGGCCTTAGAATTGTGACACACACTAGCCATGGCCACACCTGAGCTGGGTGGGAGGTGGAGGGCTGGGTTCTACGGTCGTGAGTGACACAGAAAGCAAATCTACAAACTTGAAATGTCAGACACACTGCAAAGCTCCTAGGAGACAGCTTCGCAGGCCCCCATTTGCTCCAGCAAAAGGCTTTGCCCAGGACTGTTTAACAACTGTGGGGAGACTAAAAGCTAATCACTAACTTCCATTCCAGGCAAGTAAAAAAGTCTGAGGGCCCATAAACTTCACCATCAACACGCGGATTTAGAATGTCAGAGGTTTACCCAAGCCAACTTCTTTTCACCGATGGGGTATCTGAGGTCCAGCCAGGTAAAGGACCTGCCCAAGGCCACACAGGAAGACAGATGTTATCCTATTTCAACTAAACAAAGGGGGAGGTGGCCAGTTGAGGGCCAATACCAAGTTACCTTTTTAAAAAAAAAAAATTGAGTCATCATTCACATACGCTGAGATTCTCTCTTCTGAAGTGTACAAGTCAGTGGTTTTTAGTATAGTCAGAGCTGGGAGACCAACACCATCAGCTAATTACAGGACATTTGCATCACCTCAAAAGAAACCCTGTCACCCCATTAGCTGTCAGTTCCTATTTTCCCCAACCCCCAAACCCTACAGCAACCACACATCTACTTTCTCTCTGTATGGATTTGCCTATTCTGGACATTTTACACACATGGATTCACATAATGTTGCCTTTGTGTCTGGCTCCTTAGCATAATGTTTTCAAGGGTCATCCAGGCCGTATTAGAGTACCGTTCTTTTTTATGGCTGAATGATATTCTGCTGGATGAAGAGACAACATTTTGTTTATCCATTCATCAGCTAATGGACATTTGGGTTATTCCCACTTTGGGGCTAGTAGGAATACTGCTGCTATAAACAACAATGGGGAACCTTTAACTGGTACCTCCCCTCCACTCCTGCATATCCAGGCCCCATGGATCTGGGAGAACGAATGGAGCCAGAGGACACTAAGTCAGGTGGGCAAGGTGGGCACCCAGGTGGGACACTCATGTGTGAGACAAAAGGTCGTAAGAAATGTGTGAGCGGCGTCCAGGCCCTCTGTTCACTCCCCTTTTAGAAGTTATCTTAGGGCTTGCAGAAGTTATGTTCATTTTAAAATAACTGATGTTTTCTAAACTTTAAGGGGACAACAAGAACCCTGCCGGGCCCTCTGAGAGAAAGGAACATGGGGGGGGTGGGGGAGAGAGAGGAAGGCAGAAAGTGGAAGGGAGAGAGGGAGAAAGGGAGAGGGGAGAAGGAGAGGGGGAGAAGAAGAGGGGGAGGGGGGAGAAGGGGAGAGAGGGAGAAGGTGACAGAGAGAGAGACACACACACAGAGAGGGAGAGAAGAGACATCACAAATTCCAGTCCCCTCAGACATCCAGCCTCAGGCATCAACTTCAGGAATCTCCTCCAACTTCCTCCAGAAGTGAGAGCAGTCAGCCAGGGGCTGAGTGTACCAGAAGGCTAATGCTCAGTTCAACTCAGCCCCAACTGCCTCTGGTTAGCCTCCAGGGGCTACTTAGCCTTTTGAGACCTAATTCTAAAGCCAGAAGAGTTCACAGCCTCTCCCAGTGCCGGGTAATTTCAGTCTGGGACATTACCTTCCACCCCCATCCTCACAGCCCAGCATCTTGCTTAGGCAAGGCTCTACTCACCTCCCCGGGCCTCCCAGTTTCCACCCTACCAAGGGCTGGCTGTGGGTGGGGAGGGGGCCTCCCTGGACTCCGGTCCCCTCCACGTCCAGAACCTGAAGGCTCAACCCCAGGCCCCAGGGTGGGAGACACAGAAAAGGAGCTCCTGGCACTTTAAGACCGGCTGAGCCTAATTGCCCAGATTCCCCCGGCAGCCAGATAAACAGCGCAGCCGGCTGGCGCCAGCAAGAGGCAAACTGCACATTATCACCCCTTCCTCACCTCCAAGGAGGAGCTTGGAGGAGCAGGGAGGCCAGGCCCAGGGGCCGACAGAGGGGTGGGGCGGGGGCTTGGAAGCCCAACTTGAAATTGATCTCATTTCAAAGGGATAATGCCAGGCCAAATAAAAGGAAAACTTTCTAGCCCATTCTAATTCCTATAGTCCTGGCCTGGGAACCCTGTGTTTTCCTAGGCAGCCTCCTCCAGTCGTTTAGAAGTTCTCTCTCACTCTGTCTCTTTCCCTGGCGCAATTTGGATAATAGTAATTTACTGAATATAATTACAGAAAAAAAAAAAGTGGTAAAGCAAAGAGCAGGAGATTTATTCCAAAGTTAATGGATACTTTCAGGAGAAAGGAGCTCTATAAACACAGGTTAGAACTGTGATTAAAGTATTTCTCCACATTTCCGTCCACATAGGCACCAAGCTCAGCGAACTGGCTTTTCCTGGGACAGAAAGACACACCAGAGGGAGGGAGCCCCAGGGCCGGACTCCCACATGGGTGGGAGGCAGAGCTGGGCACAGCAAGAGGACCTCACTTCTGAGACAAGCATGAGAGAGAAGGCAGGGGAGGGGAGGCAGGCCTGGTAACCTGGAATATGCCCGGCAGACCTCGGGGATTCTGTCCACTTCCTCCCCTTTACAGATGGGGAAAGGGGCCCAAAGAGGGGAACTGGCCGCAATACCCCAAAGCAAGTCATAGATGAAACAGGGTTTACTCTGAGCAGACAGGGTCTGCCCGGCCCAGAAAGGGGCCTCCTGTCTCTGGGGCTCCCACTGAGGTCAGGTCAGGGGGCACTGGGTGACTGGTGTCCCGTGAGTGTACCTCAGTTGGCCTTCTGGGGGTTCCAGTGTACTGTGTCTGTCTGCCTGCCTGCTTGCCTGCCTGCCTGCCTGCCCCAGAGCCCCAGCCCTCTCCCCCAGAGCCCTGGAAGGAGCAGTCTCCTTATCAAGACTCGCACGGCTGAGCTCCAGCTATGTACCCGCCCAGCTCCGGGAGCCAGGCTGGCCAGGCTGGCAGCCAGGCAGCAGGGGTGGGGTGGGCAGAAAAGGGCTCCCCCAGTTCTCAGTCCCAGTCCCCACGGCCCAAACCCTCAGGCAGGGAAATGAAGCAAGAGGGTCAATCTGGAGCCTACTGGAAACTCTTCCCAGATCATCAGTCCTCCCAACAGCCCCCAGGCTCACCTGAAAGGGGGGCCCCCTGGGCTAGCAAAGAGGGAGAAGAGACACAGGCCCTGCAATAGCACCTCCTTCTGGAAGCAGGAAGGGAGTCAAGGGCCAATGCTTTATCTAGAATTAGACATGAAGAATGTTCTTGGAGCCACTGACAGTAGGAAGACTAAGAAGGGAGGTTACCCGTCCAAGGTCAAGTTGTGTTACTGGCCAGGCAGAGCCTAGAATCAAGTCTGTGGTTAAGCACCATCCTACTGAGGTTTGCTCCTCAAATTGTACCTGCCTAAGTGCAAGAAACTCAAACCAACACCCAAGCTGACATCTCATCCAAGGAGCAGGGACCCCACCCATCCTTGGCAAAAGTGGGTCCTGTCTGTGGTCTCCAACTTTTTCACTCCACCCCTTCCCACTCACATGTCTGAGTTCCCCTAGCACCTTGACTCCCAGGTGGCCTCTGCTCCTCAGCACCCACCTCCCCTTACCCACCCCCCCTTACCCACCCTCCAAAGCCTTGCTCCAGGTTAGAGCCACAAGCTCCTGTGTGTGAGACCCTGTTACGGACACACATCGGGCCTCCTTCCACAGAGGCAGAAAGGAGAAAGGGTGGCAGACGGGAGGAAACCACTGTCAGGAAGAGGTACAAGAGGCACAGAAAGCTCACCACTGGTCAGGAACTGCCCAAATCTCCTGAATCCAGCCTGGAGTAACTATGCGGGGAGAGGGCAGGCGGATCAATGCTGCCTCTCCCACCAGCGCCCAACGGTGACCCACCACAGAGACACCTTCCTTTGCACTGCAGCCACCACCCCACGCACACTCCTAGGCCCGCCTTCCACTTCCACATCGGGAGTCAGACCTGTGATCTGACCCTCTATGGACCCCCACGCTGGGTGCTGATTCTCTGTAGTGGGGCCACACTAGAGGAATTCAGAGCCCTCCCACACTCTGTCACACCCCTGCAGAATCCCCCGTGTCACCTAAGATACGTACACCCCGAAGATGCCGCCAGCTAAAGCGTGTTTCCTGCAAGCTTCTGGCCTGCCAGGAACCTCCACCTGTCCTCACCTCTTCTCAGGAACCCAGGGCATCCGCAGGTAAGCAGGGCTGGGGGTGGGTGTGTGCAGGAAGTCCCAGGAAGAGAACAAAGAAGGGGAGTAGTTCTCAGATGTAATAAAATACCTGGCTTCCTCACCTACTCACAGATGCCCCCACAACCCTCAACTATACAAAAGCTGGACACAGAATTGAGAATGATGATGACGGAAAGCCCTGGCATTTGACACTCAAGGGATGCTGGGCGCAATCAGGGCAAGAGGGTGGCTCCACTTTGAGACGGGTTACCCTGCAAAAACTTTGCTCCAAATATAAAAGGAACAAGAGGAACAATTTACAAACACTTTGACTCTAGCCATGGATTGTCTCCACCCAATTTCACAACTTACATCTACTTGGATATAGTAAAGTATAACATAGATATAGGCACATGCACACAAATGCCACAGGCCTGGGCACAGACTGGGGGTAAATGTGGGGATGGGGGGACACACAAGTCTTTGGCTTCTCCTAAGCCTGCCCTTCCCATTCACTGTCTATGAAGTTGGGAGCCTACGTTCCGTCCCTGAAACTGCACAGAGAAAACTCAACCGTGTTGCCTTTTAAGTTTGCCGGAGCCTCGATGAAGTTGCCATCTGACGTATGTGCCCACATCCCCACTCCCTGGCAGGACCAGGGTGAGGCTGCCAGCCTCCAGGGCACCCGCAGTGTTCCACCAGCCCTAGTTACGTGTCTGGGATAGAAAGACGGCCACGGAACGGGGCTGGCGGTGGAGCCCCAATCCCCCTCCCCCCGCGCCCCGCCAGGCGCGGCGCGCTCACCTGGCCCGCAGAGCCGGCTGAAGTGGTAGGGGTTGCAGCACACCGTAGGGCCGTCGGCGGCGGCGGCGAAGCTGTGGCAGCCGCACAGGGGCTTCAGCTCCACAGCGTGCTGCAGGTCTGGCCAGCGGAAGAGGCGGCCGAGCAGCAGCTGCGGCGGGGCGGGCTGGCCGCCCAGGCGGAGGTCGGCGCGCGGCACCAGCACGCAGCCGCCCGGCACGCCACCGCGGGACTCCACCGCCTCCAACAGCGTGTCCAGCGAGCGCTCCTTGAGCCGCTTCAGCAGCGAGTACGTGACCGTCTTGAGTTCCTGCTCCAGCAGCAGCAGCCGCGAGCGGGCTTCGCGACTCCGCCCGCTGCCCGCCGGCTCGAGGGCCGCCTCCCCCAGGGGGTCGCCGGCGTCCTGGGGTGCGCCCGCGGCGTCCCGCTCCGAGAAGAGACAGCAAGTCACAGTCTCGCAGTCACTTTCCGGCAGCCAGCCCGGGCCTCCCGGCTCCGCCACATCCAGCGGGGAGCCCCCAGCGCCCGCCCCTGGCTCCGACATGGGCCTCGGGGGGCCCCCTGCACGCCGGCGCCTCCCCGCGCCCTGGGCGCCTCGCTGTTCCACTGTGTCCCGGGGCCGCCGCGGGGCTACCGGGCGGACTTCGGAGCGGCCGCAGCCTCCGCCTTCTCGTGCCCGCGGGGCCGGCTCAGCTCGGCTGCCCAAGCTCCCATCCTCGTCGCCGCCGCCGCCGCCGCCGCTGACTTCCTCCCGGTCAGGGACCACACGACTTCGCCAAAGTCGCCGCACCAGCCCCGAGCGTTTGGACCTGAACATACGATATCCTTTGGCGCCGGGGGTGGGGGGGGGAGGCGGTCTCCGGTTACCGGGGGTCAGTTCCTTCAGCGAGGCGCCGGCTGCGCGGGCCGCAGCCCCACATGAAGCTCCGCCGCCGGGCGCCGTGCAGACCGCGCACAGCCTATCGTCGAAGGGGCGCCGCAGGGCTGCAACATGAGGGAGCTCGCCGGGGCGGGCCGGCGGGGAACACTCGCACGCCGAGCCACAGTCCGCGCCCGGCCAGCGGCTACATGGACCCCGGCGGCCGGGCTACTCAGCAACTCCAGCCCCAGCGCTTGAGGGGTACCGCGGGCGACGCGCCGCCAGAAAGTCCCCGCATGGGCCGGCGACCCTTCAAAAGTTGCGCGGCTGGCCCATGAGCACAAAGCGCTCGCGCCGAACCCCCCAAATGTGTCTGGGAAGCCCTGCCTGTAAAACCCAAGCGCTTAACTACATGGACTTTTCCTGCAGGATCCGAAAGACAGGCTTGTTGATACCCCCAGCTTCCTTACTCCCTGGAAAAGAAAAAAAAGGAAAAAGGAAAAAAGAAACCCCAAACAAAACCAAAATCCCTGCAATTGCATGCACGAAAGGCCAACTCCGTCTCAGGTCTCAGGCGCTAGATGCACTTGGAGCGAGTTTCTCCCGAACGCGGGTGACAACACATGAGTGGAAACTGTAAAAATCCCAAAGAGCCGCTGGGAATCCTTAATTAAAAATGCAATCCACCAAGGTAGAGGTCACAGCCCTCCCCACGCTGCGCTCGGACGCCCAGGGCGCCGCGGCTGCAGAGGTCGCCCCCCTCCCCCTTCACAAAAAGTGCCTCCCGGTGGCCCCGCGGTCCCGGCGAGGTCTGGCGAGGCAGCGCCCGGCGGCTCTTTCTCTCTGCTCGGCTCCCTCGCTCGCTCCCCCGCTCGGCTCTCTCTCTCTCTTTTTTGTTCTCCTCAAACGCACACTGAGGGCCCCCGGAGGAGCGCCGCGGAGTCATTGGCTGCCTCCCATCATATGCCAGTCTAGACACTTTGGCGGCTCCGCGGCGCTGATTGTTGCGCAAACAAGGTTTCAAGTTTCTTAACTCTTAAAGGAGAACACGTCCCATTGCAAGGCCCGCGGCTCCGAGGGGCTGGCTCCCGGGGCGGGCCGAGCCCTGGCTCCCGCCCTGCGCTCGCCACGGCACCCCCTCCCGGGACCTGACAGCGCCCACAACCCGCTCTCCCGCTCGCGTTGCGCCGCGGGCACAGATGCGAGCGAGCACACGCGCGCGCGCGCACACACACAACACACGGTTACACAAACCAGGGGTTCGCGGCGCAAGGGTCCACGGACCCACTGAGACTCAGACGCAAACCGAATCTTGCCTCTCTCTGGCTGGGGCACAAACTTACAAACACACATTGCATTTTAGATTGGTCCAAACCCCCATCGCAAGGAAGGCTAATAAAAATGGGTGTGCGTGTGAGCCTTACTGGCTTGCGTCTCTTGGGAGCAGGGGGCAGCTGGTTTGTTGGGGTAGCGGGATCTTCCGTGATGGCACGAGGTCTCCACATCCCCTGCGCAAAGTCAGGGGTCGCTCTGCTGGGCCAAACCCAGGGCGTGGGACGCTTCGCGCACGGGGACTCCAGGCTTGCCCGAGGTAGGGAGTTACAGAGGGTGGGGTAGAGGCGGGGAGTGTCTCCTCTCCGATTGCTTAGTCGCCACAGCCTTCCCTGGGAGCCAGGCGGGCCGCCAGCCGTCCCGGGCCCCCTCAGGCAGATGCTTCCTCTTCCCCCTTCCCCAATTTGTTCTCTGAACCACGGAAAGGGATGTGGGTAGGGGGTCGTGCTTTCCCCAGCCACGTTTCGCAACGGAAATAGGGGTAGGCTTGGGGACGGGGTCCCTCCGGGTCTGGGACGAGCTGGGGGGCGCGGCGGCAGCAGCAGGCCGTTCGGCGCGGGAAGGGTTAAGGCCGGTCCAGGCCCTGGAGCCGGCGCGGCGGGGTACCTCCTCGGGCGCGCTCGCTCAGCCGAGGGTGGCAAAAGTTCAAGCTTGTAAAGTCCGGATTGGTCCCGCGCGGAGGGAAAAAAGGCCCGGTCCCCCCTTCCCCCCCGGGCGCGGCGCCGATTGGCGGGGCCACGGGGCGGGCACCGCCCTCTCCCCTGCGCGCGGCGGTCCCGCCCCCGGCACGGCGCCCCGCCCCTTTCCGGGCAGGAGCCGGAGTTCGGCCCCTTGCTGAATGAAAGAAATTCCGCTACTCCGATTGGCCCGGGGCTGGGCGCCATTCCCCCCGCCGGGGCCGCAGGGGCTCGGGCGAGCGGGTCTTCCTCCGGGTGCCCACGTGTGGGCATGGCCTTCCGAGTGTGCGGCGGTGCGAGTCCCCGGCCCTGAGTCTGTGTGCGCTGGGGGAAGAGCAGTATTTGCAGGAAGGATTCGGAACCATTTGAGCTTTACCTGGAGCCAGGTAGTGCTCGTGCTGCGCTCCCTGGGGGAGGCAGTTGCTCTCCCGAATGGAAGATTGAGCTGAGAGGCTTCCCCACCCTCATCCCCTACTACTTTGGCTAAATCAAAATAGTTGTCTTTGGCTCAGTTTTGTGTTTGAAAATGGGAATGATGATGCCTGCCCTGCGTTGTTCACAGAACCATATAGACCCTAGGAGAGAGTGCATTTTAAGAGGGCAAATCCCAAGTGATCGGCAGGATGGATTTTCACAAGTGAACCCACACCTGTGTAACCAGTACCCAGGAGACAACGTGACCTGCACCCCAGAAGCCTCTCTTGTGGCCTCTTTTAGTCACTTCTCGCCCCCAGGGAAATTAATGCATCTTTAAATACAAGGAGAAATTTAATGTAATGTATTTTCTTTTATCAGGGTATTTGCTGGTTTGGCTGTGGATTACAACGATAGTTCATGGTATTGAGTCCTTACTATGGGCAAGGCAATGTTCCAAGCATTACAAAGATTTAGTCATTTAGTTCTCACAACAACCCAGATAGGTATTACCTCCATTTTACAGATAAGGAAACTGAGGCACAGGATCTTGCCTTTCAATTTGCCATTGAAATGAAGACAGTATTGGAAGTGCTGAAATGTTACAACCCAAGGGGCATAAACCAGTCTGGGCTCTCACTCCCAGCAGCTAGAAAGTGGAGTGTGGGTCTGTGTTGCTAGAGCACAGCCTTCAGAGCAGTCATTTTCAAAATGTGGTCCGTTGGGCCCTGCTGTATCAAAGTATTATGAGGGGAGGCCCGGGACTCCATAGAACAGCACTTTGGGGGTAGTAGGTATGGTTGTTACCACAAATTTACAGATAAGGACACTGAGACACAAAGACATTAAGTAACTTCCACAAACTTGTTTAGTGGCAGAGGTGGAATTTGAACCCAGCCAGTATGGCTGGGGTAACGGGTATGTGTGTTAAATACACATGCATACCCCTTACCTGTCCCATTCTCTTTGCTTCCCTAATGGGCCAGCAGGCAAATGCTCAGCACCTACTCCTGGGGGCAACTGTGTGACCCGGGGCTCTTTCCCTTCCATCCTCCAAACCTCCCTGAGGTACAATGGCATCCTTTTCTGCAGGGTTCCTGGGGAGCACCGTGAGAGATGCCTGGCCTCTGTTGGGGCCTCAGGCCTAGGAGAGACTGAAGCAGTGGACTTCCGAGGAGGGCTACCTTCTTTCCTGAGCAGTAATTTGGACCAAGTTTGGCTTCGGCTCTTGCTCATTGAGAGATGTGGTATTGGGGGTGGGGTGCCATTAGGGGCTAGTTGGATGAACCTGAAGAGCAGTAAACCCAGAGTCTGCTAGGCCTGAGTTCCACACTGACCCTACTTAACCTTTCTCAGCTCTGTAAACCTCGGGGTTCTCATCTGTGAAATGGGAGGAGGAATCATGCTTGAGGTGGTTGCCAAAACTGGGACATGAGGACCCAGAGTCATCCCTCCTTACGGGAAGACTTCTTCTGAGGGGAAAGAGTATCAGGAAGGGAAGGGTGGTGACAGTCAATCCCACTGTCCTTGGATTCCCAGGGCCCATGCAGCCTAGTACCAGCCTGCACTGTGACCACAAGAGGGTGTGTGCGGTGGGGCCCAGCAGGACAGGGCCGTGGAGCTACAGCCCCTGGAAAACAAGCTCCAGTTTCTTCGGGGCGTAGAAGCACAAAGAAGTAAGTCTAACCCCTCAGATTCAAATCTAACCCCTCCCCATTATTCCAATTTCCCCCAAAGCACCCTGCATTTCCCCTTGACAGCACTCCTCACAGTTTGTAACTGTACAACTCCTTGTGGTTCTCCTCTACCTCTGGAATGTAAGCCCAACGTGGGTAGAGATGGTGAAATTATCAGGCACAGGCCACACAGCAGCGTGGAGGGAGTGGAGTCAGAAGCAGGCCGTTTGATGCCATTCTGCCTGTGCCTTCAAAGAAGCTAATTTGCACAGGACAGCGCCTGCCCCATTTCTCCTCCCCAGACCCCTTGGACAATGCGTGTCACACAGTGGGTGCTCAATAAGTATTTGTCATGTGGTTGAATTGTAATCCCTCACTTCACCAAGCTCCATGCTCACCATCATCCGGTGCCAAACACTTATATGCACTATTTCATCAAATCCCCCGAACAACGTAAGAAGTTCCTCTTACCAGACCTAGTTCTTTTAGAGAAGGAAAGCAACCGAGACATTCAATAATTTGTCTCTGGTCACACAGCCAATAGGTGGCAGAGTTGGGACTTGGACCCAGGGCTGCTTGAGGTAAGTGTCCATCCTCTTAACACCTGGTCCTAGAAAAGAAAACATGGTCCTTTGCCCTTGGGAAGTTTCCACATTAGCTAGGAAGACACAAGGCATGAAACAAATCACATAAGGCAGAGCTTGCTTCCTGGTGGTGGAAGGGGTAGGCTCCGGGGGCCACTGTTTCTGAACAGAATGGTCACAGAGGGAGTTTGGGCCACCTCTCCTATAGTCAGATGGAGGCTAATTCATCCTAACCTACTTCACAGGAAACTGATGGATAAACCAAGGTCCTACTTACTAATTTTCAGGGAGAATAACTATAAGCCCAACTGGCTAAGTGGTATTGTCTGCCCTTTGGGAAGGTAAATCTACTTGGCCAACATGTCCCCAAATGGAGGAGTTGGGATACCCTGGGGTGGTAGACAACCCCTCTGAGGCTTTGATGAATGCTATGAACACTTCTCTTGAAAAATACACATGTGCATGAATGGAAATTTGTGTTCATTCATTCGACACATGCTTACTGAGCTCCTAATGGTTTGCCAGGCTGTGTTCTAGGTGCTAGGGATGCTACAGTAAGTAAAACACAAACATTCCTGAGCTCAAGGAGTCTCATGGGAGGACAGACAGGCCGTAAACAATCAGGTATACGGTATTTTGGAAGGTAAAGGTGCCAAGATCAAAAGCAGAGAAGAGGAGAGAGGAATGCCAAGAGAGGGTATAGGTGGTTCAAAGAAAGTAGTCAAGGAAGGCTCCCCAGAGAAGATGATATCTGAGCAAGGACTTGATGGTGGTGGGGGAACTGCTATGACACTATCTGGGAGAAGAATGTTCCAGACACAGAGAACAGCAAGAGCAAGGATCTTGAGGCGGGACCGTGCCTGGCTTGTTCCAGTACCACTGAAGAGGAAACGAGATGGGAGAAATACTGGAGGCAGCCTGTAGGTTTACAGCAGCCATTGTTGGGTCTTTGGCTTATCCTCTGAGTGAGCTGGGACATCCCGGAGGCTCTGAGTGGAGCATGATCTGCCTTGCTTTAACTGGCTCCCTCTAGCGGTCCTGTGGAGAATAAACTGCAGGGGGCAGGGTGGCAAGGGCCTGGTGCTGCCATCCAAGGAGAGGTCATACTGGTTTGGGGAGAATTGGCCAGTTCCTGGACATATTTGAAGCTAGAACCAGCATGATTTGCTGTTACATATCTAAGAGTGTGAGAGAACGTCTGAACAGTGTACACGTGTTATCGACGCTTATTCATTTTTAAAATCAATTCACTTGTATTTAGCCCTATCATAAGCCGTAATATCCATGAAGTCACGAATGTGCTAGTTATATTTATCACTTTAAAACCAATACATAAAATATGTTTATCTGTGAATGACCTGAAATTATCCTGGGAACTACCGGGATACATGCAATGTTGAGAACACTGGTTTAACCAATTCCTAATCTCACCCACTTTTAGGCATTTTTGTTTGTTTATTTATTGGCTTTTTACTACTTTCCCTCAGAGAGAATGATTTTCCTGGTCCTGTCTATAATTATGGGGCCCATTACCACAGCCTCTCTAAATCGACTGCTGGTTTTACTATTGCTGCTCCAGGCAGCCTGTGCTTGGACAGTACAAAGTAATAATTCTTAACCATTACTTTAGAACCATTCCTTTGTTGAACCCAACAGACATGGATTCAAATCCTGCACAGCCAACTTTTACCTCTGTGGTCTTGGGCAACTCTCTTCATCTCCTGCAATAACCCCCAATATTGTGCTATTATTATTCCCAGTTTATAGATTACAGATGGGGAGCCCGAGACTTAACTGGTAATAATAATACTGGGAGGTTGTTTTGAAGATTAAAATGCTTAGCACAGTGTCTGGCATCTAATAAGTTCTCAGTAAATGGTAGCTATTAGTGAAATGAACATGGAGTCAATTATTACCAGGTTGAGCCACTGAACCAACCCTGCCAACTACTCACTCCCTAGGAGAGTCAGTTTCCTCATCTATAAAATGGACCTACTTGACTGAGGTGGGAGTTAAATAGGTAAAGTCCTGACTGACACACTGTAGGACTCAGCAGCTCATCGTGGGAAGTGACCTGGAGAAGGAAGGTGGGCTGTGTGAGGGAACCAAGAGAAACTTCCCCTCCCAATGGCTACTGGTCACAAGCCTGGGCTGCACTTAACCCTCCACTATCTAAACAGCCTTTCACGAGTGCAGAGCAAAATGGGACGGGGATGGGGAGCCTGAGGAGATACTAGGACCAGGAAAGGAGACTGACTTGCCCAAGATCACAGGGCCAATTGGAGGCATTAGGGAATGGAGCCGAGGTTTGCTGACTCCCAGGGCTCCTTGCCCCTTATCCCAGTGCTTAAGGCTTCTTGCCCGCCCCCAGTTGGGCAATGTGTGTAGCGCAGGAGGTAAAAGGGCAGGCTCTGCGGTCAGACTGCCTGGGTCCTAATCCTGGCTCTGCTCCTTACAGAGTGACCTTCGTTACTTTACCTATCCTTTCTGAGTTTCGGTTTCCTCATCTGTAAAATGGGTTTACTAATAATAGTACCTACCATATAGGGTCATCATGAGTATTGATTGAGATACTGGGGTGGGGGTGGGAAGGTCTTGAAGCAAAGGATTTTTCTGGAGAGCTCATTTGAGTCAAAAGATGATGGTGAAATGTATTTACATATTATATTTGTAATAGATTCCATTTAATATTAAAGCTAACCCAGATACACCAGGGAATAGAATGCAAAACTCCCAGGAATTCTGGACAGAGCTGGGAGACTTCTAAAGAATGGCATAGTCACTGACTAGCATCAGGCCACAAGCCCAGACCTGACCTGAACCCAGCGCCTCCTGGAAGAGGAGCACTCCCCTCCACCTGAAGGGGAATACAGGCGCCCTCAGTTAAGAAACGATACCCAGGGATACGGCTCATTTTGGTGCTTGGCTGTAATGTTTCTACTGGGCACTTGCTACAGGCCAAAGGCATTTAGGGCAAGGAGCCCTGCCCTTCAGGGACTGGGAGCTTATTGGAAGAAATGTCTGTCTGCATCTAATCGTTCCTTTGCACCATGGCCAGAGAGAGCCTTCCAGCCTTCCTTTCTGACCCTGAGGCTCCCAGAATGAGAACCCTTCACTGGATCTCCATAACCAGCAAGAGTAGCTTCCCTACCCCGTTAAGTGCAGGTTCCACCTCATCTCCCTCTCCTACCATGTGGACCCTGAACAAGAGAGTGTGTGCTCCTGAGAACACCCCAAATTTCCCGTGTCCTCCTCTCTGTCACCCAGCCTTCACACAAAGCTCGTCCGTTTGCCTGGAATGCCATTCCTCCTTTTCCTCTGAACAAATTTTTTTTCTCTCTCTCTCCTCCAGTGAGGCTCTATTCCTTGCACTGTCCTGGCATTTGTACATTTTTTTTCCAGGGGCTGAAAACGATGAGTCAATATCTGAGAGCCCCTCAAGAGCACAGCCTGAGTGTTCCTCATCTCTGTACCCCTACCTAGTCCAGCACACAGGAGAGGCTCCAGAAATTGGGGAGAGGAGATTTAATTTTTGATACCTATGACAGAGGTACCAACTTCCTCTCCCTGCAGCCATGCCCACACCTGTTGATGCTGTAATTCCATTTTATATTTATACCATACAGATGTGCTTGCACCTGAGTGAAATGATGTATTTATACACTTACATAACACACAACTTAAAGACTAGGAAGTTATGTTCCAGAAAGTTACTTTATAATAAAAAGAAACTGGAAACCACCTTTGTCAGCAGAGGATCTAGTTCAATAAATTATGGTAGATCATCCAGCTGTTGAAAGGAATGCGGCTGTCCTCTGTATCAAAAGATCAAGATACTAAGTGGCGAACAACAATGTGTACAGTATTCTACAATTTGCATACATTTTTTACAAAGCATATGCAAGTATGTTTGCATATGCATAAAATGTCTTTGGAAAGAAACCTGGTAAGCTGGTAGAGATGATTGTCTGGTCGGGTGAGGACAGGGAGGCTGGAAGCCAGGTGAGAGGAAGATCAACCCATGCCTGTTTGGGTTTTTGTTTGCTTGCTCGCTCGTTTTAATTCATTTTATTAAATAGGTACTGTTTGCATCGGGTACAAACTCTAAGCAGGACCAGAGTGTCTGTGAAAAGAAGCCTCCATCTTTCTCCTGCCTCCAGCCTTCTCGGTGGGCACTAGTCAATACTTTTCGAAGGTTTGCACCGTGGGCTGAATTACCCATTCTAAAGGAACTCAATCAAGTATTGAAAAATTAAAAAATGTATTTTAAAATAGTAAACCTTGGTTGAAGAAAGGAACAACTCAACAAAAGAAGAGTTGATTGAAGAATTAAATACATGAAAAAGTTCGATAACCTACAGGACCTGACTGAGTGACAAATGAAATGACACAAACAGGACAAGCTGTAAGTAAGAAGTGACGACAATTGGAGCGTGTCTCCTACCCTGTCTTGCTCTTGGTTTCCTGGGTGTTCCTCTTCCTAGCTAGACCAGGGCAGGCTTTGTGCTCTTGCTTACTTCCTAGAGCTAGGTATGTAGAAAGCGTATCCTAAACAATTCTTACCTTAATCTTCACTAGTACTAGCCATGCTCTGGGGAGGGGCTGAGGGACAGAGTTGCCAGTGCCTTCCAGGGCCCAGGGCTGCGTCACGCCTTCCATGAACCCTAGACTCTTTTGTCTTCATGGGCCCCTTCTTCTATTGTATATATATATTATATATATTATAGATATATATAATATATATATAACATAATATATAATATATATCATGTAATTATAATATATACATAAAATATATACATGTTATATATATATATACATATATATATATTTTATTTTTAACAAGTGTAGTGGCATAAAGATAAATGTAGTCCAGGCTGGGTTCATTCATTGTTATATATTCATTATTACTCATTGTTTTCCCCTCTGATTTCAAACACAAGTAAAATTGAAACATTTCATAGCACCCTAAAATTCTCGTGGACCCCAGGCACTGAGTCTCCTGACTCTAATGGATCGTTTGGCCCTGGGCCTGTGCCCTGAGCCTGTGTCCTGGGCCTAGCTGGTGTTCAATAAACAGGCACTGCTTCTGGGAGCAGCCTGGCCAGGGAATATGCATGGGCTCCCAGCTCTAGCATTCCCCACTGGGGCTCTGAAGACAATCACCAAGGCTTCCTGAGCTCAGTTTCCTCCCTGAGAAAATGCAGTGTTGCAATGAGGATTAGACGTAACATAAGGTGCTTAATAAATGCCTTCTTCTGTTGGTTTATTTGTCCCCAGGATGGAAGAGTACCTCTGGAGGTGGGCCAGGAAGTAGGACACCAACCACAGCCAAGAATGCTGGCCCCTTCAGAAGGAGAGATGGAAGGAAGGTGGTGGTGGGAGGTACAGTCATCTGGCCTTCTCTTAGTGTAAGTCTGGAGCAGATAAAGAAAGATTCAAAATCAGAGTCAAGCTGCTGCTCAGGGCTTCTCAGCCTTGACTGTGTGTAATAGTCACCTGGGAGCTTGAAAAACACTAAGTCTCAATCCCCACCCCAGACCGTTATTAATCAGAATAGCTACTGTGGTTCCCAAGTATGTTGTGTGTGTTTTTGTTAAGCTCTCCCAGGTGATTCTAATATGGGGCAAGACTAAGCAACCCCACGGCTGTTCCTGTGGACGGAAGGATGGAGTCGGGGAATGACCTGTCTTGTCCAGCAGACAACTTCTCACCCTGACAACATCTAAGACCACGAACTCATCGAAGGCCAGAAGTGGACTGAAAGTAGGGCAAACTTGTAGGGGTCCCTTCCAAGACCCTGCACCCAACAGAATGTTCCTTTTCTTAAAGACAGCTTCCCAAACGGTGTAACTTCTGGCTGTCCTTAGCCTGGATCCAACCGTGTGGGTGCCGCTCTCAGCCCAGACCCTTGCTGGACCCTCAGATAAAGGGAGCAGAACATGCCCCTGCCTAACGGTGGGGGCGTATAATGAAGAAGACACAGGACTTACCCCAGCAAGCACTGAGTGGGTTTCTCCAAGGGAGGGCAGTGGGCCCTTCAACCTGAAGACTCAGGTGTACTTAACCTGCCCTCCTGAATCATCCCAGACCCAGCCTCTCTGGGTTAGGCCAGCGGCTGCATGGCTCACGTACTCCCAAGGGGATTCTCAGGCACAGAAACATTATTGAGTTAAGAGAGGACCCATGTTCTATATCTTAATCAGGGAGGAGGTTACACAATACTTGTGTCCAAAAAATCAACACTTAAGATACATACTTGATGTACCTGACTCGAAAAAAAAACGAAAGGAAACCAAACTACTCCGTGCCTGCAGCTTCAGGAAGCAGAATCAGGGCAGCTGCCTGGAGGAGAGGCTCTTTGAGGTAGGCCTATGCAGGGAGAGGAACAGGGAACAGGACAGCGGGGGAAGAGACTCCTGTAGCCATAGCAACGGGAGGTGGTGGGAACAGAGAGAAGGCTGGTTCTGAGGCCACTGCCTCACTCCCACCTGGAAAGAAGGTGTCCTCAGAGGCCCACAGGCTGTGCAGTCAGCACAGGTAGCCCATGTAAACTCCCCACATGCCTCCAAGTGCTTCCAGGTCATTCTCCCCAACAAGACGGCATTGTTTAGGGCTTCAATGCCGGGCAAGAAAAACAGAGAGCCCAATTGTCCCTGTCATAATGGGTATATAATTTATAATAATGTCAGCTATTAAAGGATTTTAGTAATTAACTGACAGTGGTGTGCTATTTCACTGCATTTTTGCCTGCTATAATGATCTTGAACTTTGCGAGGCGGTTTTGAACTTGCTCAAAATAAGCCCTGAATACAAAGAAGGGCAAGATCATTCCAAATGAGGGGTAAGAGACGTTGGACAAAATGAGACTGTTCTCCCAGGAAGAGGGGTGAGCTGTGCAGAACCAGGGAGATCTGAGGCCCACTGTCTTCCCAGGGAGCTGCACAGCCAGTAAAATGCCTGCCAGGCCAGAGTGGTGAATAAAGCAAGTGAGCTGTTTCATAATGGTGTGCTAAGTTGCATTCTTTTCAACACACCTTGTTTGCATGATACACAGCTAGGAATATTTTTCTCTTCACCTAAGAAATATGCTTCCATTCTTATTTTTCTTAAAACATATGACAATATTGGTATACCTTTTGCTCTTTTGATTTTTAATAGACACATACAATGGGGGGGAAGGCAGCACAAGCTCAAAGATAAATAGTAACTGACACAGTGCTGGAGAGGCATTAGGGAGTGGTGGGGTCTGTGGCAAGTTGGTGAGCGCAGGCCCAATGTGAACACAACATCTGCTACTCCACTCCAGATAATCAGGACTGCAGGCCCCTGGCAGAGGCTGTTAGGTGCCTATTGCAACCTCAGTTCTCCTTTCTCTTTAACAGCAGGATGATGATTCTTTTTTTTTTTAGCTGGGCATGTTTTATACTCGGGAGAAGGACTAGCTTGGCTTGAGCATAGGCACAGGACTAGCCCTATCCATCCTTGCACTTGGTGTAGCCATGAGACTATTTCTGGCCAATAAGATCTAAGTAGAAGTTTTATGCAGGAATTTTGGGAAGGGTGCATAAGGAGAGCTGACTCAGCGGGGAGGCACCCTTTTATGCTTTCAACTTTTCCTTCTCCTAAAGTATGATTGTGATGGCTGGAGGCCTCGACGCCATCATGCACCATAAAGCAAACTTCAAATGGGAGCTATACACTGAAGGCAACAGAGCAGAAAGAGAGGAGCCTAAGCCCAACGACTTTTTTAATCCACCACCCCAGGCCAGGGCTGTCGATCTGTCACCTGGCTTTTTTTATATGAGAAAGAAGCATCTATCTTGTTTAAGCTACTGTTACTTTGCATTTTTCTCTTACCATCTGCCCAACTTAATCCTAATCAATACAACTGGGCTTACTATCACCTGATTATCTAAACTTTCACATTTAGCTAGGTTACACAGATTGGTAGATGACATATCTTGATGTCATGAATGTTGGAAACCTTATAAAAATATTTAAAATACTGAACAGGCCAAGAAACCCATGTCTGAGCTACATTCAGCCCAAGCACCCCTCCGGCCTGTACACTGATGGCAGTCATGAGGATTGTTGACAAATAGCCAGTCCTCTCTTTTCTGGGAACATGTTTGGAGTAGGATTCTATGTGCTTCTCTACCCCCTTGAACTCGGCGTATCCATGTGGCATGTTTTGGCCAACGTAATATGAGCAGCAGTGATGTGAGACACTTCTGGGCAGGTGACTGAAGAGCCAGTGTTGGGTTTGCCACATTCTCTTTTCTCCGCCTCTGTTATTCTGGAAGCAAGTCAATATGGCGCTTCCTCCAACTGCATCTTTGAATCGGAAGACCAAAGCAGCCTGATCACCCACCAGGCAGTGAACACACAAGAAATAAAGATGGTTGTGGGGCCTGCCTGGTGGCTCAGGCGGTTAGAGCTCTATGCTCCTAACTCCGAAGGCTGCCTGTTCGATTCCCACATGGGCCAGTGGGCTCTCAACCACAAGGTTGCCAGTTCAATTCCTCAAGTCCCGCAAGGGATGGTGGGCAGTGCCCCCTTGCAACTAAGATTGAACACGGCACCTTGAGCTGAGCTGCCACTGAGCTCCCGGAGGCTCAGTTGGTTGGAGCACATCCTCTCAACCACAAGGTTGCTGGTTTGACTCCCGCAAGGGATGGTGGGCTGTGCCCCCTGCAACTAGCAACAGCAACTGGACCTGGAGCTAAGCTGCGCCCTCCACAACTAAGATTGAAAGGACAACAACTTGACTTGGAAAAAAAGGCCTGGAAGTACACACTGTTCCCCAATAAAGTCCTGTTCCCCTTCCCAATAAAAAAAAAAAAAAAAGATGGTTGTAAAGCCACTGGGACTTGGGGTGTTTGTTGCCACAGCATGACCTAGACTATCCTGATTGATTTGCCATCTGCACCCTGGATATTGATCATTGGAATTTTATGAAGCTCTCCTGCAGTCTTCATGTCTAGGGTGAAATATCCCCATATTTGTAGCCTTCTTACCCGTTCTATTTTTTCCCCATTTAATCATGCATTCATACATCAAACACATGGGTCAAGTCAAATCACTGCTGTCTGGGAGCTCACATCCTTCCTTTGATAGGGTTGTTTCTCTTTCTGATATCCTTTTGGACCCTTCCCAACCTGCCTCATATCCAACCCAGCAGCGGAAAGGAAAGGAATGGAGAGAAGGATGAAGTCCTTTGAGGGGAGCCTCTTAGGGCTAGCATGTGTGTCAGGGTTTGTTTATTTCTTTCTTTTATCTAATTCAACCTTTATCATCTTCAGTAAGGAAACCAAGACTCAGAGATGTTAACTAACTTGCCCAAAGTCACACAGTTGGAAAGCAGCAGACCTAGACTTGGAGCCAGTTCTGACAAGGCCTGTGCCCCTCGACTACCCTACACCACCTGCCTCCATGGAAGTCTCTTTACTGTGGTCAGTGCCACCACTGGAAGCCAGCTGTAGCTACAGGGCAGCCTAGCAGAGGGCCCATCTCCCACTTTGACTCCTTCTTTCATCACAGATTAAAAAAGCGTTTGAAACTGCCCTGAATTTGATGCACTCAGTGCAAGCCCATGGTCAGCAGAGGAAAACAGAGCTTGGTCTGCAAAACACGGGAGCCTAGATTGCTTGAACACGGGCTTGGAAATGGTGAGTGGCAGCTGTGTCCATTAGGGAGCTTTGGGCTGCAAGTAATCCAACTCAATGTGGTCCAAACAATAAGAATTTTTAAATTATTTCATGAAAAAAGACAGTTGGAGGTAGGATAGTTCTCAGAGAAGTTCCACAAAGTCATTGAGGAGTCAGTTCTTTCCATGTCTGCTGATTCATCCTCAGTGGGTCAGTTTTGCCATAGGCTGTTTTTCCTCACAGTGGCAAAATGGCTTCTGCAGGTCCAGGAGTCACATCACACACAATGAAGAATCTCTCTCCTGCTGTCTCCTTCCCAAGAGTAAACCTTTCGCCGGAAACTCCCTAGCAGATTTCCCCTCAAGTCTCATTTGCCAGAATGGGGTCACTGATTGACTCCAGCTAAAGAAATGTTACTTGGTAGGGGGCTAGATATCTTCCATTCCTCCCTCCCCTTCTCCACTCTCTCTGTGTCCTGTGAGGCTGACATGTGTGGACTGCATCAACAGGCAGCCTTGCTCTCTCAATTCAGGTTGGACCCGGCCAAGGGGAGATACCAGCAAGTGCCCTAAGAACAGGAAGAGGAAGCAGTCAGGGTATTTACTCCCCTGTGTACTTCCTGCTGGGTGGCCATGAGTTACCTGCATCTTCTACTGAAGACCTCAGCTCCTGTAAGGCAGCACTCTCCATACCATTCCCTCTCTTGGTTTTGGTTCCTGCTTGCTCCCTTGGGGTCTCCTCAGGCCTAGGGGGCGGTATCTCCCCACCATTGCTAGCCCCAGGCTACTTCACCACCCCTCCTGCAATGCCCAAACCTTCCGCACGCACGCACGCCTTTGTAAGTGGTCCTTTATCCTCCCTCTCAATAGTCTGAATGTGCTATTCTCTACCCTTCCCCAGACCTGACTGATACACCAGCTGGGCATAAAGCTCCCTTTTCAATCTTAGAATCACTGTCTCCTGGGCCTCTTCCCAGAAGGTCTCTTTAGCACTTAACCTTCAGTCTGTCCCAAATACCATGCATCTCCTTCTTGCTCCCCCAGGCTGACGTCCCCATCTCTGTCAGCCTCCCAGGGTCAAAACCTGGCTGTTAAGCTTCTCTTCCCCACTGCCCTGCCTGCCTCACCTCGATCCAGAACAGGTTTCATTGACCCACCTCTGCTCCCTCTCTCCCGTTCCTCACTCCCTACCCAGCTTCAGGCCTCCATCACTGCTCACCTGCCTCATGACAGCAGCCTCCTGCGTGCCCCCCCTGCTTCTGATTCATGCCACCCCCTGCCGCCACAGGAAACTCCCTTAACCACAGCTCTGATCCTGATCTGATTCTCCTGATCAAAAACCTGCTCCTGTTTCCTGCAAATTAAACTCCAAATGCCTTAATCTGACATCAAAGCTCTCCACATTCAGTCCCCTACCCTGTTTCCCAGGCTCAGTTCCTGCGGCAAGTATAACCCTCTAGCTATGCAGGTTATATCAGTCAGCTGTTTCTGGATAAAAAGTCACCCCAAGTCCCAGTAGCTTAAAACAACAACTTATATTATTGCTAACAAGTCTAAGGTCAGCCAGAAGTCCTGCTGCTCTGGGCCCGGCTCAGCTGATCTTGGCTTGGCTCACGCATACGTCTGTAAGCAGCTAACAGGTTGGCTGGACTGGGCTGGTCTAGGATGGCTTCCCTCACATGGCTGGTGGTTGTCTGGGTGAAAGAAAGTGACAGGGCTGCATGTCACTCATCACCTAGCGCACTAGTCTGGTGACTTATTAGTTATCTATAGCTGCGTAACAAATCACAGAGCTAAGCACAACAAGCTTTTACTTTCTCCCAGGTTCTGTGTGTCAGGAATCCAAGTGCCCTTTAGCCGGGTATCTTTAGGTCAGGGCTTCTCACAAGGCTGCAATCAAGGAATGGACGAGGGCTTCGGTCACCTCAAGGCTCACACAGGGTGGGGATCTGTTTCTAAAGCTCGCTCACGTGGTTTTTGGCAGGTCTCAGGTCCTCACGGGCTGTTGACCAGAGACATCATTTCCGTGCCACGTGGGCTTCTCCATAGGGCATCCACGGCACAGCAGCGGGAGCCCCTCAAAGTTTGCCAGCAAGAGAGCAAGAAAGGGAGAGCAAGATGGAAGTTACAAAGTCTTTTCGTAACCTAATATCAAAAGTGCCAGCCCACGTCTTTTGTTGTATTTTATTCATGAGAAGTGAGGCACTAGGTCCAGCCAACACCCAGTGGGAGAGGATTAAACAGGATATTAATCCCAGGAGGTGGGGATCACTGGGCCATTTTAGAGGCTTTCTGTCACACTGGGGCTTGGTCAGACACTGGTGGCAGGGTTCCAAGAACAGCAACAGCGAGTCCAGAGGTGGGCAGTGCCTCTTGAGGCCTAGGCTCGGAACGTGCATATGTTTGGCCAAAGCATGTCATAGGGCCAAGTGCCAGTTCAAGGGATGGGGAAACAGACTCCATCTCTTGATCAGAAAAGCTGCCTAGTTACATTGCAAAGCGAATATTGGCAAGGGTGGAGAATCATGTCCATTTTTGCAAAGAGCTACACAGGCTTTCCCACTGGTCCCCCCAAATGCCTTGTGCTTTCTAACTAAGGCCCTTTAGGCACACAGTTTCCTCTTTCTATCCTGGCCCCACCTCTGCCTGTTACCATCCTGCCAGTCTTCAAGGACCTGTATTAGTTTCCTTTTGCTGCTATAACAAATTACCACAAACTTAGAGGCTTAAAACAACTCAAATTGTATGACCTTATAGTTCTGTAGATGGGTGTCACTGGGCTAAAACAAGAGCACTGGTAGGGCTGCATACCTTTCTGGGGGCTCTAGGGAGAATTCATTTCCTTGCCTTTTCCAGCTTCTAGAGGGAGCCCGCGTTTCTTGGCTTATGGCTCCTTCACCCATCTTCAAAGCCAGTATGACTGAGAAAGTCCTTCTCACTTACATTACTGACACTGATTCTCTCAGTCTCTTTCTTCCACTTATAAGGACTCTTGTGAGTACATTGGGCCCACCTGATATTACAGGATAATCTCCCATCTCAAGGTCAGCCGATTAGCAAACTTAATTCCCCTTTACTAGGGAACCTAACAGAATCACAGTTTCCAGAGACTAGGACATGGACATCTGGAAGGGTGGGCATTATTCTGTCTACCACCCCCGTACTCCCGCCCCCATGAACAATAATGGCAGCAGCATTTGTTGAGCACTTACTATATGCCTGTCTGCGTGCCCAGTGTTCCCTTCCCTAAAAGATCTTATCCATTCTTCACAACCCTTTGAGAAGGTTCTATTAATGTTCTCATTTTGCAGACTCATAGGAGTTAAGCAATTCCTCAAAGCCGCCCAGTGAGAACGCGCTGGGTTTTCGGGATTCGAACTCAAGTCTGCCCAACTATGAAGCCACAGTCCCAACCACTTGCTCATGCGGCTCCTATGAAGCCATCCGATCCCTTTAACTACACGTCACCCCTCCTCTGTGCTTCCAGAGCTGAGCGATTGGGCCTGTCTTTTGAGAAATACTCTTCTGAAGTCTCAGTTTTGGGTAGGCCACCTCAGCGGGCAAAGTAATCATAGCAGCTTGTTAATGAAACTCTACTAATGACAGTTCGCGTGCAACATCTCTCACACCCATGGCTAAGGCAGGGGCTCTTTCCACTTTTCAGCGGAGAAAACTGTGGCTCAGAAGGGTAAGGGTCAGCCTCAGGGCTCCTTAGCATCAGTGCTGGGAGTTGGACCCAAGCAGATTTCCAAAGCTAGTTCTTCCCCTTTGCTGGACTGCCTCTGCAGTTATAAGCAGGGTGAAACATATATATCATTACCTAACTTGAAGCTGGCAATGTAGCACGATGGTTCAATGGGAGATTCTGGAGTCATATTGCTAAGGTTCAAGTCCCAGCCTTCCCATTTCCTGCCTGTGTGATTTGGGCAAGTTACTTAACCCACGACTGCCTCAATGTCTTCATCTGTAAAATGGACATAATGATAGCACCTGCCTCAGAAGGGCTGTGTGGGGATTAAAGGAGCTAATATACCTGAAGTGCTTGTGGCAGTCACTCAATAAGTGTTAGGTATTCCTGTGGGTTGGCCTTGTCAGCTGACCATTGGGCCTGCCATGGCCCTGTCATGGCCCTGCCCCAATGTCTGGCCACGTCACTGGCCTCTGCTCCAGCCTTGCTAGGCATCTCTCTTCTGTGAAAGGGCATCCCCCAGACCACCTAAATGCAGGGTTATCTGGAAGAGCAAAGAAGGTAAGTGTTGAGAAAATGCTTGTGAACTCGGGAGTGAAATGCCCATGGTGGCTTGCAATGACCTTATGAAGGGTTTCAGTCAGGCTCTAAACCATAGGCGCAGGCCTGCTCAGTGTGCGCTCCAGGGGAACAGAGTGCCAGCAGCTGTCATATTTCTTCCTCCCCTCCCACCCATCTCCACACCCCACCCCACCCCAGCCCCCCCATCCATCCTGGGGTGGCTGTGGCTGCAGGAATGCGATGGTATCTCAGCAAACAGACAGTTTGTTCCCAGAGGAGACTGGGCCGCCCCCAGGAGGCCCCACTCTCCCAGGCACAGTAAACACAAGGGTCTGTCCTCTTTATCAGCTTGGCTCAGCAGCAGCGGAGACAGTCTGCCCGCTGGAGAGTCTCTGCAGAGCGATAAGCCGCTGGGCCCCTTGTTGGCTGCCCTCCTGGGGCTGCATCCGAGCTACTCCTCCGGAATAAGAATCTGGGGGCTGGCCTGGCCTGGAGCCTAAACACCTCATCCAGGGGCTGGGGGGCTGAGGGCGGGGGCTGGCTGCCTGTACTCTGAGGGTGTTGTCCACTCCACTGAAAGAAGCAAAGGCCCCGAGTGGTGCCAAAAGGGCAGGGTGCACAGTCTGCAAAGCCCCCAGTTGCTCTCAGAGACTTGTGAATCCTTTAATAACTTGGCTTTGCAAGAGATCTTTATCATCATCATCTTTGCAGACTATATACATCGATGACCGTTTTCCCTCCAATGTGTTCCAGTCCACACTCTATTCGGTGAATTAATGCGCAGAAAGCACTTGGCCCTGGTTCTGCTAAGGGCTCGGTGACAGAGAGCTTGCAGTCGGTGTGGTGTAGCAGTAGCAGCCCTGTCATCGTCCCAGTGACGTGGGCCACCCCCGGTCCCTTAGAATTATAACAGCTAACCTACGTGGGAGGGTCAGGCCCATCCTATCCTCCGTTTCTCAGCTGACTGGAGGTGGGGAATACTGGAGTGCACAGCATTCCCATTTGTCAGAGGAGGAAATAGGAGCACAGAGAGATGAAGCACTGTGCCTGAGGCTGCACAGCCAGGACATGGCACTGCGAGGACCAGCCCCCAGCCCACGGACTCAAAGTCTGAGGCATCCTTTCCCACCCTGGCCACTTCCTGCGCTCCAGTAACCATCGAGGAGCCCAGGCTGGGTCACTGGTCCATGTCCTGGATCCTCCAGGGATCAGGCAGGGACAGATAGGATCCTGGGGGATGGGGAGTGGCTAACAGCTCCTCCATGGCACCCTAGAAAACAGCAGTGACTGCAACTCCGAAATAATCGGTGGCAGCTGTCAGCTCACAGGCTGAGCACTTGGCTGAGAGTCCAACAGCCCCAGGCTCCAGGCCCAACTCTGCTGTGTTTAAGCTGGTGACCTGGAGCTGGGCATTTACTCTCTCTGGGCTTGGTCCCAAGATTTTTATTTCCTTATCTGTAAAATGTCGCCTCCTTTGCCTTGGCTACCTTCTCTGAAAGTTGCTGAGTGAACTAAATGAAATAGTACATGTTAAAACCTTCTGATTTGGAGCTTCTGAGTAAAACGTCCTCTCCTCCTGATGAGCTGACTTTCAAGCCCCTGACTTTCATTCAGTGCCAAGCTCATGCCTCTTCTTCCAGGAAGCCCTCCCTGGTCTTTCAGCTGGTCACAACAGCGGTCTCCCTGGAGCTGTCACATCTCTCCTGAGGTACCTTCTCCTTTGCATAGGGTCAAAGTTCAGGACCGATTCCTCCTGGCATTCCCAGATCCCAGCATAGCGTCCAACAACCTATTAAGTGTTTAACAAAGTGAATGAGTAAATGAACTACCAAAGAGAATGGCCGCTCTATCCCTCTTCTCTGCCTACAAGACTTAGAGAGCATGTCTCCTCCTCCACTTCGGGCAGCTCACACTGGTGAAGACTCCTGAGTGACAACTCTTCCTGAACGTCGCTTCCTTGCTTTGCCACCTCTTACTCTCAACTCCAGAGCCTCGTGTGTTCCCGAGGATTCTGTCCTGACTGCTTGGCCTGGCCTTCAAGGCCCTTCCCAGCCAGGCCTCTGTGTCTGCTCAGCTTCTTCTCTGGTCCCTGGTACTGAGAGAACCCACTTGCTGAACCTTGCTGCCGTATCTGTTCTTCAACACTCACAGAAACACCTCTGCTCAGCCACGACCATCACAGGAACTTCAGACGTCTTCTCCTTTCTAAATGTTCCCCACACACACACACATATACCGCAGGGACTCTCTCCTAGCCAAGGGATGTCCAGGTGGCCTTTGGTTCTCATGAACGGGTCCACCATCACTCATCCCAACAAAGCAACAGGGCCACTGAATCTCCCTCCCCCGTATCAACAGGCTCTGATTCTCAGAGTAGCAGAGGGAAGGGATGAGTACTGAGCTGGAATTTCATATAGAACAGCCCCAACTATGTCTCAGGTTTTCTCTAGGCCACATCTTCCTCCCAGCACCTGCTGGAGTGTTCCTGCTTCCATATCTTATTCAGATACTACATCACAGAGTGCCCCTTCTCCACGGCTGGAGCCTGGGACCTCTGGCTACCTCCCCAGGCACGGCCATGGCCTTGCTGCCATCTGCTCCTGAATCCCTCCCCTGTCACCACCACAGTCACAGATATTGAGTGTCTACACTGCCAAGTACACAGGCACTGGGGACACAGCAGAGAACACAACTGACATGGTCCCTTCCCTCATGGAGCTTTCACTCTAATGAAGGAAATGAAGGAAACAGGCAAAACCAATGAGCAGAATATACAGCATTTTAAGTTAGTCTTATTATAGGGAACTACTATCATTGAAAGTGGGGACTTTGGGCCGGCCCGGTGACTCAGGCGGTTGGAGCTCTGTGCTCTTAACACCGAAGGCTGCTGGTTCGATTCCCACATGGGCCAGTGGGCTCTCAACCACAAGGTTGCCAGTTCGACCCTTCCACTCCCGCAAGGGATGGTGGGCTGTGCCCCCTGCAACTAACAATGGCACTGGACCTGGAGCTGAGCTGCGCCCTCCACAACTAAAACTGAAAGGACAACAACTTGACTTGGAAAAAGTCCTGGAAGTACACACTGTTTCCCAATAAAGTCCCGTTCCCCTTCCCCAATAAAAAAAATCTTAAAAAAAAAAAAAAGTAAGGACTTTGGCTAAAATTAAAGCAGGGATGAGTTTGAGGAGTGTGGATTAGCGTTGCTATTTATTACTATGGAGTGGTTAAGTAGGCTGCCTTGAGAAAGTGACATTTATTCAAAGAGTTGAAAGAGGCAAGGGGGTAGGCCCTGAAGGTCTGGGGGAACAGCATTCTAAACAGAGGGAACAGCCAGTGCAAAGGCCCTTGCTTGAATTCATGTTCCCTCCTCTGTGCGCTCACATTTTTCACTCCTTTATTTGGCCCTTAGCAGAGTTCTAGAGTGTTAGGTGAGCTTGTTCACTTGGCCACCGGTCCTGCTGCACCAGGAGCTCCTTGGGGCAGGGACCCTGTAATGGTCAACTTCATAGTCGCCCCACACGCCACCTTGACAGGTCCAGACACACACACACCCAGACCCACACACTCATGCCCAGACATACACACCTACACTTGCACAGAGACCATCCAGCAGGGCAAATAGAGAGGCCTCGGTTATTGTCTACTGAGATGAACTGAAGGAAGAGTAAATAATAATTAAATGCACCCAGCCCTGTCTAGCTTACAAAGGTCTCCCTTGTGCCTACTCTTTGAGCTTGAGAACTGGGTGGTTATTAAAGTGAGGCTCAGAGAGGCCAAGGTGAGCAGGCTGGTAATTGGTATTTGCAATACTGGAACACAGCTCTTCTGATTACCATCCAATATATGTTTTCATTAAAAAAATAGGTCAGAGGTGAATGTAGCACAAAATTCAAAATGTCTATAGAGGGAAGTGTCCCTCTTCCCCCACAGCCACGCCTACCCCAGGCCTCGAGCTCTCTCCCTGGAGTCTGAGTGCACGGTTTATTTCCAATTTACTTAAATGGAGATTTAGGCGCCCTTCTCTCTGAGAAGAGAATCTGCTTTGCAAATCCAGCTGACAGGATGAAAACAGGCTGGGAGCCCCAACTCTGGAAGCACATCCCCTCTGCTCCTAGAAACTAGGCTGTCTGGGCCCAGGCTGGGCATCCATTTGGTTTCCCCGAACCACAGCCTCTTGGATCCATGACATGCTCACTGCGTGTCCTACCTCGTAGTCCCTGGGGAAGTTCCACTCTCCATGAGGAACATATTGTCCCAGAGAGAGGAGGCAGGGACAAGGAAGAAGGGGGAAGGGGCTTGGGAGCGGGCTTGGGGGGTGGCAGCTGGGCACTACGGAGGAAATCACATGGTGCTGTTGTGTCCTTAACATGAGGGCCCCACGTACGGACTTCTGTGTGATTCCCCCGTGGCTTTCCAGCAGATGAACTGTGAGTTCCCCATGAGAAGCACGGTGTTGGAATCACTGGGTGACTGTGCAGCACACCCAGCAGTGTCCCAGGCACACTCAACTATAACCGTGTGGTCATGCCTGCCTTTCCTTTCCTGGGAGCAGATGAAAGTGAGTCAGCCCTGGGCCTGCTGGGAGGAGCTTCCAGTCAGGGGAGGGTGCACACACCCCATGGGGACAGGGCTCAGGGAGCCTTGGGGAACCAAAGGACGGTGTTCCTCCTGGAGTGAGAGAAGCAGAGAAAAGACGAAACACCCAGGACCACAGGCAGAGGAGCTGACATATGTAAAGAGCAGGAATATTGACGAAATGTTAAGGAGAACTTTGGTCTTGGGCGGCATAGACCAAAAAGGAAGAGTTGGCGGGGGTCAGAAGTGAGGGGCCTGAATCTCAAGGGGAGTGTTTGACGTTATCTTACAGGGGGAGGTTTCCAAGCAGGCTTGTGGCACCATATGATTCGTGTCTGCTCTGGATCTCACAGATTGTGAGTACAGCAGACAATAGGTTGGAGGCAGGAGATTCTAGAGGTTTCCAGGGCATGGGATATCAAGGCCTGACAAAAGCTGAGCAGAGAGCATGTATTCACAATGCTTACTTCTTAAATAGGATGATGGGTACACAGTATTCATGTTCTTTTTTTATATGTCTGATAGTTCATAATGAGAAAGAAATTTTAAATAAAAGAGATGTCCATGAATACCAGGGGTGCCAAAAAAAATGTCTACAAGTGGACACTTTGGTCAACGTTGCTCCAGCAGTAGCTCACCATAATCAGAAGTGTCTGGAGGCTGATGGTAACCACTTTGAGCACCTCTTGTCATTGCAGAAGTCAAACATGACTTGTGTTCATCTTTTGTTATCGGTGTACATTGAGTATTACACTTTTAATAGTTTTCCCTTCTTAAAATATGTATACGTGGTTTTTTTTGGCACGTTCTATGTAAGTTCCTAGTGGGTGAAGATAGTAATTGCTAATACTGAAGCTTACTATGCATTCAATAGCAGTCCTCTCAATAGGCACTATTCCTAGGACTTTACAAATATGTGTTCATTCAATCCTCACAACTCTATGAGACAGGTGTTTTACGCCCAAATTACAGATGGAGTCAATGAGTTACAGAGAAGTTGAATATCTTGCTCAAGGTCACCCAGTCAGTAGGCTAGGAAGCTGGATTCAAGGCTCGCGCTCCTAACCAGGACTTGTACTGCCACGTGGGATCTGTCCACTAACACATCCCCAGCACCTGGCACACACTGAATCTACAGTAAGTTTTTGTTGAATGAATGAAGCCCAGAGAGGTTCAGCAAGTTCCCTTAGGTTACACAGCCTTTCAAGTGTAGGCCCCCAAGCGAGCCTAGTCGGCAGGCTCTGGTGCAGTGCTCCTTTCCCAACCTGGCTGCACCCTCTTCCCTCTCCTGTTCCTCTCACTGTCTCCATTCCCAGCTGTCCCCAGTCAGCATGCTGGCATCCAAAGCCTGTCAGCCCACAGGCCACACACTGGGCGGGGCTAGATTGGGCGGGGCTAGGAGGGGCGGGGCCCGCACAGACAGAGACAGCTGTCTCACAGCGAGCTCTGTGGCTTGGTATCTGTGTTACAAACTAGGAGAGACCCAGCTATTGGGGGTTTGTTTTCCAACCCCAAATGGCAGTGCCTTGGCAGGGCCTAGGCTGGGTAGACCCGGGAGGAGGTCCAAAGAGCCATCCTCTGCCCAGGAACCGGATGCCAAGATTCTAAGCTCAAGGCTTGAAAACATCCCCTACTGTGGCCAAATATGGCAGTTGAAGGGGTCTTTCCACTGCTAGTGCCTGGGGAGCTTCGGGAGATGCACACTCCCCACCCCCACTCTTGTCCTCTAGCAAAACTGCCACTGGTTTTCCCATTGTGATACACAGACCAGCATTAGCAGAGTCCCCTGAGAACTTGTCAGAAATGCAAATTCTTGGGCCTCATCTCAGACCCACTGACTTAGGAATTCTAGAGGCAGTGTCCAGCAATCTAGTTTAACCAACCCTCCAGGGATTATGATGCAGGCTCAAATCTGAAAACCATCGTTCTAATCTGTAATTTCCCTGATTCTGGCCTAAAGCACAGCTGCCATCTTTCTTGTGCTCAAAACATCATCAATGGCTCCCGACTGTCCTAGAATCAAGCCCAAGCCCTTCTCCTGCCATCCAAGGCCTTTCACAACTTAACCCCCCTTTACACTCCAGACCCTCAGCCCCCAAGACCAGCCAGCCTCTAGGACTCTTCTAGACAACAACATAAGCTCTCTTCCCCAAAACACATCCTGCATGTGTTTCCAGGCCCTTGTTAATGCTGTTCCCTGTGCCTGGATTGTCTTTCCTTCTTTTGAGTTTCTCTCTTCCAGGAAATCTTTCCAGAGTGCCCAATTTTTGATGCCTCTCTCTGGGAACGCCTCCATCTTTGTACTCTTGACCAGGTCTTAGCATTGATTGGAGTTTGGCTTTGTTATAGTCTAAATTGTGTCCCACCCAAAATTCATTGTTGAAGTCCCAACCCCCAGTACCTCAGAATGTGATTCTATTCAGAGAGACAGCTTTTAAAGAGGTGACTAAGTTAAAATGAGGCTGTAGTGCGGGCCTTGGTCCCTTCATAAGGATTTGTATCCTTAAAAAAAGAGGAAATCAGGACCAGCCCGGTGGCCCAGGAAGTTGGAGCTCTGTGCTCCTAACTCCGAAGGCTGCCGGTTCGATTCCCACATGGGCCAGTGGGCTCTCAACCACAATGTTGTAGGTTCAACTCCTCAAGCCCCACAAGGGATGGTGGGCAGCGCCCCCTGCAACTAAGATTGAACACGGCACTTTGAGCTGAGCTGCCGGATGGCTCAGTTGCTTGGAGCACGTCCTCTCAACCATAAGGTTGCCAGTTCGACTCCTGCTAGGGATGGTGGGCTGCGCCCCCTGCAACTGGCAATGGCAACTGGACCTGGAGCTGAGCTGCGCCCTCCACAACTAAGACTGAAAGGACAACAACTTGAAGCTGTACTGCACCCTCCATAACTAAGATTGAAAGGACAACTTGACTTGGGAAAAAGTCCTGGAAGTACACACTGTTCCCCAATAAAGTCCTGTTCCCCTTCCCCAATAAAATCTTTAAAAAAAGAAAAGGAAATCTGGAGACACAAGGGACGTGTGCCCACAGTGCAAAGAAAATGTGAAGAGGCAGCAAGAGGGTGGCTGCCGTTAACCAGAGAGAGAGGCCACAGAGGAAACCAATCTTGTGGCACCTTGATCTTGGACTTCCAGCCTCCAGAACTGTGAGAAAATAAATGTCTGTTGTTTAAGCCAGTCTGTGGTATTTTGTTATGACAGCCCTAATAGACTAATATAGATTTCCTAGGGGTTTATTGTATTTTTCCTGGTTCCACTTTCAAAATGTTACTCCTGCCCAGGCCACTGTGGCAGTCTGTGCCACTGCTCCCTAGCATGACCCTGCGGCCCCAACAATAGCCACTTATCAGATGGGGATCCCCAGCTCTTCCACTGGGCATGGACAGACACACACAAAGGCAGATGGACACTGTCGACTCCCTCTCTGTCCCAGCTTCAAAAATGGCTTCTCTCTGAGGAAGAGTGTGCTTAGCATTAAAAGGGAAGACGAAGTCATTTCCAGTTAGTGGGTTCCACCTTCCTTATTCCCTGCCTTTTCCCCTTTCCTCAGGTCACCTTGTGATACAAGCGACAACACTTAATATGACCCACCTAGGAAACTCTGACCTCTAGTGCACAGAGTCCTGAAAACCTGGGTTCCAGACTTGGCTCCCTAACCTGCTGTGTGTGTGGCCCTGGCTTAGTCACGTCTCTCTCTAGCCTCTGG
This sequence comes from Rhinolophus hipposideros, assembly GCF_964194185.1. Lineage (NCBI taxonomy): Eukaryota > Metazoa > Chordata > Mammalia > Chiroptera > Rhinolophidae > Rhinolophus > Rhinolophus hipposideros. Next base: position 58,056,826 of record NC_138051.1, on the reverse strand, counting down.
ATGTTCCTGTGAAAGGAAGAGCCTGGCTGAGCAAATGCCATGCAGTTCTGGGGGAATATGAGAGGCTCCAGCTGATTAGAACAGAATGTGGGGTGGGAAGCAGGCAAATCAGGTTGGAGGAGAAAGAAGCTGGACCACGGAGATCCTTGCAAAACCACACCAGGAGGTGAGAATTGTGAGGCCAGGCAGTGAGGAGCCACGGCAGGCTTCCGAGCCAGCGATCTGCAGAGGGGCCAAGGAACATGACAATGAGACAATGACAATGACTGGCCGTGCAGCGGGGGGCAGGAAGCTGCCTCAGAATACCCACGCCCACATCTTCCTAGCTTCATCCCTTGCCACACTCCCTGGGTTTACTCCTCACCTCCTTGGAATATTCCAAGCCCTTTCCCACCTCAGGACCTTTACCCTTGCTGTTTCCTTTGCTGGAAAAGTGGAAGACGCAAATATTGCTAGCGAGCCCTTACTAGCACTAAACACTTCCTAAGCACTTCACATATATTTACTCATTAATCCTCTCCACGACCCTACAGATAGTTATTCTTCTTATTGTGCAGATGAAGCAAGCTGAGGCACAGAGAGAAGTGATTGCAGAAGGCCTCACAGCGGTGGCAGAGCTGGGATTCAACTCTTACCCCTTGGGAACGGCTTGCCTCGCCCTTCACCACCCAGCATAACACCCCTCCCCATGCACACCTCCCACTACCCCGACGCATCTGTGGTTTTCCTCAGAGCATTTGTGTCTTCCTGACATTTTGCATTTCTTTTCTGGTCTCTGTTATCTGAGTTGTCCATCCGATTGTGAGCTCTGTGAAGAAGGCGAGACTTTGTCTTGTTTACCCCTGTATCTCTGGCTCCCAGCACAGGGCCTGGCACATAGTAGGGATTCAATAAAGTTTTTTGAATGATTGACTAAAGGAACAGGCACGTGGATGTGAGATGGGAAAACTCAGCTCAAGCCTCACTGAACCCCTCTTCTTTCCTGAACCCCCATGCCCGAGAGAAAGGGTCCCTCCCTCCTGCTTTGTGCCCCCCATCCCTGCACTTGTTAGCCCACCCAAATGTGTCTCCCCACGAGATTGTTCTCCACCTAAAGACAGCAACTGTGTCACGGCCATCTTAATACAAAGTATACTAATTAGAACACAGTCTTAGTATTACTTTCAGGTGTACAAAACAACGTAGTGATTTTGTACTCACCTCACCACGTGAGAACCCCAACAAGTCTACTGTACACGGCTATTCCAATACCATTGACTGTATTCCTTATGCTGTACTTTACATCTCGTGACTGTATATTTTGGAGCGTTTATTGTGTTCGGCACTGTTCTAAGCGTTGTACAGGAACCCATTTAATCATTGTCACAGTTTTGTGAGGTGTAGACCGCTATTCCCATTCTATAGATGAGGAAACGGATGCAGAGTAAGATCAAGTATCTTGCCCAAAGTCATACACCTAGTAAAGGGCAAATCCAGGATTTGGACTCAGGCCCTCCGCACTATAAAGTCAGCGCTGTCTTCCCCATGCAGCAGCAGCAGGGCTGCGCCCCACTGGGTCCTGGGTGGGGCTGAGGCCTGCATCAAGCTCTGGCCTCCTCATGGGCTGGCTAGCACCTCTTCCTGACTACACACAGGCCTGCAGGGCCTCAGGGCCACACGTGGAGCATTGGTGGACCTGACGCCTGAATACACAGACTGTGCCCCTTGCAACTACTGGGTTTCCAGTGCAGAGGAGAGAGCTGGCAGGGCAGCCACTTCTGGGATATACTCATTTCCTGTTACTGCCATAACAAATTGCCACAAATTTAGTGGCTTAAAAGAACACAGATTTATGATCTTATAGTTCTGTACGTCAGAAGTTGGACAAGGGTCTCTAAAATCCAGGTGTGAGCAGGGGCAAATCCATTTTCTGGCCTTTTCCAGCTTCTAGAGGCCTCCTGCATTCCCAGGCTCTTGGCGTCCTCCTCCATCTTCAAAACCAGCAATTGCAGATCCAGTCCTCATGTCGCATCTCTCTGACTCTGCTTCTTTCATCCTCTCTCTTTCTCTGGCTCTCTTCTTCTGCCTCCCTCTTCCACTTTTAAGGACTCCTGTGACTACATTGGCCCCCTCCAGATCATGGAGAACAATCTTTCCACCTTAAGGTCAGCTGGTAGTAACCTTCATTCCATCTGCAACCTTAATTCTGCATTTCATGTACGTTAACACATTCGTGGGTTCTGGGGATGAGGATGTGGCCATCTTGGGGGAGAGGAGCATGAGTCTACCTACCACACAGGTGCTTCTCAGATTGTTCCTCAAACTTCCCCAGCCCTAAATATCTATGAAATCATTGGAGCAGCCCCAAAGACCTGCCCAATAGGACAGCCCGGGCCGCAGTTCCCTCGAGGTCTCCAGTGTTGGGACAGGTAGAGGGCACAGGCCTCCCTCAGAGAAGCCCCTCACGACCTACAAGGAAGAAAACACATATGGGCCAGCCAAAGACTTGTTGTCGAGAGTGATCCCTTAGAACATTGCCAGCTGTAATCAATATCTCACTAATCCTGAGCAGGAAAAGATTCTCATCCCCATTGTAAAGGGCAGGAAAGTGAGGCTTGGAGAAATGAGGTCACTTGCCCAACATATTGCCAAAAGCATATGTACGTGCACATGCTCTGAATGGCGTGCTCACTCTGCAACCCTGCTTCACACAGTGAGGGCTTTGTATCATCCAGATGGTCAAGGGCCTGGAATTCAGACAAACATGACCCTTCTTGCCCCGTAATAATGCTTTATTGAACATAAGTTACCCAAAATATTCCTTCTTTATTAAAATAGCACAATTATATAAAATAAAATGCAAAAGTCACTTGAATTTTTAAGAAAAAGCCTGAGACCTAATAGAAACTTGGGGGTGGAGGAGTGGGAGTGGGGGTTTGCATTGGTCATGTCTGTTAATCTTGAAGGTACATTTTTCTATTCCCCAATCTTGAGGGACATTTCAAAGAAGCAAGGTTGCCAACACAAAACTGCAGACACGTATGTGAGCACACACACTGTGGGGACAGAGTCCCAGAGAGCAGTTTCTAGGCTCTCAGCCTCACGTGGAAAGGTGCTGGCTCAGTTAGTAAATGGCCATCAACTGTGATTGGATGGCCATCAGCTGTGGCTAGTTGGCCGTCAGCTGTAACCAGTGAGCCATTGGCCACTAATATAACTGCCGTGGCTACGCTAGCAGAAAATGGGGGCTAGCAAGACGATGGTGGCTGAGCCAGCAAAAGCGGATTGCAGTTAGCACAATGGATGTGGTGGAGTGTGGATTGCAGATTCTGTGGCTCCTGCCTCCTGTGTCTCCAATCCAGTCCTCAGTGAGACCATAGTGGTATGACTCCCCTACCTATGGCTCTGTGGGTGTTCCTTTTTGGCCTCACTATGTCCTGCGTTCTTATGTGGGGAGCGGGACAGAGACCCGGCGTGACTCCACACACACACACACACACACACACACACACACAGCCGTTCTCCACAGAGGCCCAGAAAAGTCTGTGGTCCAGCTGCAACTGACTCAATTCTTCCTTTCCAATACGGATGCTTTTTATTTCTTTTTCTTGCCTGACTGTACTAGCTAGAACTTCTAGTATAACGTTGAATAGAAATGGTGAGAGTGGATAGCCTCATCCCATTAAAAAAAAGAAAAAAGTCTTACCATTTGCGATAACATGGATGGACTTAAAGGGTACTATGCTAAGTGAAATAAGTCAGAGAAAGATAAATACCATATGATCTTACTTATACGTGGAATCTAAAAGACAAAATAAACAAATGAAAACAGCCCAACAAAAATAGATGTTAGCTGTGAATTTTTCACAGATGGCCTAATGAAGCTGAGAAGCTCCCTTTTGTTCCTAACTTAATTGAGAGTTTTTATCCAGAATGAACGTCAGATTTTGTCAAATACTTTTTCTGCACTTACTGAAACAATCTGTGGGGACAGAGTCCCAGAGAGCAGTTTCTAGGCTCTCGTCCTCACGTGGAGGAATGCTGGCTCAGGTAGTAGGTGGCCGTCAGCTGTGGCTGGTTAGCTGTCAGCTGTAACCCTTGAGCCATTGGCTGCTGATATAACTGCCGTGGCAATGGAAGAGTCGAGGAGAGTCAGTCGATTGGCAGCAAAGCGGACAGCAGGTCGCACGTCGTGTGAACCCAGCCCAGAGTGAGACCATAGTGGTATGACTCCCCTACCTATGGCTCCGTGGGTGTTCCTTTTTGGCCTCACCATGTCCTGTATTCTTATGTGGGGAGCGGGAGCTGAGACCCCGCAGGCCGTCCAGCACATGATCATATGGTTTTTCACCTTTAGTCTGTTAATATGATCAATTACACTGCTTTTTTTTTTTTTAAATAGTACATCAGCCTTGCATACCTGGGTAACCTCTACTTGATATAATGCATTATCCTTTTCATATATTGCCAAATTCAATTTGCGAAAACTTTGCTATTAATTTTAACATCTATGTTCATAAGGGGTATTGGTCTGTAGTTTTCTTTTCTTGTAATGTCTTTGACTGGTTTTAGTATGAGAGTAATGCCAGCTTAATAGAATGGGTTATGAAGTATGCCCTCCTCTTCAGTTTCCTAGATTTTGTGCGTAATAGTATGCTTTCTTCCTTAAATATCTGATAGAATTCTTCAGTGAAGCCATCTGAGCCTAGAGTTTTCTTTGTGGAAGGTTTTTCATTGCAAATTTAATGTTTTTAATAGATATTGGGCTATTCAGGCTATCTATTTCTTCTTACGTTTTGGAAGATTGTGCCTTTCAAGGAGTTTGTCCACTTCATCTAAACTGTCAAGTATATTGGCACACCTTGTACATAGCATTCCCTTATTATTATTCTAATATCTGTAGAATCTGTAGTGATGGCCTTTCCAGTGTCGGTAACTTTTAATCTATTATTTTTCTGGGTTTTATTCCATTAGTTTTTGTTCTGATCTTCATTGTTTCCCTTCTCCTTCCTTTGGGTTTTATTTACTCTTCGAATTCTTTAAGGTAAACACTGAGGTAATAGATTGAGGGTATACTCTTTTTAATATAGGCAGTTTAGTGCCATAATTTTTCCTCTGCATACTGCTTTAGATGTATCCCACAAATTTGGATATGTTGTGTTTTCATTTACATTCAGTTCAAAATGCTTTTTAGCTTACCTTTGATTTCTCCTTTGGCTTATGGTTTACTTAGAAGTATGTTGCTTAGTTTCCAAATATTCGGGGATTTTCCAGAGATCTTTCCGTTGTTATTTTCTGATTACATCCATTGTGATCAGAGAACATACTTGGTATGACTTGAATCATTTTAAATTCATTGAGACATGTTTAATGGCCCAGAGTGTGATCTGTCTTGATAAATGTCCTGTACGCACTTGAAAAGAAAGCGTATTCTGCAGTTGCTAGATATGGTGTTCTAGAAATGTCAATTAGATCAAGTCGGTTGGTAGCGCTTTTGAAATCCTGTATGTCATTCTATATCACTGATTTTCTGTGTCTTTATTCTATGAATTATTCAGAGAAGAGTGTTGAAATATGTCTGTACTTGTGGATTTGTCTATTTCTTCTTGCAGTTCTATTACCTTTTGCTTCATGCACTTTGAAGTGTGGTTATTAGGTGGATAACCATTTAAGATTGTTATGTCACTTTGATGAATTGACCTCTTTATCATTATAAAAGGAACTCCTTTATCCCTGGTATTGGTTTTGTTCTGATATCTATTTTGTCTGATATTAGCATAGCCACTGCAGCTTTCTCTTTATTTATTTATTTGTTTGTTTTTTATTAGTTTCAGGTGCACAAGACAAAGTAATACTTAGACGTTTATCTTTTACATCCCTCACACTGTGTGAACCCCTTCCCCCTTCCACTACCCCTCTGACATCGCACACAGCCATTGCATTTCCACTGTCTCTATTCCTAATGCTGTACCCCGCTGCTTGTAAGTACATACATACATATATATACACACATATATATATATAAAATTATAGTTGGCATTCATTATTGTTCAGCTTCAGGTGTACAGTGCAGTGATCAGGCAACTGCAGCTTTCTCTTGATTCGTATTAGTATGGTATACTTTTTCTATCCTTTTACTTTTAACTTTTTTTCCTTTTATATTTAAAGTGGGTTTCTTGAAGGCGGCATATGGTTGGGTCTTCTTCTTTTATTTTTTTAACTTTAAACAGTGAAACTTTATGTTTAAATTGAATAATGAAAGTAGTTTGGATGATAAAAGCACTTGAAGAGTCTTGTTCTTTTATCCAATCTGACCATCTCTGGCTTTTACTGGGGGTGTTCACCTTTAATCACATTTAATGTGACTATTGATAGAATTGGGTTTAAATCTATCATTTTGCTATTTGCTTTCTATTGGTTTCATCTCTCATTTGTTCCTTTTTCATCTTTTTCTGCCTTTTGAAAAAAATTAACAGTAGTTTCTTAAGATTCTACTTTATCTCTCTTGTTAGCTTATTAGCTATAATTCTTTTTTGTGTGTGTGTGTTGTTAGTGGTTTCTTTAGTATACCCCTTTAATTTATAACAGTCTACCTTCAAATGATACTATACCACTTTGCATAGAATACAAGAATTTTATAATAGTATTCTTACCTTTGTTGCAGCCTTTGTGCGATTGTTGTCAGACATTTTACATTTGTATTTATATTGAATTTATAAATTCAGCAATACATTGTTATTATTTTTCCTCCAGTCAATTATATTTTAAATATATTAAGAAATAAGAAAAATAGTAGTAACCATTTCCAGTGCTCTTTATACTTTGTGTAGATCTGGGTTTCCATCAGGCATCATTTTCCTTCAGCTTGAATTTTGCAAGAGTTTAAAAATTCTTGTAGGGCAGATATGTTAGTGATGAATTCTTTCCACTTTCATGTGTCAAAAAAAATTTTTTCCTTCACTTTTACTTTTGAAAGATGTTTTTCCTGTTTAGAGAATTTTCTTTTCTGTTTTATTTCTTTCTTTCTTTTCTTTCCTTTCTTTCCTTTCTTTCCTTCCTTTCCTTCCTTTCCTTCCTTTCCTTCCTTTCCTTCCTTTCCTTCCTTCCTTTCTTTCTTTCTTTTTTTTATTTTTTATATTTTGAGAATGTTCCAGTCTTCTATGTTGCATTTTTTACAATAAGAAATCTGCTGCCATCCTTAGTTTTTCAGTATGTAATGTCTTTTTTTTTTTTTTTTAACCTCTGGCTACTTACAAATTTTTCTCTTAATCACCAGGTTTAAGCAATTTGATTATGATGTGCTTTGGTTTAGTTTTCTTTATGTTTCATTTGCTGGGCTTTGTTGCATTGCTCCGATCTGTGGGTTTATAGTTTTCATCAAATTTGGAAAAATTTCAACCATTATTTCTTTAAATCTTTTATCAATCCTGCTCTCTGTTCCTTAAAGGATTTTAGTTACACATATATTTGGCCTCTTGAAGTTTTCCCACAGTTCACTGATGCTCGGTTCATTTTTCTTAATCCATTTTTTTCTTGCTGTGTTTCATTTTGGGCAATTTCTTTAACTGTCTTCAAAATCACTATTTTTTTTTCCCTTCCGTAACATTCAATCTATCGTTAATTCTATTCAGTATGTTTTTCATCTTAGACATTGTGGTTTTCATCTTTAGAAGTTTGATTTTGGATCTTTTTTACATCTTATATGTCTCTATTTAACATGTTCAAGCTTTAGCTTCTTGAACTTATGGTATACAATATAATAGCTGTTTTTATATACTTTATTTATTATGCACTAATGACTTTCTCCTTATTGAGTGCTGCATTTTCCTTTTTCTTTGCATACCTGGTAATTTTAATTAGATGCCAAGCATTGTGACCTGTTGGGGTAAAATCCTTTTGTATTACTAAAATTATTCTTGAGATTACTTCTGGGACATGGTCAAGCTACTTGGAAAGAGTGTGATTTTTTTAGGTCTTGATATTAAGCTTCATGGGGCAGAAGAAGAGTAGCGTTTAGTGTAGGGTTACGTCTCCCCACTACTGAGATGAGATCTTTCATAGTACTCTGACTGATGGCCCATGAGCTACGGTGTTTTGTACTGTGGTTGTTGGGAAGAGGCACTATGCTAAGCTCTGTAAAGCTCCAGGTGCTATTCTTTCTAATCTTTGGGGTTCTTTCCTGGCCTTGGGTAGTTTTCTCACACACATGTGCTGATCAGTACTCAACTGAGTACTAGAGAGAACTCTGACTTTCCAGATGTAGCTCTCTCCTCTCTAGTTCTTTTCCCTGTGAATTCTAGCTACCTCGGCTTCCTTGGGCTCCCAGCTCAATCTCCCAACTCAAGATGACTGCTGGGCTCTTCCTGGGTCCCTGTCCCTTAGCTGTGGCCTAGAAATGCCCTCCAGTCAGTAATTTGGAGCAATCATCATAGCATCTCATTTGTTTTCCATCACTGTCCTCTATTACCTGATATCCAATGTCTGGAACATGTTTGTTTCTTATATTTTTGTCTGGTTTTAAGTTGCTTTCAGGTAGCAGGGTTAATCCAGTTCGTGCTACCTTGAAAGTATCAATAATCAGAATTTAATATTTAAAATAAAAGCAGTACTATTTAAAAATATTAAATACAAATATATCTGACAAAAGAAGCACAAGACCTGTATAGTGAAAACTATAAAATGTTCCTAAGAGGAAATTAAAGCATTTTTAAATGAATGGAGAGATACACCATCTTCATGTATAAGAATCACTATTGCTAAGATGACAATTCTGTCCAAATTGACATGTAGATTCAATAAAATCCTAATCAAAATCCTAGCAGCTATTTTTTGTTGAAATTACCAAACTGATTTTAAAATCCATATGAAAATACAAAGGACCTAATATACCCAAAACGATTTTGAAAACAAAAATCGAAGTTAGAGGGACCGGCCCCCGGTGGCTCAGGCGGTTAGAGCTCCGTGCTCCTAACGCTGAAGGCTGCCGGTTCGATTCCCACATGGGCCAGTGGGCTCTCAACCACAAGGTTGCTGGTTCAACTCCTCGACTCCCGCAAGATGATGGTGGGCAGCGCCCCCTGCAACTAAGATTGAACACAGCACCTTGAGCTGAGCTGCCGCTGAGCTCCCAGATGGCTCAGTTGGTTGGAGTGCGTCCTCTCAACCACAAGGTTGCCAGTTTGACTCCCTCAAGGGATGGTGGGCTGCGCCCCCTGCAACTAGCAACGGCAACTGGACCTGGAGCTGAGCTGCACCCTCCACAACTAAGACTGAAAGGACAACAACTTGACTTGGGGAAAAAGTCCCGGAAGTACACACTGTTCCCCAATAAAGTCCTGTTCCCCTTCCCCAATAAAAAATCTTTTTAAAAAAAATAAAAGTTGGAGGACTTACACTACCTGTCCTCAAGACTCATTACAAAGCTACAGTAATTAAGGCAGTGTGGCATTGCCCTCAAGAGAGGCAAATATATCAATGAAACAGAACAGAGAGTTCAGAAATAGACCCACAAATAAGTGGTCGATTGACTTGTGACAAATGTTCCCAGATAATTCAATAGGGAAACAAGATTCTGTTCAACAAATGGTGCTAGGACAATTGGATATCTATATAAAGAAGAAGAAGAAGAGGAGGGAGAGGAGGAGGAGGAGGAGGAGAAGTAATGAGGGAGGCAGAGGGGTGAGAGGGGGGAAGGGGAAGAGAAAAAGGAGAAGAAGAACTTTAATCCATACCTTGTACCATATATAAAAAATTAACTCAAAGTGCATCATAGACCTAAATGTAAAACCTAATACTATAAAACTTTAGAAGAAAACAAGAGGAAATCTTTGTAACCCTGGATTAGGCAAAGATTTTTTTAGATACACACCAAAACTACAATTGATACAAGAAAAAAACTGATAAATTGGACTTTATCAACGTAAGAACTTCTGCTCTTTGAAAGGCACTAGTAAGAGGATGAAAAAATAAGCTACAGACGGGGAGAAAATACTTGCAAATCAGGTATTTGATAAAGGACTTGTACCCAGAACTCTCAAAACTCAATAATGCAAAAATAAACAACTCAATTTTTTAAAATGGGCAAGTGATTTGAAGAAAACACTTCACGAAAGAAGATATACAGATAGCAAATAAGCCAATGAAAAGATGCCCAATATCATTAGTCATTAGGGAAATGTAAATTAGTATCACTGCACACGTTCGAATGTCTAAAACCAAAAAGCCTGGTAATACCAAATGTTGGCAAAGACATGGAACAACGAATTCTTACACTGCTGGTTGGAAGAAAAATGGTAGAACCACTTTGCAAAACAGTTTAGCCATTTCTTTAAAAAGCTAAACATGCATCTACTATACGACCCAGCCTCCCATTCCTAGGTATTTACCCAAGAAGAATGAAAGCTTATGTTCATACAAGGACTTGTGTGTGAATGTTCATAGCAGCTTTATTTATAATAGTAAAACACTGGAAGCATCCCAAATGCCCACCAACAGGTGGATGGACAAGCAAATTGTGGAACATCCATTCAATGGAAAACTAGTCAGCCATAAAAAGGAATGGACAATTAAAATATGTACACTATGCATGAATCTCAAATAATTATGCTAGTGAAAGAAGCCTTATAGCCCAGAATACATCCTGTCTGACTCCATTTATATAAAATTCTTGAAAATGCGAACTAATGGGTAGTAACCTAAAGCGATCCCTGATTGCCTAGGGACTGAGGTGGGTGGGTAGGAGAGGGGAAGAGAGGGAAGGATTACAGAGTGGCAGAAGAAACTTGGCAATGACGGCCACGTTCATTTTCTTGATTATGGTGATGGTTTCATGAGCATAAACATATGTCAAAACTTATCATGTTGTACACTGTAAATACATGCAATTTATTGTATGTCAACCACATCTTAACAGAGCTGTTTTTAAAACACGTAAAAAAGAAACCGATAAATCTGACCTGGACTCTGCTTCTAGCAGCCTCCTGGGGAGGGGGAGGAGGGCTGTGCATTGTAACCTAATCAAACCCTAGGCTGGAAGGGCGGAGTGTGGGCACAGAGCTCGGTGAGAAGAACGCTGGAGGCACAACCTTCCGAGTTCCTGAAGTCACCCCCCACACATGGGAGGCTGGCTCTCCCTTATCTCGCATGGGCCTTCTGTCTCCAACATTCTTTCATCCTAAGACGTTTCCAGCCCAAAAGAGACTTCCTGAAATTAGGCCGGACAGACTGAGGAGGCAAGAATGGTATTAGAGCCCCAACTCTGGGGCCGGGCTCTCTGCACACATTAGTGTATTTAACACTCCTGTCACCCCATTATGAGCTCTTAGTGTGGTCTGTGGTCACACTTTACTAATGAAGAAACCGAGGCTGACAAAGGTGACACACTGCTCCAAGGACAACAGCTGACTGAGCCTCCCAGCCTCAGCACGGCCCTGGGGGTGTTCACACCAGTGGGGAGCGGCAGTTTTAAGCCTCTTCTCACTCTTATTTTGGATGCCACCCCACTCCATATAAGGCATATAAAACCCACAGATCCTCCAGTAAATGATTTTTTACTGGGATTATTCATCGTACTGCAGGGTCCTTGTCTTTGGGAGCCAAGACATGTGTTTTTCCCCAGTTTCAAACATTTTCTTAAACTCTAAGTTCTAATGGCAAAAGAGCCTTCTTTGTTGAGGGTCTTTTCTGGGGGTGTGATGGGCGTCCTGGCTGTGTGGGCAAGGATGTGAAGATCCTGTAAGAGGCCCTGGGCTCAAATACAGGCAGTGGGGCGCAGCACCGCGGGGCAGCTTAGCTTGGCCCACACTCGAGCCGGAGCGGTCTGGGGCATGTCCTGGCTGCACCGCCATCCTGTGTCACCTTCACACAGTCTCCTGACCTCTCTGAGCCTCCGCGTCTTCTTCTCTGACGTTGGGACCTGAACACCTACCTGACAGGCTCGGTGACTAAAGCATCTTTGGTTGCGTGGTGTTTACGTTCCTTTGCTGTGCAGAGACACGTGAAGACTCAAGAACTAATGTCTGAATGGGTGCCAGAAATCCCGTCCTGTTGGCCATTTCAGCGCCCCGCTGGACTGGGGCTGTTTTCCTTTGGAGTCATCTTACCTTATCAAGTCACAAGTCCCTGAGTCACCCCCAGCCCTGGTGCCAGCTCCCAGGCTGTCCCCGCCACACTTCCTGTGGCCCTCCTCCACCCGTCCCACATTGTTCCCTGCCCCACGACGACGTTCAGGGACGTTTTGTCTCACTGGGTCTGGCGACTGTGAGCCGCTGGGAACAGGAACTGCTGGATAGAGGCCCCTGGTCATTTCCAGGAAGTCCATGTGGAATGGAAGGGAACGTGTCAAGCAGCAGGCCTGTCTGCACGGCCTGGATTCCAGCTTCCAGCCACTCACCGCCTGTTACCTCCACCCCCACCGCCTGTGACAGAGGGCAGTAACAAGGTCAGAACAAAAGACACCAGCCCGACATTGGGCCTCCGTTTGCCTTTCATAGTCACAATGTTCACCCACCATTCTAGCAGGGTCCTGGATGTTCCATTAAAGGTTCTGGATATGGGGTGGGCCAGGGGCCTGAGGGCCAGGGGCCAAGCAGCCTGAGCAGTGGAGTGGGGAGGGGAGCATTGGCATCGGTTATTTCCAACACATATAGAAGTGCAGCAATAGTTTAACCGCTGGTATGGTCATGCTCATGCATGCCAACTGAAGGTCAGCCCTGCAGGGTCAGCCCTCTCTACTTACTCAGGAGACACCCCTTCCAGGAAGCCCTACCTGACACCACCAGCCAATATTAGGGGCCCTTTCCATTGGCTGTGATTACCCCCATCATACCACTTGTCAGACCATGATCCCCAATACCTGTTGCCTTATCGGTCTGTCCCTTGAGATATTCTGGGAAGAGGGATTCAGGCTGTCTTTTCCATCTCTATCTCCATGAAAAGGGCTGTGCTTTTTTGTTAAATGAATAAAAGGTATTTATAGGTTCAGAACCAGTCCGGCTGGGTTCAAATCTCTGCCTCCCTTCTCATAGTTATGAGATCTTAATATGTTTGTGAACCCACTGTACCTCAGTTTCCAACTCTGATGAATGGGTTAATAATGGCTGCCTAAAGCATTAGCTAGAACCATTTGGGCTGTGTCTTCCTTCTTTTTTCACTAACCCTTCGATGAAGCTTGAGCCACCACCTGCCACAGACCCAGACAGAGGGGTAGCTTCTGGTTGGAAAGGGGAAAGATCTCCTGAAAGACCTCACCTGAACTTGGCTGCTGCCCAGCCCCTCCTAACTCTGCTAAATGCAAGGCCCATCGCACCTGGTGAACTCCCAGGCCTTGAAATGTGTGCATTGACATATGTGCTACATATGAAAGGGTCACTGTTATCTTAATGGGAACAACTTACTCTTACAAAGGGCTTTGGGAGTCCCACACCTGGTCTTAATTAACCTCCCTGTGAAGAGCACCCTGTAATACCAATAACAGGAGCTTCCCTTTGTACAGATGAGAAAACTAAGGTTCCAAGAGTCCCACAGCATGCTCGCTCATGGTGGGGTTTCAGGCAGCCCTCAGTGGGCTGGAAGAGGAAACTGAGGGAGGGCAAAGGGGCTTTCCCCGGGCTTTTGAAACCTGATCCCACAGATGATCAGGCCCCTCTTACCTACAAGTTAGACCTAGAGAAGCAAACCAACCCTGCGCCCTTGTTGACTCCCTGGACAGGGGGGATCCAGGGAGAAATGGCCCAGGGAGTGTACGGAGCTGACTCTCCACCCTGCGTTTGTATAAGTTCAGGCAGGAGAAAAGGCTGGGAGAAAATCTGCTACTAATAAGGAAATCAATTAGTTGGTGTGCGTGTCACGAAATGCTTCAATAAAGATCTGCCTTTCGGGTTTTTTTCCTCGCCCTTTAATTTTTCCCCCCAAAGAGACCTGGCTGGGGCCAGAAGGCGTTTCCAGCCTCCTCCTGTAAGAGGGTGGCTACGACGCGGCTGTGTCTGGAGCTGATTACCTGCCAGAGGGTATGCTCCACTGCCCTGCTGGCATCGTGGGCAGCCACGGGGTCCCCTCTTCTGCCTGGCATGGCCACACCCATGGGGGGGCTCAAGGAGCAAGAGGCTGTCCACCCCAGGTCCCCATCAATCAGGCTGAGAAGGAGGCCTCCTGGTCCTCCAACACACACAATGACACACATACAACAGTCACTCCAAATCACACGCCTGCGCAATCACACACACGTCCACAAACACGCACATAATCTCTCCTCATAACATGCTCACAGGCAGCCCAAATTGCCCACAGACCCATATAACCCACATACATGCACACATACAATTACACACTCACACTCACCCCCGAACATACATATACACAATCACCCTTCTCCATAGACACATATAATCACACGTACACTCCAATCGTACACACTCACATATACAAATCACCCATGTATAATCTACACACACTCTCACGCAATTAATTATACCACATACTCACCATCCCCCACATAGAATCACACACTTAATCATACAGTCACTCACATAATCACACACACACACACACACACACACACACACACACACCTAATTTTCTACGATTGCACACACAATCACACACATATACTTAAGATGGGAACCCAAGAATATCTGAGATAGGATGGATCTTCAAAATCTTCAATTCTAACCCTTCCTCACATTATCCGTGGGGAAAGTGAGGCCCAGAAAGAAGACATGAATTGCACAAAAGACACTTCTCTATCCCTACCCACCCAGTTAAAGATGTCTTGGGGGGGCCGGCCCGGTGGCTCAGGGGGTTGGAGCTCCATGCTCCTAACTCTGAAGGCTGACGGTTCGATTCCCACATGGGCCAGTGGGCTCTCAACCACAATGCTGCCCGTTCAACTCCTCGAATCCCGCAAGGGATGGTGGGCATCGCCCCCTGCAACTAAGATTGAACACGGCACCTTGAACTGAGCTGCCACTGAGCTCCCGGATGTGGCTCAGTTGGTTGGAGCGCGTCCTCTCAACCACAAGTTGCCTGTTCCACTCCCGCAAGGGATGGTGGGCTCGCCCCCTGCAACTAGCCACGATAACTGGACCTGGAGCTGAGCTGCACCCTCCACAACTAAGACTGAAACGACAACAACCTGACTGGAAAAAAGTCCTGGAAGCATACACTGTTCCCCAATAAAGTCCTGTTCCCCTTCCCCAATAAAAAACTCTTTTAAAAAAAAAAAAAAAAAAGATGTCTTGGGATGAGAAATATTGACCGGGGGATCTGGGAATGAGAGGTGGGCAAAAGGAACTCATCTGGAGCCCAGCCCCCAAAGAACTTCAGCCAAATCTTCTAATGAGGAAATGCAGAAATAACAACCAGGAAGGACTCCACAAAACCCCACAGTCTACGTGCAGAAACTAGGGCCTTATTGGGGATCAGGCTTCCTGAAACATTGGTTGGCAACCAAGCTCTGCCAAACTTGGTTGCTGGGTGACCTAGGGCAAGATACTTCATCTCTCTGAGCCTCAGTTTTCTCAACTATAAAATGGGAATAAAACTGATCTCATGGGATCATGGGGAGGGAGAACAAGTTCATGTCTCCTGAGCATTCAGCACTGTGCCTAGCAGGCAGCAGGTATTCAACCAATCCTACTTCCTTTTCCCTCTGTCCCTTACTGAGGCCACAGTTTTGCTGTGTGACCTGGGTGAGTGCCTTCCCTCTCCAGGCTCTGGTCTCCCCAGTTAAATAGATCTCTAATGTCAAATGGCAATGAGCTTCTTGGCTGAGAGCTGGAGAACAGAGTGGGCCCAGGTGATAACCAAGATAATGGCCTAGAACTTGCCCCTGAGATTCTGGGCCTTTAGGTTCGAGGGGAGCAGGGCTATTGCCCCTCAGAGAGAAGGCTTTGAGGGGAACTCAGCCTTTGTCAGCCCCAGCCTGGTGAGGCTGGTATTTGAAATATTCTTCTGAGCGGTTGAGAGTCGCTGGGAGGTCTCAGGGCAAGCTGGGAGGAGGGATGGGGTTGCCTAGGAAACCATGTGTTTTCACTTTTCTGAGAGAGGGGGAGCCTGAAGAGGAAGGGCCTGGGGTGCATACAAGTGGAGGGGAGTAGGGGGGAATGTGTGTCCTTGGGGGGCAAGCTGAGGGGGAAGGGAGGAAGCCAGTCGGGAAGGGGCTCAGTGTGAAGCTTGAGAGAAAAGTGACTGAGGACAAACGGCAGACCGAGAACCACCAAAATGCTTGCCAAAACTACAGATTCCCAGGCCCTGCCAGGGACCCACGAAGTGGGCAGGAGGCTGGACAGGGGAATGAAAATCTGTTATTAACCAGCTCCTGGCCTGGGAACATGGGGAGGACAACAGGGGTATCAAATCAAGGAGAAGAAAACAGGCCAATCCTGGCCCCTCTTGGGACATGGGTGTCTTCACCCATAAAAGTAGGGCTAGAGGAGGGTGGAGCAAATGGCACCAAAGGCCTCTCTGCACGTCCAATCCCTGGAGGCTGTGTCAGCAGCCTGGGCTTTCTGCAACCGGCGGAACTGGACTCAAATTCAAGTTCTCCCAGTTACTGACATAATCTTGGACAAGTCGTTTCCCTGAGCCTCAGTTTGCTTGACTGCAAGATGGGTATAACACCTATTATAATTTATTTTATTAATGTGGTAGAGAGTAACATGTAATATGAAACCTGTTCTTCTGTCCTTGCCTTGGGGTATAAGAGCTTCTCAGTCTGGTCCCTGCTGAAATCATCTCCACCCCCCCACCCACCCCAGCCACCTTACATCCTCCTGCTATACCCCCGATACCTCACACGGGCGCCCAGGCCTTGCCTATGCTGGGCTGTCTGTCTTCTTCCTTGTAATCACGCAGACCAGCTCAAACATCCCACCCTGGCTGTTCCCTGGCTTCTCCTCCCCTGGGACTCCATAATGCCTGCTCCATTCTTGCCAAGCTCTTCACCACTGCCTCTCAGCTCAGCAGCCCCCTAGCTGACACATGGCACTGACAAAGGGAAGGGGGAACTGTTGGGTGGCTGCATGAGATCTGGGTCAAACTCACCGGCAGCTATCCCCTGCAGGACCGACCCGGCTTAGCGCCCCAAAGAGCACGTTATACTACTACGTCCCCCACCTGCAACTTCCTGGGTTACTTCAGACCACCTGCAGCTGGGAAGGAGGGGAGAGGCACCTTCTTGTCCTTTTTTCATGTGTAGGTTCTAGTTCCCCCCGCCCCCATCACCTAGGGGCTGAAGGTAATCTTTGGGTGGCACCTTACAGAGAAAAGAGGGGCGCTTTAAGCCGAGGTGAAGAGGGCATTCATTCTAAGCCACGGGAGCAACTTCAGCAAAGGTGGCCCATGTAGCTCAGGACAAAGAAGCACTTCTTGGGAAAGGGACTCAGCTGTCTCCAGCCCCATTGCAAAGGAACCCAACCATTTTTGCTGGATCAGGGTATGGGCCCCCACTGGAGGTTGGCACATTCTGGGGCTCAGCTAGCCCTGCCTCTTTGCCACCCAGGCTTTGGGAAAGGAAAAGCCTTCTAGATTCAGAATGGGGAAGATCTTGATGGGAGACTGGGAGAGGAGGTGGCTTTGGCCACTTGTGCCCTTCTCTGCGTCCCAAGTATCTCTTCTATAAAACAGGTATGGGACGATCTCCCACCAGGTCTCTCTGGGCTCCCAGTTGGCCAGTTCCTCCCATATCAGCTGCCAAGGGCTGGTTAGGGCCTCTCTGCCCCGGCCTTCACAGGCCGTCCACCCACCAGCAGCCCCACCTCTCCCACACCCTCCCCAGGCCCCGGGGGCTGGGAGCAAGTTAGGCGTCCTTCCTGCTCTGCGGGACACCCCCACCCCAGCTTTGCCCTGGGGGAGCCCGGAGGGACCAGCCCGCCAGCGTGGAGCCGGAGCGGAGCGGCAGCCGGGTGGGGGGAGAGGCCGGCCCGCCAGGGAGGCCGGCGGCGGGAGACAGCGCGGAGACAGGAGCGATAAGCCGGCGGCTCCCCGGGCGGCCCCTACGGGCCCTTCTGGGTCAGAAAAACCGAACTCAAACATCCGGCGCGGGGAGGAGTGGAGCGCCGAGGGAGAGGAGGGGGGCCCACTCAGGCGGGTGGGGTGCACGGGACTCCATGCAGGGTCTCACTCCGTTAGGACCCCGCCCCACATCCACCCCCACCCCCCTGCCTCCGGAAGGCTAAGGGTTGGGGAGGTAAACGGCCACTGTGCTCTACTAGGACAGGCTGTGGACCAGGGGCTAAGGTCCCTGCTCTCACCCTTGGGGACAGTGGGGTCCAGGAACTGGGGTGCGAAGGGCTCTCTAGGAACTTGGGAATGGAGCACTCTTACCACCAGACTGCCAGCAGGCTTTCCTCATCCCTGCAGAAGTCTTCCAGCCTCCCGATTGGGGTGCTTCCTGCTCTGGGGGACCACCCATCCTGACAGTGCATGGGCCCTGTCATGCAGGGGACCCTGCTCGCTGCACCATTTGTCGTGCGGGGCGGCCTGCGGGTGTAATGTGGGGTCTCTTCTCCTGCCCCCCACATAAGAACGCAGGACATGGTGAGGCCAAAAAGGAACACCCACGGAGCCATAAGTAGGGGAGTCATATCACTATATTCTCGCCGGCGGCATCCGCCTCTCTACAATCCGTTCTTGCTAGCCCCCATTCCCTTCTGCTAGAGTAGCCACAGCAGTTATATTAGTGGCCAATGGCTTACGGGTTACAGCTGACAGCCAACTAGCCACAGCTGATGGCCATCTGATCACAGTTGATGGCCATTTACTACCCAAGCCAGCACCTTTCTATGTGAGGCCGAGAGCCTGGAAACTGCTTTTTGGGTCTTTGTCCCCACACTCCACCTCTACAGGGTCTCACCTCACAATCTACGGGACAAGCGTCTTCCACAAGGGGCCCTGTGCGAGGAGCCTGGAGGTGAATGCAATATCCTGGACACAGGCTCTCTGGGCACAGCCAGGGTTTCTCAGGGCACCACCAGTACTTCTGGTCACAGCCAGACTTCCTGGGCTTCTTAGGGTACCACCTGTCTCCCCGGGCCTCTCAGGGCACCACCTCAGTACTTCTGGTCATAGCCAGACTTCCTGGGCTTCTTAGGGTACCACCAATCCCTCCGGGCACAGCCAAGGTTTCTCAGGGCACCACCAGTACTTCTGGGCACAGCCAGATTTCCTGGGCTTCTTAGGGTACCACCTGTCTCCCTGGGCACAGGCAGGGTTTCTCAGGGCACCACCCCAGTACTTCTGGGCACAGCCAGACTTCCTGGGCTTCTTAGATTACCACCTGTTTCCCTCGGCACAGCCAGGGCCTCTCAGGGCATTGCCACTCTCTCTGGGCACAGCCAGACTTCCTGGGCACAGCCAGGGCCTCTCAGGGCACTGCCACTCTCTCTGGGCCTCTCAGGGTACCGTGCTGGAACAACAGAGGCTCACAGTCAAGGTGCTTACATATTCTCAATGGCGGCTGGTCAAGACACAAAAGCAAATATCTGCCAGTTCCAATACATGGTGGTATGTGTGTGTTTTTTTGGTTTCTTTTTGTAGGGGAGTCATATCACTGTATTCTCGCCGGCGGCATCCACCTCTCTACAATCCGTTCTTGCTAGCCCCCATCTTTTTTCCTGCTAGCGTAGCCACAGCAGTTATATCAGTGGCCAATGGCTTACGGGTTACAGCTGACGGCCAACTAGCCACAGCTGATGGCCATCTGATCACAGTTGATGGCCATTTACTACCCGAGCCAGCACCTTTCTATGTGAGGCCAAGAGCCTGGAAACTGCTTTTTGGGGCTTTGTCCCCACAGGACCCAACCCCCAGCCCAACAGGAGCTGCACTTTAAGACTCGGGAAGTGGGTGAGGTCTGTTTACCAGCATTGACTGACCACATACATACCGTGTGCCTAACAATTATTATTATCCTTTAAAACACAAAGATCGAGAGAGGCTGGATTGGCTTGGCTTTGGCTTGGCTAAGGCCCCTGTCCCTTCCAAGTATCACACTCCCTCCTTTTACAGTTTCTCACTCAAAAGTCTCAATAGCCTGCACTTGCTCTATACACTTCCTTTAATCCCTTTGCGTCTGTGTTTTCATTCATTAATACTCACTCATTCCAATGCACGAGGCCCTTACTCCATGCCAGGCACTAAGCCTGGTGTGGCAACGTACGCAGGACACAGAACAGGCCCCTGCCCCGCACAATATTTCACAGTCGAAAGAGAAAGAAAAGGAGCACAATGAAAATCTTGTTGACAGTTGTGAGGAGCATTTCGCAGTGGGAACAGTGTGTACAAAAGAAGACAACTGGCCTCCTTTGGAGTGGGGCTGGGGTTCAGGGACCTTCCTTTAAAGGCAGTTTGCCCCGGGGATCTGACATCCTGGTAGACCCGAGTGAACGGGGTGAGGGGGTGGACTCTGGGGGTCTCCCATGTAGAGGTGCTGAAGCTGCAGGAGACCCCCGCAGGTAGGAGAAGCTTGAAGCAGGCACCTCGTTCAGAGCTGGGGCTGGAAATATGAATGGGCGTGGGGCAGATGCCAGAAGGCGTCCTGAGCGCTGATCCATGGTAAGAATGGTGGTGGGGTGACAAGAGAGTGTGAGAAACCTGGCTGCACCGTGACCTGGGTGTGTTTTAAGCCCCCCCCCCCTCACCCCTAGCCACTGTGCAGTGAATGGACTCAAGGGGTGAGGACAGAGCAGGGAGACCAGCCAGGAGGCTGTGGCAGATGCCCATGGAAGAGATGCCGGGGGCTTGCCCTCATCTGACCGCCTCATCGCTCCACGGAACTGCGTTTGACAGGCTCCTCGGTGCCTCTGTGCTGCTGGCCTGCTGGCTGCTCCCTCACTGAACTGCCCCTGTCCGCAGCACCCTGGGCCCAGGGGCTCCAGCACCTCCCACTTCCGCCTTCCCACCACTGTGCTCAGGCCCTTCCACTCCACCCCTGCTGTCAGGACACACTGCCTTCGGGCTCCCCTGACTCTCCAGATAGCCTCAGCCACACTCACAGGTCCAACCACTGCCTAGACACAAATGACTTTCAAACATTTTCCCCCTCTGCTGCAAATACCTTTGTCCACTGCATTCTGGACGTCCCACCTGGCTGTCCTTGGGTACCTGAAAGCATCTTGCCCCCAGAAGACACGTTTCGATCCCCCTGCATTCCCCCAGCCGGAAACTCAGAGCCATCTTCAACCTCTCCCACTCTGTCTCTCACACACCGGACCCCACCATGCCTCTTCACATCTCAAATTCATTTGCTCTTCTCCTTGCCCATAGCAACCGCTCTCACCTTCATGTCCTTCATGCTGCTTCTCTGACTCTCCGTCAGCCTCAGAAGAAGCCCAGGATTCCTGGTGCAGCTTCCATGACCTCCAAGGCCCAGGATTTACACTCTCATCTCCCAGCAGCCCTCCTGCCTCACTGCCATTCTTTAGACACACTCTTACACAGGTTATTTCTTCTGCCTGCTGATCTGTACACTCTGCTCAGAGACCCTCTCCTCCAGGAAACCTGCCCTGACTCCTGGTTCTGCTTGCTCCCTGTATTCCTCCCACTTGGCGTGGGTGATGGATGGGGAAGACAGACTTTGTCCTTCCTATATGGTCAGGACTAGCTGGAGAAGAGGTCTGACCTAACAGACCTAGTTCTAGGAGTCATGGCCACAAAAAGATGGGACATCAGAGACAGACAGGGAGTAAGTCCAGCTCCATTCTGGACCTGCAGGATGATGATAAGGGGAACCTATGGGACATTCCCATTGGCCCAGAGCCCTTCATACCAACTGGCAGAGGTGCTATGGGAGGCGTCAGGAAGGCAGCTCATGTTGCCCGTCCCCCGTCCTGAAAATCCCCTTACAGCTCCTCTGCCAGGATCAGCATTATCCTCCCATCCCCCTGATCAACTGCAAACTCTCCAAGAAGGGATGTACACATTGAACAGCCCTTCTTGCGAGATCCCCCTTAGAGATCAACCATCCAACCCTGATAAGCTGCGGGCAGTTTAGGGCTGTGTGATAGGAGGGTACTTATGTTTCAACACTCTCTGTACACAGAGCAGAACCCTGAGGAACTCCGTGTTCACAAACACACAGTGGAGGGATTACCTAGAGGGCTGTTTCCCAGAGTGGGTGGCCTGCTTTGCTCTGCCGACAGCTTGGCATATAAAGTTGCTTGAGATCCCTACTGCTGTAGAGACGTGGGCTAATCCGAGGGGCCTTCATCTCCACCTCAGCCCTGCGGCTGACAGAACACTCCTCAATGAGGCCATGACAGGACAGAAGTGTCTTCAGAGCTCACCTGCTACAGCCCGTCATCGACAGATGGAGAAACTGAGGCCCAGAGGGGGTCAGGGGCTTACTCGGGGCTACAGAGCAGGGCAATAGGCCAGACCACAAGTTCCCAGATACCAGGCCCGTGCTCTCCTGTTGCTTCGGCGCCTAGGCGTGGAAACATTCTGAATTTAGTGGGGGTGGTATTTTCAAAAGGCACCAGTGACTCTGCAGTTGGTTAAGTCGTGGGGAGGGAAGACTGAGGGGCCTCGCTTTAATAATTTTTGGAAGGGGGTTACTGCTGACAGAATGACACCGCTGGCTATGGGGAGGTTGTACAGAGGTCCCTAGAGACTCCTAGAGCTGCATAAATTCTCCGTGATTAGTTTAAAATCACTAAAACACACTTATACATACAAACTCAAACACCACTGCTGTTTTCATTTAGCTGATTTTACTATATGAGCATGCCATACTCATTGAAAAAAATTAGACAATACAGATAAACAAAAATCAAGCAACGTAATTCATCCACAAGTCTACCTCGAGCGACACAGAGGCAGTACTGCCAAGGAGTCGAGAGCACAAGCACAAGAGACTGCCTTGACCTGAATTCAGCCCTGACTGTCCTGCTTAGCGGCTGTGTGACCTTCAATAGGACGCTTAACTTCTCTGAGCCACAGTTTCCTCATTTATAAAATGGACACTAGTCTAGAAGTTATGGTGATATTCACTTAGTGTTTGGCCTCCCAGAAACCACCCCCATTTTCAAGGACAAATATAGAGAAAAAAAGTTCATAGAATTGAACCAAGTAACCTTTGCATTCCCACCCCACTCAGCTTCTGTGATTGTAGCATGTTGATGATGGACTCTGGGGCAGGGGCCTTTTTGCCTCCAGGCCTCAGTTTCCCTGCCTGTATTCTAGATTCAGGACCAAAACAGTTACTCTTAGGACTCATTTCTGTCTGTTGGCCAGGCCTGGTGGCCTCCGCCACTGGCTGGACCATCTCTGTGCCCTGATCCCTGGAGAGGTGCCGATGGCCAGGAGGCCGGCCCAGGCCGCTGGTGTCCCCAGCAGCGGAGTGCACTCAGAATCTCTAGACCACTGCAAGCCTTCCCCAGCCCACTTCCCTACAGCTCCTGTGAACATCCGCAAACTCAGCAGCGCTGTGTACCGCGGCAGGCCAACCACGCCAAATACATGGGTGCGTGCACTTCACGCAGCCTCCCGAGCTGAGCCACATCAAAGACCAACGACAGGCCAATCACACCAAGATGCTGAGTCACAGGCCTGTGGGGGAAGCATTCCAGACCACTGACCCTTAGGGGTGTAGAAGGAAATACTAGAGATTCATCCATTCAGCAACTCAGTTACTCATTCACTGCTTCTTTCATTCAACAAACTCACAGAGCATTGTCTAAATACCATGCATTGTGCTAATGCCGAGGATTCAGACGGAGCAAAACAGCCCCTGCTTTCAGGTTGCTTCTGGGCTGGCAAGGACATAATTCCCAAAGGTACCATCAAGATCCATGCACTGTGAGGGTGAGATCCAGAGGAAAGCATGAGCCCTTCTAATTTTTGAAATTCAGGAAGACTTACCAGACAGAAGACGTGGCCTTTGAAGCAGGCCTTGATGGTCCCTTGAAGGTAGGAGTGAGCCAGATAGAAAAGAGAGCTAAGATGTCCTGGCAGAGGGTCCAGAGTTAGTAAAGGCTGTGACTGGTGAGTTGATCATAGAAATCACAGAGTGAGCCCTGGAAAAAGCCAGAGATCAACTTGTCCCATCCCCTCATGTTACAGAAGGGAAGACTGTGGCCCAGGCAGAGCCCAAGTGTGGCTGGCATTGCCTTGCAGGAGGAGGGACCTGAACACTTTGCCACAGTTAATGTGAGTCAGCAGCTTAGCTGCCCAAAGGCTTGAAGTTCAGGGCAAAATGAAGACAGGTGTCCCAGGCAAAGCTTGTTTCTTCCCAAGGGACCTGCAAGGAGTCATTTGTGTCCTTGTGTTTTTATGGCCCACCTTTATTTGGTTAGTTATCATTACTAATGGAATAAGTAGCCAAGAACCTGAAGCTCTTTCTACTTTTAAGTAGCACGGAGAGCAGGATAAAATATGCCTGAGCTTCTGCAAGAGAGCTTCAGGGTAGATGTGAGGAAGAACTTTCTGAGGGTGGATGGGCCAAGTGGGGCACAGGAACAAAGGTCAGAGAAGAGGCCCCATAGGACCCAGTTGTCTCCCCACTCTGAGCTCCCTTTTCTATCGCACAGCGGTCCCTGCCCTGGTACCCCCAAGGGAACTATATGTCTGAGTCTCCTATGAGAAGGGCCCTGAGCTCTGGAGGCTCTTCTGGGGCCCAAAGTGGTTCATTTGGGAGTCTGACAAAGACTCCCGTCCCAGAAAAACTCTCCACCTGTCCAGATTTCACCTGCAGTTTCAGCAGTTCCTGGAGCCCCTGAGACCTGTCTGTGAACTCCAGGGGGTGGGAGGAGGCTCAGAAGACAGACAGGCCTGAGTTCCAAGACAGGCGCCACCTGTCACCAGATATGTGACCTTGAGTCACTTAACAGCTCTGGGCCTCAACTTCCCTGCTGTGAAAAGGCGGGAAAGACTATCCTTCCCACAGAGTTTGGCAGGAGATTGATTAATGCATATAAAGCAGCGAGCACAGTGCTGGGCACTGAGAGAGGGTGTGTATGCATGTCTTTCCCTCCCTCCTAAAGGGCAGGCTCATCAGAGATAGCGGGAGAGACAAATTAAACAGACAGAAACTTCTTTAAAAATTCTCTCCACAGTGGAAGACTGGGACTTTTGTTCACTTCTCAAGGCTTTTCAACCTTTCTACAAAGAACACACATTTTATATATGTGTATATGCATATATCCACACATATATAAAATGTGATTATAGGGGAGAAATTTGTCCAATGTGGGCGTATGGATAAGCTTGCCCTGTGGAGCTGCACAGGCCCCTAACCCTACCACCTCCCCACCATGGCACCTGTCCCACTCAGCCCTCAGGCACTCTTTTGTGTCTTTGTTCATGTGGTTTGCTCATCTGATACTTCCTTCTGCTCTTTTCTACCTAGGAAACTCCTAGCCAACCATCAAAACCCACCCCAAATGCCCCCTCCTGTCTGAGTCGGACAAGCTTGCCACCACACCGAGCCTGCCCACAGGAATTTGGTCTCCCCTCCAGCACAGATGTGTCGTATTATGCCCCCATTTGTTCTGGCTAGTTGTTGAAAGCTGGGACCAAGGTCCTCACATCCCACCTTGTACCCTGCGCCGAGTGGTAGTTTTGTGACCTGGGTAAATGTCAAAACCTAGGTGATCTCATCAACCCTTCTCAGGAGTTTCTGAGAAGGTGAGCAGATCATGATTCCGGATCTTACTGTAAACCCTGTGCTGGGCGGGGCCAGCCAGAGGAGCAAAGGAAAGGCGGTGCAGAGGGGTGAACTGAGCTCTAACTCAAGAGCAGTGACTCTCAACCTTTTATTCATTATTGCCCCCCACCCCCAGCCTTTGGAGACAGTGTTTTCTATTTGCTCCCCACCACAAAATTCCAACACCCCAGATACACTGTATGTCTGTCTAAGTACCGTACATATATCCATGATTTCAGATTTTTTCATGCATCTTCTCTGAACTGATTTTTGCCCCCTGGGGGGCAATATTACCCCGTGAGAATGGCTGCTCTAGGGTAGGGAATCATCCACATTAGCTCCACTAGCCTTCACACCAGCCTGTGAGGAAGGCACCATGAACCCCTTTGTACAGATGTTTAACCTGAGGCACAGCTGTTAGTTAACCGGCCCAGCCAGGACACAGATCCCTTGACTTGCCACTTGCCTTGGGGGAGACAACAGGCAGCTGCATGCTTATGGGAAAGAAGCCCTGAGCTGGGAGGCAGACCCTTCCCGCTTCCGGGCCTCAGTTTCCTTTCTCCTAAAGTGAGGAGGGGGCCTAAGTGTATCCTAAGTACCCCGAAGGCTTCAAGCTTCTGAAAGGAGTCTCTGGTGGCCTCCCCCATGCTGGGAGAGGGCCCGCCACTGACTGGAGCTGCTGGAGTCAGGTGGAGGGAGGGGATGGCTGAGCTGCCAGCCCCAGAGACTGAGACGTCTGCTCCCAGCTGGCGGCCTCCCAGGGGTGCTCGGCTGGGAGCCTGGCTGGCCCCAGCTTTCCCCAGGGCCTGATAAACCAGAAAAAAAGAAAGCACACTGTGAAGGGAAGGAAGCACCAGCAGACAAAGGAGGGAAGGGCACGCTGATTCCATCAGCTCCAAGCCCTCAGCCACCCTGGAGGGCTGGGCAGGGCAGGACGTGCAGACGGGTGGCCTGGGGAGCTGGCGGCAGGATGCTGGGAGCCGGCTGCCCAGTGATCACTGTGCCTGCCTAGCCTGGTGCCCAGGCTGCCTGGGGTGGGGACGGGGACCGGCCAATGGAGACAGGCTTCAGCACACTGGCCCTGAAGCCTCTCCAGAGCCTCCCCACAATTATTCCCATACAGTGGTGTCTTTGAGCCTCTTATGGGGCCAAAGCACACAGCTAGTCAGGGGCAAAGCCAGGTTGGGGCCTGGGTCTTTGGCTTCAAACTCCAGGCTCTCTTCTACCCCATATCTCACCGTGTCTACCAAAACCTGATTCTGTCATCTGAGGAGGCAGGGAACCGCTCAGAACATAGAAATTCAATCGACCCAGCTCATGATGTACCGGGCATTGACTTCATCTTCTCAAGGGCCCTATGAGGTCGGCTGTGTTATCATTTCTACTTTATAGAGGAGGTAACTGAGACCTAGAGAGGTGAAAAAACATGCCCAAGGAACTGGGGTTGGAATCAGAGCCCATGTTCCTAACAGCTGGGCCTTTGCAAGGGCCTCCAGGGCATCCAGCTTTCCCCTTGTCGGGGGTAGGGGCTCCAGGGAGGGGGCAGGAAGCCTCTCAGACTCCTGTCCCAGAGTTCCGGGGCCTTCTGTGAGGGCTGAAGAATGGGGAAGAACAGCTAGACTTTTTTTCTAAATTAGGAACCAGAAAAGATACTCTAAACTTGCAAACAGAAAAAAAAAAAAAAAAAGGAGTGAAGCGTAGCTTGGCTCTGGCCCTTCCTTGGGGTCCCAGTGGGATGGGTGGACTGGGAATCTGCAGGTGGGGGTTCAGTGCCCAGCTCTGCCACTACATCCAGCTGTTCCATCTACCTCTCACCGGGCTGCTGAGAGGAGCAGAGAGAATCTGGTCAGAGGCTCTCCGCAAAGGTGAGCTGAGAGGATGTGAGATGGGCTTGAGAGGTATCCCACTGAAGCGTCCCCGCTTCTCAGTCAATGGTCCCCGGGCTAGCGGGACCCCAGGATGGATCAGACCTGACGCCTCCGCTCTAGAAGCTCACAGCCAGTGAGGAGCCCTCACGCACATTCTCCCACCAGCAGATACTAACAACCAGACCACCATTCACTCAACAGCCCTACGAGACAGATATTCTCTCCATTTGACGGGCGAGCACACTGAGGCTTGGAGAGTGAAGGACCTTCCCGACGCCTCACTTCAAGCCTGAAGCCTTCACAGTGTTTCTCGTGGGGGTGGGAAGTACTGAAGGGCTTTAGAGAAGGGAGGCTGATGAGGAGGTGGCTCTGGCTCTGGACCTCAGAGGCCGAGCACAGCTTACCCCCTGCTTGTTATCTGTCCCCTGTCTTCCCACAACCACCCCACCTGGAGTCCCAAAGAGCATCTCACCAAGAGCTAAAATCACAGCTCATCAGGCTGGAAGGCCCTCAGGGGCCAGCTGACTCGTTTTCAGCCACCTTCCTGTGAGAAAACAGGCTCAGTGAGCCACGTGATGTGCCCAAGCTCACACAGCATGAGAGGGAAAGCCAACGTGCGAGCCCAGGTCTCCTGACTCCCGGTGCAGTGCTCTCTCCCAGGTAGGTAGCACGTGCAGCGTTCTCAGTTCACTGGGGTGACTCATTCACCCTATTCAAAATGGCTGAATCTCCTTCCTGAGGTGTGCTGGGCTCAAAGCAGAGTGCTGCAGGGAGCCGGAGACCCTCGGCTTGGGCCAGAGTGGAGGAGGGGCCATAGGTGAGAAGGGGGAGGCAGGGCTAAGGGACCCTGGATATTACAGCCAGGGAAAAAGTGATGGCTCCGCCCTCCTTCCCTGCTACCCAAGTACCCCAGCCAGGGCATTGGGCAGAAAGGACCCCTCACTCACCCAGGCACAGGGGTACTGAAAACGCGGCTAGTGCTAAGCCTGGGTGACCTAAACTACCAAAAATAGGGGCTTGAGGGGGGATCGAAAACACAAAACAAACACATAACCGCCCCCAAAGGAAAAGTCCAGAGTTTGAATTTTAAACAGGAAGAACTAGGCGTCAGACTCGGAGAAAGATAACAGGGCCCAGCTGAGCAAAGAAACAACAGAAAAAGAACTGAGGAACGCTGGAGGTGGGGGAGGGTGTTCCTGCCCGGAGCCTGAGACCTTCCCAGCTCTCCCTGGTCCCCAGGGAGCAGAGGTGCTGGGGTGCCAGCGGCCACACAGTGACAAGGGCCCCGGCTCACCCGAGGCACTGTGGAAGACCTTTGGAGAGTACCAGGGAATGCAGGAAAGAGCCTGGGTTGGGGGCCAGGCAGACCAAGGCTGGAATCCTTGGGCAGGTGACTTTCTGAGCCTCTGTTTCCCTGTCTGAAAAAGGTGACTAAGAAGATCTACCTTGAAGTGTGGAGAGGACCAAGGGAGACAGGAAT
This sequence comes from Rhinolophus hipposideros, assembly GCF_964194185.1. Taxonomy (NCBI): domain Eukaryota; kingdom Metazoa; phylum Chordata; class Mammalia; order Chiroptera; family Rhinolophidae; genus Rhinolophus; species Rhinolophus hipposideros. The sequence goes on along the minus strand of NC_138051.1, from coordinate 58,027,860 downwards.
GGCCAGTGCTGGGCCATTGTATGAACCACAGAAGAGCTGATTTTTATTATCCCGGAGACCCCGAGGTCCACAGGCCCAGTGAGTACGGCCTCCCTGCTCTTCTGGAAGCACTGCGGGCACATGGGTTCGCGCCTTTGACAGGTCCTGGCAGCCTGGTGAATCAAAGACGGTCCTTCTAACACCAGACAGGCAACATCTAGCCCATGAGTCTGCCCAGGCTGCCATAAAACAGAGAACCACAGGCTGGCTGGCGCACCCCAGAAGTTCATTTCTCACAGCTCTGGAGACTGGAAGTCTGAGATCAGGTGTCGGCAGGCTTGGTTCCTTCGGAGGCCTCTCTCCTTGGCTTGTAAAGGCCACCTTCTCCCTGTGTTTCCACATCATCTCCCCTCTGCATAGATCTGTCTCCTAATCCCCTCCTCTGATAAAGACACCAGTCATATTGGATTAGGAACCATCCCAATGACCATGTTTTAACTTGGTTACCTTTCAAAGACCCTATCTCCAAATCTAGTCACATTCGGAGGTGCTGGGAGTTAGGACTTCGGCATATGAATTTTGGTGGGGACACAATTCAGCCTGTAACACCCGCCAAGCCCCCTCTACCAAGCTTCCCCATTCAGGGCTCCATCCCAGAATCTTCCAGAAGGAGAAATAACCGTCCTGAAGTCCAACTCAAGTTTTTCAAGACAGGGTAAGTGATCATCCTAGGTGACACACAAAGAAAAATACCCATAAAATCTAGGCTCCTGGAGGAAAACACAATCCAGAGAGAAGAGAATCCAAAGAGAACAGTCTTGAGTCCCTCAGCCAAGGGCATCTTGAAGGTGACATCCTCATGTCTGTGTGCTCTGCCAGCTCAGAAAATTTGGGGATTGAAGACTTTGATGAGGGTAGGGAGGGCGACACAAGTCTGCCTGCAACTTTCCCAGAGTGCCAGGGAGAAACTAGCTAGTGTTTATGAGCACCTACTGTGTGCGGGCACTGTTCAAAGCACTTCACATGTATTAACTTGTCTAAGCCGCACAACAATCCTATGATATATGTGACAATTTGTACAGCCACTTTAGACAAGGGGAAACTGAGGCACAGAGAAGTTAGGCCACTTGCCCATGGCCACACATCTGACAATGACTGAGCGTGGCATTGCGAGGATTCAATCCCAGCGATCCTGCTTTCCAGGGACTGTGCTCTCCTCAGTAATGCTTCACTGCAGGTGAAGTGGCACGAGACAAACCCTGGGCTGGTTGTCTGGCCTGGCACTTCTAGCACTTGCAGTGGGACCTTGGCCTCCAGTGTCCCCACCTGCCACAGGAAACGTAAGAGCAGGTGACCCTTGAGTCCAAGGCAAGCTACCCCTTCCCTCTTTCTTGTCCCTTTGAGGCTTCCCTCAGGAGCAGAAGAGCCGTCTCTGGCCTCACTGCTGTGGAACAAAGTTGCGTCTCAGGGACTAAGGGTCTGGAGGGCAGAGCAGGGAACGAGACAAGCCCTCAGCCGTGTTTGCCTCTGTGTAGCCTTCACAGCTGCTCTGCCCACGCGGGGTGGCCCCGGCTCAGCAAGGAGGTAAAGTCTATTTGGGGGAAACCAGCCCCAAAATAGAGGCCCCATGAGCAAGGAGAGGAGGTCCTGGGTGTAGTTGGGTCTGTGCCTGGCTCCTGCAGAGGTGGCCCTTCTCCTGCCTCAGCCACTGTGCGAGTCCCCCCTCCACCTCCAGAAGGTCCCCGGCCTCTCACTCCACTCCCAGCCTCCCCCACCCAGGGCAGAGGCCTGGAGGTAGGAAGCTCGGGGTATTACAGCGTCTGTCACTTACCCCCTTGGACCTCACCAAACCAGTGCACCCATCCTAACTTCTCCACAGCTACGAGGGGGAAAGGGTGCTGTAGATGGATACTTGCGGACAAGGTGAAATGTTATGGCAATATTGGTAAGTGAAAAAAAGGGGAAAACTTTAGAAAACGATATATAAAATATTGTTCTATAGTCTTTAACACACATAAACACAGAGATATTTTGAAACACGTGCATAGAAAAAAAAATCTCCACCAAAATGTTACCAGTGGTTTCCCTGGGAACGGGCACTATGGACTTACTTTCTCTCTCTCTCTCTCTCTCTCTCTCTCTCTCTCTCTCTCTCTTTCTTTCTTTCTTCCTCTTTCTTTCTTTCCTTCCTTCCTTCCTTCCTTCCTTCCTTCCTTCCTTCCTTCCTTCCTTCCTTCCTTTCTGTTTTTTCTATTTCCTTACACTTGTGATAAAGTCTGTTTTGGAAACCATAAAAAGACAAATTAACTATATAAGCAAACATGAGAAATAGAGTAGTAATGTTAAAAACGCGCACAGAGTTTGGACACCTCCCGCAATAACCTCACTCCTTAGATGATTGTAATCCTTCTCCCCCCGCCGGCCCTCTGTTTTTCCTAAGTTCTCTTCATAAACCTCACACATGCCCTTCTTTTTATAATTTCAAAGAAATATCACATCCATTACACATATCAGTCCTCAGGGGATGAGTGAGGCCAATGATTGCCATGAACACAGTACGCAGATGAGGAAACGAGGCCCAAGGAAGAGCTGTGACTTGTTCCAAAGTCATCTTGCAAGTGAGAGGCAGAATGGGCTTTACCCCCCGCCTCTGGGCCCTCCGGTCTGGGGGTACCCTCAGGGACTTGGGGGACCTGAGCCAGAGCTTTGGAAGTCAGGGGGCTGAGAGCAGAAAATGTTGGTCTGAACACTTCTGGACCCAAAGGAATCACTACTGTGTTTTTTTGTTTTTGTTTTGAGGACCACAAGAGACTTACAGGCAAAAAAGGCCCAGTTGAGACAAAATGAAAAAATAAAGTGTGATTTAAGCAAAGAAAATGTGTTGGGGTGTGAAGTTGAAAGGAATAAAGAAGACTACAAAATCAAGCAAGAGCGAGTCAGTTAGGAAAATTAATTTACATTAAGGAGTTTGGATTTCATCCAAAGGCTGGTGGTTCACCTTTAGCAGGGAAGTTGCATGACCAGTTTTGGCTTTTAGGAGGGTCGGTCTGTCCAGAAGGTAGACAGCAATTGGGGGCATGGAGAACAGGTAGGAGGGTATTGCCTTACACCCGGTGAAAGATGATGATGGTGTGAAACAAGGTTATTGCAGTGCTAATGGGGGCGAATGAATGATTGGACAGCCCAGGGTAAGTGACAGAAAAGGTAGTATCAAGGTTGACATTTAGGTTGCTGGCTTCAGCAGCTGGCTAGATGGTGGTGTGATTCAGTGAGCTAGCTGGATACAGTATGTGGTGAGTTGTTTTGTACATATGGAGTTTGAGGTTCCTGTAAACCAAGTCCAAATGGCCACCATGCAGGTGGAGACACGGGTTTGTGGCTCCGAGCCAGAGATCCCTACCTGGGACTCAGCAGCAGTGGGGTAGTGGTCAGAGACATGGGAGCGAGTTAACACAAGGAAAACTGGGAGAGGACATTACATGGAATATGAATCGCCAACTTGCTCTGAAGCTTTCCGCCTAGGTTTCTCCAACTGCAAAAGAGCAAGCAGTTCCTTGCAGGAAGAACAAGCTTCTCCTCTCCATCCTAAGTTGGCTGGAGGGACCCCACCTCCTGGAATATGGTCTGGGGCTCAGCCACATCCTGTTCTCTATCCTGTGCCTTAGGCCTGGCCCTCAGAGCCGTCCTTCCCTGCCCCTCTTCTTGGCTCCCCCACACTCCCCACAGGGCCCTGGCTCCTTCATGGAGGTGCTCAGGCAATTGCCCTGACTGAACTGGAAAGGCGGGGAGGGCAGTGGGCACAGCGCTGGCCCAGGTACCAGGCTCTGCCCGTCCTGGCTTACCATGTGACCCAGCGCAGCCAGCCAGTCCACCTCTCGCGGCCTCTGCTTGAGAGTGAAAGATGCCCCTCTCTGGTGCCTGCAGAACGAGCACTAACTGAGCACAGAGCTTGCTAAAAGATGTTCAAGCTAAGCACTAGCAGCACCACGGCTGCACTGTGGACACAGTGGGTCTCCAGGCAGGTCACTGGCCCGCGTCTGGAAAAGAGCTCTTCGCCTGCACGTAGAGGCACAACGCACCACTGAACAGCGGGGATGGGACTTCACTTTCCTGGGCCTCGGGATTCCTCCACGTGAAATGGGACGTGAGTGGACAGGGCCCTGCATGGCCAGTTTTTAAAAACCAACCACGACAAGAACAACAGTTTCTCTGGCTCTGCTTCTGGCCTGGGGGATAGAAAGCCAAGAATAGCAGTGGACTTCCATGGGCCCAGGACTTTACAGGTTATACCATATTCCAAAACACCCAATGTATTTGCTGCCTTCCCAAACATGGTAAAGGGTGGATGCTTCTGGTGAGCAGATCTAGAGAGGGCAAGTTTCAAGCAGGGAGGGGTCAGGGCCGTATGGGAGCCTGGAGCACCCAGCCCCAGATCAGTTTGGCCCCTGTGGCCCTGGAGCTGCCCTCTGGCTCCACAGACTGAGCAATGTAACCACAGAATAATAATCGTGGCATTCATAACAGCCACCCCTTAGGAATCACTCACCTTGTGCCAACAATGCTAAGTGCTTTACTTGATTTAACTTATTTAAACTTCAGGCAACCTGATGAGGAAGGTTCTATTATCATCCCCTGATTGGCGAATGGGAAAACTAAGGCACAAGGAGATCCAGGAACACGCCCCAGGTGAGACAGCTAGCAAGTGGCAGAGCTGGGATTTGAACCCAGGCAGCCTGGCCCCAGCACTGACTCCCTTTAAACGCTGTTATGCTGGCTCCTAGGAGAATGGCCCCTGATGCATGAGACCCCAGGCCCCATCTCAGCTGCAAGCCTTCCTACTGCTCTTGTCTCCCTATGCACACGAAGCACGTCCCAGCGCCTGACTGGGACAAAACAGAGGGGACACATTAGGAATGTGAGACCAGCAGCCCACTGTTAACCCCCCATAAGGGCCCCATGACACGGCCAATGCTATCCTCTCCACTGTACCCTCAACAGGTGGCTTCGTGAGGCGGAATTAGGCCCGTGCCATGACACGTCATGCAAACACCATCTATCATGTGGCCCTGTTCATGTGAAATTGAATAAACACACACATCTATCTGCGTAGAGATACGACAGGAAGGACGCTCTCCAGGAAGGTAACCATGGCTACCTCTGGGTGGTAGGACTTGTAGGTTTCTCTTCCTATTTTTCTATACTTAAAAATTTTTTTTAAACAATCACTTGCATCATTTCTATCAAAATAATACAAAATTTTTTATGAAGCCTCTTAGGGCCAAAGCCAGGTTGGAACCCGGGTCTACGGGGCTCGAAACCCTTCATTCTTTGCCCTTTTCCATCATAGCTCACTGAAATGCTGTCACTTCTTCAGTCTGCGGCTGGGTGTCCTCTGGAGGCAGGGCCAGCTTCGAACATCACCGACTCAAGTGTCAGCTACTCCCCAGGCTGCCCTCCTTTGGAGGGGGGTGGTCGCTGACACATTCAGCCTTAGCAGAATAATTTGAGGTACTCTCAGCATATTGAGGCCATCAACCCACCTCCAGTGTCTTAAATCCCACCATTAACCTTAGTAATAAGTACCAATAATCAGTAATAATCGGCAAAGGAATTACCAGCGGCTTTTTTCCTTATCTCTAAATACTAATATTTTGACAATGATTCATATATTGCCTTACAGTAAGAAAAATATTTTTTTTCAAAATTATAAGATTAGAGGAACTCCAAGCTTTGATTCTTACCCCAGGACATAAAGGTTTTCTTTTTCTATATCTCCCATGTAAAAATCTCTAAGCTAAAACACTTTATGCACATTACCCATAATCTCAGGGATACACACATAATATCCTGGCGAGAAAGAAACTCTTGTCTCCAGGTTAGAGTGGAGGAGCTGAGACTCTGAGAGGCTCCAAGGGTAAGAGACCTGCCCCAGGGCACATAGGCAAGAAGCCGCCCAGTCTGAGTTCTCTCCCCGAGGCTGCCCTTTCAGCCTTCCCCACCCCACCCCACCCATCTCCTCCACATGGCATCACCGCCTCACTTCTGCCCTGCCTTCCCTTCCAATTTGGTCACCAGCTTCTGCCAGTCCACCCCGACTGACCACCGGAGGAGGAACTGGTTAGCGTTCCTTCCACTGCATCCTACAAAACGCTTGGGTCCGGGCAGCCACATCCACGCTGTAATTAGAAGCACATTTCTGTGGCTCGCTGGTGCCCGCTGCAGACCCTGGGCCAGCATCATACTGCTGTGTGCCTGCCAGGAATACACACCATGTAATTTCTGCCCTATTGACCAAAGATGTTCTTTGTCCTTCCCAAACCACACAAAAACCCCGTCCAGGGGACGGGGCCCAAGCCTGAGAGAGTTTAAGGCCAGTCTCCCACAAATGGGAGGGACGGGTCCATGGGAAGGAGACAGGCTCCAGTGGCCCAGGGCTGGGCTCCGAACCTGGAACAGAGTACACGGGAGCAGAGCCACCATCCACATACTTCCTTACCTGGAAGCCAGAGGGGAAAGAGGGCCAAAGCCACATACTCTTCAGGGCCCTGTGGGGTTCCCAGCTCTCCAGGATAGGAAATCTCCCCGACCCCACTTTGTGGGAAGGACAGACCATTGCCCAAGCACATGTTGGGTGCTAGGAATACAGAAATGAAAGGCTGGCCCTGCCCTCAAGGAACACCCAGTCCCCCAGGAGAGACAGACCTATACTCATAAATCAGTCTTTACGTACTACCTGGCCATGTGCGCTTATGTGCGGACCCAGAGCTGTGCAGGCTTGTGTAGTAGCAATCAGAGGGGGGCATGGAGAATCCCCAGGGGAGTGAAAACAGAGGCAAAGGCATGTCCCCCACACACACCCCCACCAGGTCAGAGGGTGTCAGCAACACTGAGACAGGCAGGGGTGGGGGGGGTGGGTTAAGCTGAGAACGCTAATGGGTGGGCTGGCAGGGGATGCCTCCAAGGGCCTCACTGAGGGGCTGAGACAGGCCCTCTAGGCGGTGGGAGCTGTTCACAGGTTCTAAATAGAGTAAAACAGTCCAATTTGCATTTGGGAGCTGGAACTTGGGAACTTCTAGGGAAGAGAAGTGCGAATGAGTGTGTGTGGGGGGTTGTTGGCAAGGCTGGGGGCAAAGGAGGCTTGTTGGGGAAGTAGGGTCAGGGTCCTAGTAGGAGGAAAGGAGGAGGGAGAGCAGGCCAGTGCGGGGGAGATGCTGGGGAGGTAGGAGTCACAGGACTCAGTGACTGACTCTCCCTGGGGAGCGGGGGCCAGCAGGGCACCAAGTCTCTCCTGGGTCCATGACTGGTACACCCCACACGAGCTGGCACAGGTCTGGAGAGAGGTGAGGAGTACAGTGTCAGACCAGCCTCACGAGGGTGTCTGTGGGGTCCCTCGCCGTGGGGGGGCCCAGCCCCAGCCCTCCCCTCGGCCCTGACTATCCCCCAAACCCCACCCCTGTGTCCTACCTCCAGCCTCCAACAGTCTCTGTCCAAAATATCCCACATCTACGGGGCGGGGGGGCTTTGAAGGCCCCTCCTCCTTCTCCCCCTCCTCCTCCCAGCACCACCTCCCACCCCTAGAGACCTGGGTTTGGTCCAGCCATCTAGTCTCCCTGGGCAAGAAACCATGGGCAGCTGGGGGAGGCCAGGCATGCTACGTCTGGGGACCAACCCAGTGGGTGTTGACAGGCAACCTGCATCACCCCCAGCTGGGACCCCTGGGACACAGGAGGAGCCCCCACCCCTGCTCCCTGGGCACAGACTCAGTCCCTGGCGCATCCTCACACCTGTGCGGAGAGCAGAATGTCTGACCCTATCGCTGAGATGAGGGCACTGTGGCCCAGACAGGCCACATGATGCTTTTCTGATCACGACCCCTCTGGCCTCTGGTGTCCCCGTCTGGACAAGGAGGCTCTGTGTGGCTCCTGGCAGAGAATGGCAGGGGTCTGGGAGCCAGCTGTGCGCTCCCCTGCCCCAGGGTCTAGGACAAACCTGCACCCGTCGGGCCTCAGTTTGCGCATCTAGAAAATGGGCACCGTGGTGCCCCCCCACACACACACCAGTGGCTGTAAGCACTGAATGAAGTGTGGACGTTACAAAGTACACACCAAACCTGTCTCCAGAGAGGGGGAACTTATCATTCACATACTGATGATTTTAGAAGGAGAATACAGTTTTGGATCACGTGTATCATTTTAAAATAACACCAAAAATTTGTTCTTTAAAACTTAAACCACAGCATGCCTGAGGCAGAGCAATCCCTGAGTCCCAGACCTGGCTCTACACCCTCCCCAGACACCCCCACCCCAGCCTGACTCCTGGAAAAACACCGCCCCCCCCCCCCCCCCCCCCCGGCTCCCCAGCCTGGCAAAGGGCTGGGGGACACTTTCCCAGCAATGAGTCCAGCTCAGCCGGGTGGGACACAGTGGCGGCAGCTGATAAGACGGCCTGTTTAGTTCTGTCTGCCGCAGGCCTGGGGGAGGTCCCGGCGGCAGACAGTGTGGCTGTGGCCTCTTCCCCTTCCTGGGCCAGCCTGGTGCCCCCCAGGCTGGGCCTGCCTTTGCCAGGGGGTCCTGCAGCCACTGTCTCCAGGCCCCTGACTAGAATGAGCTGGGCGCCAGGGCGAGCACAGTCATGCGTGGCTGTTGGTTTACGTTATTCTGTCGTTTGGTGTATTACATTCTCTCAGTTCAAAAAGCTCCACAGGGTTTCCGTCCCTCATCTGCGGCCTCCCTCCCCCATGCTCTCCCCAGAGGCCAGCGCTGTGGGAAGACCTGTGGACGTACAGACAGACCTGTGTCTGTATCCTGGCTGTGGTGCTCCATGCATCCTCCCCGCAGCCCTGGCATGAGGGCGTCCCAGGGGCCGTGCCCGTGTCTCTGGATAAGTCTTGGTCCACAGGTGCCACCTTGTCACTGGCCACCAGCTCTGACCATCGGCCCTTCCTCTGCCTGGCACATGCTCCTCCAGTCCCCTCTCTCACACTCCTTACTCCCCACACTCTTCCTTTCCTTCTTTGCTCTGCTCATTCTTTCTCATCCTCCAAGTGTCAACTTAAATGCCCTCCCTCTGAGCCCTCCCTGGTTCCCAGGTTTCAGCCCTCCCCTGCTTGGTGCTTCCATGACACCCCAAACTTTTTTGTACCATGCCCATCTGGAATAGCTTGTTTAATGATCTGTGCCCCCACTAGAGAGTAGGGCGACCAACTTGTCCCAGTTCACCATAGATGTTTCCCATTTGGGCACTGAGAAATCCACATTCCCGGGAGGCCCGTGGGCCCTGACCAGTGAAGACAGTTGGTCACTCAGGAAGACACTGAGCTCTGTGAGGGGATAGAAGGACTCTCCCTCGTCCATCCCCGGCCCTCCAGCATCTACAGTCTCCATAAGTATTTGCTGCATCATAAAATAACAGCCCCACTTAGGACATAGCAATTACTCTACGCCAGGCACTGTTCTAAGCACCCGACACATATAAACTCATTTAATCTTCACCACAACCCAACAAAGCAAACTAAGGCTCCAGGTTAAGACAATTGCCCAAGGTCACACAGCAAGTGACGGTTGGAGGCAGGATTCAAGGGTCTTTACCCCGGCCACTCTGGGCGCACAGCTCTTCCTGGGTCTCCTGCACTGGCCTGCAGGGGCTCCTGCAGAGGGAGAGTTGGGAAGGAAGAAGCCCCTGGGCTCCCACAGCCCTGTGGTGGGCAGTACTGCCAGAGGCCGGACTGGCCAGGCCGGAGGAGAAATCTTGCCTTAGGACAGCACTACTGGAGTATGAGCCCTCCTAGGAACTCCACCCAATGCCCCAGAGCTGTGCACAGAGTTGAGAATTCTCTCTGCTGTGGGCAGAGGGGCCAGGATCAGAAAGGGAAATAAGGGGAACAATAATCACTGTCCCCATTTTACAGGCAGCTTACAGAGGACTAATGATCTGCCTTCTGAAAGCCTAAGAGCTCTGCATAGCTGCCACTTCAACAAAGAACCCCTCTTTTGTTTAAAAAATAATTTAAAAAAAGACAGAAAAAGAAAAAAGGAAGGAAGGAAGGAAGAAAAAAGCCTCCTCTTTATTATGGAGTCTTGGGGCCTCAGCCCTGGCTCAGCTTCTTTTTCACTCTGGCTGTGTGTCCTTGCGCAGGTTTCTGAACCTCTCTGAGCCTCTTTCCCCACCTGTAAAGTGAGACTAACAATCGTACCTACCTCATAAAATTGTTTGTGGATTCAATGAAAATATATAAAGTCTTTAAAAGAGTTGTGATACAGAGCAAACCCTCGGTAAGTTTTGACTGATGTTATTTCATTTTTATGCTGTTCCTTCTTAGAATGCCCTTCTCCACGACATGGTGAAACCCAACTCGCTTCAAGACTTTCCTGGCCCTGTGACTCACACCTGCGTTTGTGTGTCTGAGATCAGGGGACACTCTGCTCCTTGGGAGCTACAGCCTCATCTGTCATTTGCAGTAAAAGGATGACGAGTAGCACAATCAGACCTGAACCTAATTAGTGACAATAAACCGTCCGCTGGGAACACAATCAGAAGGATTGCAGGGACACGACTGAGTGGCTTCTGTCAGGAGGTTTTGGGGAGGAGGGGGTGTGAGTGAACAGAGCCTGAGATAGTGTATGGGGATCAGGAGCACCCACATTCCAGTCTGGACCCCAGCTCCTTTATTAGCCAACTGTGTGACCCTGGGTTCCGAGTCCCCTTCCTCATCTGGGAAATGGGGGACAAGCACCATCCTCCTAGTGCTGTTAGGAAGATGCGTTAAGTAACACACGGGGGGCACTTCCCTAGGACCAGGATGGCCACCAAACGTACAGTTGTATAGCTTCAGGCAGGTGCCAGCCCACTGGGCAGCAGTTTCCTTGTGTACAGCTCTAGGGTCAGGCCTCATACCGTGCTGAGCGCAAGCTCCTAGCAGGGAGCCCGGACGGTGGTAAGTGTTGCAGACATGGTACTTCCCTACTTCCCTTCCTCTGCTCTCTGACAGAAGAGACAAAGGTCTGGAGGACTGTCACGCTTTGCTTTTTAAAAAATTTTTTATTGGGGAATAGTGTGTTTCTCTGGAGCCCATCAGCTCCAAGTCCAGTCACCAATTTCAGTCTTTAGTTGCCCACCATCCCACGCGGAAATCGAACCAGCAACCATGTCGTTGAGAGCTTGCGCTCTAACCAACTGAGCCATCCAGCTGCCCCAGAGGAGCAGTCACTCTTAAGTTGTTTTAGGCAAGTCACCCAGTTCAGCTGGGCTGGAAGAGGGAAGGAAGGAGAGAGGGAAAGAAATAAGGGAGTGAGGAAGGGGGGAGGGTGAGATGGAAGGAGGTGGGGAGAAGTGAGAAAGGAAGGCAGAGGGAGAAAGGAAAAAAAGGGGAAATGGGGAAAAGGAAGGAAAGAGGGAAAGGAGAAGGGAAGAAAAGAAGGAAATGAAGGAAGAAAGAGATGGGGCCGGTGCAGGCCAAGCTGACCACGAGAGAGAAGGGTGGAGGGCTAACCGTGTCATCCACTCCGTCTGGATAACAGGTGCTTCCCAAGGTATGATTTCAATCCCATTTTCTTCCCCTGGGTCTCCCCAGCCTGCCACCCAGGGATACCAGTTCAAAATTTACTTGATGGAAATCTGCCATCTTAAAACAAGGGGCAGAAAAAAAAGAACAAAGTTGGTGGCCTCACACTTCCTGGTTTCAAAACATATTACAAAGTACACTAATTAAAACAATATCTTACTGGCATAAGACAGACGTATACACCAATGGGACACAAAAGGAGCCCGAAAATAAACCCTCACATACCCTGTCAAATGATCTTGGTCAAGGACGCCACGGCTATATAATGTGGAAAGGACAGTGTCTTCAAGAAACGGTGCAGGGAAAACCGGCAAGCACATGCGAAAGAATTAAGTTAGATCCTTGCCTTACGCCACACACAAAAATCAATTCAAAATGGGTTAAAGACCTAAATGTAAGACCTGAAAACATAAAACTGCTAGTAGACAACATAGGGAAAAGCTTCACAACACTGAATTTGACAATGTCTTGGACATGACACCAAAAGCACTGGCGACAAAAGCAAAAACAGACAAAGGAGACGACATCAAACTTAAAAACTTCCACACACCAACGAAACCATCAACAGAGTGAAAAGGCAATCTACAGAATGGGAGAAAATATTTGCAAAGCATATATTTAATAAGGGGCTAATATCCAGAATATATGAAGAACTTCTATAACTCAATAGTGTGTGTGTGTGTGTGTGTGTGTGTGTGTGCACGCGCGCACACCCTGTCAACCCTTTCTGGGTTCTAGTTCCCCGTGGGACAGGGCGGAGGTTGGAAAGTGTCTACACTCCTCCAAGGCACACACACATGCACAGATACACACACACACACATAATTGAAAAATGGGCAAAGGACTTGAATAGATATTTCTCCAAAGCAGACATACAAACGGCCTACGCGCACATGAAACGCTCAACATCACTCATGATCAGAGAAAGGCAAATCTTAACCACAATGACATGTCACCTCATACTCATTAAGATGGTCACCATCACAAAAACAGAAAATAGTAAGTGCTGGTGAGGATGTGGAGAAATTGGAACCCCTGTGCACTGCTGGTAGAAATGTAAAAGAGAAGGGCCGCTGTGGAAAACAAAATGGAGTTTCCTTAAAAAAAAAGTTTAAAAAAAATTACCATAGGATCCAGCAATTCCACTTTTTGGTATATGGGTTTGTCCATTCAGGCTGCCGTAACGACGGATCATAGACTGGGTGACTCACAAACCACAGAAGTTTATTTCTCATAGTTCTAAAGTCTGGGTGTCTGAGATCCGGGTGCTGCCTGATCAGGTTCTGGGGAGAACCTGCTTCTGGGTTGCGACTGCTGACTGCTCGATTACCCTCACCTAGTAGAAACCAGAGAGCTAGCTAGCGCTCTGGCCTCTTCTAAGGGCACTAATAACATTTACGAGGGCTCTAACCTCCTGGCCTAATTACCACCCCAAGGCCCCATCTCCAAATACCATCTCATTAAGATTAGAGTTTCAACATATGTATTTGGAGGACCCAAACATTTAGTCCAAAGCAGTGTACATTCACAAGAATTGCAAACAGGATCTGGAAGCTGGATTTCCATATCCATGGTCAGTACAGCATTATTCACAATCGCCAAGAGGTGAAAGTAACCTACATGTCCATCAAAGGATGACTGGATCAACAAAATGTAGCATACACATGCAGGGGAATGTTTGTTATTCCACCTTATAAAAAGAAGGAAATCTTGTCATAAGGTATAACATGGAAGAACCCTGAGGACATTATGTTAAGTGAAATGTCAGTCACAAAAAGACAAATACTGCATGATTCCATTTACACGAGGTATATAAAATAGTTAAACTCAGAAGCAGAAAGTAGAATGTGGTTTCCAGGGGCTGAGGGGTGGGGGAGCTGAGGAGTTGTTCAATGGGTAGTCAGTCATACAAAATGAAAAAATCTGTTGCACGATACAGTTAATGCTACCGTACGTTTAAAAATCATTAAGATGGTAACTTTTATGTTATGTTTTCTTACAATCAAAAAATAAAATGCATAAATCTGAAAAAAAAAATACTGGGGAGGGAGTTCCACCATCCTAACCCCATTTCTGGTTCTTGTCCACATTTCCTCCTTGCAATCAAAGTACACAAACACGGCATACTTCAAAAGAAAAAAATACTCCACTGTTTTGTCATTGCAAAAGTAATAATGCTCATTGAATTGTAAAAATGCAAACAATAGAGACATGTAAAAACAAAAACCCCCTTCAGCATGCCCCATGGCTCAGAAGTGACCTCCAACACTGCCATGTCCTTTCCCTGCTTCTTTTACATATTTACAAATAGACTGTTCCTTTTCACGCAAATGGAACCTCAGGGTTTAGTTATTGCCTAACTTTTCTTCTTGTGTTGTGTGTGATCAAATTAATTGCAATTTAATCCAAATTACAACAACAATGCATGTGCCTCAACAAGTCAAAAGTCACAGAGATGGGATGGGGACCAAGAAAATTTCACCCCTCTTTCCTCCCACCCCCATGAAATCCATGGAACTATACAGAACAGGCTGGCAGAAACTTTTCCTCGGGTCCATATGCAGGGAAGAAAGGGTTCATACCCCTCATATGTAGAATTCCTACAGATGAAATGGAGAAAGTCAAACTATAGAAAAATGAGCAAACACAGCAGTAATACCAGAGGTGGCGGTTGAGGGTGGAAGGGGGTCAAAAGGCATAAACATCCAGTTGTAAGTCTGTCCTGGGGATGTAAGGTACAGCGTGGTGACTGTGGGTAACAATACTCTAGTGTATATTTGAAAGTTGCTAAGAGAGTAGATCTTAAATGTTCTCATCACAAGAAAAAAAACACCTACCTACATGAGGTGATAAATGCTAACTAAATTTATTGTGGTAATCATTTCACAATACATAGACATATTAAATCATTACATTGTATACCTGAACCTTATGCAATGTTATAGGCCAAGCAGACCAAGAGAGTCAATTAATACCTCAATAAAACTGGGGAGAAAAAGAAAACTGGGCAAAATTACTTGCCACTTTCTTTCAATATATGCACACCTTTTTCTTTAGGTTCATACCAACATAACCAACATATTTACCCTGGTGAAGCCTTTGAGGCTTGCTCCTGCCACACACACACACACACACACACACACACACACCGCACTTTTCTTAAAACACAAAATGGGATACTTTAGGTAGGACTGCACAAGCGCCTTTCGTCGCCTAACAGATTATCACAGACAACCCCACAGATCACTACATGTAGATTCAAGGAGCTCATGCTTAGTAGTCTACAGTATTCGCCGGTATGGATGTAACCAAATTTATCCACCCATACCCCAGAGATAGACATTGAAATTGTCACTATGATCAACACTGCAATTAAAAAACAATTTTTTTTTTTTTTAATTCTGGAAGTGGGATTGGTGGGGGAAAGGGCTTTCAGGTTTCTATTTCAATAGTTAGTGCCTGGTGGAAAAGGGTATTTTGTTTCTATTTTTATTTGCATTTCCCCAACAACGGGGGAGGTCTGTGCCTTTCTCATTTTGCATTTCCTCTCCTTTGAAGTGTGTATTGTCCATTTTTCTATTGTTTGACTTTTTCTAATTAATGTGTAGGAATTCTGTATGAGGAATTATGAGGGATATGAGGTATGCACCCTTTATCTCCCTCATATATAATAAATATTGCTTTCCACGTACTGTTGCCTCTGGTCTTGTTTGTGGAGTCTCTTACCATCTAGACATTTAAACATCTTATGCGGTCTAACCTGTCTCTTCCCTTATGGTCCTGAGTTCCTGGCTAGTTTGAGAAGATCCTCCCTCCCTCCAAGATTATAGTTTCTTAAATATTTACCTTATATTTTGACTTCTAATTTTTCATATGTAGGTCATTTATCCAGATGGATACAACTTTCTTTTTATTTATCATGTGCAGCCTTCCTCATTAGCTTACACTGATTATCTCACTCTTTTTAAATGCTACATTCTGTTCCCCTGAAAGATACACTAACTTATTTAATAATCGCTACCATTTATTGAGTGCTTATTACATGCCAGGCACGACCTAAACATAGGCATTGCACATATTAGCTCATTTAACCCTCACAAGTTATGGGTAGATTCTATTATCTCTTTTTATAAATGAGGAAATATATCTTGTCAAGATCACACAGCTAGGAAATCAGTGGTAAAGCTAGGATTCTGACCTAATCCAAGGAAAAAGGACTCAAAAATCCCAAGCTTTTAACCACCATATGCACTTTCTCTCCTGTTTACAAATGTGACTTGAAATGTCCCATACTTTTATTTCTGTAAGGACGGAGAAAGGGGGAAAATAAACATTTCATACATTCTTCCTCTACCTCAAACCCTATACTGGGGGCCTTCACAGGTTGTCTCCTGGAATTCTTAGGAAAGTCCTCTTCGTGGTGGGGCTATCCACTTTCCAGACCCAGAACTGGAAACTCAGCGAGTTAAGCCACTCACCCAAGGGCTGCAGGGGACTGTGGTGCTTCAAGCCCAGTTCCCCATCGCTGGTGGATTCCGGTTTTTCCCTAATGTGAAGGGTATGTTCACTAGCTTCACAAACAACACATCGATGAACCCATACTTTTGTTTTGTTTTTCTTTCGCTGCTACCGGCCTATTTTCTTGGGATATATTCCCAGAGTGAGTCAAAGAGTATGAATACGTTTATGGTTTTCCATCTATACTGCCAGATTGTTATTACAAAGGGCTGCACCCACGTTCTCTGACACTAGCACTACGGGGAGCTTCATTTCCTACGGATTCAAACATTCAGGTGGGGAAACCGAGCTTCCAAAGGGAGGCGCTGTGCCACATTTCACCCATTAAACCCCAGGCAGAAGCGATCTACTGGGTAAGCTTTCAAGGAAAAGACAAATCGGACAAACACACACACACACAAAGCAAAACCCCCTTTTCTGATGTCGTCCCCCTTGGGGAAAGCGCTCCCATCGGCTTGGTCCGGGCGTAGGGAAGCCCAGGGAGGCGCCTTGGTCCGGGAGCAGCCCAGGGAGGGGCGAGCCGGGTCGGGCCGGGTCCGAGGGCGCGGGCCTGTTTCAGCCCCATCCCGGCGCCCGCCGGCCCTAGGCCCTGGCGGGGGCGGCCGATAAGGCGGAGCGGCCAGTCACCACAGCGGTGCGGCGGGCGAGGAGGTGGAAAGGGTCCCCAGTCGGGGGAGAGGAGATAACGCCCGCGCTCAGTCCTCCGAGACTCAGTGACGCCGCGGCCCGGGCGCGGCCCCCGGCCCCCGGCCCCCGGCGCCCACAGCGGGCAGCGGGGCAGCGGGGCAGCGGGGCAGCGGGGCAGCGGGGCAGCGGGGCAGCGGGGCAGCGGTGGCGCCCACGGCCCCGAGGCTCCGGGAACGCCCACGGCGGGCCGCCCAGCGCCCTCAGCCCGCCTGCAGGGCCCAGCGAGACCACCAAGGGGCCCCCCCAGCGCCAGGCTCCTGGCCCCTGCCCGGCTCTGCCTGGTGACTTAGACAAAAGTCTTCCCCTTGGACTTGGTTTTCCTTCTCTGTAAAACGGGGGCATTGAGGAATTGTCAATAACCCCTCCACACAGGGCGTGTCGGGCGCTTTGCCGTGTACAAGGGCCCCCTGTCACCGAGCCTGGCTCTCCAACAGCTCTAGAGGGAGATGGTGCTGACGTTTCCCCCTTTCCACAGGTCGCGGGTTAAGGGACTTGCCCTGGCCACCTGGCCACAGAGCATCTGGACAGGGTCCAGAACCCGGCATGCCACGGACTCTCCCATTGCCCCACAAACAGGGGTCTCTCCCTTTAGAGGTTGATAAGGAAATCCCCAACAGTGGCATTTGCATTCTGCCTTTTCAAATTCCTCAAATTCCCCACATAAAATTCAGTTGGCTCCCAGACAGCCAGGGAGGAGGAGGGCTGGGACAGGCTGCACAGGGGCAGCCAGGAGCCATAAACTGGCCCCAGCCCTCTGACAGAGAGACAACTTTGGGGGTGGGTGGAAATTCACACTCACACAGAAAATCTCCCTTTAATCACCCCACTGCCAAAACCAAACATCTCAAGACAACAGCAAGCCATCCTGACGTCTCCACCTGGCATTCAAGGCCCTGCCCAGCTTGGCACAGACCCTCCTGTCCCTGCCAGCCCTCCATAGTACCCCTTCCACTGCACACAATTTGCCTGCTGCAATGTCTCACCCACCCTCTTGCCTTTTTGGCAGTCCAAGAGCCTTCCTTTTTCTCCCCTACTCACCCCCATAAGAATTTAACTCTTCATGGTGCCGTCCTGATTTTCTTTTTTTTTTTTTTTTTGCATTGATTTGCCTTAAGAACCATGCCCCAAGTAAGATGTGACTGCTCTGCAACACAGCTATGGTTGATTGCATGCCTACTGTGTGTCCAGCCCGCTCATACAGTATCAAATCCTGTCAACAAGCCCAGGAGATAGGCAACATCACTCCCATTTTACAGATATGGAAAACTGAGCTCAAAGAGGTTCGTTAACTTGTCCAGGGTCACAGAACCAGGAATTGGATCAGCCTAAGTCCAGACTGAGGCAGAACATGAGTAAAAAGCGACTGACTGGGAGACCTTAGATCTGCTGGGGGTGCTGGCACTAAAGCAGTGTGACTTCTCTTGGGCAGGTCCCTCCCTGTCTCTGGGCCTCAGTCTCCTAGGAGAGAAATGGAGATGACGGAAGCACCTCCTTCCTAGGGCATCGGTGAGGCTGGGCCCAGAGGTCAGCCCCTTCTGGAGAAATCTGGTTTACAGGTATGCCCCTTCTCCCAGGTTATAAGCATTAATTCATGAAAACTGAATTAGCTGTGCCCCCTGCAACCCAGGCCGGCCTCTTCTGGAAACAGGTGGCCCATTTCCTTCTGGCGTGTGGGCAATACCATCAACCTCTGGGCCCTCAGCTTCCATCCCCTATACACACTCCTGTTCCTCCCTCCTCTCCACTCCCAGGCTCTCAGGGCCCTGCTCCCTCTCTCTTCCCCATTTAAACTCTCTCAGGGATAAGCCACTCCATCAGTAAGTTACAGTGGAGTAGGAATGAGTTCAAGTTACTAGCATGCTCTTCCCAAAATACGCATGTTATCTATCAGCCTGGGATTCTGGACAGTTACTAATTTGGGGAAATAGGCCCCTCTCTCTCCCCAGGCAGGAAGGCTAGTCCTGCTGAGTGCATCTGGAATTTCATATTTTTATATTTTTATTGTTTTTCCCCTTGCCCCCCTCCCACACATCCTGAGCTGGGGGAGAGGGTTTACATGAGCCCACTAATTAATAGAGAACAGAAGCCTTTTTATTTTATAAATACAAGCATAGATATACTGTATGAGTAGAAATGCCGAATGTTCCCTAGAGAGTGTTTAAACTTTTAAAAATATTCCCCCCAGGGTCTGGGCAGGTGGGGCCCTGAGGGGCTTTTCCATGGAAGACATTGTGGGGGATGGGGGTGTCCCTCAGGAGAAGGGAGGTTCCTTGGGCTCTGAGCTGGGCCCTTTTGCAATATGGCCTCAAGCCCATGGGGGCCCCCTAAGTGTTAATTCCTGCCCAGCTGTATAGGCCCTTCCCCACATGGGCATCTTTGCCAGGCTCTGGGCAAAGGTGAGAGAATAGTTAATGACAGCTGTCCCAAAGGTTAGTGGACGTGGGTTCTGGGGTGGCCAGGCAGGGCTGTGAGACCTTGGGCAAAGGTCTGGACTCTGGCTCTCTTCCACCTGAGGCATGGAAGTTACCGGTGAGAGGAGCCCTGGGGAATCTTCCCTCTCTAACATCTGGTGCGGCTGTGCAGATGCTGTTCTGGGAGCTGCAGGCAGACTCAGCTCACCTGTAGGTGGCTGGACTCTGTCCTACAGGTTAAATGCCTCCGATCACTTCAGATGTGGGCTGTTAATTCATCCTCATGATGACACAAAACAGCCCTCTACCATTATACCAGTTTCAGACGCAGAAACAGGCTCGGTGTTTGACCTGACACCCAGGCCCTGTGAAAGAAAGCCAGGCAAAAGGGACTCTCCCTTTTCTGCAAATATGGAAACTGAGGTCTAGAGAAATCCAACAACTCTTGTCATAGGGCCAGGTCCTTATTCACCAAACCCTGGGAAGCACCACGTGCGAGCTGAGTGCCTGTGGTGGGTCACTGCCCCTCCAGGGCTAAGTTTCCCTCGCTGCGACGTGAGGCTAATTGGATGGTGTTTTAGGCACATTCGGAGGAGAGAGACCACGAAAAAACCCTCTCTTCCTTGCGGAGGAAGTGGCCTGAGTGGCGCCATCTGGTGGCTTGGCCTCATCACTGCAGGAGCTCCAGAGTCTGGGAGGCTCAGGGCCTTCCGGTTAGATTTCCCAGAGTTTCCAGAAACAATCTGCACAAGTTTTGAGCCCAGATCTCGATGCAGCCAGAAGAATTCAGAGGAAGCCGGTGTGACGGCTAGAGCAGCTTCCACTCTGGCCCTGACACAGGAAGGGCTCCTTCCTTACCTAGTCTCCAGGGAAGCAGAGAGCCAGGCTGCTGTGATAGCATCTCACATGCCACCCCAGAGATTCCTGTGCCCACAGCACAATGGGGAGACTGAGGCCCTAGAAAGAATATCCAGCCCTTGATTACAGTCACACAGCAAACAGGGAAGCAGACAGGCCCCAGGAGTAATTCCGTGCTTACCGTGTGTAGCAAAGCCTAGCTTGCTGTGGGACCTTGCACAAAGGACACACCATCTCTGAGCCTCAGTTTTCATTAGAAAAGGACATCACGTGTAAAGTTGCTCTGCAAATGATATGAGCTGTATTTGTCATTATTATTCCAGCAGATGTTTCCACTGTCACGTCTCAGCCTCTCTACAGCGAGGGCCCCATAGCACCACTTCACAGAGCCCCACAGCTTGAACAGTTTGCCCTGGAATACACTTAGCAAGCGGTCAGTCAGGAATTCAAACACTGGCTATTTCAGGAACCGCAAGCCGAAGACATAAGGGACACAGAGGTGTGATGCTGGAAGACTCCTTTCAGGTGGTTCCAGAAAAAGGATTCATATGGGAGAAAGAGAATGATGAAGCAGAATGGGGCAGACTGTAAACAATTGAGGAATCTAACTACGGGTTATACAGGAATTCTGTTCTAGTTTTGCAACTTTTCCCTAAATTTTTAATTATATCACAAAAATGTTGTAAAGCCCAACTATTTCAAAATGCCACCTCGGTGCCTCTACACACTCCTGGGGAGCAGATGGAAAACCCAGGCTCTTTGCTCTAGACCCATGGTCCAATTCCTGAGTTCTCTGGTGGATAATCTGCCTGCTGGCCACAGCCCCACAATCCCTCCGTGGAAAGTCAGAGGGTCCCTGCTCAGCAGCCAGCATTACCCAGGTCCCCAAGCCTCCGCAGAGCCTCTCCTCAGCCTGCCTGTTTCCCAGCCCCCACCTCACTCCCACCCAGGTCCCGGCCAGGCTGTGGTGTGAGGCCGAGGTGGGGTTTATTTATAAGTTCCTGCTGATTATGAATCACTGGAGGAACTGCCTGCAGACTGGAGACAAAAGTCTGGGGCTGCCTGGCCAGGAGGAAACACTCTTTACATTCGACTTTCCCCTTGGCACAGGTCTCCCCGCGCCTGGCCTGGTCAGGTTCTGCCAGCCCCTTCTGTTCTCAGAGGCAGAAGCACATTTGCCGCCAAGTCCTGTCGGCCTGTCCGCCTTGCTGTGTAAACAGGACCTGGGGCTGGCGGCCTGGCCCCACACTGGAAATGAGCCTGCCTTCCGCAGCCTGGCTACTTCCTCCTCACATCCGGAGACTCCTCAGAGTTCAGATGAGGGCTCTTGTGCAGGAGCGAGAAGAAGCTGGTGTTTTGCCCTCTATGGTCTTCATCAGCCCTGATGGACGACCAATGGACAAATGGAGGAGTAGAGGACTCTTAGGCAGCTGTCAAAGCCCAGTACAAATGACCCCTTCTCTGGCAAACCACCCACCCTGGGTCTGCTCCCTATTGTAGTTCATAGTTTAGTTACAGTCAATGAACGTGGACTGAGCACCTACTATGTTCCAGGCTCTGAGTAAGGTTCCTGTGAGGCAGTGAGGCGTGGAGATATCTCATTCATATCATCATTAATTCTTTTCATTTGACTGTAAGCTTCTTAAGGGCACAGTTAATGTCTGATTCATGATTCACTAATCTTACAAAGTTCCTAGCATGGTACTTACACATAGTAAAAGCTCAAAAAGTTTCTGTTGCATTGACCTGGATGAAACTAGGGCACGCCAACTAGAAGGAGCCCAGGTTCCAGCCCACTCCCCTTTTAGGGCCTCTGTCCCCACCTTGCCTTGGCAATCTGTGACCTGAGAGCCATATTCCTTCTAGGAGCAACTTGGTTTCCCTTTATGAATATCTGAACCAGGTTTCTATCTGAGTGACTAATCATCTTACTAAGGGATTTGATTTTAGGAGGCGCTAGAAACCCTCACCTCACCTCACCCTAAAACACCTTCCCCACTACTCTGAGATGTCACCCACTTGGAGACGTTCCTCTGGGGTGAGCATTGCCTTCTCTCCACAGAGGCATGATGTGATGGTAAATCTCCCCTTGGGTGGGTAGCACTTCTGGGTGAATGAAGGGAGTTCACTCTGGGTGCTTGGCTTTGTATCCCCATTGTACAGATGAGAAAACTGTAGCTTAGAGAAGTGACACACTTGATCAGGGCTAGTACAAGGGAGAGTCAGGTTTTGAGCTCAGCTCTCTGCAGCCGATGCCCAGTAGTCTTCACACAGAGTTGAACTGCCTTCCCTTTATCAGATGCCATCTTCAAGTAGGACGAAAGGGGGAAAGCTACGTCTCCTTAGAGGAAGGGAAGAGTGAAAGTCAAGTCCAAAACTTGCTATGCCAGCCATTCCAGGCTGTGCGCATGTACTCTTT
Source organism: Rhinolophus hipposideros (assembly GCF_964194185.1). Classification (NCBI taxonomy): domain Eukaryota; kingdom Metazoa; phylum Chordata; class Mammalia; order Chiroptera; family Rhinolophidae; genus Rhinolophus; species Rhinolophus hipposideros. Next base: position 58,005,428 of record NC_138051.1, on the reverse strand, counting down.
CCATCACTCCATTTGTCAATATCTGCATTTAACAGATGGCAAAACTGAGGCTTGGAGAGGTTAGGATGGGCTCAAGGTCATCAAGCTAGTGATGGCAGCCAGGTTGCTACCAGGCCCCCACTACTGTCTGGACAGCCTGGGGTTGGTGCAGTTCCATGGAAAAGCCAGCCTGATGTCCAGGGACACCTGGACAGAATGATTGTCAGAGGGCTTTAGGCCAAATGTGACGCAGGGCTTTCTTATAACGTAAGGGTTGGGAGATGGGTAAACATTTAACGGTGTTTTTATTCCTGTAGCTTCTATTTTACTTGCCTCAAGGGTTTTGCAAGAGTCCTGCACAGCTGTATAAAGCAAGGCCTTCTCCTTTTCTGAATGTGATCCTACGCCTTCCACTGCCTAGCTCTAGACGCCTCTCCCAGAGGAGTTAGGGTTACCAGCTGAGGCTTAAATCCCACTCACTTACTAGCTCAGAAGCCTCCGGTAAATCTGTCCAAGGGTCAGTTTCCTTATTTGCTCATCTGCAAAACGGGGATAATATTAGCAATTCACAAAGCTGTCTTTGGGAAGAAATGAGTTAAGACATGAGCTATCTTCATAAAGCAAAGTGTGAGCAAAGAGATGGTCATTATGGCGGCCTGCACTGGTCTTGTGCCTTCACACAGGATGTCCCTTCCTCACTGCCAAGATCCTCAAGTACCTGAGGGAGGGCAGGGTGACGGGGGTGCTGTGTCCTGCTCTTCAGCTGTACCTTCCCCTCCTCTCCTTCCTTGCCATCCTTCCTTGCCCATTATGCTAAGCAAAATGGTGTGTACCGTCTCAGTTCCTGCTGGTGGCATACACTCATTAGACCTGGAGGCAGAGGAATGGGCTCAGGACTTCTCTAGGTCCTGTCTGACCAGAGCGTTCTGAGAGATGCAAGCCCCCTGAACAGGGTCCTGAAGCCTCTTGCCTCCGCCAGTGGGCAGGGATTTTTACATCCATTGGCCCACTTAACTGCACAGCAATCCTACCAATTAGACACCATGAGCCCCATTTGGCAGATGAGAATACTGAGGCTCAGAGAGTGACTTGCCCCAAACCACTAGGCTAGTAGGTGGTTTCAAACCAAGGCCAGTCGCTCATGTGTACTCATTTCAGTAGCTGAGGTCTTCGTGCAAAGGAAAGACCCAGGTCTGAATCCTGATCCTGGCTTTCATTAACTATGTGGCCTGGAGCAAGTTCACTCACCTGAGGCTCTCCGAAAATGAGGACGACGACACCCTATTGGTTGTTGGAAAAGTTCAATGGTACAATACATGTAGACCCCCGATGGCGCAGTTGGCATGTAGGGCTGAATCATGAATGTTCATGGGCCCCCACCCCTGCCACTAGGCTTCCCCCAACTCTAGGGACTCTTCTTCATCAATGACGACCTCAGTGTCCCCATCAAAAGAGCAGGAAGGAGGGTGGCACCAGCTCCAGCGGCAGGATCCTCACGGGAAAGCATGGAGCCCTTAGCGGCTGAGCTCCCAAGTTTCTGTCTGTGTGCTGGTATCTGGCACGGTGCCCACACAAAGTGGGTGCTCGGAAAACATTGTTGAATGAATGGATTTTGTTTGGATGCCGAAAGGCACTGCCACCTGTTTGCTGTTCCAGGGGACAATGGGTCAGCCTATTAGGAATGGGGGGTGTCCCAGCACGTCTGAGGGGTGAAGTCACTGGGCTTGCGTGCACTGCTTACAGGAAGCATGCTAGCTCGAGAACGCCTGATGCCAGCCGGCAGACATTTCCTGGCTGGCATCAGTCCCCTGCCTCTTCCTCCTCCCCTCGGCCTGGCCCTGGGCTGGCTTTTCTTCTTGCCTCCAGTCCCATCCTGGGATTGGGATGCCTGTGTGTCCCCTGGGGTCCTCCCCTCCCTACGCCCTCCCAGGATCCAGGGCTACCTTGTCCTCAGCAGTCGGAGGAGATAGAGCTGCTGTCCTCTCCAAGGCCACCTCCTCCCTTAGGGGTCCTGGGACCCCGCTGGGGCAGGCGCCCAATTTGACTCCTTCCATCGACCACGTCAGTGCACCCTTGGGCTGTCCCATGCATGAGACAAGGGAGCCGTATTATCCCAATAATGCCCCGGTGCTGCAGAAGCACAGCACCCCCAACAGCTCTTGGTGTGACTGACAGAGGGTGACACTGAGGCACAGGCAGGTTGAAACAGTTTTCTAGGACTGTCCTGAAGTCCAGACTGGGGACTCCTGCTAAGTGCTGGGACAGGCTCCTGCTGCTCCACAGTCTTTGGGCAAAACCCTCCTTTGGAGCTCTTTTTCCTTCTCTGAAAAATGAGCATAAAGGGTTGGAGAGACTTTTGCTCCTTCTAGCCTTCTGACTCGGAGTACATCCTCCCTCCCCCAACAAATTCACCCACACCCCATGACGTGACTCACCAAAGCCCCTCAACCATTCTCCGCTGTGCTTTTCTGCGTCAGTGACAGAACTGCATATAGCTCAGCAGCGTTAATACTCTCCCACTTGCATACATCGGTACAGTTTTAAAAATCACTTTCACACATAATACTTTAATTTTCTTCAAATCCCATTTTACAGATGAAGAAACTGAGGCCCAGAGGAGCTGTCTCGGTAGCTGGCCTATGGCAGAGCTGGGATTTGAACCTGTGCCTGTGCAGGGGCTGTGTCTAACTCATCCTCCCTGCTCCCTTGGCCTGGGTGTCGGGCCAGGCACAAACCAGATAAACCTGTGTGGGCATGTGTTTGCCCTTCTGGGGTCTGACATGCCCATTTAAATGGGGGTCTTCTGGAGATGACCAGAGGGAATTGGTTGGACTTTCAGACCCACGACAGGACCAAATCAGCAGGTACTTCTGCCTTCCCATGTGCTCTGGTGGTCACCAGAGCTGGGGAGCCATTCCCTTAGTTTCCCCATCTATAAAACGGGAGGAACAAACACGCTCAAGTCTTAGGGATAGTGTGAGTACTGGTGCCAAGTCACCTCCCTCCACTGGGCCAAGGCAGCCAGGCCCTGCCAGCTTCTGGGGTTTAAAAGTAGGAGCTGGCCTTGTGCCACCAAGGTAGGCTGGGAGCCCACCCCTCCATCTCCCAGCTTCAGCACCGCTCACATCAAAGCCCAGCCACTCTCCGTTCCCGCCAACCCAAACCTGGCTGGCAGGAGTGGCTGCAGCCAAGAAAAAGGCTGAGTCTGACAGGGGATTTTTGCTGTCCAGCGCTCAGTGATTGTGGTGTAATGACCTCGGTGGCCGTCAAAGGGGACTCTGTTCTCTGAAGCCAGGGCTCTCCCAAGGTGGGACGGAGCCAGCTACCCACAGCGTGAACTCGGGCCAACAGGGCTGCTGGCTCTGGACCTGGCAGCGGCCTCCGTGCTTCACGCGCATGACCTCATTTAATCCTGTGACAACCTTGCCAAAGTGGTGTGACTATCTGCATTGAGTGGACAGGCAAATTGAGGTGCAGGGAGATGAAATGACTCATCCATAGTCTCACTACTAGTGAGGGGCAAACCAGGTCTGTCTGACCCCACTAGGCACAACGAATGACTCCAGCACCAAGATCTGGCTATAACCTGTTTCATAGTAAGTCCACACTGATGGCTGGATTGGATCGACTGGAGCACCTACTGTGTGCTAGCCTAGCTGCTTTGTTTGAATGTTATTGTTTGAATGTTATTTGACCTAAAATTGAATAACTTAGAGAAGGAGGCATCACTAGCCCCATTGTACAAATGAGTAAACTGAGGCTCACACAAGATCCACTTCAAATATCCACAGGCCCAGGGAACTGTTTAGTAGCTGAGCTGACCCCTTCACCCCCTTCTTCCTGCCATGTTGGAAACAGAGCAAAAGTCCCCAGTGGTACTATCCTCCTGACTCCTGAATAATGCCCCTATGTGTGGCCTGTATTGCCAAGTGCAGCTGGATCGTGGCTCCTCCTTCTTTTGGTGTCTAGGAGGACCTGGCCCTGTCCTTTTTCCTTGGCAAGATCAGAAGTAAACAGCTCAATGAATTATCAAAAAGCGAATACAACAGTGTAACCTCCAAAGCCCTGCTTTTGGAAATGAGTCTGTTCACCCAAGCAGCACAGAAGCACTTGGGGAAGTCAGAGTGAAGGATCAGCCTGGGACTTGGAACGACTGCCCTTCTAAGGCGCTGCCTAGTGGTGCGGGAGCTGCCAGCCTCCTCCTGACGGTGTAGCAGTGAGCGGCAGCCTCGGCATGCCCCGCAGCTTGTTAGCAATGCAGCAGCTCAGGCCCACCCAGACACACTGAGCAGCAGTCAGCTGCGGGCACTGAAAGCTGCTGAGGCCCCGCCTCCACACGTCCTCACTGAATTGTTCTGGGCTGGGGCCTGGGCCTCGGTATTCCTGACGGCTCCCTCTGGGCAAGCATACCAGAGGTACGTCTGAGGCTCGGGAACAGCTGGGCAGCTGGGCTGTGGAGCCATGAGTCCTCAGTGCTGCTACCGTTCCACCTCTGCCCTTCATGGAGGACGAGAAAGAGCTCCCTGTCTGAGGGCACACCGTGTGTGAACAGATGCATCTAATGTTAAAACAGGAAGTGATCTTGGAGTTAAACTTATCCAATCCCCTCTTACTGCACTGAGAGAAACTGAGGCCAAGGGAGGAGCACTGAAGTCTAGGGCTTCTCTCCATCACACCACGCTATCTCTTGGCTGCTGTTGTCTCCCTACAGAAATCAGATTCCAAACCAAGCAGAGGACAGGCCCCTCTGCACCTCTCGCTCTTCTGCTACGAATGGAGAAACGCTTTCTCCCCTAAATCTCAATATGTAGATTAAGGACCTTCTCACTCACTGGAGTCATAGTATGAAAAATGCAACTCTGCAAGAAACCAGGACTCCATAAAGGGAATACTGAAAACTGTTATTATATCCATTTTGGAAATGAAACAAAACAAACCTGAAAAATATTTGCCAATAATTATGGCAAGCCAAAGATTAATTTGATGATGTCCTTCCTATGTAAAGCACTTTTACAATCAATAAGAAATAGACAACTCAAAAGTGAGCAATGGATATCCGAAAAGTTATAAAAGGCCCATAAGGGGCAGCCGGATGGCTCAGTTAGTTAGAGTGCGGGCTCTCAACAAGGTTGCTGGTTCAATTCCCACGTGGGATGGTGGGCTGCGCCCATTCAACTAAAGATTGAAAACAGCAACTGGACTTGGAGCTGAGCTGCGCCCTCCACACCTAGATTGAAACACAATGACTTGGAGCTGATGGGCCCTGGAAAACACACTGTCCCCCAATATTCCCCAATAAAATAATAATAATACAAAGGCCCATAAATATAACAAGAGGTGTCCAACTTCACTTAGAGTTGAAGAAACGCGAACGCGAATGAAAACACTGGGACACAAACCTCACTCAGGTAAATAAAGATTTCAAAAATGACTTGGTCATGATGTGGGGAAATAGGCAACTGCACACATGGTGTGTGGACATAGAAATGTACAAAATTTGGTTTTGGCAGCTTGGTGATATCTATAAACATTTTAAACTTGTATGTTCTTTGACTCAGTAATTCCCCTTCTAGAAAGTTACCTTGTAGATAAATTCATACAAGCACCCAAAGATTAGGTACAAAGTGTCATATCAGCACTGTTAGCAATAATGGAAGACTGGCAAGGACCCAAAGGCCCATTAATGCGGTCATTCAAACAACGAGAGGGACTCACGCGGTCCCACTTGGAAGGGTATGTATGTTGCAGAACAGTATATGAGTTATGATTGTTTGTACAAAAAATATGTAAATGTTTACATAGTTTATACATGCATAGAAATGTCTGGAATGATACACTAAACTGTTAATATTAAACAATGAGATGGAGGGAGAGACTTTTCCTTTTTAAAAAAAATCTCATATAAATTTGCATGTTCACCCAAAAGCACATACTACTTTTGTTACAAGTCATTTTTAACGCAATTGAGTTGTGCTTAGTACCCTTTCAGTGGTTGCTGGAGACAGTGCTGGTTTGAGATGGGGTGCAACATACTAGAACTTTCTCAGAGGGACACATGAAAATCTCATTTTAATAGTTAGCAGTCACCAGTACAACAAAATGCAGACCATGCTCTGGTAAAATCCATTGTTTAAATTAAGTGATAAAAATCTGCCGAATTATATTCCTTGTATGTTTTTATATCAGGCTAGAGGATAAAAGTAGAAATTCAGGAAGAGAAGACAGAAAGGGGAGTGGCTATGGGGTTAGTACATAGTGGCTTATGACAGCACGAAGCTAAATGAAAAGCTCCACTGGGTCAATACCCCGTCTTCCCAGTGTCCACAGGGGTGTGAGGGGCCCAAGGGGAATAGCAGTGTCCCAGCTAGAGAGGGACTTCTTTCCTCAGAGCTTGGAGCAGGACAGCCCCTTGGTGTTCACTTAATTTGCAAAATGAGAGGAAGGTGCATGCAGCCCTTCTTCCAGGCAGGTGAAGGGTGGGGGCCAGGGGGCGGCGTGGGTGGGGAATGCTGGCTCCTGTGGGTGCAGCAGAAAGGTGTCCACAGACCCCAAGGTCTGGGTCCAGGTCTCACCATAGGATGAGTGCCCACCTGCCATGCCCCCATGATGTGACATGGTCCCCTTCAGACCCCCGAACTTCTTATGCCCACCCCTCTTCCGACTGTCAAATACTGTTTTCAAGGGGGGCAGGGGGGCAGGAAGGGTGCAGGGGGAGGTTGGGTCATGCTTTCCACTGATGCACAAGGTATAGAGCTGGATGGAGCCTGGAGATTCCTTGGGACAATTTCCTCATTTTATAGGTGGGAGAAGAGGTCCAGAGAGCAGAAGGGACTTGCCCAAGGTCATCCAGACAGCTAGTGGCAGAGCTGAAACTGGGCCTTTGAATGAGAAAATGTCCCAACCTGTCTGTCTCCACACTTTTCTGGATCTGTCTGGCTGACCTTCTCCATGGCCCCATCTGTTTGTTATTCAACAAATATTTACTGAGCGCCTGCTATATGCCAGAAAGTGTTCTAGGCCCTGAGGACACTGCAGTGAACCAAACAGACAAAACTCCCACGCTCGTGGAGCTTATATTCTAGTGTAATTACACTACCCACCTGCTAGGTTTTATGGAGTGCAGCTGGGAAGGTCTGGTCAGCAAAAAACACTGTCCTTGTCCCATGCTTTGCAGGACAGAGGGCCTCATCCCCAGAGAAAATGGAGCATCATCCAGGAGTGGCCCCAAGGGATCCCTGGAGCCCAGTTCTGCAAGGGTAACACGCCCTCACCCATGATAAGCATCTCCTTTGATTCTCAGAATCACCCTGTGAAGTATTCTTATCACCACTTTACAAGTGAGGAAACAGAGGCCCAGAAAGTGAACACACCAGGCAAGTAAGTGGCAGGCCTGGGCTCTCTCCTGCCCTCAGACAGGGGTTCTGGCCACTGCCCAGGCTTGGGTGGCGCGGGGAGGGGTGGAGCAAGGAGAACAGGGTGTGTTTTCTGTCTGGCTCTTACTTTTGGAGGAGAGAGTGGGGGTGGGGGCTGTGTTGATATTTTCTCAGGGTGCTCAGAGAAGGTCACACGGCCTGCCCTGCCTGGGAGATGCCATGGTTCAGCAGGCAGCCCCTGTCCTGGGACTCTGGTACCCAGAAGAGTTCCTCACCATGGGGGGTGGGGGGGTAACCAGCCTTTTCTGTGATACTTAATGAAAAACATAGGCCTTCTCCCTAGAAATATTCTATATGCCCCCCTCACATCCTTTTGCATACAAATTCCCTGAAGCCCATCCTTGTACCAACCTCTCTGGGCAGGGTGGGCCCTCCAAGGAGCTCTCCTAATGGTGGGAATAAATCATACCCTGAAGCTGAAAGTTCAGCACCCCCTGATGTTTTTCCTGCCCCTTTAGAGCATCGCTATTTGAGGGGCCGGCAGGTTGTCCTGGGAGGTATCTCTGGCCAGACTGTGCTGCCCAGATGGGGTGTGAGTGCCCCCTGGGGGCGGCTCGTCCAAGTGTCCCAGGAAATATGAAGCCACCCCCTTCCCTACTGTCATTTAATTTGATACCAAGACTTGGTCAAGAAAAGTTGTTACTTAAAACACTATTTTTAAATTAAAATGGTCACCGATGGGTGTTAGAATGCCAACTCTGCTCTAAATGTAGGACAAAATCTGTCCCGCTACGTCAGTCTCCAGGGAATAGGAACTTGCTCTCCCCTGCCTGCAGTGGTGTGACCATGTAATAGTCTTTACCTCTCTCTGCCAAATTTTCTCAGCTGTAAAATGGTCATAATAACACTCCCTGCCCTGCAGGGCTGCTCTGAGGGTCAATGCACGTAAAAGCACTCAGAACACAGCTCCCGAGAGATGGAATCTCTTACTGCTGTTACTACTGCCGTTGTTATTATTATTGAAAGTCGTAGGTGTTAAAGCTTGAGAACTGCTGGAGCCACGCCCCTGCTACACAGAAGGACCCGGACTCGAGGCCCCACTCATTAGGAACCCAGGACCCACGCACCCCCAGTTCCCCCAGCTGTTCCCCACCTCCCAGCTCCCCGACTCGATCAGGGCACCAATGTCGCCACAGCTCCTCCAGCAGCTCAGAGGTGAGCAGCAGCCTATCCCAACCCCCATGTTTGTGGGGTCCTGCAGATCTGAGGGTCTTATGTGCTACAGGTTCAGGAAGCTGAGGGGGAAGGTGTGTTGGGCACGAGGGGTAGGGAGGGGGAGACGCTCGATGTGAAGAGCACTTAGTAATAGCCGTGATCCTGAGGGTGGCCTCAGACGGTCCTGGTGAGGAGCCAGGAGACCAGGCATTGGTGCCCATTCGGTCACCCTCTCGGGTGTTACCTTGGGCAATTCATTTCCCCTGTCTGGGCCGCAAGGAAGGCTGGACTCACCAGATGAGTCCAAGTCCTGGGGGGCCTGGCTCTAGCCGCTTGGCGAAGAACTCATTTCTTTCTTTGTCCAGACCCGTGGGGCAGGGTCCTTGGTCTACAATTCCCAAAGCCTAACAGCTCACGTCGTTGGCCTCCTGCTAGGCTTTCGAGGGCTCAACATCAGTGTCAGGGCTCAAACAAGTTTCGAGAGCTGAAGGGGGCTCAGGGAACCCTCTAAATCCAAGCGTCCATTTCACAGCCAAGGAGACTGGGTGCGAGAAGGAAGTGCAGTGACCTGTCCAAGGTCACAGAGTGAGACAGGATAAGCCCAGGGATCTATTTCCTGGTCCTCCTGATTTATAAGCCCCGATGACCACCTTCAGTAAGGCCAGCTTGGTAACAGTCCAGCATGGAGGCCGAGGGCACCAAAAAGAATCCTTTCTCCTCCAGTGGGGCTGGGGACGGTAGAGGGCTGGCACTGGTCTCACAAAGGAGTCTCGTCCCCGCCCAAACCAACTTCCAAGGCCCGGTCTGCCTGGCCTCCTGTCCCGAGCGTAAAACACAGAAGGGGCCCTGACTCTGTCCTCACCCCCAGACCAGCCTTAGCCGGCGGAGAGAAGGGGAGGGAGGGAGAGGAAGAGAGAGGGTGATAGCTCAACTCAGTTTACCCAAGACTATCCCAGTTTTCTGAGTCCCAGGAACTTCAGGGCAATGGCCATGGGGGTTGGTGGCCCAGGTGGGCCCTAGAAGCCCTCGGGCCTCGTTTCCCTGACAAAGCGCGGAGAGGAGCTGCAGGCTGCTTCCCTGAAGAGGAAGGGGTGTCCGCCTGCAGCTCCTCTCCGGGCTTTGTCAGGGAAACGAGGCCCGAGGGCTTCCAGGGCCCACCTGGGCCACCGACCCCATGTCCCTGCAGACTCACGGCTGACTAATGGTACCAGAGCATCATTGCTCTCCAAGAAAGAGAGTGGAAGGTCACCTTGCCCTCAACAGCAGAGCTGCCAGGGACCAGGGTGGGGCTCTGCCCACACTGGTGTTCAGTCCCCAGGAGCCCAGAGAACCACCTCCCTTGCTGCCCACCCAGGCCCCAGCCCCTGGGCTGCAGGGGAGAGAGAGGACAAAACCCACTGATGAAATCTGAGATATCCTTGGAAACAACTGAGCCTGAGGTACGAGTTACGTCTGAGATGCCAGGCACCAAGGAAACCTCCCTTAGAAGGGGAATTTCTGGGGGAACGTGTCCGACAGACAGGGCTGTGAGCACACCACAGAAGTTTCTGGGTCCCAGCAAGAGCTCAGAACAGGCAGGATGATCCTCAGGCCCCCAAGAGCCTGGAGAGGGCCATACAATTAAATTGAGACTACCCTTTGGGGATAAAGGGAAGAACCCAAGCTGCCTGAGTTTATACCACCTCCCCCTTCTGCCTCCCCTCCCCCAGGAGGGCTTACTATGGATAGTGAATGTTATGATGGAAAAATTCATTTCTATTCCTTCTCATCTGAATCACGGACCTAAAATTTACTCCTGCTACATTGCCTGCCCAGTTCACTCCTCCCTCCGTGTCCCCAAACCCTCTCAAAGCCCCAAAAGGATAGAGAAACAGAGGGAAAAGTGAACCCGCGTCACAAGGCACAGGTGCACCAGTGTCCTGGGGTTCAAATACCGGCTCTGCCACTTACCAGCCGCAAGCCTGTGCCAAGCTCATAAAGCTTCTCAACCTTGATTTTCCCATCTATAAAATAGGGATAATAAGCCCCAAGTCAGGGACTGATGAATGAGCCAATTCACACAGACCGACCCTGAATCAGCATTCATTTCCTCCTTCCACCTGGGGCCTCGGTTTGCCCATCGGTACCGTGAGAAGTCTACCCCAGCTGGTCACCCAGGTGACCTTCTGGCTCTTTTGGTCAGTTGGCTCAGGCTGGCTTTCTGTCACCCACAGAGGGCTCCAGCATGAAACAGCGACATCTGCCAGAGCACAACTCCAGCTTTCAGGAGGGAGGGGCCCACCTCAGCCCTGATTAAATCCTGTTGAAAGCTCTAGCTGGCCCTGGCCAGGCCCAATGCCCAGCACACACCTGTCAGGAATGAATGACCCTTTATACCAGACCCGTCCTGGAGACCCCAGCCGTCAACCCTATGCCCCAGACAGCATCCTGCATTGCCCTCTGTCTGGGCATTTGGTGTGATTGAGTGGAAGATGCTAATATTTGAAGCCACAGACAGGTGGGCTGGGCTGCGAGCTCAGTTACAATGCACTGATGGGGGAGGGGCCGCCGCAGGTGAGCTCAGGCTTCCACGTGGATGGAATCCAGCATCTGCCAGCCTCTTCTCCCAGAGCCTGGGCATTCAAAGGAGGAATGGATAGATACAGCCCTTTCTCTGGGTACCCACTTCATTAGCTCTGGGGCAAGGAGAGGAAGGGGACATGAGAGAGAACAGGATGGATGGAGATGCTGAAAGAAGTGAAGAGATCCAGCTCAGACACTGCCCTCTTCTAGAAACACTCCCTGCTCCCCATAACAGGAAGTGGCTGCCCCAGCCGGGACTCCACAGGGATCAGAGCTTGGTACTGACAAGAGACCACTGCCCCGTCCTCCTGGGTAATGAGCTGCTCACAGTGACCCCCACCCCAGCCCCAGTGTAGCCACCTGGTTCTCTTCTGGGGACTCAAGTCACAGCGTCTCCTTTCGGACCTTCATACATAAAGGGCGGCCCATTCCCGCTTCCTGTCCCCTAGGGGACCCACAACTCTGAGATGCACACAAAGCTTCCAACAGGCACAAATGATTCCCCTTTGCCAAAGCATCACGTACCTCTTTCCTAAGAACTCAAAACAAAAAAGAAAAAACCCACAAGTTTAATCTCTAACAGGGCCTTCTGTGACAATTGCCTTGTAGTTACTCATGGGGCGATTAGGGCTAACAGTTGGGGGGTTGGGTTTGGTTAGGCCTGAGCTGTCCAATATGGCCCACCTGCCATGCGTGGCTATTGAGAACCTGAACTGTGCCCAGTCTGATTGAGATGCACTGTGTTAGTGTAAAATGCACCTGAGATCTCAAAGACTTACTAGAAAAGAAAGAAGGTTAAAAATCTCATTAATAATTTTTATACTGATTACATGTTGAAATGATAATATTTTGGACATATTAGGGTAAGAAAATATGGTATTGAAATTAGTTCTACTTATTTCCCTTTACTTTTTAATATGGCTACTAAAACAATTATATTACACTTGTGCCTCACACTGTATTTCTATTGGACGGCATTGGATTGAGTATTTCTTTCCTCCCTGCTAGGCTCTGAGCTCTCTCAGGGCAACAATGGCAGCCCGGGAGGGAAAAAAGCCTCTAAGACATTAGGAAAGGCCTTGAATGCCAGGCTGAGAATTGCCCTCTCAGCACTGGGGAGCACTGAATCTGGGAAGGGGTTCTCATAAGGCCAGTTCCATGTACCCGTCATCCAGGAAGACAGACTCCCAGCCCCAACCCTCTGCCCCACCAGGTCAAGGAGGGGGTGGTACCTGAAAGCAGAGTACTGTTGGGGTAGGAAGGGAAACGAGGACAGAGCTGTCTGAGCAACCGCTCAGTCGCAGCTGAGTCAGGCCATGCTGGGAGGGGACCAGAGAGAAGGGAACGGACCGGAGGTCATGAGAGGAGAGGAATAAAAGAGGGCAGGGAAGAGGAGAGCAGCCAAAAGTGAGGAACAGAGGAGGAAAGAGTAGCTATCTTTGAAGGAAGTTTCTTTGAAGGAAATAGTACAGTCCTGATCTTTTGAGCCCTCCATGCTGTGAGGCAGACTTTCAAAGAACTCCAACCCCCATCTCCCAGAGGAAGGAAGTCTCCAGGTGACACTGTTGGTCTCCCCCCACCTTCCCTGAGCCGCAGGCCCCTGCCACCACCTGAGCTGGCCCTGTCCCACACTGGCCCAGAGGCAGGCTTGAAACTGGTGAAGAACTGGGTAGAAGACGGGCAGCTTTGGAGCCAACATTTGCCCCCACTTCCTGCCCTAAGATGGATGCCAGACTTGGCAGGATCAAGTCCTTAAGAAGACCTGTTTCTCATTTAAGAAGGAGCTGCGTCTGCAAAGGGCCTGGACTTACCAGGAGCAGGGCCCGGGCCCTGTCCTTGCCTGCTCTATGCTGCAGACAAGCGTCCAGGCAGAGGGCAGTTATTAGCATCACAGCCACTGACCTCTGGGAGGCAAAACCAGACTGAAGAAGGCGCTGGTGCCATGGTGCCCTTTCTGGTTATCGGAGGAAGTAGAGGGGGGGGGAGGGACAGCAAACTATCACTTGAGACCCACACCACCTGGGTTTGTATGGCCTATGAGCTAAGAATGGCTTTATAGTTTTTAGTGGTTTGCCAAAAAATCATAAGATGAATAGTATTTCATGACTCATGAAAATTATAGCAAATTCAAATTTCAGCATCTCTAAATGAAGTTTCATTGGCAAACAGCCGTACCCATTCATTTACAGATTGTCTGTGGCTGCTTTCATGATACAACAACAGGGTTGGGCAGTTTTAACAGAGGCCGTGTGGCCAGCAAAGCCTAAAATATTTGCTAATCTGGCCCTTTGCAGAAAATATTTTCAGACTTAAAAGGTACTGATTTTCAGGATCTGCTGTAAATCTGGGTCCAGGTTCTGGTCAGACAGACCTGGGTGGGAATCCAGACCAGCACGTACTGGGGTAACCTGGGAGATAAAAAGGGTCGACCTTGTATGCTGAGAGGTTTAAGTGAGATGACGCATGTACATACTCAATAAATGGTAGCCATTGTTCTTATTGCGGTTACTGTTCCTCTTAGGTGGGAGAGGCTGAAGACCCTCAGACCGCCATCACCACCCAGACACTGAGCTCCACTGGATATGCCACACTCGGCCTGACGGCCTGCTCCCCTAAACCCGCTCCTCCTCCTGACACCCCCGTCCTGGCTGGTGATAGGGAATCGTGGGACCGTTGTCAAGTGCCCCTCACCCTGACTCCCCAACACCAGCAAGTGTGGGGTGGGCAGCTCACATCTGCGAGCAGGTGAGCCAGGCGAGGCTGAGCAGCCAGGTGATGGAGGAACCAAGAACGAGAAGGATGTGTGTGGCATTGCCCTTGTTATGGGCAATCCCGAGGATCCTTACAGGCTGGTGGTGTTGTCACCATTTTACAGAAGAGGAGACTAAGGCTCAGAGAAGACAAGTGACTTGCTTAAGTTTACACGGATACATATATATACCGGGGGTGCCACAAAAATGTCTACAAGTGGGTGCTTTGGTCAACGTTGCTCAAGCAGTAGTTCGCCATAATCAGAAGTGTCTGGACGCTGATGGTAACCACTTTGAGCACCTCTTGTAATTGCAGAAGTCAGACGTGACTTGTATTCATCTTTTGTTATCAGTACATATTATTACAATTTTAATAGCTTTTCCTTTTTTAAAATGTGTATACATTTTTTGATACACACACACACACACACACACACACACACACACATATATATCACATAATTTGAAATTCCAAATGTAGAAAAGAATGCAATAAAAAGTCTGACTCCCAACCCTGAATCCCAGCCACCCAGTTCTCTGTCCTGGAAGCAGCTGGCCTTGTGTGTCCTTCCAAAGATATTCTATGCATATATAAGCAAATATGGAAAAAAAACACACATAAATAAATAGCTGTATGTAGACATCCTTCCCTCCCCATTTTCTTTACCCAAATGGTAGTAACTATATACATTGATCTGTGTGTTGCTTTTAACACAACATATCTTTTATTCTTTCCCCATTAGTATAGAGAGAAATTTCATTCTGTTTCACATAGCATTCCATTGCATGAATGTATAATTTATTTACCCAACCCTATAATGATGGAAATGAGTTGTTTCCAATCTTCTGCAATTACAAAAGCAATGCTGCAGTGAATAGCCTTATGTATTTGCTGCTTCATACGTGTGTGAGTATATCTGAAGGATAAATTCCTAGAAGTAGAATTGCTGGGTTAAGGGCTCTGTGCATTCATCGTTTTGATAGATAATGTCAAAGAGTCTGCAACACGGATTGATCCAATTTACAATCCCACCAGCAACATGTGAACACAGAGTCAGGATTCGAATTCAGGTCCATCGGTTCCAAAGCCAGCACTTGTTCTGCCGCACCGTGACCATCACTGCATCACAAGCAAGTTTTTCCTGATAACGGAGGCCACCTCCCACTCTTGGGTCATCATGCTGACCCAACTGGAATGCCTGACGGACACAGAGACGTCGTCCCTGATTCCTCCTCCTTACCCTCAATATTTAACTAACATTAAGTCCTGTTGGTTCTACCTCTGAAATAGTTCTTGCATGCTTCCGTTTGTCTCAGCCCAGCTGCCACCTCCCAGTCCAGACCACCATAATTTCTCACTTGGATTATTTCAATGGCCTCTTACCTGGTCTCTCTGCCTCCACGCTCAGGCCTACAAATCCACTCTCTACATCTCTTGTGGATAAAACCACTAACTATTCTCCACTATCCATTCTTCTCTTCTTTATTAACAGAACCCCTGTGGGCACCTTTCCCAGCCTGCCATGTAGATAGATGGGACCACGTGACCAAGTTCTGGCTTCCCAGTGAGAGCACTTATGACAGGCAGAGCTTCCATCTGCCCTTAAAGGGGAAGGGCACACTTTCTACCTGCCTCTACCCTTCCCACTGCTGGAACATGACCAACAGTCAACTTAGACCTCCAGATGAGGCTGGCAGTTGAAGATGACAGACCCACAAACGAGAAGGAGCCTCAGGAGGCTTCTGGGCAAAGGGCAAGGTACCTGGCAGGGAGCCCTGGCTGAGGCACCAACGGCACTGCCCACGCTGCCTCAATACCTGAGATCCAGCCAGCCAGCACGGACACGGCAGGAAGCAAAACCTTCTTGGGAGTTGACTTGGAGCTCAGCCATTGAAATGTCATTCTCCTGGGTTCCTGCTACACACACAAACACACACGCACACGTGCTCATGCCTGGCAGCTCTCTGCTAGGAAAGAATGCGGCCTTTTCCCTTTCGTCCATCATCACTATGCTTTCAGACAGCTTGCATTCCTCCTCCCTGAAGTCAGCAGTCTCTCACTCTGGGCAGTCACAGAGAACCTACACACACTCAGTGATCCATTCTACTGGACCGGCTCTCTACTCTCTGGGCCAAAGGAAAAGCAGCCGAGACAGTCCCCAAAAAGGTGATCAGCACACACACCTAGTACACATGTACGTACATTCTCTTTATCTATAACCAGGAGTATCCACGATGGGCTATGCGCATATCTGGATCTGAAAGGACTCATGAAAAGCAGCCCCTGCTCTCCAGAGCGAGGAGGCCAGTATTGGTGACATCATGTCATTCAGAGCTCAGATCTGTGTATAACCATTCATGTTTCACAGGCTGTGGTCCCCACCTGCCAAGGCCACCTGTACAATCCCCTGCCAAGTTCACCTAACGATGTCGTCAGTTCTCAAAGCATATCTCATATGATCTCACAGGAAAGAACAGTTAATAAACATGAGTTTTCTACCTTTTTTCTTTTCCTACTATAGCTTTATAGTTAAGTTTTGAAAATAGGTAGTGTGAATCTTCTATTTTTGTCTTCTTTCTCAAACTGGTTTTGGCTTTTCTAGTTTCCTTGATTTTCTGTATACATTTTAGAATCAGCTTGTCAATGTCTACTGAAAATATCGTGCTGGAACTTTAATTGGAATCGTATTTAATCTATAGATCACTTTAGGAAAATTTAACATTTTACCAACTTTGAGCCCAACAATCCATGAACATAGTATACCATTCCATTTGTTTAGCTCTTCTTTGATTTCTTTCATCATTTTGCAGTTTTCAGCATATAGATGTGGCACCTAAGTAATTCATGGATTTTGGTTCTGCTGTGGGTGGTACATTTAAAAAATTTATTCAATTTCCAATTGTTTATTGCTACTATAGAGCAGTAGGCTGGCTTTTTGTTTGTTTTCGGTTTTTTGTTTTGTTTTGTTCTGTTTTGTTTTGTATAGTGACCCTGTATCCTGTGATCTTACTAAACTTACTTATCACTACAAGTAACTTGTTTTAGATCTTGGGGGCATTTTCTATGTAGACAATCTTACATGTGAATTGTGCTATTTCTCCCTTTCTAATCTGTGAGCTTTTCCCCCCTTATATGATTGTATTGCCTGAAAGCTCGACTATAATGTTGAAGAGAATGGTAAGAGTGGAAATCCTTGTTTTTGGTCTTTCCTTGTGCTTCCCAGAGTGTCTTTCTTCCAGCAATTTACTGCTGACATCGCTTGGTAGCTTGGTGATGAGGGGTGGAGATATTCCCATTTTCTGTTCTCAGCGATCCTGTCTCTCAGCAGTAAGGGATATCTGATGACCTGGACCCACTCCTTTTTCTGTCTCTCCCCATGGATACATATTTTTTTAAATTCCTTTTCCCTAGTTGCACTAGGTCTTCCCCTGTACCCTAAGCATTGCCCTTTCTTTAAAAATAAAAAAATACTTTTCTTTATTTTAAGTCTGTTTTTCCGGGACCCATCAGCTCCAAGTCAAGCAGTCATTTCAATCTAGTTGTGGAGGGCGCAGTTCACAGTGGCCCATGCGGGGATCGAACTGGCAACCTTGTTGTTAAGAGCACCGTGCTCTAACCAACTGAGCTAACCAGCCGCCCCAGCATTGCCCTTTCCTACCTAAGCCATCTGAGGCTTTTGTTTTGTGGTGGAGAAATGGTAGAAGCATCCAGGGAGGGGCTTTGTTTCTTTCTTGAAGTGGGAACTATACATCTTCCCTAGACCTCCCTTTTAAAGAGGGTTTTTCACCCTTTTTAAAACTTTTCTTCTTTCATGAGCTCATTGGCCAGAATTAAGAAGTACCTCACCCAGTGATTGTCATTGTACCTAGATGACCCTTCCTCTTTGAGAGCCAAGCTTTGTCCTGGGCCATGTCCCTCAGCCCGACCCCTGTCCAGGAGCCTTCTCTGACCTTATGGAAGTAGCCCCCAGTGCCCTCTCCACAGCTCTGCACTCCAACACGTCTGTGTCACATGGCTGCACCAGCTCACTCTAGGGACCACACCACAATGAATACAACTTTCCCCATTTTATCCATGAGGAAACAGTCTCACAGCAGCTGACTCCCCCACCATCACATAGCCAGGTCGTGCAAGAGCCCACGGCACTCATCAGCTAGCATCGATTATTCAATCAGACCTCTGTGAGGCGGGGTGGAGGGAGGAATTTTTAGGGCTAGGGAAGTGGAGAGGGTCTTCGAGTTTTAATGATAGCAGGCAGTGGAATAAGAGTGGAATTGAAGATTTAAGAGAGGAGATCTAAGGAGAGGAAGCAGATGTGGATTAAGGAGTCATTTAAATTGGAGTAGCAGGGAGAGAAAAGGAACTTAGGGCCTTAGAACCACAACTCCAAAACAGAAGCCTCTATTTTCTCTAGTGTTAGAGGGTGCAGGGACCAGGCTGGAATTTGCAGGACTTCGATCAATTGCCTTCTTAGGCAACTTTCTCTAGCAGCCCTCCCAGCCAGGGAGCAGGAATAGAGATAAGATATGGACCCCCAGTGGGGGAGGGGAACAAAGTGCTGCAAGAGACGGGCAGGGCCAATGGTGGCTGGCCCCTGTCCGGAAGGGCTCCTGGAGGAAGTGGACCCAGCACACAGTGAGCAGTCAATAAGTCTTTTTCTTAATTGCTTTAAATGTCCCAGAAAACATCTGTGGATGAATTCTCTGAATCCCTGGGTGGAGCTGATGGTGGCCATGCTGCCGCTGCCATCACTTTGCATGCCTGAGCTCACAGAGGCAGGGAGATGTCTGCCTCTGGGCCTGGGGGAAGGCACAGGCAGCTGTCTGTGCCGGCAGCAGGGGGAAGAGGGATGGTGAAGGCATGGAGACGAGGGGAGTGACATGGCCTCCGCATGGTGGCCGTAAAGGTCAGGCTAAAGCTAGCGACTCTGTGACGACTGCCCAGGCACAGGCTGGCTGTCAGATGCTGCAGGGACCCTTCATGCACATGTCATCGTTGCCTGTCATGTGTGCAGCTGTATGTCCTGTGCCCAGAACTGTGCCTGGCATGGATAGATGCGCGACAAGTATTTGTTAAGTATATGAGTTAATAAATTTCATCCTCACAATATCCTTGTGCGATATAATTATTCCTACTTTACGGAGGAAGAACTAAGATTGAAAAGGGTTCAGACTCAGCTTTTGTGGGAGGCAGAATTCTAAGAGTGACTCCCATGACACTTGACCTTGTAGGAACCCCTCCCCTTTGTGTGTGGGTGGTATTTGTGAATATGATGAGATTTCATTCTCACGGTTATGTTATATGACAAAAGGGAGATCTGGGTGGGCCTAATCTAATCACTTGAGCCATTGAAAAGTAATTTTCTCCAGCTGGTGGCAGAAGGGGAAGTCAGAGTGATTTGAAGCACCAGACCCCTTCAATGCACCATTGTAGCTTTGAAGATGGAGGGACCACACACAAGAACCAGAATGGCTTCTAGGGTCTGACGGTGACCTCCAGCTGACAGCCCGCAAGGAAACAGGACCTCAGTCTTATAACCACAAGGAACTGAATTCTACCAACAACCTGAATGACACTGGAAGTGGATTCTTCCCCAACGTGTCCAGAGAAGAGTCCAGTCACAACTTGATTTTGACCTTGTAAGACCCTAAGCAGAGAACCCAGCCATCCCCACTTGGACTTCTGACCCACAGAACTGTGACTTACTCAGTGCATGTTGATTTAGCTGTTAGGTTCGCAATCATTTGTTACACAGCAATAGAAAAGGAATACAGCCCTGTACACCACACACAGAGCACACAAATGCCCATTACACATGGTGCATGTGGCACTCATGCTCCACGTGCGCCCAGCCCCCCCATTCAATCCCTCTCTCTCATCGGAGCCCCTCAGGGCCTCAGAGGTGCCCCACACCTCAGGTCCCCCCATCAGCCTTGGTGCTCAGGTGAAATGTGTAAATAAAGTACCTACCACAACACAAAGGCACACCATTAGCAATGACAATGATGAAATGGCCTTCTCCTCCCCCTGATCTCAGGCTGGAAAGTCCTACTGGTCACAATGGCCCAAATCCCACCTCCTCTAGGGCGCTGTGATGCTTAGTTTTACATGTCAACTTGATCGGGCTAACGGATGCCCAGACAACGGGAAAACATTTCAGGGGGTCTCTGGGGGTGTGTCCAGAGAGATGAGAATTTGAATCAGGAGATTGAGTGGAAAAGACCGCCCTCACCAGTGCGCGTGGCCATCATCCAGCCACTGAGGGTCTGCACAGAACAAAAAGGCAAAGGAAGGGCAGACGTGTTCCCTGCCAGAGCTGGGGCATCCATCTTCCCCTGCCCTTGGACAGCAGAGCGCTGGCTCTGAGGTCTTCGGACTCAGACGGGGACGTACACCACTGGCTCCCCCAGTTCTCAGGCCGTGAGGCTTGGACTGGAACCACACCACTGGCTTTCCTGGGCCCCCAGCTTGCAGATAGCAGATCAATGGACCTCTCAGCCTCCGAAACTGCATGAGCCAATCCTTCCTAGTAAATCTTTTTCCATATTATCTATACTCACATATTTCCTATTGGTTCCTTTTCTCTGAAGAACCCTGCCTAATGCACGTTCCTCCCGTTTCCAGCACTTGAGTCAAGCTGTTCACCAACACTGCCCATGACACACCAATCACGTGTCACAGGTTCTCCAAAAAGACTCTAAGATGGAATTTAAGGAACAGGGTGTTTATTAGAAAGGCCCTTGGGATCAACAGCTGTGGAAGGGAGTGAACAGAAGCAGGAGTGGGCAGAGGGAGCAGGTGAGCTGTGGTGCAGGCCCAACCCCATGGGAGCTCTGGAGGACATGTGCCCTTCGAAGTGTCCTGAGTAGGGCTGGCACGGCCTCAGTAAAGCAGTAGACGTGGGCCACCTGGGGAAGCGGTGTAACCTTAGTGAAGCAGCTCTTGGCAGCAGAGGCCATTCTTGACAGCACGCCCAGCAGCTGGGGCAGCAAGTTCTTCCTAGAAGAGGGGCCTGGGTGCTGCAGCGCCCTGGCCACCACAATTTGTCATGTGGCAGTCACTTCCCCCATCTGCTCCAGACGCCCTGGAGGGGAGGGAGCCTACAGGCTGAGTCAATTCCATATCCTTTGCTTCTCTCCTCCCACCCCAAACAACCTTCGAGGTTGTCATCTTTGGCACAGACCCCAGGTGCTCGCGGAGTTCAGAGGGTGTCTGTGAGCTGCGGGTGTGCTAAGCCCAGGCTGCAGGGCAGGGAGCCAAGCTGGAAGCCAGGAGCTCGGGTTCCCTGCGTGGCCTCCTAACACTGACCCTCAGAGAGCAGATATTGCCTCCAGGACACGGTTTATGGAGTTGTGGCTAAATGGGTTGGATGTCACAGTGATGGGGGATAGGCACCATTGGTGATGAAAGAATTGTCCCAGGTCCCATCCTGGTGAAAACCTTGTTTATAAATCTCCAAGTCTAGAAACTGTCTGTTTTGTTTTGTTTTTACATATAAACACAAAGCATTTTGTCGTATGGCTTAAAAGCATACACGGGAATGCAACCACTCTGTAAATCAGGAAAAGATAAGTACTTTGTTTAGTTTGGCGTTTGATCAAGAAATAGTCCTTGTCGAGCAAATCATGTCAGGTGTTGGACTCACCAGAACGACAGCCCTGTATCCACCTGCATTTTACTGGCCACATTCTCAGTGCTTCTCTTTATAGCTAAGGGGTACTGAAACATTACAACGCTTTCCTAGTGTAGTGATGCCTACACATTTACAGATTGAAATCCCTGGTATTTTATTCTCAATTGCTTTCTTTTCATTTCTCCTTTACATTACAATTAAGGCACTATATTTGGTTTTTCATCATGTCTCTGGATTGGTGGTCATATCTGTGAATTTCATTTCAGGATGGTACAGGGGCATCCACAATATTTTATATTAGAAGGAGGGTGATAGGTCTGACAGGTTAATCACCTCTGACATGGGTGTCTTCGTCTTGACTCTATCTCCAAAACTCTTCCCATCGCTCACCACCATCACCACTCCCGGGAAAGTGGATTCTGAAACCTGTGGGGGGAGGGTGCCCTCTGCAGGCCTGGCCCCTTTACGGGTGCACCTTCTGGGCTTTATTCCTTTCACTCTGCAAGGCTTCAGGCAGCGATGCTGAGCCCAGGCAGGGAATCTCCCAGGGCAGAGACAGAGACCAGCCCACGTAACAGAACTTACGGCATCAGTGGGTATCTACGTGGGGCTTGAGTCTGTCTGAACAACTAGAAAGGTGCCTGGGAGCTAAGGCATAGGGTTACAGGGTAAAATACAAGATGCCCAGTTCATTTGGATTTCAGATAAACAACAAATCATTTTAGTGTAAGTATGTCCCATGCAATCCTTGGAACATATTTACAGTAAAATAGTACAAGTTGCTCATCCAAAGTTGAAATGTAACTGGGCGTTCTGTATTTTTATTTGCGAACCTGGCAGCCCTACTCGGGAACCAAGTCCACGTGTCTGTATGACCCAACATTGTCAGTATGGCTGAGTGACTGTGGGGACAGTGTGTGTGTGTGTGTGTGTGTGTGTGTGTGTGTGTGCAGGGGCTGCGCACAAGCCCCAAAGGTACCATGGGAAGGCAGAACTGGAGGAGGATACTACTACGAATGCCAGGCCTGAGGCGTGGGCCTGTCAAGGAAAGAGGGAGGGTCAGGAACAACTCTCGTGGACGCAGCTTGAGTCCTGGGCCCGTCACCCAGCAGGCTCCGGGGACTCCCGGGGTTCAGATTCCCAGAACTATTCCCTCTACACATACATAGCCACCTCTAGATTCTGTGTCACTGGGTCTAGGCTAGAACCTGGCTCCTGTTTCCCTGGGTTGGTGACAGTTTTGTCATTAATGTAAGGTAAGGCCTAGACCAGGGCCTTGAGGTGTGGGGAACAGGCAGCCCTGCTCCTTGGAGGTTCGTGGGCTCAGCTCCCCAGTGGATGCACTGGCTGGAGCCTGACTTACCTTCTCCTGTCAGCAGTCCAGCCTCCTGGCTATAGTTCATCTTCCCTGCCCTCCCAGCGGTCTGCTGCGTCCCTGTGGAGAAGGTTCTAGTATGAACAACACTGTTCAGATGAAGAAATTGAGGTCACAAGACACAGCCAGGACCGGAACCCCACCTGCCTGAGTCCAGGCTGATGGAAGGACCGGGCTCCAGAGTGATCCCCACCGCCAGCCCCACCTGGGTCTCGTCAGCTCCCCAGCAAGGGCTCGTAGGCACGGCCCCTATTCGTTCACATTTCCCGGCCGCCCCCATCCAATTGCAATCTGTGTGCTGTGTTCCAAGTTCCTGACCACCCCTTCCTTCCCACCCTCTCTCCTCTGTGCTGAGAAGACGTTCTGCACAGCTGGCTGTGCCTGGTCTTCCTGCACCATAACATTAGTACCTGCAGGTGAGTCCCTGAAGATGCAGACGCAGCCCCATTTGCCACTGCTTCGCGTGGCAGGGCGTGCTGGGCGTGCTGGGAGAATGAATTGTGGGGAAAGACCTGTCTGCTAAGTGGCTACAGAACTGACTTCAGGTGTCCTCAGCTGCCTGAATAAAGTTTCCCCGAAAATAAGACCGGGTCGTATATTAAGTTTTGCTCCAAAAAACACATTAGGGCTTATGTTCAGGGGATGTCCTCCTGGAAAAACATGCTAGGGCTTGTTTTCCGGTTAGGTCTGATTTTTGGGGAAACGTGGCATCATCAGGAAGCCCAGGAACTGCAAACACCACCTTCTGAAAACCTAGGACTGTCAGCTGTCGAATGTGCACACTGTCTGATTAGGAATGAGCCCAAATGCTCACAGGTCAGTAAGTGCTTCCTAGCCACACAGGAGGAGGAATTGTGAGGAATAACTTCACGTCTTCAGTGCCGTGTGCCGGGTGATCGCAGCTGCGTAGACAGCCTGGAGCTTCCATTATTCGCTAATGTTATTTGGCGGTCATTCACAAGTCCTTAAAGTCCCAAGGAATGGATATTCACATATCTTAGGATCGCTTCAAATTCAGGAGTCTTAGGGTTAAGTGAAAAATTGTATTTATATAGCACATGAATTTCCTACTGCTGCTGTAACAAATTACCACAAATTTAGTGGCTTAAAACAACACAAATTTATTATCTTACAGTCCTGGAGAACAGAAGTCCCAAATGGGTCTCACTTGGCTAAAATCAAGGTGTGGGCAGGGCTGCATTCCTGCTGGCGGCTCTAGGGGAGAATCAGTTTCCCTACCTTCTCCTGCTTCTAGAAGCTGCTCTCATTTCTTGGCAGTGGCTCCCTTTCAGCCAGCAATCACATCACTCCAACTTCTGCTTCTGTTATCACGTCTCTCTCCCTCTCTCTCTGACTCTCCTGCCTCCCTTTACCTTACCCTTTAAGGGCCCTGTTACTTTGGGACCACCTGGATAATGCAGGATAATTTCCCCATCTCAAGACCCCTAGCTTAATCACATCAACAAGGTCCCTTCATATTCACAGGTTCTAGGGATTAGGATGTGGATCTCTTTTGTGGGCATATTATTTTGCCTATCACACCTAGTTTAACAGTCAAAATCCAATCACGTTATCAGCCGGAGAGGGAGCTGTACCAGAACTGGGAAGTGTGTGGAAAATTTGGCATCAAGGACGTGGGCTACTTGACCGTGACATAGATATTTTTGTATTAAGAGGTAATCTGTACATAGGTACTTGTTATGTACAGATTATAATGATTGTAATGTATAAGATAGTTTGGTCTTTTAGAGTGATGGCTTTTTAATTAATAATTGAATAACTTAAACTGAGGGTTTTAAGTTGAACTCTTACCAAGTTCATACACAGTATTAGAACATATAAGAAAACTTTACATTCACCATATTTTAATTTTTACTATTACTTAATTTAGATTTTTATTTTTTATAAATTTAACTTATTTGGTTTTATAAATATTATTTAGTACTCAGGAGGAAAGCTCTCAATGGTGGTCAGAAGTCGGAATACTGAAATAGGAAGTCTAATTTTTAAATAAAGTTTAAAATATTTCAAGATATTCGATTAGCTAAGTTTATAAACTGGACCAAACATTATTCAAAGAGCTCTCAAAGGAGACGGTTAAAATTTGCTGGACGTAAATAGAGATTTGTGAGATTTGCAAGCTGAATTTAAAGTGAAGAAAGCAATCCCTGGTTTTGTTTCCCCTGAAGGGGGAATAAAGAGGGAAGGTGTTGCCCTGGGCTGTTGCCACAGCAGCCTGAGGAAAGGCTGGCGTGAGGTCCCAAAGGGCTGCACAGACCCGGGACAAATCACATCGGACTGAGGCAAGTGGATGCCTCTCGCTGCATTTTTTAATTGTTCATTGTTGTTTTGAACTTCTTTTTGTATTGTCAGAAAAAAAGTAAGGGTTTATTTTTTAGATGTCATATTTTCAATTTAAAAGAAAATGGGCACAGTTATAGGATCAAAAGTTAAGTAGGAACTCTATCAGGTTAGAATCAAATTGGAGAGGACCTCTCTTCCAATAAAGGCAGATTTAGATGACTCAGACCATCCTTGCTACTGAAAGCAACTTAAAAAAAGACTGGCCACACCATTTTCATAATCTTAAAAGCATCAAAAAGCTAACAAGACACAAAGAAGTTGCCCGGCCAGCGAGCCCGGCATTGGGAGGCGCTTCGGCAGTGATGGAGTTGGCCATGCAGAGAGAGGTCGCTGAGAAGCTGAGCAGAACCTCTGCGAGCCTTGAGCGGGTCAAGGAACAGAGATTGGGGCACAGAACCGGGATACCAACCCCCACTCAGGAGTGGGAAATTCAAGAGGCGGCACTCTAAGAGTCAGTGTGGACAAGAAGCAAACTGGCCCTCGCCAGGTCTCTACTCTGGCTGTGAACGATCTGCGTCGGCCACAAAGTCTGAAGCCTTAAAACTGGGCTAAGGTGATCCTGGATTGCTAGTGTCCCAGATGCCTGGAAGCAGCTAATTACACTCCTCCCTGAAAGAAGATGACATCCTTGTAGGCCTCAAGTCATTTCGAAAGGTGGTGTTTCACACAAATGTCCATCCTCCAATTAAAGATGCACAAGGTGACAAGATGACCTAACCAAGGGTCAGCTGAAACAAGAGATATCCAACAGATCTGTGAGATTAGATCAGATCACAGTGTAAAACAAATGTGCTTGTCGTTTTTCCTACAGGGCGTCGTGTGTGTGTGTGTGTGTGTGTGTGTGTGTGTGTGTGTGTGTGTGTGCTCCCAAGGGGAAAGGGCTAGAAGAGAATGCTGGCCTCTGCACACTGGTCTCCTGCTTGTCCCTTCCCCTTCACGCACAAGTCACGCCCCCAGGTGGCCCTGAGAAGTCTTGATTGCACTTTCCTTCCTTTATGCCTTTGTCCCAAAGGTTCCCAAATCCTACAGGAGCCCCCCAGGATGGACGCCATTTCCCATAAGAAGCCTTCCCTACTCCTTCCAGCCAGAACACATCTCTTTCTCCCCTATTATCTTCATCTCTTGGTACCTTTTTATACCTCTGCTGTGGAGTTTGAACTGTTGTATTCCTGCCTCAAGCCCCACTGGACCAAGAGCCCCTCCCGTTTTCACCTTGCATGCCCTCTGCCCAGGGCTGGGCACTTTGGAGGGCAACCACAGGGGGGCAGTAGACAGGACTGCTCGTCAAAACTCTTGTCAATTCCTACCACTGTTATCTTGACCCGTGTTCTAAAGGCCAAGGGAACACTCAGGGGACCCACTTCCATCCAAGCCCTCCCACAGGCAGACGTGTGAAGACTTACGACACTAGTGCTTACATTTTCAGTGTGCTTGAACACATCCAGGATCTCAATTTTTCCCAGAAGCTGTGAAGGGTAGGCATCATTAGCCCCATTTGACAGGAGAGAGAATGAGGCTTAGGGAGTGACTAGCCCTCTGATTCTCAAGCCTGGATACAGTTCGGAATCACCTGAGAGCTTTTAAAAAATAAGTCCAAATCACTTGGGGTATTGCCCAGGTGTTGGTATTTTTTAAAGCTCTCTAGGAGATTCTAATATGTAACCATCGGCCAAGTTCAAGGCTCACAGCCAGTGGGAAGCTGAGCCAGTTCTAGAATCCCAAATCTTAAGGTAGTGTTCTTCCTTTTATCCCGGGAAGAATTTGGGAGGTTGCTGGACCATTGGTTACTTGGGGTCCTACAAGTGGGAAGACTGTTCAGAGCGGGTGGGCTCCACCGTCTTGGATTCTGTGAGGCCCACCCTTCCCTCCTTTCCTTCCCTGACTCCAGAACTCAGGCCCAGACAGCTGAGGCCCAGGGGACACCGGGTGACTCAGATGCTTCCTGTTTTCTTGGCTATAGTGACAGGGGGATGGAAACGGCCTGGGCTGGGGTTCAGGGCCTAAGACACGGCCCTGGAAAGAGGAGGAGGTTGAGCTGTGGGGCCAGCCTGCCCTGAGATGCAGGAGGAGTGAGCTAGGCAGAGCCACATGGGGTGGTTGACCGCCTCCGTGAGTGGAGATGAGGGTCATTTGTTGAGTGGCCAGGTCAGCGAAAGGAGGGAGGATGTGAAGCCAGCTTTTCTTGAAATGCAGGGATTTTCTGAGTCCTCAGGGGTTGAAGGAGAGACCTGCAGTTCCACCTGGATGTTTGGTTGAGGCAAAGCTGGCAAGCTGGGAGGCTGTTTGGGTCAGAGGCAAGAGCCCTACTGGAGGCAAAGGATCTGTGTTACCTTGTCCAAGCCCTGCCATGAATTCCCGTGTAACCCTGAGTAAGCCTCTGCTCATCTCTGAGCCCCTGCTTCCTCTCCTATGAGATGGGAAGGGGTTGGCATTAACGGAGCCCTGAGAAGCCCTGGGATTTTAAGAAAAACCATAACCTCTCCCAGCCTTACAGAGCACAGTGCAGCCTCTAGGGAACATTTACATGATTTTGATTTTAAGCCAGACAATAACCCTAAAAGTTAGGCAGGGAAACTACTATAATTACCCGACTGCTGTTGTAGACATTAATAATTAGGGAGACTAAGACAGGTGCTGGCCAAGGGTATCTGGAAATGGAGACTTGGACACTCTTGGTGGCCCAACTTGGTTACTCCCTTCCTCGAAGGGCAACAATTTGGAGATGTTTATGAAAATTCATGTGTGCTTGAATCTTGGCCTCGGTCATCTCCCTGCCGGGGTCACCCTCCACAAATGATCCTAAATTCAGAAAAGCCTGTGGGACAGGAAGATGTTCACTAAATAAATTTTGTATGAATGAAATGTTAAACACAGTACAGACATTTAGTGATAGGAAAATGCAGATTGTACAATGAGTATTAACTACCTATTTCTGAATAACAAATTACCTTCAAAATGAGTGGCTGAACAAGCATTTCTTATTACCTCCCAGTTTCTGTGGGTCAGGAAGCCAGGCCCACGTTGGCTGGGGGCCTCTGGCTGAGGGTCTCTCAGGAGGCTACAATCTAGGTGTAGGCTGGGGCTGCCCTCATGTCCACGTCTGGCTGGGAGAGGACCCACTTCCCAGTTCACTCACATAGCTGCTCCACAGTCTCAGGTGCTTGCTGGCTCCTGAGAGAGACACCAGCTCCCCCACGGGTGGGCTCCTCCATGGCGCACCCCCAACATGGCAGCCGCCTTCCCCAGAGCAAAGGAGCAACCTGGACGCGCGGTCCTTCTGTAACCTGATCTTGGAAGTGACCTCCCTCATTTCTGCTGTCCAGTCAGTCGTTCCTCGGGATCTACAAGGGAGTGGTTCCAAGACTCTTGAGGATACCAAAGTCCAAGGTGGCTCAAGTCCCTTATATAAAACGGCGTAGAACAATGCACACAGTCAGCCCTCTGCACCTGTGGATTCCCGGCCACGGATTAAGTAGAGTCCATGCATTCGGAACCCTCGAATAGAGGGCCAACTGTATGCTGTTCATTAAGAGTGAGTCACTAGATCTAGTCCAGGTTCAAGCGGAAGAGATTACATAAGCCAGGAGGTGGCGACTCTAGGGTGGGTAAACATTTCCTCAACCCTCTTAGGGTCCCTGGCTGGGTCTAAAAATTATTACGTTGATGCAAAAGTAATCGCGGTTTAAAAGGTGAAAATTGCAAAAAACCGCGATTACTTTTGCACCAACCTAATAAATTGAAAAAGACAGATTAACAGGAGAAAAGCACACATGTATTTACTATAAGTTTTACGTGACACAGGAGCCTACATAATGAAATGAAGACCTAAAGAAGCAGTTAGACTTAAGTATTTGGATGCTAGGTTTGATGAAGAGTAGGAGGTAGTGTAGAAATACGAGGTCGGAGAACCAGGCAAGTGTAGAACAGTAAACAGGGAGAAACTAGCAAGGGCTGTTCAGATTCTTCTTGATGTCCCTTTGTCTTTAGAGATAAAGCTGCTCCTTTCCTGCTGGTACAGGGAGGGTACCTCTCACAGGAGGGGTTTATGACCTGATTCGGGAGAAAAGGGCAGCGGAAGATCAAAGAGACCTTCCTCCTTCTGCTGTTTTCTCAGATGGCTTCACTGTAAAATATTCACTGTGCCAAGGTGCCATATTTCAGGGCCCTGTGTCCTGATCCCTAGCTAGACCACTGGGAGCCAGCTCCGACACTGCCTATCATATAGCATATGTGAAAGGTTCATGAGCTTCAGTGAAAGGAAGGCAACACGATGATCACTTCTGAGGAAGCATACAAGAGGGAAAATAAATGGGAAGAAATGTGTTAAAAACACATGTACACCCCTAAAAATCAAATGGGGTCTAAATGATAAAGCACCTTTATAAATTGCGTCTTTTGCTCTTCCACACAGGTATTCACTTATGCATCATTCTCCCCCCGGCCCCAATTATTTACCCTCCGAAGTTCAGGAACTACTTTTCTGGCCTGAAGGCCAAGGGGCTGGGTAAGAAGGAGTCCAGGCCCCACCTTCTGTCCTTGAGCCTGTGAAGCAATGGGAAGCTACAAATTCTCACACTGGGACAGGCTCAGGGGCTGTAGTCCAGGCAAATCCTAACCACCTCTTATCTCACTGCATATTCCTGGGTTTATGGGACGCTGAGGAGTCGGCTTTGGGGTGGTCCTGCAGGCAGCGTTGTTTGGGGAGGATTTGGTTGTAGAGGGCGTGGCAAGGAGTAGAGAGACAAAGGAAGTGACCCAGAAAGAAAGGGGAAAGCAGCTGACATGGTGGAAAAACACCTGAAAGTTGAAGTCTGGGCCTGCCAGTCACTCAAGTGACTCATTCAAGTCTCAGTTTCCTCATCCATAGAATGGGATGAAAATTAATAATATTGTCCTTCCTCATTCAGCAGAGTTAAATGAGATTGATTATGCGCAGCAATACACGCTATAAACTGTTATGCTCTGAACCTGTGTTGGTTTCTTCGGGGATTAAGTAGAGCAAATATACCCACTTCTTGCCATTGATCTCCCAGGAGGAGTCCAGCCCTTCCCCAACCACCAGCAGGCAGGGGGCCTTGCTGGCTCCCACATCCTGAGCCACAGTTCCATTCTCATCTCTAACAAGTTAGGTTAGTTAAATGATGATGTGGAATATGCTTCTTTTAAAAAGAATGAAGTTACCTCTCATGAGAGATGATTGGGCAACATCCATCAAAATCACAACTGACTCAGCAATTCCACTTTTAGGACTAGACACACTCACACGCACGGATATGAAATTACACGCAGCGGCATTTTCACTGCGGCATTATTTGTGAGAGCGAAGCATTGTAAAGAAAACAATGTCCATCCACAGGGGACTACTTAGATCAGTTATGGATCGCCCACACCATGGAGCGCTGTGAAGCCATTAAAATGAATGAGGCAGTGCTGGGCGCACTGATCCAGAAAGATCTCCAACAAGTATTGTAAAATGATAGAAAGCAAGTTGCCAAACAATGTCATCTATCTCTCTCCACTAATGCCAAACTCTCCAGTCAAACCAAACTACCTGATTTCTATGAAAAGACTGAGGAAATACAGGGAATGACTCTGCCAGTTGTCAGAAGTGGCCATCTGGGGAAGGGAAGGTGGGGAGAAGGGCTAAGAAGGGGCCTTACCCTTTTTTATCCCATATACTTCAGGAACGGTTGCCATTTTTTTCTTCTTCCTTTCTTTTCTTTCTTTCTTCCTCTCTCTCTCTCTCTTTTAGAAACTGTTTATTTTCCCTTTTTTGTTGAAGAGTCTGTGGAAGAATGGCTGAAGAGCCCTCCGTGGTTGTTCCTACCGAGCCAATGGCCTGCGCAGTGGACACTGCAGCCGGGAACCGCTGACCAGGCCCGGAGGTCACCTGCAGCTTCCAGACCAGTCTGCGGCCTCGGGTTGAGTAGCAGTAGACTTAGGCAGTGAAGAGGTCCATTCACCCTGAAATTCCTCCTCCGTCACGGCCTTTCCATCAGGAGCCTGCTCTTCCTTTTCAGACTCTTCAGGGTCTCTGTAGAAGTAGCTCAGGGCTGACCTCCCGCACGTGCTCATGGGAGGTGGTGCTGCGCGGGCGCAGAGCTTCCGGGTCAGCTGGCACCACCTCCGACCTGATGAGTGAGCTCCCTCGTTGTTGCGTGGGTTGGCAATGTCCACATAGCGCAGAGGAGAGTCTGTTCCACAGAACAACGTGGGCAGGTTAACATCAGATGCCTCTGTGAGAGGCGGTCAGCCCCGGGGACCATGACCCCGGAAGTCACGGCTCCCGGAAGCCTGCTGGGCGCAGCGGAGTGCAGGTTAGTTACAGGACTGAAGCACTCGCCATAGGGGTGGCTTCTGGGCAGCAGCAAACTCCGGCACAGCCGCTGGCTGCTATTCCTGGATGACACTGATATTAGCTGGGTTTTCGATGGCAACTATATGGCATTGCTGCCGGCAGAAGCTCCCAGCTTCTCCAGAGTTATGACGTGGATGCCCTCACGTTTCCTCTGGTACATGTGCTGTTCCACTTGGACATCAAGGTCGGTGCCACCTAAGTGGATTCCTGCTGCAATAAAATTCTATTTTTTAACAGGACTTTATTGGGGAACAGTGTGTACTTCCAGGACTTTTTTCCAAGTCAAGTTGTTGTCCTTTCAGTCTTAGTTGTGGAGGGCGCAGCTCAGCTCCAGGTCCAGTCGCCTGTTAGTTGCAGGGGGCGCAGCCCACCATCCCATGCGGGAGTCCAGGAGCCCAACAGGCAACCTTGTGGTTGAGGCCGCTCTCCAACCACTGAGCCATCTGGCCACCCCGGAGCCCGGCAGCAGCTCATTGACTTCATTCTAGTTGTGGAAGGCGCCGCTCGCTGGCCCATGTGGGAGTCGAACAGGCAGCCCCGTTGCCCAGAGCTCGTGCTCTAACCAACTGAGCCACCCGTCCGCCCCTGTTGCAATAAATTTGAGGACACCCTCCTACTTCATTTTCAGGCAGGACCTCACGGGCTCCAGTCATTGTGAAAATTTCCCTTTAAGTTACAACAGCGAAGGAGAAAAATGCTTTTTGGACAACCTGTCTAGGTAGCATGGAAGGGGGTTGCCATTTTTTTGTGATGTGAATATATTCATATATTTTCTGTGTAATTTTTAACTTAAAATATGTATTTTTAATTTTAATATATTTTAATTTTATATAGTTACTTTTGTATTTTTTTGTTATAGTTGAATTTTATGTAATTATATAAAAGCTTTCATCCCTAAGTTTCAGGAAACTTCTGAGATCATCATTGGGCCCCCGGACACTTATTCCTTAGGATGGCGTCACCTCTCTGTAGAAGGACCCAGGCGCCCCTCTTCCAAGATGGCGCCTCTTCCCAGATGAGGTGCTCCATGTATCTCGGAGTTTGTCAGACCAGGACCCCAGAACCCCTACCCCAGGCCTGCTCCCTGCCCAGGGATGTTCCCTTGAGCGTGTTCTCACACCATCTGTGTAGGGATGAAAGCAAAACAAACAAAAACCCTTCATTTATTCCTTCCTTAAACAAATAGTATTGCCCTGGACAAAGTGACAGAGATTCAATGGTGAATAACAGATAAGGTTAGAGTCTAGTAAGGTGACAGACTCTAATCAAACAGCCTCCTAAATAAAAGTGAAATGAGGTCTGTGATGGATGCTCTGGAAAACAGATCCAGAGAATGTCCTGAGGAAAGAAAAGCTGAGGAGACTTTTTCCCATTTTCACCGAGACTCTTCCCCTGTCCCCATCCATCCATCCTTTCCACTTTTCATGAACTAGAACCCGAAGACTTGGCTGGGGTCTTCAGCAGCCGCCCTGGGGGCTCCCCATGAGTGGAGATGAAGGGAGAAAATGCAAGGCAGGACCCAGGAAATCACCAGCAGATGAGCTCAGATCAAAGAGCCCTGGTGGGGATGTGCTGTCCAGGGAAACTGGCTGGCTCCAGACCTGTCACCATCATCATCTCTTGTTCTCAGGCACCAGCCTTGAGCCATCCACGGCCACAGTTCTAAGCACCATCCCCTCCCCAACCTTGGCCCGCAAGTGTCCTGGGCAGCAAAATTTCACTACCAATGCCAGTGTCTGGATGGAGAAAAAACTTCTTTGTGTGTGTGTGTGTGTGTGTGTGTGTGCGCGCGCGCGCGTGCGTGTGTGTACACACTGCATACTATACACAGGTCCGTACTCTGTGGATAGTGTCAATTCATTCCAGATTTACTGGAACAGCCTCAATTTTCACATATTTGGATACCACAAACCATTGAAATATCCTGAAAATTCCAATATGATTATTTATGTAGCACTCCTTCAGTCTTGTTCCAAAAAAAGGATTTGAGAACCAGCTTGCAGAGTCGTATATACTTCAGAGGATTTAAAAATAACAGACAAGGGAATCGGGGAGAAGGGAGAGTTAGATGACGCACAGAAATGCATAATTCAAGTCCTGTGTACATGCTGGAGGCAGATCCCAAATGTATCTCGGAATTTCCAAGCAGCCAGAACTAACAGGGAAACAAGATGGCACGGATTCCTGCCCTTGACACCTGCAGGAATTTCCCCCAAAAGTCCTCAGAAAGACTCAGTGTGACTTCAAGTTAGAAAGGAACAAATTCATGTTCCGTATCTTAATAGTGGTTTGGTTACACAAATGACCGCGTTTGTCAAAACTCACAGAACAGTACACTTAAGATTTGTGCATTTCACCGTCAGCAAACTTTACCTCAAAAAGAAAAGAATTATAAACAAATGTAGTTAATGATATGCTTGCTGAAGTGTTTAGGGGTGAGGTGAACTGACATTCACAGCTTACTTTGAAATGCATCAAAAAGGTAAGATGAATTGCTGGATGGAAGGAGGAATAGAGGGACTGGCATGTGATAAAGCAAGTGTGGTAAAAGAGAGTCTCAGTGGCGGGCAGAAGGTGTGGACAGTAGGATTCTCTGAACTTAATCTGTGCTTGAACATTTTTATAATAAAAGGTTGGAGGCTCTGAGAAATGAAGTGGCCTTTGAAAATTACCATCAACACCCACAGGGTAAAAGACCCCAAGTTTTGTTTGCAGAGCTAGAGCTAGCAGCTGACCCCTTGGGCACCTGGCCCGTGGGCAGTGACTAGCCCTTTTGGGTGCAGAGCTCTGGCTTCAGCAGGGATGGAGAAGCCTGGCTCCTGCACAGCCCACAGCATGGCAGGGTTTTGGCTTCTCAGATCGTGGAAGCCCGCTGTCAGGCCATCGAGGAGCTGCTCCCCTCGGAGGCACTGTGCCTCATCCAGAGCCCCTTAGAAGGGGCAGAGTTGGATTCAGCCTTGACAATATGATGACAAGGATGATGGGATTGCTTATGGGGGCTTTTCTCTCTGCTGGCACCGCACTAAGCATTTACATTTATATATCATTGAATAACACAGATACTATTGTCATTCCCATTCACATGTGCACAATGACTCGGAAAAGTTCAGTAACTCATATGTAACACTCAGCTGGCAAATGCTGAGCTGTAATTCAAAGTTCTGTTTGGTGCCAGAGGCTCCGATCCTAAGCCTGCCCTCTTCTGCTCCACACCTGCTCTCCCCAGCCCTTCCACTTTCTTTCCCATCCCCTCTCCCAAAGACCTGTCACACACTTATCTCTGCTCTGGCCTCAGAGCCCAGGAGAAAGTCTGACTCAGGCTCAGAGTGCGCCTTATAAACCAAGCACCCCACTCCTGCCCCTGTACTTCTCCCCAGAATGCTGCTCTGACTGACTTCCCTGCCTACCACAAAATTAAGACCTAAGCACTTGAAAACAGCCTGTTGCCTCTTTAATAGAATCTCAGAGCTAAGGAAGACTTCAGACAGTGATAGCCAGGAGGAAATGAAAGCCCAGAGAGGGGCAGTGCTGGCCCCATGTCACACCGTATGCCAGGACTGAGCCTTGTCTCCTGGAGGGTGTCTCCTTAGCTCAGGGCTGGGCAGAGCTGAATTGGGATGCAGGGCTGTCGGGAGGTGTTGGGAGGTGGTGGATGGAGCCTAGAGGCCCCCTCTCGGGATAGAAAGACTAGTCCTAAGACCAGAGAAGAGAGTTGCTGGGCCCTGCAGTATTATTCGGGAGGACTCTGAAGAGTGACTCTCATTTCATAGATGGGGGGCCTCAGTTCCCGAGAGAGTGTGTGCCTGTCACTGGATCCCACAGCCAGTTCCTGGCTACGGGGAGGCAGGAATTCTTCTCCCTGAATCCCCAGGATCCTTCCCACTTCACCCGGGATGAGCTCTGAAGGATCCTGAGACGCAGAGCAGGCTGGGGTGGCCCAGCGAATCCGAGCTGCAGCTCCCCGGTACCATATGCACTGCATCCCCACCGCACCTCCCCTCCCTCCGTGCTTGGACCCATCAGTCCTCCCCAGGACCCAAGACCAGACCTTTGGCTTTTACCAAGTCCCTTCCTAAATGTCACAGAGCTTGGGCCATAGCCTGAGCCCTGCAGGAGCTATTGGGAGAGGCGCCCCGACCTCTGCAGCCCCTGGCAGTGAAGCAAGAGGAGGCAGTTACAGGGGCCCAAGCGCTAAGCCACCCCCGACACACCTGCTGTTCAGCCAGGCCTGGCCCCCAGGGACTTCAGGTTCCTACCCTGGTTGCTCTAGGCCTCAGGGAGCGTGTGTATGTGGGGGAGGGAGTCTGTAGGGGGTCACCCAGTTGTGAGGCCCACGTCCTTCCAGCCAGAGCCAGGCGTAGAGCCATGGGAGGAGCATAGGATCAGTCAGCGGGTCCACAGACAGAGCCTAAGGAGCCCTGGCCATGCCAGGCCGGCCAGCAGACCCTCCAACACAAACACTGGGCCCCTGGCTCTGCGGGAAGAGGGCATTTTTCAGAGATGACATCAGCTCTTAAAGTTTTATGTTTCCTGCCTACCTCAGCCCAGAGAGCCACGTCCCCAGAGCGCATGAGCCTGGAAAGGCGGGCAGCAGCTCCAGTGCAAGTGGCACATCATGGCCTTGCACAGGAGAGATGGTGCAGCCATGATGGTGGCTGTCCAGCGGCCGGCTCTCCATGACGACACAGGCCTGCCTCTGCAGCACAGATGCCAGAGGAGAGGAGATCTCTGAGGTCCCCAAACACGCCTCGGGGCCTTGGCTCATGCTTCCCTCTGTTCCCCTGCCTGCCCTGCTCCGCCATCTAGCAAACGCCTCCCCATCCTCCAAGAATCATGTCGTGTCCCCTGCCTGTGAAACCGCCCCACCCCCCAGAGCCTCCGCCATGTCCTGTCCACCCTTTCCCTAGAGGTCTGATCCCTCTGAGCCATGTTTAGAACCACCAACCTTTACCTTTCTCCACACTCCTTCCTCCGTTGGACTTCAGCCTCCGGAGAGCACAGGCCAAGTCCCATGTCACTTTGGTCCGCAGGGCCTCCTGCAGCACTTGGTGGGGACTCAGGAGGTGTTTGCGGAGGAAAGGATGAAGCAGACAGTGGGGAGACAGCTCTACTCAGCATTCCCCGTCCCTTCACTGGGTATTTGCTGGGGGGCCAGCCCTGGCATCCACTCTGACAGGCAGTTTCTGCCCCAGGAATGTGCCTGGGGAGCTTCAGAGTCTAGAGGGAAAGAGCCTTAGTCACCTTACCACAGCCTTTGACAGTGATGTCCAAGGACGCCAGCCCCAGCCCCCAGCTGAGCTCGGGGTTGGGGGGAGGGGACATCAGAGGGACAGCAGACCCGGCCTGTGTCCGGGCATCTGCCCCCATGCCTTCCTCAGCAAACCTCTAGACAATTGCAGGTGGCAAGACCCGGAGTTGCTCAGGCAGGAAATGGTGGAGGAGCTCAGAACGGGTCCAGTAGTGCTGCCAGCCTCAGAGCAGGGCCTCCTCCAGGCGGGCATGAGGTGCAGAGGGGCCACTTCTGTCTGCACTGCAGAACAAATCTGCCCTCACTGGGGGCCTGGAAATCCACACCCCGTCTGCTACACCAAGGCTGAGGCTGCTTCGGCTGCAGGGGATGCTGGGAGGATTACATGAATCAATATGTGAAAACACCTGGGAAGTACCCAATATGTGTTAGCCATTTTCAGGATAATTATCGTGTTATTTAGATTCTACTCACATGATTAAGTGCTAACTAAGTGCTGGGAATGCTGGGTGAGCAAGGCAGGCATGCCCCTGTCTCCCAGAGCCTAGAGGTAGGCAGGAGACACAGACAAATAAACAGCTGACATGGAAGCACAGGGCTGGAGGGGTAAATCTTAACTTGGCTGGGGGGCAGGGGGAGTCAGGGAAGGCTTCCTGGAGGAGATGCTGCTGCCCACAGACCTGAGGATGAGTAGAAAGAAATTAATCAACTACAAAAGGCTAAACGCCTCCCAGCTGAAAGAACCACAATGAGGGTTCAACTAAAGGAAAGAAGGATGCAGGCTGAGTGAGGTGAAGTGAGCTGCAAGAGGGGAAAGGGAGAAGTGGGGGCACTGCCGTGAAGGAAGCCCCAGTGGGGGACCTGGGCAGCCAGGATGGGGAGAAGGAGGTGCTGAGCCTCCAGGGACCGTGTGTTCCAACAGGTAGTCCTGGTTAAATGAGTGAGTGAAGGAATGAATGAGGGGTCCTAAGAGAGGAGGGCGAGGTGGAAAAACCAACTTTCCCTTCTACAGTGAATGTTCTCTGGCAGTAGGGAGGGGTAGACACAGAAACAGGTGCCCACATACGCTGAGCCCCACTCTGCCATCCCCACCTCAAGCTTAGCAGGCTAAGGTGTGGCACATCAGGCCCAGAAAGGGCCAGAGCGCCTGGGTCGCTGCCCCTCTGCCCTGGGAGAGGGCTGACTACGCCACAGGCCCAAGGCCAAGCTGCCAGGCTGCTGACTCAGGCCCCACAGGCCAGCTCAGCATTCCTGGCCACCCCACTAAATGGGATATTGAAGCTCTTTGGAGGGGAGGGAGGTTAGGCCGCTGACCACGCCCCCAACCAGAACCTTCGGCTGGACTGTGGGCTCCGCTCTCAGGGGGCAGCACAAGCCCTGGCTGTCAGTCTGAGAGCTCTCTGGCCACCAGCGGCTGCTCTGGGGAGTCTGGGACCGAGGAGAACTAGGTAAGTAAGCTGGCTAGGCTGGCATCAGAGAGGAGCCCAGTGGGACGGAACCACCCTGACCCTTAGGACTGCAGGCCCTGAAATGGAGACCCTGTTCAGGCGCCCCAGCTTGTCCCTCGCTCATACCACAGTGTGGAGGTGGGGGTGCTGCAGGCAGCAGCTTCCCGATGGCAGAGGTGCTGCAGGCAGAGTGCAGCTTCCCGATGGCAGAGGTGGGTTTCCCATCAGATTGGGGCTTCTCACAGCGTGTGGGCTAGGGCTCCCCCATCACACAGGGAGCGGGGTGGTTTGGAGCCTTTCCCATCAGCCCCGGAGCTGCCCGAGCCCCGTGTTCATCTCCTCCTGTCTCACACAGGAACCCCATCTGGTGCTCAGCACCAGCCTCTGCGGGTGGGGCCCAGCACAACCAACGCTTCTCTAGGTAAGGCGCCCGCTTCATCCTGTCCTCCTCCCATCCTGGCCTTCGCCCCAAGCTGTGATCTGGCCCCCTAATGCTGGCTGTGTGGGCCTCTACCTGTCAGGTGTGCTTTTCCAGGAATGGGGGAGGGCTGGGCGCCATGAAGCCAGTGCCGGCTGTCACCCTTTGCTGGGTGCTACTGCTGGTGCCCAGGCTGGGGGCCACCAGGAAGGGATCCCCAGAAGAGGCCTCCTTCTACTACGGAAACTTCCCACTTGGTATGTCCATTCCTCTTTAGGTCTGTCTGTCGTCCGCTTGCCCACCTTGGCTGGGTCGCCAAGGAGTTTGGTGTTTTAGCTTCCTGACAGGTAGAATGTGGAAAATAACTCCTTGTAGTTGTTCTAAAACAGAAGTCCCTGACAGTTTTTGAAGTTACCGTGCAGACAGTATGCTAATCAGAGCTAACATGGTCCACACTAACGTTTGTGATGTATTATGCCTTCACCCATGCTACCTCTCACGCCCCCACTCCTAGGAAGCCAGAGGTTGGCAACTGGGGAGGGGACTTGCCCTGTGGCCCAACACCATAGCCCCAGTGCTGGGTGAGAAGTTGGGGGGCCCAGAGCCCAGCCTGGGGTCTCTGCTTACAGGCTTCTCCTGGGGCGTGGGCAGTTCTGCCGTCCAGACAGAGGGCGCCTGGGACCAGGATGGGAAAGGGGCCAGCATCTGGGACGCCTTCACGCACAGTGGGAAGGGGAAGGTGGTCGGGAACGAAACAGCAGATGTGGCGTGTGATGGCTACTACAAGGTCCAGGTGCGAGAAGGGTGTGTGTGTGTGTGTGTGTGTGTGTGTGTGTGCGTGTGAGCATGCCCCTACCTGAGAGGTGGGCGGTGACAGGCCGGGAGCCCAGGTGGCAATGTCAACCCAGTGCTCTCCTAAACACCCCCACCAAAGGGTGCAGCGCCAGTGGGGACTGGGGCGTATGCAGGGTGTGGGAAGGTAGATGTAGGAAGAAAGGAAAGCAGGGCCCTCCTTGAGCCAGGGCCTTGGTCCAAGTGCCGGGTGGCCACAGGGCTGATGCCATGGCCCCAGGACCTGCAGGCTAGAGTGGCCTGAGCTCCTGGGCCCTGCGTGTGAATGGGCCCTCTGTGGAGGGAGTGGGACAGGCTCATCCTGAATCCCTCTGCTCAGCACCCACTTTCCTCTCTGGATTGACTTCTTGGGGAATTCATCACCCAAGTTTATTAGGAACACCCTGATGGACTTCTCAAAGTGCCCTCATATCCTGCATTTTATTTGAATCTTGGCATATTCCCAGGAGGAAGTGGGAGCAGATGGTATTGCACCTATTGTATAGATGAGGACAGCTGCTCCCTCACCCACCAGTAGTAGGGACAGGAGTGAGTCTTGGCCTGGGGGCTCCTAGTGTGACCCCTACCTGCCCACCCCAGGGTCCCAGGTGACCCTGCCCTGCCTCCTGCCATCTGCACAGGAGGACATCATTTTGCTGAGGGAGCTGCATGTGAACCACTACCGATTCTCCCTGTCTTGGCCCCGGATCCTACCCACTGGCATCCGAGGTGAGTTAAGGTCCCTTTGGGCCATGTTGCTTTGCGGAGACACCGTGAGTCCTGGGAAGGGAGACCGCTGACATGGTTTCTTCCGGCAGCAGCTCTCACAGGCTCTGCAGATAGCTGGGCTACCTAAACCACCCCTCTGAGTGACAAGGTGCTGGTGGGCTAAGGTGCCTTCGGGCCCACGAATGCTGCGTTGCAGAAGGCCAAGGCCATGGCCTTTTCTTGTCAAGTCCCTTTCTATCTCACCTTCAGCTGACCAAGTGAACCAGGAGGGAATCAAATTCTACAGCGACTTCATCGATGCCCTTCTGGGGAGCAACATCACCCCCATTGTGACCTTGTACCACTGGGATCTCCCACAGGTGAGGGCTGTGCAGGCTCAGAGGCCCACAGAACTCAGCAGGGGGAGCCTGGTCTGGGGACCTGGGGTAGCCAAGGGGTGGGGAGGTAAACCGGGTTTCTGGACCGAAAAATGTGAGGGAGTGAAGAAGAAATCTCTCTGACTTACCAATGGCCGGAGATCACACTAGTGTCACTGATGTTTGTAATAAGTGATAAGTGCAGATTTTGATGTTTTCTGAAACATTTTCCCTAAAAACAACAAATCAAACTAAAAAGACAGAAACAGCTTTTGAGTGAGGTCTGAGGACATGGCATGATTAACAAGTTTGTTTAGCCTTTTTCCCCGGTTTGTTTGAGCCAGCCCCTCCCCAAGCAATTTCCACTAAGTCTCCACATGCTTAAGAATATCACTGGCAGACATTACTTGTCAAGTGATGTTCTCATTCATTCAACAAGGCCCCACGGGGATCGTGGCTGAGCCGGACAGCAGCCGTGTATGTCCCTCTCGGTAACACAGACGACAGGAGGTCAGAGGATAGACATGGCTTCAGGGAGCTGCTGGGGAGAAGGTGGAGTCCTGTCAGCACTTGGCAGAGTGGGGCATGAGGTGGGATGTAGGGGGGTGTTCTAGCTCAAGGGAGCCAGGCCCGGAGGCAGGGAATTGCTGGGCAAGTGTGGTGCTCCAGTTTGAGAGCAGGCAGGAGGGGAAAGGCTAGAGTTTGCACATGTAACTTGGAAGGCCTCAACAGCTCAGCTAAGGGAACTAGGGTTTGTTCTGTGAGAAGGGCAGTCACCAGAGGCCCCTAAGCTGGGACTAGGGCCCTAGAGCAGGCGTTAGAGAGATGAACTAACTGGAAACCCCCTCCCACCCTCTCCCTTACTTAATTGCTCTCACTAACCTACCACTTCAGCATCCCCTCAAGCCCACCAAGGAGAGCTTGGTAGGTAATATTGATGGAATGATGAATCTTGGGAAAATCTGCCCTTGTAAGCAGATGCCTTTGGGTGGGAGAGAGCCCCCTGATGAAGAAAGCAAAACCCATTCTCATAAAAGGTTTCTGACATCTGTACAGCCCCCAAATCCTAATCAGAGCTTCTATGCCCAGTATCATATTTCTTCAAAAGTTATATTCAAGACTATTTTCCCATTATCAGACCTCTTTCCCTTAACAAATTTTCTTAAATATTCAATCTGTCAAGTTCCTCCATCTTGTCTGTGTATCACACAGCTCATCTCCACATTTATGCTGTTTCATGGTTCATCTCTGCCGCCATCTTCAAAGTTGAATGCCCAAGACCCTGCATCTTTTCTCTCCTTTCCTCTAAACATCCTCTGTAGCTGCAATCATCCATCTTTCTCCCACAAACTTGGCCAATTGGCTCCAAAGGTCTTTTCTGCTTCTTTCTCCACTCGTATGTTCACAGCTGCTCCAGGTCAAGTATGGCGGCTGGCAGAACATAAGCATGACCAAGTACTTCACTGATTATGCCAATCTGTGCTTTGAGGTCTTTGGGGACCGAGTGAAGCACTGGGTCACTTTCAGTGATCCTCGGGTAAGCAGGACCCCTCTCCAGGTGGGAAAACCCACTTCCCAGACCGAGAGTACCCTGCCAATTCTCACGGGTCCTGCGGTCCCCACTTGCCATCCCTGTAGACAATGGCAGAAAAAGGCTATGAGACGGGTCACCATGCCCCAGGCCTGAAGCTCCACGGCACGGGTCTGTACAAAGCGGCACACCACATCATTAAGGTGAGATGGGCCCTTGTGGGAGGGAAGGCTGGGTTCAATGTGGAGGGATGAACCCGTGTCAGCTCAGCCTGCCCCAGGGGTCTAAGCCTGAGCTCGGTCCTCGGCCGCTCCACCTCAAAACAAGCATATTCCAAAGCAATTTTGCACCGTCCTCTTTCCTTCCATAAGGATTTATGAGGGAATGTCCTGTAATCCAGGGCTCTGCTGGACACAGCAGCTAAGACAGAATATTGGCTGCTGTCTAGAACCTACAATGTAGCCTAAGGACGGAGCACATGCGTGTGAAAACTTGTCATCTACAGGCCTAAACTGTCTCGTGTGGAATGGTGACAGGAGGAAGGGGGGATGACAGTGAACTAGGGGCAAAAACTGTCAATGAATGAGAAGTAACTGGAGAATGGTGAGGGCCAGCAGTAAGAAGGGGTTAGGCGTGCTCGCTCGTCTGATAGCATGGACTTCAACAGACCTGGAGTTTTGAAGGAGGAAGGAGAAATAGTTTGGAAGCAGTGATAAAGAGCAGGGCAAACACTTCCCTAAGGTGTGTGTGGTGTGAGAAAACAAAAATGGCCTGTGCTGCAAAGAGCTGTAGTGGAGGCTCAGTTAGGGCACAAAAGTGATGGAGACACTCAGAGAGGATGATGAAGGCGACCTACCATGAGTTATAAGGCTACCAGAAAGGCTTGAGAAGGGAGGGAGGGAATCAGGTCACATTACAGGACATACTAGGTCTGGACAGTTAAGTTCGCGAACTCATCCTAGAAAAAGTGCTCCATACCTCCTTGCTGAATATCACTATGGTCACCTTCGAAGTATTCCCCTTGGGAAGTTATGCACCGACGCCAGCGCCTACTCCACTCTTCAAAGCAGTTTTGGAACTCTTTTTCTGGAATGGCCATTAGAGCTGTCATCGTATTCTCCTGATGTCCTGAATGTCATCAAAATATCTTCCTTTCAATATTGCCTTTCTCTTCGGGTAAAGAAAGAAGTCATTGGGGGCCAGATCAGGTGAGTAGGGAGGGAGTTCCAGTACAGTTATTTGTTTCCTGGCTAAAAACTCCCTCACAGACAGTACCGTGTGAGCTGGTGCACTGTTGTGATACAAGAGCCAGGAACTGTTGGCGAAAAGTTCAGGTCGTCTGACTGTTTCATGCACTCTTTTCAGCACCTCCAAATAGTAAATTTGGTTAACTGTTTGTCCAGTTGGTACAGATTTCTTAATGAATAATCCCTCTGATACCGGAAAGGTTAGCAACATCGTGGCAACAAGTTCATGAACTTAATTGTGGGACCTTGCATATGAGCATACCAGTGATGACTGGGGATAGGAATGCAAGGCATGATATGGGGTCCCACTGGACTCTGAGCAGAAGGCGGACAGTCTGATCCAGAAGGAAGGCAAGGGGCCACTGGGTGACATATCAGACCCTCAAATTCGTGTTAAAGAAAAAATTTGCTCTTTCTAAATTTGGCTTATGATTTATTAAACTGTGAATATTGAAAAGGCAGAGATCTGAAGACATCAGTCAGTCACTGGTAGAAAATATGGGGGGAATATTTTCCAGATGCTTGGTATTTTCCTAACTTCCGAGCTCACTATGGGAAAAGCACTGCCGAGTTACTGCAGAGGACAACCAAACTACAGAGCAAGAAACTTCCGCAAAAATCTTCGAAGTAGGAAATAACACAAAGTGGTGGTTTATGTGTTTATGCCAGATTTAGATCAATTTTCCTCTACCGTACAAAAAAAATAAGTGCCTCTGGAGGTTAGAGGATGGGCGACTATAGATTGGGATAATCAAGGCTGGACTTATGAAAATGACAGGACTTTATGTGGATCTCTAGAGTTAGGCAGGAAAGGTCACCTCAGACTGACAGGGAGGAGAGAAATGGGCAGGGAAGTCACCTCTGGTGAATTCCTTCCTCTTTCAGGCCCATGCCCAAGCCTGGCATTCTTACCACCACACATGGCGCAGCAAGCAGCAAGGTGAGGTTTACTACCACGTGTGCCCAGGACAGACAAGTACCCAGAGGAGCGATGTCATCCCTACCTGCCACCCACTTCTCTTTCTTTTCTTGTAAGGGCTTGTCGGGATTTCATTAAACTGCGATTGGGGGGAACCTGTGGACATTAG
Source organism: Rhinolophus hipposideros (assembly GCF_964194185.1). Taxonomy (NCBI): domain Eukaryota; kingdom Metazoa; phylum Chordata; class Mammalia; order Chiroptera; family Rhinolophidae; genus Rhinolophus; species Rhinolophus hipposideros. Next base: position 57,960,922 of record NC_138051.1, on the reverse strand, counting down.
TAACCCCAAGGACGTAGAAGCTGCTGAGAGATACCTACAGTTCTGCCTGGGCTGGTTTGCCAACCCCATTTATGCTGGTGACTACCCCCAAGTTATGAAGGAGCATATCGGTGAGCCAAGTCCCATTTCTTTCTTTCTTTTTTTTTTTAATTGAGGAATATTGGGGAACAGTGTGTTTTTCCAGGACCCATCAGCTCCACGTCAAGTCGTTGTTTTCAATCTAGTTGTGGAGGGCGCAGCTCACTGGGCCATGTGGGAATCGAACCGGGGACCTAAGTGTTATGCGCACTGCGCTCTAACCACTGAGCCAACCGGCTGCCCACCAAGTCCCATTCTAAACTCCAGACTCCACAGTAACAGCACTGAACTCATGAAATGACCAAAAGGCAGGGTGATGGAAGAACACACCAGGCTTGGGTGAGGCACTCAAGGCATCACCAGCCCCCAAGGAATTGAGAACTGGTTATTTGTGCCTGGGGGTGGGGGTGGGGGTGGGGTGTGGAGGGATGACGGGACACCCAAATAAATCCCTCAACATGGAAATTGAGTTCAGAACCCAAGAGAAAAATTAAGCAATTCTCTGGGCTGCTTGCCTTCATGTTCTGCTGTCCTGGCTCCTCCTCCTCACTCCACTCCGTCTTAACTGTAGTGAAGTAGGAGACGTCAAAGACACAGCTGTGACAGTGTCAGTTCTAACGCTGGTTCTTTCTGTCACTTAGGAAATACTTTCCAAGCTCTGGTTTCCAGTGTCAGAGAAGAGAATAAAGACAGGTAGAGCTCACAAGACTGTATCAGTTTGGATGCTTTTAAGTACCACATAACAGAAAATTCCAACTAAAATTGCTTGAAAAGTAGGAAATTTATCATCTCACCTGAGTCCAGAAAAGGATGATCCAGGACTAGTTAATCCAGCCCTCAGGACTGTCTTTGAGGATCCAGGCCCATTCCATCTTTCTTTTCTGGCACCTTGAGTTAGCCCATTAACTACTCCCTGTGGGAACAAGATAGCTGCAGCAGCGCCAGGAATCACATCTTCACATATCAACACCCAGAGGCAGAAAATAGGAAACAGCTCTGTCATACCTGTTTTTAAAAACAAGGAAAATCTTCCCAGAAAACAGCTTCTCCAGGAAGCTGCCTTCCATTTGTGCTTCAAGGGACAAACATGTCACATGCCCTGGAGGGCCCCTAGGCCATCAGGACTAGGGCCTTGGGGAGGGTCTGGGACTCCCATAAACGGTACAGCCCCTTGGAGGAGGGTGAGGAAGAGGGCGAGGAAGGAGACAGACATGGGACCACTGGGCAGGCAACCAGCGGTGTCTGGTGTTAGGAATTTAAACATATTTCTGTGTGATTGAGAGGTATCAGCCTGCACCCCATTAAACATAATAAAAATAAAAAAGGGCGACAAAGATGACACTGAAATAGGTTACAACTTCACACCACGAGGGTATCTTGGATGTTTGACTAAGAGAGAACTGTCAACATTTCAAAACTTTCCCTTTGTAAAGCACCATTTATCAGACTTATCTGGGACAGGAGCAGCAACTTCTGATTCCAACCCTTCACTAACCAGTGACTGGACAAGGTGCTTCATCTCTTTGGGTGTCGGTCTTATCATCTGAAAATGAAGGATTAGGCAAAATAATCTCTAAAAATCTTTTGGCAATAAGCAATTCTGTGACACATTTATACACGCACACTCAGAATCTTGAGAAGGATTTCCTCAAGATGCACAAGGAAAGAGCCCTCGTGAGCAGACAGTGCAGTGTTCCTGCAGACACATCCCATCATTCAAATGGGCATTCACTCCCTTGGGCCCCTTAGAGGCCATTGCAGGAGCCGGAACAGGACTGCACTAAAAAGCCAAATTGATTATTTGTCATAAAGCAGTTCTTGGGCTTAAGGCCAATTATCCCAGACCCCACCAACTCCAGCTTTGTGATAACTCAAATGGAAAATGGGTTGAATTTTTCACTTTGTACAACGTGGAAAGAAGGATCCTCTAAGCAGTTATTTTCTTTAGTGAAAGCATCTGCTTGAAATTTTGTTCACAAATTACTTTCAGGCATCTCAAGCACCCATTTACTCACAATAAATATATGAACAAAAGTAATTCTACACCAGTGCTGGCCAATAGAACTTTTGGTGATGATGGAAATGTGATATGCAATGTATATATAGATATACAGATGAATATACAGATATACATTATACTGATATATAATGTGTCTGTGCTGTCCAATATGACAGCCTTTAGCCATTTGTGTCTATTTAAATTTAAATGAAAAGTTTAAAGAATTCAAAATTCAGTCCTTCAGTGTAACTGAATTACAGATGCAGTTACACTAGCCATATTCTAATAACCACAGGTAGTAAGTGGCTACTGTATTAAGACAGTACAATGACAATAAGTTGTGTGGTTTTCCTCAAGTTACTAAATGTAGCTGAAAGTAATAACATGCTAATATTTTAAAGGTATTTAATAATACAAACTTTTCACTCATTTAACCTAAACTGATAGCTTCTGTGGACACATTTTTAATGGTTATATTTTATATCAATTCATAAAAATGTTACTTTTCTTTATTCATTTAAAACTTTTTTTTGATAGGTTATATAAGGAACTGCATGTTTCAAATTTTTTAAAGAAAGTACAAAGTGAAAAGTCAGTTTCAGTTCCGCCCCCCACCTCCCTACCCACTGCTCCCATCCTCCCCAGGAGGAAGCATACTTCCGGACATGGATTGTGCACGTGAGCAAAAACACTGCCGCTAGGTGGTATTTACTATATGCAACGCTCTGCATCTTTGTTTCACTTAAATATGTATCTTGGCATTCTTTCCATGTTGGTATACAAAGTGCTGCCTCATTCCTTCCAATGGCTGCACAGTGCTGTACTGATGGATATCCCATCATTTATTTAACCAGTCTCTCCTAATAGACATTTAGATGATTTCTAACCTTCTCCTACTCAGTCTACAATGAAGATCCTTGTACATATATCCTTTTACATGTGTGAGTAAAATGTAGGATGGATTTAGAACTGGTCAGTGAAAGGACATAGACTGTTATAATTTTGAAGGCTAGGACAAAATTCAAACTTTCCCAACACAGACGTGTACCAGCTTACATTGCAATGCACGAATGTGATCTCCATACCCCCGCACCCCCCCACCCCCCTACTGGCCTTCCAGTTCTCTTCCCAGAGGCAACCAAAACCACCAATTTTTAATATTAGAAATAATACAGGAATCCAACTCTTACTTTTTTCCAGATGTCCACATACCACTTCCTGAATAACCTGTGAAAGTATTACTTTTAAGCAATGTAAACTTTTAAATTTTTGGATAGTCTTCAAATGTCAAAATTCCAGTTTGAAAAGCTAAGGTTATTATTTTCCATACAAACGAATCACAAAGCCCAGGATCTGGATAACAGGTTTTATGTCAACATGACAGTATCATCATGGTACATAAAATAATTGTAAGTAAAACTTTGTTAAATTCCATTTTTTCCCTCTCAATAGGAAGAAAGAGTGCAGAGCAAGGCCTGGATGTGTCAAGGTTACCAGAGTTCTCACTCCAGGAGAAGAGCTCCATTAAAGGCACATCTGATTTCTTGGGATTGGGTCATTTTACGACTCAGTACATCACCGCAAAAAACTACCCCTCCCGCCAGGGGCCCAGCTACCAGAACGATCGTGATTTAATAGAACTGGTTGACCCAAACTGGCCTGATCTGGGGTCTAAGTGGCTATATTCTGTGCCCTGGGGATTCAGGAGGCTCCTCAACTTTGCCCAGGTGATTATAACAATTAAGCTATTTAAAAGGCATTTTTGACCTGAATTCATGGTCGTAGAGCTTAAGCACCGGTACTTACATTCTAGTTAATAAAATAAATCATACTTCAGAGGGCACTAGATGTAGAACTTCCAGACTAATGCCTACTGTCAATAACCATTTCAATGTATACAACTGCAGCTAAGTCTTATCCCACAATTATTCCACAGAATAATTACTGCCCTTCTCACCTGAAATGGAATATGTGGGAAAGAACAAGACCTGTAATACATTGTCTCTACAATGACGCTCATGTATTGAGAAATGTATTCTTTCATGTGAATTTGCCTCCTGCCTACATTCATCTCTAAATAAACGTGCGAGCTGGCATCCACCAAACACAAACCCACTCGATTAGAATCTAACAGGCTTGAACATGTGTGCCTACATGTGTCTCAGACTCAGAAACCCACCTGTAAATTGGAATTTTTAAGATATTCGTTATTATCACTCACTTTCAGACTCAATATGGTGATCCTCTCATATATGTGATGGAAAATGGAGCATCTCAAAAATTACACTGTACTCATTTATGTGACAAGTGGAGAATCCAATACCTTAAAGGATATATAAATGAAATGCTAAAAGGTGAGACACAAACCAAGATTCTCTTCACATATTTTTCTATTAATATTTAACCTGGAAAAAATCTAATACACATGACTAATGAAAACTTGTTTCTAAAATGTCATAAATGAAAACACGTAAGATTATCTTTACAATATTATTTTCCAAGTAAATGAAATATATTAAATATGGCATAAAATGTCTTTGCAGCTATAAAAGATGGTGTGCACATAAAAGGGTACACTTCCTGGTCTCTGTTGGATAAGTTTGAATGGGAGAATGGATACTCAGATAGATATGGATTCTACTATGTCGAATTTAACAACAGAAATAAGCCGCGCTATCCAAAGGCTTCGGTTCATTATTATAAGAAGATTATAACTGCCAACGGGTTTCCCAATCCAAGAGAGGTAGGACTGATTAATGACCCATATCACTCATTCTGGATTTTAGAACTAGGCAGATGGGGTGAGAGAGTTTGGAGAGCACCTCTCCTCTCACCTCCAGGAAGGAGGACAGGGGGATGTGGGAGAGTGGCCTTTTGTCTCTTCCCAGAACTCACACAACTTCTTTGTTCATTTGCTTAGAAGGGGTAAGCACGCCTTAAACTTCAGTCCTAACACGCAGAATATTAAGGGCAGATTAGGGTTATGCAGGAGTCCTGTTTGCTTTAGGTTATAATAGTGAACAGCGACTTTTGGTTAAATGTTATTCTAAATGTTGTATTGTAAGGCAAACAAATACCACCTATTCTTCAACATACATGAAAAATTAAGTAAATCAAATGTACAACGACCACATAATTTTCATTTCTTTCCCCACCAAACGGCAGAGTCATACAAATGCACCAGTTCCAAAATGAGATTTAAAATAATCAAACTTAATAATCCTTTAACACCTACAAACATTTTCAATAACCTATACATTTTTCTATCAGCTCTCTATGTTGCTGCACCTAATTGTCATTTGGAATGTCTTAATAAAAATATTTTTTAAAACAAAATCTTACTTGTTCACCAACATTCTTTTAGGGTGAGACCAGTGGGAATATACATGGAAGCAGTGACAGATAGCTATCAGCCAGTCTAGTTCTGTATTACTAGAAAAGCACTAGATTATAAGCTCCTCAAGAATAAAGACTGTGTTTTGACCCCGCATAATGACAGATATAGATGTTCGATAAATATGAACTATTTTAAGTTATAAGCAGATTTAAAATATTTTTTATCCTACACTATTCCAAAAATAAGTTCAAACAGCAAAAAATGAGTGTAAGACAACATTACTGATCAAGTGGCTTTTTCTTAGGTGAAAAGTTGGTACTTCAAAGCCTTGGAAACTTGCTCTATCAACAACCAGATGCTTGCTGCAGGTTAGTATATTTTAATTATTCCCTTTGATAATTAAACCACATAATTGTATAATGATATTACCAAAAACCTCAAAATGTGGGTCTCCCCTAAGTCAAGCTTCCAAAACCATGATTAAAAATGGATTTCTTCCTTATTCTGAAGCAATGACAAATTCCTATTTTATAAGCATTTTAAATAATATATTCAAAAAACCTACCAGAAAGAGAAATATAGTTTTATCATTTCTAAATCCTACTGTAAACTTATAAATCTACTATTTTGTTATAGTGGGCTGTGAGGAAGGAAGGGGAAAACTCAACCATTATACTAAATGGAATGAAGAAAAGTCAAAGAACACTCTAGATATTATATTCACTCATTCAGCAAGTAACTGTTAAACACTCACTATTAGCTAGGGGGTGTTTTAAGCTCTGGGGACACAGCAATGAACAAAACTAGGTTCCTCACCTCCTAGAAAGCATCATTTCTTATGCAATGGGACCTAAAAGGCTAAGAATACAGAGTAACAAAGATGTAACTATATACATCAACAAATGCCAACACGTTGCATTTTAAAAAAATTTTTGTCTTTATTTCTCTATCAGAGAAATGCACTTCCTGTTTTAACAAAGTCACCTTTAATGTGATATCAGAGGTGGAAAGTGCTAGACAAAGTCCCACCAATTCAGCTATTTTTATACCACTGTGCCCACCCCTTTGCCCCCATCTAAATAACCAGGTAATCTTAAGAACGTATATGACAGATTACATTAAATTATTATTTTATTGTGAGAGACATGATGGAGAATTTACTGTTGAGCTTATGACTCCATGAGAGCGGGTAGGGCCTGTGCCTTATTTATCTTGGCAACCAGAGTGCCGGGCACAAAACCTAAAAGCAGGTATTACATCAATGTCCACTCCTATATTCATGTCCATGATATATGCTTAACATTTAACACTTCAAGACTATTACTTAACTATGCAAGAATTACCATGCAAAATTGCAATATAGAAACTCCTAGATCTCTTAAGATATAAAATAACATCTTCGAAAGGTTGGAAATGTTTCCCAAGGATTTTTCTTTCACCAAGCCCCCCAGTGAAAATGATAGAAACCATGAAATATAGCTGCTACTGTTCTGACATTAATTATGGTAACCATGAGTACTGATATACATTTAGACTTTATTACAGTACCAATGGAAGAGCCACATGTAGGCATTCTTTACCCCATATTTTCTGAAATATTTTCCAAAGCCCACCTGTGATTTTTTTTTTTTTTACGAAATGATACAATTTAATAGGGCTTGACAGTAGGTACCTGTGATTTTTTTTATAACATTTAATTCACCAGGTTCTCTTTTATAGCATATGAGAATAATTAGAAAGTGTGTTGCCATTTTCCAAGTTTTTCCAATACAGTTAAAGTTTTTAGGATGAAGCAATACTCGCTAAAATGATCACATTCCCCTTCGTGGTGGTGTTCTCTGTCCTGTTTCAGAGCCTTTGCTAAGTCACATGCAGATGGCGACGGAAATCGCGGTACCTACAGTCTGTACCCTCTGTGTACTAATCGCTGCGGTTCTCCTAATAATCCTCCTGCACAGACAGCACTGAGACAGGGTTACATTCTGCAGCTTCACCTAGCAGAGAAAATCTTCTGGATCTTCTTCCTTTTTTGGCTTCGAAGAGTTATATACATTTCTGTTTTCAGGATCTGTAATAATTTCTTTTTCTTCTTTCTTTTTGGGGCTGATGCTGGGATTTAAGAGTTAGAAAATAAAATAAGCATTTAATAAATAAAATAAAAATCACCTGTCATCTCACCCCTCTCGAAGTCAAAATTATTTTACTGTACATTATGCACCTGTTTTCAGTTTGCAAAAGGGATAATAGTGTACAAACTGTTTATGACTGGATTGTTTTCATTTTTAAATCTTTCCTGAAACATAACATTAATGTAGAAATGAATGCCATCTCAGCACTGTCCTACAAATGATGGACAGAGTTGATCATCTAAGATAACAATCTTCTCAGGCTGTAAATCCTATCAGGCAACCAGGGAAAAGCATTAGGGGGGGACCAAACAAATGAGCATATACACTTTTCTAAATTCAATTCGCTTCACTCAATGAAACATCTCTAAGAAATATTATATATTTAATTTGTGTATCTTTTCTTTAACTAGATATTTTGTTTTTTAAAATAAGGGTTTGTTTTATTCTTAACTATGCTAAAATTAACTAATCTCCATTTGGGAACAAAACACGGCTTAAGAAAGAATAATATCAGGCATTTTACTTATCTGATTCTATTTAATGTTGTTTCTGAAACACAAAAACAGCAACGTAGTAGAAAATGCCAGTCCATTAAACCTTTGGTTAACACTATTTCAAATTAAACATTTTAAAAATCATATTTACATCGGGGGGATTTAGTCCTACAATGAGGCTGGGGTAAAACTGCTTTTAATAAACCTTCGCTTTCAATGTCAAACTGATACTATGACTGTTCAGGGTTTCCCCCTTCCATCAATGTTTTTGAAATCAAACTCTCTTTCTACTCTATATATCCAGATGTAAAGTACAAAGATACTACCACACACAAAACAATGTTTTTGTTTCTCTGGTTTTAGGATTAAACTAACCTATTTAGTTGACTACAGAAGGTAGAAAGGAAATTAAAGATAGTTGACTACAGAAGGTAGAAAGGAAATTAAAGATTTGCACTGCTCAGTAACATCTGGTCAGCCTTTTATGTGCTTATTGATAAGTAACCCATATTCCTAATGTATTAAGTCGGCATTTCTGTTGCAGAAAGAACTAAAACTTAAGGTACTTAACACATTACAAAATATTCGAAGAGAACAAAATGTGAACAGATTACCTGACAGAGGACCACACTTCACTTGAAATGCACCTGGCTACAGGTAACCATGCTAGTAAAGGATATCCTTTCTTCCAGGCTACTGTTTAATGTTAATTCAGAAAAATCTGTAAATCAGAAAGATAGTGAGATCAGAATTGCTTACTACCCTGCTGGCTTTTGTACCATGTATACATGCTAGAAAATTTACAATAACTGAGAGGTAGTCTGAATTACATAGGTAATTCTACTTAAAGAATTCTACAAATTCTACTTTAAAAGAATTTGTTAGACAAAAATCAGAAAGGATAATTCCTTTAAATAGTTAACCCTCTTGGTACACTGAAAACATGACTAAAAAAACTAAAATACAAAGCAGATTTTTAAAAAATTACGTATTTTCAATTTGGGACCTACTGCTTTATTTTTTTGTGCCTCATCCACTATGGTTAAACAATTGTCTTTTTCCCAATCTTAACGTATATTTCAGAAAACATTTTCTACTTGGCATATGTAGTCTTAGGGCTAGACACATATCTGTCTTTTTTTCTCCTGATGACTAGTGTATTTAAAAATAAATGGTACAATTAACATTTAGATGAAATTATGTCCACTTCTTTGTGGTTCAACATTTTGGTTTCCATACTCTCACCATTACCAACAATCATTTGAGGAGCACCCACTGGGTGAACAGCACTGTAATGGACACTGTTTTTCTCCCCCACTAACTCCAAATCATTATTCTCTCTCCCAGGGCAGACAAAGGTACACGTTTCTTTCTTAAGTCTTCCTGCTTTTGATGTCAACTGTTTTACTCAGGAGTATCATACCATTAGATATTCTGAAAAACTAGTATTCAACCTAAGTGCTCAGTCCAATGAAATAGAAAATCTAACTCCTTAAATGCAAATGATCTTTGGCAAAAAAATAAATCATTATTGGGCTTTAACATTTACAACCAGGGCTTTGTTTGAATACAAATGAGGTCCTCCTTTAACAGGTGGTCTTGCTTTGGGCCAAAGGTCTCTGAATAATTTCTAGACAAACACACAAAGAATGTATGATGGGTGGAAGAGGTTATAAGATTCAAGCTAAAATGGAGTTTGTGTTTCTAAGCACACATGTAGAATTTCATAAAAATTCTTTATTTTCATAAAAGGAGTCATGGGACCAATATATCATCAAACTGTTTAAACTTGAACATTCCAAATAACTTTCACTCTTTTGGAAAGGAACTGCATCAAAAAGACTCTAAAAGATATGTTCAGTATACTTCACTTATTTAGCATCATTGGAAAAAGGTGTTTAATTTTGCATGAATTTCCTCATAACAGAGATTTAATCTTCATGTAATAAAATTTTTAAATGGTATTTTTCAAAAATGTATCACATATGTTCATGTCCTTAAAACTTTCTTTTTAATAAAAGTAATACGTATCTTTTTTAAAAAAGCACCTGAAACAACGTAAGGAGATAAAATAAAATGTTTAAGCTGGTGGTTCGCAACGTCAGTTGCACAATGGAATCACCTGGAGAACTTAAATATTATTGATGTCCAGGCTCTATTTCCAGAGATTCTGATTTACTGCATCTGGGTATTAGAACTTTAAAAGCTCCCCAGATGATTCTAATGTTCAGCCAAGCTGAGAACTACCCCTACCCTCACCATTCCACACCTCAGGAATTTGGTTGTATGCTTCCAGACATTTTTCTATGGCCCATTCTCCATGTTTTTTTCCAATACTTTGCTACTGTAAAAATACTACCGTTAACAACCTTGTTTGTAGGTCTTTTTGCACGTCTGGTTATGTGTGTGGAATAAATTCCTATTAATGAAACTGCTGGGCAAAAAAACACATATTCTTGTAAAATTTTGGCGAATGTTGCCTTCCACAGGAGCTATACAACTTTACACTCCAACCAGCAATGTGTGAGGCTGACTGCCTGTTCCCCCATGTCCTGGCCAGCACTGTGACATGCAACTTTTTGATCTTGCTAAACTGACAGGTGAAAAATGGTTTATAACATAACATACAAATTTGCATTTCTCTTCGTATAGGTGGAGGTAAGCGTCTTTTATTTTTAAGATGACATTTGAATTTCCTTTTTAGTAAACTATTCATTTTACTTGATCATTTTTCTATTGGGTTATTAATATATTTCTTATTGATTTGAAATGTTTTTACTAGGGAATATAGCTCTTTTTCTGAACTAGAGCTGCAAATTACTTTTCCTAGTTTATCATTTGTCTGTTGTTTGGCTTCTTGTATTTTTTGCTATGCAGGAATGTTTCTATTTTTATATAGTTGATTTTCAATCTTTTATAGCTTCCATGTATTATGTCACTTAGAAAAGACAGCATGATTTTAACTGATGATTCTCAGGAAAATTCTTTCAGTTTCTTTAGGACTTATACAATTTAGCCATACGAGTAGAGAAGTTCCAATTCTAGTTGAGAGATTTCATTATCCCTGAATCAAAATATATTTTGGGGAGAAGGATAAACATTTTCTGGAAATAATTTTCAAGGTATCAATCACTTAAGTAGGACTATTAGTATTCCCAGCGGTAGTTAACTATAGGCTTTTGAAATCTTCTGGGCTTCTGTCTTAAAACCATCAGATTTGATTTTGGATAATCCTTGCAATATTTGAATGAAGACACTTAAGACCTATACAAATAAAAGCAACAGCACCATACAATCCACTTATGTGAAGCTAATAGTTTTATAGGTGCTTACTGAAGGAGGAGAACTTGGTGGGCCAGCTAATTACACCTGGGGCTGAAAGACATTCTTTGACTAATGTGAACCATCTTTGACAGAATATTAGAAATCTCAACCCTTATTCCAAAGAGAAGAAATTACAGCAGAAACATAATCACTATTTTAAGCAGGGCACAAAAGTGTGAAGTATGGCACTTCAATCTTCTAACCCTATTTTTACTCCTATGTCCCTATTGCTTGATTTCTTTTAATAAAAGTTCCTCTATTCCGGATAATGAGAAAAAGCACCACTTCATGATTTTTTTTCAGTATAAATATGTTTTACACCTAGAGTTCAGGAAAATTATTTAAAATTGGGCACAAGAGCTAAAACAATAATCTCTATCAGTAACATTTTATTTTCATTTTCAATTCATCTAAATAGATTACAAACCAGATTTACCAGGTTTGTGGCAATTCAGATGGTCTACAGGTGGACTGTCACTCAGCTGCCAAACTGTTTTCACCTTTTTTTGACTGCTACTTATTTCCACTCTCCACTTCGGTGGATTCTCACTAAGGAATAAAAACATCAAAGGAAACAAACCTAGTTACTTCCTTCCTTTCTTCCTTCTATAGTCATTTAGTAAAGTCCTTATGTGATGAGCACTAAGGAAGAAGATACGAACAGGTCACGATTCTAAATTCGGATTTTAGAGTATGAACTACCTATAGGACACTGAAGTTGGGGATTCACATCTAATAGGCATTTAGAAACATGGGTCTGAAGCTCCGGAGAAGCTGGAAATATGGGTTATGAACTATCATTAGCCCAGAGGAATTAAAGCCTTGAGTATGAATGCAATCGCCCAGGGAAGATAGAAAGTAAGAAAAGAGGGCAGAGGATAGAGCTCTGGTGAAAACTCACATATAAGAAGCAGAAAGAGGAAGAAGAACTCGATAGAGTACTATTCTCAGTCTCGGAGGTGGGCTAGAGAGGTAGAATTAAAATTAAGACAGAATGCTATGTCGCAGAAACAAAGGAAGGCGATAGGTTCAAGAAAGCAATTGTGCTAAATGCCAAACCGCCTTATAAGTACTTTCAAAAAGAAAGAATTGGTGGGCCAGCTAATTACACCAGGACTAAACAACACTGTTTCACTGGAAAGTGTCCATTGGATTTGGTAATGAGAAGGCCCCTGGTGATCTTGGCCAGAGCAATTTCATGGGAACTGTTGAGGTTTGGATAAGAGAGAACTAAATAAAGGGAAGGTATAAACAGAGTGAGTGTAGTATCAGAGGAAGTTGAAGTACGTGATATGCTGAGGGGAGACCATCATTTGAGGCAAACTCAGTGTCCATGTGGAGGGCCAACCTCATCTTAGCCTCGCCGTTCTCTATCTCCCCAATGCCAAACTCTTCTCTCACTCCCACTGCCATACCCTTGACTGTTGTCATTACCCTGATCACTTTTTCCCCAATCTGTCATTTATTTCCCTTCTGGCTATACTTTCTACCCTGTCTGGCAAAGGAATTACAAATTGAGAGAAAAATGAAAGACTAGAGGCTCAACGGTCGAAAGAGAGTAGACAGAAGGTCTGGGAGAAGGCAGAGGGAGAACTCTATGAGACTAGGGCCAGAGAAGGGGTAAGATGATTCAGGTTTCAGAGGTGAAGCAGCTCTGGGTTATGGGGTCCCCATGGTGCGGACAATGAAACTGCCTAGAATCATGACCGGACTTAAAGTATTATTTAATTATTAAATTGCTTACCTTTGATATAAGTTTTTTACAGCAGTTGGTCTGACAGGCAGCTGAAAAATGTGTTGCTCATCAAGAGGATTTTGTTTATAATATTTTATGCAGGATCTAAACAAATGAAAAAGTGAAGCTCTTTTGGAAAAAACTGCCACTTGGAGACAAAGCCTTCCTAGTAGTCTGAGGCTCACAGGGAACATTTTACTGAACACCACTGACCACAACATTAACAACAGAATCATTTCAGGGACACAAAAGGGAAAAACAAACACAACACCCCCAACTCCCAACAAAACATAGCCTATGTTTTTTTTCTTTGAAAGGAACTGTAATTTGCTTTTTAAAAATTAATATACATATTTCTCATAAATATAAAATATATTTAAGTTGAGCCCAAATAAAGGTTTAAGTAGGGAGAGAGACCTATCAGAAAGAGAAAAACAAAGAGGCAAAAGAGAAAGATACAGCCTTCATGGTTTTCAGAGTCTGGGGAATTAAAGAGTTAACTTATTTATATTACTTACCTTTAATGGAAAAAAAAAACCAATAACAATTTCAAACTTTTCCCTTTAAGACTAAGGCAAATTCAAGTTTTGGAAAAGACAGTGGTACATTTCCTTTCACAGGGAAAAAGAAACCCAGTCTTTCTACTGGATGGTTCACTTATTTCCAGTGTGAGGCCTCCAATACACATAAGACACCAGCAATCCATGTATCAGGATTATTCCAAACTGACTGGCAGAAATCTCTAAAATTATAGCAATACTATTATTGACAGAGAGTTCTGGTTATATTTAATTCAATTCAGTTATACTCGTACAGATGGCTGGCAATTAGTTCGGCCCAAATATATAAGAATGTAAAGAAAAGGGATGGAACTAATATTTATTAAGCACCTAGCAAGTGACAGGTACTTTATATGCTTTACATCATTTAATCCTAACAACAAACACATGAGGTTAATAGATCCCTTTTATAGATAGGAAAACAAGATGCAGTAAAAGGGAACTTCCTCTGGAAGTTAGAAAGTGCTAGAGCCGAGTGTCAAACCGGATTTCTTCTGAATCCAAAGCCTTTGCTTCCTATTAGAGTGTGAAAACAGGGTGCATAGATTCTATCCTAACTGATAATAAAAAAAAGGCACATATTTTGGCTGAACTATTTTGGAAGAGAAACATTTTTACATAGGTAAACAACAGAGAAATACTTACTGTGTTAAAGAAAAGAGGAGCTCATGTTGAGGTTTAATGAAAAGCTTGCAACTGACTAATATTTCTAGAATATGGTGAAGTTTTTGAACACGATAAACTTGTTCTTGTATATCTACTGATGGAGAAATAAAATATTCCTGGAATGAAAAAAAGTATAAGTATTATAAGGAATTAAAGAAGTGGAACCTTTTGAAAGAATACGGCTATGCATGTTAAACCTAAGTGTGAATGCTTCATTCATGGAGGGGAAAAAACAACGAGATAGAATATACCACCTTTCAATGCTACTGTTTCCCAAAAAATAAGACCTAACCGGAAAATAAGCCCTAGCATGAATTTTCAAGAGGACATCCCCTGAACATAAGCCCTAATGCGTCTTTTGGAGCAAAAATTAATATAAGACCCGGTCTTATTTTCGGGAAAACTCGGTATTCCTCTAACTAATCTGTAAGTAAAGTCTTCACTGAGACTGTACTAAGAAAACCATTATACATATTCTCTGGTGAAGGCAAATCACAGAACTGCTTTATGAAGGAGGTCTAAGTGGGTGACTAATGCCACCCATTAGCCTCTCCAGGTGGAATGGCAAGTCCATAAGATAATTCTTAACTTCAATACTCTTGCTAGATTGACAGAGGTGTCCACCTCTAAAAATAGGTAGCAAACCTGAAGTACCAAGAAACTGAGCAAGTATATTGATAAGATTCCACTCACATATATTACTAGTAAATGGGTGCAAAACTTTAGAAATTTGGCAATGTATTATAATGCCAAGTATAAAGGGCTCAGACCTTCCAATCCTATTTCTGAGAACCCATCCTAAGGAAATAATCCACCGTAAATACGGTAGGTGGAATTTTATGATAGTCCCCAAGATTCCCACCTCCTGGAGTACACATCTTGTATAATCCTTTCCCCATGAGTGAGGCCAGAACCTCTGAATATGATGGGATGTCACTCCCATGATTGGGTTACTAACTGATGGACTCTGAATTAATCAAAAGGGAGACTTCGGTCATTACTATCACCCAATCAGGTGAGCTCTTTAAAAGAAAATGATTAGAGACGTTCTCCTACTGGTTCTGAAGAAAC
The DNA here is from genome assembly GCF_964194185.1 of Rhinolophus hipposideros. Lineage (NCBI taxonomy): Eukaryota > Metazoa > Chordata > Mammalia > Chiroptera > Rhinolophidae > Rhinolophus > Rhinolophus hipposideros. The sequence goes on along the minus strand of NC_138051.1, from coordinate 57,945,529 downwards.
AAAATGCCTATCATGGTGTAGAGAGGGCCACATAGCAAGGACCCACAAGCAACTTCTACGACTTAAGACTGGTCCTAGGCCAACATCTAGCAAGAAAATGGAGACCTTTGTCATAGTGCCACAAGGAAACGAATTCTGCCAATAATAAATGAGGGAAACTTGGAAGTGGATCTTTCCCTAGTCAAGCCTCCAGATGAATGTACAGCCGGCTGATGCCTTGATTTCAGCCTTGTGAAACTCTTAAGAGAGGACCAAGCTAAAATGTGCCCAACTCCTGACTCCTGGAAACTGTAAGATAATAAATTTGTGTTCATTTAAGCTTTTAAGTTTGTAGTAATTTGTTACGTAACAGAAAACTAATATAGTAAGGGAAAAACATCAGAATCATTTAAAATAAGAGATGGCTTATTTAAAGAGACATATTCCTAAGCCCTAGACCTATTGAGTCACTGGGGCCTAGGAATTATCATTTTAATAAGCCTTCCTGGGATTCTCAAGTTTAAGGACTATTGTGTCAAAAGTTTGGAATCAAACCACACTAAAAACAAATAAACAAAAAAACCAGGTATATGAAATGACTAGAGGGAAATTCATAAAAATAAGAGTACTCATTTGGCTGATGAGATTTAGGGTACATTTGCCCTATACAGTATTCCAACTTTCAAAAGCGTTATTACCTTTCTAAATTTAAAAAACCATTATCAAACCATTCCCCTGTGGGCCCTCCATCATCATATATATACACATATATATAGTTGTTGCTAGAGCGTGTTTCCACTAAAAAGATATATTCTTAATAAAATGGATGCTGTTCAATCTCCTAAACTTTCTAAATCAAGGCACTATAAAAATACAAAAACTTGTAATCATGACCTTGAAACCCAGAAGTCTCTTTTGAATCACTATATTAAAGAATATCATAAGTTCTTTGGAATTTGTGTATACTAGAAGTGGGTCAAAAGAATATAAAGCAAAAATTCCTTTATAGGGCCTAACAAAGAAAGGGATTCACTAATCACTTCAGATAAATGAGTTATGAGAGTACACTGGCTTGATCAGAATACAGCTATGTTAGCATCATAAATTTACAGAGAATGAGAAATGACACTAAATGGGCTACTTTTTTGTCTATCTTATTAGGCAGTAGTAATTAAGGGCATTAACTGTCTCATTTATCTGTTTTCTAGGACCTAGGACAGAGGCTGGCACAGATTAGGCATTTAATAATTATATACATATTGAATTAATGAATAAAAGAAAAAGCAACTTTTGAATAAAAAAATAAACTCACCAAATGATTCAAAGATGCAAGTTCCTGACCTATTATGAAAAAACAAATAAGCTTTTACATGTTAAAGAACCAAGTAAAAATTTTCATAGTTCATACATAAAAGAGATGTTCAAGCTCAATAGTTCCTCAGAAATGGCCAAATTTTTTGGCAAGTTACACTATAAATATATACCAGAAGTTATTCTAAAAATGATCACAGCTTGGCCTAATAAAAACAATCAAGTGTTGGGTATTAAAGTAGCATCTCATAAAAGGGTTATTATTTACTACATTAACCTCATAGAATCTCAAAAATTTTAAGCCAACACAAATAAAAACTATAGTTATCTTTAATCTGTTTACTGAGGGGGAAATTAAAGGTCCAGAACACCAGGGGCAAAGCCAGGACTACTAGGGACAAGTAGAAAGATAAAATCTGAGAATACCTAAGGGCTGACAACTGTGATATACTTCTTAGTTTTTTAAGCTGGGAAAGGGACTTACCTATGAAAAAACTGATGTAATCTTTCTTTAGTTTGTCCAAACCAACTTCCAAAAGCATCTGAACTGGAATAGTCCCACTGAGAGAAACTGTGTCCATGATTCCATGGTAAGACTGATGAATTAGCTTACTTAGTAAACTGTTACTTCCACTATGAAGCTAGAAATCAAGAAAATTTTATGAAACTATAAATAAATCCAATAAACAAAAGAGAAGCAAACTGCATCAGCTACAAGCTAAAAACTGTAAGCTTCCATCTTTAATCTCCTGATACTATAAATTGTTTGGATAAAAGCCCTCAAGTTGCACACGGTTTCTAACATGCCATTCTTGACTCATTTGCTCAAGTCCAAAGCAATTAAGAAGGGTTTAAACTTATCACCCCCAGATGTAATTCCACCAAAGAGAAGGCAGAGTTGGTCTTTTGAAGCTTTACAACTAGGAATTCTCTTCTGGCTAAGTGCTATCTGGCATCTTTTTCCAAATTGAACAACTACACTGAAAACCTGATGCTACAGGAAAACTCTCCCTCAATGGTCCATGCATGTGTCATAAGGAACTCCTTATTGGCTACAATATCCAACATACTAACTTGATTATTTACAAATTAAAAAGAGCTGTGAACTTACAGATCTAACATGTATTCCAAATGTTAAACAATTAAATTTAAATATACCTAAAATGTTTGATAGTTTCTCACTACTGCCTATTACCTCTAATTTTCATCACAATCTTTTGCACTTTCTTTTTAAAAACTATTTCCACTTCGTTTGCACTCATTGCACATGGTAGGGATATGTTCGTGAACACTTCACAAACATAGAAACTCTCAAGAAAAAAAACATTCAATGGCCAAGACTACAATGCCCATAATCACTAATGCCCAACTAAGGGGCAGAATTTTTAAGCCTATGCTCTAGAGTGTATCTGTTCACACCTATGAAAGTTTCAAAGTTTTATAGGTATGAATTGGCAGCAATATTATTTAAAACAATTCCTATTAAATGAGGAATCTTTTTGTTTCTAGCTTTTTACTTACCTTTTTCTTGATTATAAAAGCACAAATTCACTATGGAAAATTCATGATGTACAGAAATGTATAATGCAGTTGGAAAAACTAATTTGTAACCCTACCTCCAGAGGTGACTGCTAAAACATTTTAGCATTTGATTCCAGGTTTTTCTCTCCAAAGTGTACATTTTTTTAATAGCATATACTCCTTTCTTTCTACTAAACATAAGAAGCATTTCTCCACATCATCTATCAGCATCATTTTTAGCCAACTATTACACATTGCATTCTGTGGTTATATTATTATTTACGTAGTCATTCCATTAATAGTGGAAACTTAGGTCATTTAAAATTTTTTGCTACTATAGATGAGGCTTTAATGATTACTCTGATACATAAAATCTTGATACAGATTTCTGTGTATGAGCTTAAGATGGATCCTAACAAAAAGAATTATTGATTCACATGGCATAACACATATGGAGGATCATTATCAAAATTGCTTTTTAGAGTGTTCCAATTTGTACCATCATCAGTAGTATATGAGAATTATCATTCACAACAACAGCAACAATGACAATATTAGTAGCTTACAAATATTGAGCACTTACCTTGAACAATTAAATTATTTAATCATAAAACAATACTATGAGGTAGTAGTATTCCTACCCCTACTTTACAGATGAGGAAACTTGGGCATAGAGCAGGAGATAGCTGTAAGTCGCAGGGCTGGAATTCAAGCTCAGGAAGTCTATGCCAGAGCCTGGGTTCTTAACCATAGTGCTATGCTGCTGAGAAAATGTTCTAACACACAATACTAGACCTACCCACGGCTGTATGTCACCACGTTGTAGACTCTGGATGATCAATGTGAAACACTTCACCAAGTCTTGATAGGAAATCACACCTTGGAAAACAAGTCAGTCTAACATTATTTTCAAGGTATTTCTGCAGATCAAATATATCATTAATCTTAAGGATACACAAATGAGGTGGAAGATAAGTATCTATATTTTGTGCATGGGAGAAGGGGAAGAAAAAGGCAAAAGAAAAGACAATGCATTTCTAAAGAAAGAAATTAAACTGACTGCCACAAAATAACACACTTAGTAAAATATTAAGGAATACCTTTTCCTTTTTCTAATAATCGTACTTTCATGAAAGTATATGTATTGGTTCATATAAACACAGCATAAAAACCATCTAAATCTTACACTTAAGGCAGGAGAAAACAATAGATTCTGCGAATTGCCTTGTCTGAGTACAATTCTTGAGCAGAATGTGCCAGTGCATTATTAGAAATAAATTTGTATTAATAAAACAGGAACCAACTTCCACACAAAGCTAGTAGTACAGACTGTATTTCCAAAAGGCTTCATTAAAAGTAAACCTAAGAAGTAGCAGGAACAATTTTATTTTACAATCCTGATGGACACCTACTACTACTCATTTTGCACCACAGCTGCTCAGCAAAATCGAGATCACACCGTACTGTGAAAAGACACTCGATGGAGCGATCAAATGCAGCACTGTCGTGCTTCACTGTCTGAAAAAAAAAGCATCAGAGAATACTCAGTTTAATTTTTTTAAAAAGGTTAATAATTTAAGGCCAATAAGCTTTCAAATGCGGCTCTTAGAAAATATGGATCCATGATCACACACAAAGAGGCACAAATCAATAGACAGTGAAAAACTGGGCCCCTAAAATTGTTTTAAAACTGCAATGCCTTAAAACAAGCATCAACTTTCCTCCATGTAAAAATATTTAATTAAATTACTATTGTCTCCATTTTCCTATTTTTTAAATGACAACACAATTAGCTTAATTGAATATACCACCTCCAGCATATTAACATGCCATCTTATAATATATTAATAAAGTAATGTGTTATAGTATATTAACATATTCATTTCTACTTCTCTGCAGTTGAGCAATTAATAATACATATGTATTAGTTCTCTTTAAAAATATTTACCAGTTCCTAAGAAAAACAATCACGAGGGCTGACATTAAAGACCAAGAAAAAACTACCTTGTGCACTTCTTTCACTGTCCAGATTCATTTGACATAGATGGTACAGGATGAAACATAATAGTAAAATTACATTTTAAAAGTGATTTCAGTATACATTTCTAACTGATAACAACCACTTACCTCTGTGTCTTTTTTTGTAGAATCACCAAATCCATCCAGCTTATTTAAGTCTAGAAAGTGACAAAAGTTTATTAATTCTGCATTTTATTTTTCTGCTTTCCAAATTATTTCCATCCTGATTCTGTTTTCAAATGGCCAATGAAGACAATAAAAGTGTAACTGGGGATTTTAGCAAATGACTTCACTCTCCGACAGAAATATAATCGATACCCACCAGGTAGGCGTATGAGGATGAATGGAGGTACCTGACACACAATGGCAAGTACATGGTAAGTGCTCAAAGGCTACTGTTCCATCCCTCTTTTCCTATAATCTCAAATACGGTTGTGGTGTAAATTTTAAATTAAATCTTATTCTTAAAATTACTTAGGCTGTTACCATTAGCAATTCTGAATGAAAGACCTCATAGCTTCATATATCTCAATCAAAAACAGTACTAAGCCTAAAAAGACAACTTATACTTAATGATAGCAAGAATAAATTCCCAGTTAAGAAAAACAAACAATGCAGAGCACGAATTAGGAAAACAAACACCATTCAGGAATTCCTGCACAACTTCAACAGCAGGTTTTGCTTCCAGAGGCGCAGGCCATTCAGTAACACCAGTCCTCAAACCATCAGCCAAAACCTATGAGATTTAAAAAGCCCAAAAGCTTGTTAGTAGAAAACATAGTTTAATCAGTAAGGATATATTTAATAATAATAATAGTTGCAGTAATATTCCTTGAATGTTTAATCACATGCCAGGAACTGTTCTAAGTGTTTCATATGTAGTATGTTATTTAATCCTCACAAAAACTCTATGAGGGAGATATTAATATTTACCTCCACTTTATTGAAGCTAAGAAAAGTTAAGTAACTTGCTTCAGGTCACACAATTAGTACCTGCCAGTACCAGGGCACACATCCAAAGACAGAGTTCTGAACTATGACGCCCTGCGCATAGATGCTACAGGATTCAAGACTGACGAGCCTACTCTGAAGACGCTTGTCATGTGGGTTAAGAGGGCCAGATAATACAGGTGAAGTAACTAAATGGAAGCTTATATAAAAATAATATAAATGCATGTGCCTATATATACAATATCTAAGCCTAATTACTAAGGAAAGGGGGTCAAGATAGGCTGGAATAGCCAGGGGTACAATGTGAAACCTCAGCTCAACTCCAACTCAAACGTGGGAAGCATCAGCTAAACGTGGGAAGCAGGGCTGGGAAGGAGCATGAAATGAGATGAAGAATGTGGGATGATTCTAACCAAGCTGGAGAAAACATCTAGGGAACGCTGGGAAAAAAGATTATAAGGAATAGGGGCTAGACAGCAATAGTGATCTTAAATCTTAAAAAGTTTGTTTATTTTGCAGGGAAGACAACAGCCACTGTTGATTTTGGTGCAAGAAAAATGACATGATCAAGTAGTTAAGAATTCCTCATCAGAAATACCCAGGATGGACTCTAAGGAAAAGAGAAAGTACCATGTTTCTCTATAGAAGTGACCTCAAGCTCTACCCCCAGGGGTCCTTTGGCAAAACGTGCAGATAATTTTTGGTGTCACAATGACTGGGGGAGCAGGAGCACTTTGAGCATTTAATTTGGGAGAGGCCAAAGATGCAAAACGTTTTGCGATGTGTACAACGATCGCAAACCACACAGCGTGGTCCTGCCCACAATGCGCATAGTGTCCCTGTCGAGAAACAATGAGTGATCATTAGAGTGGTCCAGGAGGGACGTGATAGGGTTTTAACCACGGTGGACACAGGGACAGAAACTTCAAAGGAAGAAAAGAACAATGTATGAGGGAGAGAGGGAGGGAAAAAGGAAAAAAAAATATCCTACCCAAAAACACAGAGGGTTGAACTTGAAGAGACTATGGCCCTGTGCACATCTAAGATTCTGTGAATTTATAAGGGACATTATAACAAAGCATGGACGACTTTCAAGTCCGACAGACAGACATGTATTTGAATGAGTTTTGAACCACGTCTTTCGTTTACTAGTGGCACAACTGAACCATCCAGCACCACATCTTTGGCACACAGTAGACTGGCCGCTTCTAGCTGTGGGAGTAAGTGGTGGTGGGAGAAATATTTCTTTCTAAGTAAAATACAGTTGACCCTTGAACAACATGGGTTTGAACTGCATGGGTCCAGTTATATGTAGATTTTTTTCAATAAATACAAATGTATTTTCTCTTATGATTTTCTTAATAACATTTTCTTCTCTCTAGCTTACTTTACTGTGAAAATACAGTATAATATATACAACATTCAAAACATGTGTTAATCAACTATTTATGTTATTAGTAAGGCTTCCAGTCAACAGTAGGCTATTAGTAGTTAAGTTGTGGGGGAGTCAAAAGTTATACTCAGATTGTCGACTGTGGGGTGGGGGGCTGGGGCAGAGGTGCTCTTAACCCCTGTGTTGTTCAAGGGTAAACTATATAAGGGAAATTGAAGGAACGGTGGAACCAGACAGGGGTTCCCGGTCCAGAGATCTAGTCTAGAGAAGATTTCATGTTTCATTTTGGACATATTGAATTTGAAGCAACAGCACTCTACTCAAGTTGGAAATCATTTGATGGAAGTAAGAAAGATGGGAACTGGTATCAGCTTAAAGCAGAGATCTGGAGTTCCCTCGTAAAGGCATTAGTCAAATCACTGAATATATAAGGTCTCTGCCAGGGTAGAGAGAGAAGGGCAGAGAAGTGAGGGGAGAAGTATGATGGCAGCCCACAGCAACGGTCCTGAAAGAGGAGCTTTCAAGAAGAAAGGTGAGAAAGGCAGAAAAAACGCCAAATTTCGTACAAACAGAACAATCACAACAATAGGAGGAAAAAGTATTCAGAATGCTTGGTACTATACTAGCTACTGAAGGCACAAGAGGTGCCTGGCACTGAAATCTAGTAAGGGAGACAGGTAAGTAAATGAATTACTGTGTGCGGTAAACACTTTGACGAGGTATGTGTGGAGTTCTATGGCAGCACAAAGCACAGGCAGCACAGGCCATGCTGGGGGATCAATGCAATCGTCCTCACAGAGAGCTCACCCAGCAAAGAGGTGGGAGAAGGGCACACCAGGCAGATCAAGACTCGTGCACCAGAAAGTGACAGTGTGACAGGATCAGAGCTACTACACGCAGGAAACTCAATAGGGCAAGGGTTGGAGATTCACAGTGTTAGATTAAGCTAAAGAAAGAAGTCGGTGCCAATAGGAACAAGAAAAAGTGCTAAATGTCATTTGCCATCAGGGAAATGCCACCTAATGAGATACTACTTCATCCCACTAGGACGGCTATAACAAAAACCAAACAAAGTAAGACGAAACAAAAACAGATAATATCAAGCACTGGCAAAGATGTGGGGAAAGTGAACGCTCATATTCTGCTGCTATGAATATAAAATAGTGGAGCCACTTTGGAAAAGTTATAGTTTGGCAGTTCCTCAAAAGGTTAAACATAGAGGTAAACCTGTGACCCATCAACTCCATCCAACAGATGTGAAAAGATATGCCACACAAAAACACGTACATGCCTATTCACGGCAGGCAGCATTACTTAGAATAACCAAAAAGTAGAAACAACTGAAACGTCCATCAGCTGATGGATGGATAAACAAAATGTGGTATAGCTACACAACTGAATGCTGTTCAGCAATAAAAAGGAATAAAGTACTGCAGAAAGCACCTTAGTGGTTGCCAAGGGCCAATGGGGGTGGGAGGTAACTGCTAATGGGTATGGGATTTCTTCTGGGGGTGAGAAAAATGCTCTAAAATTAAATACGGTCATGGTTGTACAACTCTTTAAGTATACTAAAAACTACTGAACAAGTGAATTTTATGGGATGTAATTTATATCTCAATAAAGCTGTTAAAAAAAGAAATAAGAAAATAAGTAAGGCAGTGACTGAATATAACTGGCTTTGTATGCCAGGCTAAGACATTTGGAATTTCTACTGCATTAAAATGAGGCACCCCCTTGAGATTCAATTTGTAGAGTGGAGCTAAAATTACTGAAACATAAAATTCTTGAAGCACATGCTCATTAATCTTTAGCATCAATCAAAACCCAAGTTATTACCAAGCAGATTACATGTGCATTTAAAATAAATTGGCAGCTACCCCACCTGGAAAGAGGGGAATCCATCATATAAATAAAAACCAAACACTCGAGCAGCAAAGGCAGAACTGTAGCTACTATTTAACGCTCCTTTTAAATGTAAGGACAACTGCCCCATAGTAAAATTAAACTGTCCAAATTGCCAAGAGTACCCAATGTATATATAACATTTGGAACAAATTTTGAAGAACACAAAACTAAGTAACAATGATATTAGCAAACATTTTTATGAAAACGTAAGATTAAATGCAAGTTACAAATTCCAGAAGGATACTCACAAGGAGAAATTTCAGTTCTCTGTGAAGATGACTCAAAGGACTTCTAGGATCTCCTGACTCCACTTTAATATTCTACAAAGTTCCCAAAATCAGTTTTCATTGGTAATCCCATCTTCTTGGCTAAGAGTCATAGTAAGTTGAATTTCAAACTACCCACACATTAAAAAACATATTTCATAAAGCACTAATGAATTGAAAAAGTAGGGCAATACTTCATTTAGAACATGTTACTCAGAGAGAGATACCATAGATCCTGCCCATCCCAATGCAGCAACCTAAATTCAGGCCACCACACGCCCTCTCTATACCACAACTGTCCCTACATGGGACAACTGCTCTCCTGCTCTCTCCCACTAAACTTCCAAAGGACAATTGGCAGAAATATAAATATATTTCAAGACTCAATGACAAACAGCATTACCACACACCAAAAATACCTCCCCCATAAAAATGTCCATTAGACTCCTTCTAATTAAACCAACAGTGTGCTGTCCTACCTGGATGTCAAGTTTTACAACCCTAAGATATTAAAGAAGAAAAAAAGAGAGAGAGCGAGGCAGTGAAGAAAAATAAAAAAGTAAATTCTGTTGTAGGTAAATTCCTATTGTAGGAAAAGAAAAGCATTAAGAATATAATTATCCATAATTCCACCACCCTGAGGGAACCACTATTAATACTATCCAGGCTTCTCTGTATACATTTTTTAAAAATATAGTTGAGATTTTATTATATATACAATTTTGTACTTTTTCCTTTGGTTTACTTAAAAATAAGCATTTCCTATTATTATTATTATTAAAGATACTTTAAATAGTGATTTTTAAAGAAAGTACGTTTCACCATGGATATCTATTTTAATCATTTCCTTATTGAATATACAGGTTTTGTTTTTAATACTTTGGAAACGCAGCTATATCACTGTGAATATCTTTGTACATACAGAGGGTGCCAAAAAAATGTATACACATCTTAAGAAAGGAAAAAACTGAATTAAAATTGTAATACTCAATATACACCCATAACAAGTCACGTTTGACTTCTGCGATTACAAGAGGTGCTCAACGTGGTTACCATCAGCGTCCAGACACTTCTGATTACGGCGAGCTACTGCTTGGGCAACGCTGACCAGTGTCCACTTGTATCACCATACATGCCACTTCAATTTCTTCACACAGCACCATGCGCCTCAAACTCATCACGAATGCTGCCAATTGTTAGATGTGTTAGAGGTTCTGCTGTATATTCACGCCTCCACTGTCGTTGTACTTCCACAACATTCTCGATTTTTAAATACCACTTCAAAATGGTCTTGCACTCCTTGAATGACAACTGTGCTTCCACCATTTTCTTCGACTGTCCCGCCTGTCCCATGGTGACGATAGCATTCATTTGATTAACGCCATCTTTTGAGCAAACGTCATACTGCACATTGCTACCATAATTCAATTCAACTTTGAAAAGCAATACATAGATCGCAGCCCTTAAAATGTGTATACATTTTTTCGGCATCCTCGGTATATATTTGTTAGCAATTCTGACTAATTTCTTAAGACAGATTCCTAGAAATGTAAATATAGTGTGAAAAGGCTTTTAATAGTGTGATTCGTGATGTGTTGCCAATATCTGCACTCTTCTAAGAATAGCAGAGATGGTAAGTCACTTTGATGATTTCACTTGTGTCCCAACTCCAAGATTTTATTAATCACTGGAAAATTCTTAAGTTACATAATTGCAGCACTGTGGGCAACTGATAGATCAGATCACCTGACCAAGCCTCCACTAGCTGCCCTGGTGAGACTTCAGGGGCCAGTTGAGCCTTTCAGAGCTCAGGGAGGGCTGGGGCTGGGCTCAGCAACAAGCAAGTTAAAAGTAAACCTACACTGAGTAAACGCAGCAACAGAAAACAGGCTTCGCTCTTACCAGAGTTGCATTTGAAGAGAGTGGAGGAATTTGAAGAATCTCATCCACGGGACTCCAGGCAATATCCAAAGTGATGGTAGTTTGTGACACAGGGACTGTGTCATCCAAGGCAGTGGACTTCAAGAGCTCATACTGGGCAAAGCCCCGGACTGTGACCTGAAAAGAGTGCATCCAGCAGGCGATTCACTATGCTGTCACGTGACGAAAGGCCCATTATTGAAACTACTTTCGTTTCTCAAAAGAAGAAAAAAATGCCATACTTTTATCCCAAATGGAAAAATAAGACAACTTTTTTTAATCACAAAGATTAGCTAAAAGACAGAAGGCATTTACCAAAAAAGTACCAAAAAAAGTATACACGTCTTGTATTCATCTTTTGTTATCGACATATATTATTACAATTTTAATACATTTTTTTCCTTTCTTAAAATGTGTATACATTTTTTTGGTGCCCTCTGTATTTTAATTTTAATCATTAGCTGATATGAAAATAAAAACAAACATTTCGATACTACAGAAAAATATCTAGTCATATTAAAAGTGACAAAAATTTAAATTAGGAAGACAGGTAGGTAACAGTTTGAAGAAAATAATGAGAAAAGAAATACTTACAGTGGACAAGTGATGTCTTTTCTTATGTGAATTTTTTAAGTCTTCAAGATTTACAGAATAATTTTTATCAGCTATGGGACATTAAAGAAAAAAATAATTTAAAGGTACAATTCAAAATAACAGCGCTAGAAAATTAAAATTCTGAGGGTACCACAATTTAACACTAATAATAGTTGAGATTAAATTTTAAATCACAGATGAATGAAATCTTTATAGGAAAATGAAAGTGGAACAAAGGTCAATACTACCACCAAAAATATAATTATATGCCTACTATAAGACGGGAAATGTATTGTCATTGTATTCGATTATTTTTTATTCTCCAATGAAGGAAAATGTCCAAAATGACACATACAAATCAAATGAGACCCAAACAAAACAGTTATAAACTCTTGTCCAGATTTTTGGAGACCTGTTTCTGGAGATTCTAGAATACCGCCTGCTGCAAGGCACACACAAGAGTAGATTCACGGCTAACACAAGTTCCACTGTGCGCACCTCCCTCTTAACAACATTAAGTTTCAGTTAAAACCATGAAACAATAACTATCAAATAATACGCACACATACACCCATAAAAGTAGTAAGAGTGAGCTCTCACCTTTACAACTGACCACATATAAGACAATTCCTGCAATGTTGCTATTTGTTGTGATAAGCTCAGCTCCGAGCCAACAGGTCCCTTCAGGATCTGAACTGTCACACCTCACCCAGAGGGGAGGAAGGGCAGTAACTGGCCGACTAATCTTCAAATGGGTCATATTAGGATTGTGAGCCATGGTGTAAAGTCCGATTAACTGCCTTGAAAACAAGAGTAAGAAGAATAAATTACAGGTAGAGATTGCCAATCAGTCAAGAATTTTCTTTTCCAAAGATATCACTAAGGTTATCCCAGAAACAAAAATCTGGAAATTAAGTGGCAAAGTGCACATAAATATTTCACCCAATGAAGAAGTGAGAGGAGGGCACACCAGGCAGATCTAGGCTCACGCACCAGAAAGTGACAGAGTGACAGGATCAGAGGTACTATAAGCAGGGAGTTCAGTAAGGTAAAGGTAGAGGTTCAGTGGGAGTGAAAGCATGTTGTGAAATGAAGCTAAGGAAATAAATAGGACGTGCCAGTTATATCTCAATAAAGCTGGGGGCGGGCAGGGAAAGAAGTAGGAGCCAATAAGCACATGAAAAGATGCTTGAAGTCGTTAGTCATTGGGACACTTAAGGAAATCTGACTATGAACTGTGAATGCGATAATAGCATTGTAACAATGTTAAATTTCCAGATTTTGATCATTGTTCTGTGGCATGTAAGAGAATGTACTTGTTCTTAGGAAATACATCATGAAATATTTAGGGGTAAAGAATAATAATGTCTCCAACATACTGTCAATATTTCACAAAAAAATTGTGTATATGAGATGTGTATATTATATATCAATAGATGGTGGGCGTGGGGGAGGAGGAGGAATGAAAGAATGACAAAGCAGATGCAGCAAAATGTAAACAATTGTTGAACCTGTGTTAAGGATATACAGAAGTTCCTACACTATTCTTGTAACTGTTTTGTAAATTTGAAAATATGTCAAAATTAAAAGTTACTCAAAAATGTGACCTAAATTTTTTTCCAAAGAGATGAAAACTGAATTTATTGCCAACAGATGTTCAGGAAAGGAATTTCTAAGGGGTTGTACTTCAAAAAGGAAATACAATAATCCCAGAAGGAAGGTCTGAAATGCAAGAAGAAATGGAGAGCAAAGAAATGATAAGCATATGGGTAAATCCCAACAAACACTGGCTGAAGAAAACAATACAAACAAATAATGTTTAAGTTGTGGGGGAGGAAAGAAAAAAGGCCTTCAAATATGCTTTAAAATCAAGAAGCCAAGAAAGTGTTAATTTAACTCCATAAAAATGTTAGAAGCTTTCACATAACAAAACAAACCAAAACCACCACGAAGGAAAGTCACTTTGTGAATAGTGTTATTATAGTTGTTGTTCTCTAATATTATTATTTATAAGACTGTATCTTCCAGACCTCCTTGACGGCAAGGAGTTTTTGGTTTTGGAGGTGGGGAGGCCGGGCAGAGGGAAGTACAGATGGCTACACAGGGAGGAGGCAGGAAGTAAGGCTGGCAAGGCAGGCAGAGGCAGCAGGGTTTCTAACAGAGCAGGGCCATTCTTCATTGGGCAGGAGAGCCCATGCATTGCAGGACGTTTACAGTCCATGGTCCAGGCCAATAACTCCCCTCAGTCGTCATGATAACCAAAAAGTACCCCTGCAATTTCCAAATGCCTGCTGGGTACCCTTGGTGGAAGGCTTCTACTAGACAAGGAAGGCTCCTGTGTGTCACTCGAAAGGAATTTGGATGTTATCATGAGGCAATGAGAACCGCTGAGGGATTTATAAGCAGGGGAAGAACACAATCAGGCTTTCTGGCAGGAGTGAGGAAGAAAGATTGGAGGGGAACCAGATTAGACACAAGGAAAACATTTAAGCAACAACAACAAATGGTACAGGGGACTGGAGAAAGGGAAGGTCACTGCAGCCTTCTTGGTCATGTCTGGGATACCTATGGGATATTCAAGTAGAGCTATCCTTAGAGAGTTAGGTATACATATCTGGGGGGATGGGGGGAGGGATCTGGGATAGACATATCTTTTTTCCTAATGTTTATAAGAATGCTTCCATTTAAATTCCTACCCTCCACCCTAGTCCTACCCCAATACTAAGAAAAAACTTACCTTGCCCTCCCAACTGGTAAAGCAAGTGGTCCGACATTCTCACCAGTAGAGAAATCAGAAATAGCAGTTTCTTCAGATTGTAGCTCTTCAACAGGACTTGTTTCTTCCTTTTCTAAAGGCTTTAAAAATGTTTTTAAATTATTTAACCAGGTAAAAGAACATTTAACATAAGTCAACTCTTCCATGCTAAAACATAATGTGCTGATTTCTACAACCTGAAGCACAAACGATTGGTTTATGGCAAGAATCATAACTACAAACCAGTTTGGTACCAACAAATCTTGCCCTTAGAAGCATTTCCACTGTCCTGTCAAAATGTATTGCTCTGGGTTGCTACTGATAGAGGAAGTAGCTGATGCCATTAGAAAAGAAAGTGCTCCAATACGTACAAAATGATGCGTTCAAGACAAAATACCAAGGGAGACCCCCGGGAGGGAGACTCCCCAAGCCCGTCCAACTCTTTGCTCCCACACACGAACATCCCCAGCCCTTCCTCCTGAAAGCTATTCCTCTGAGGGCCAGCACTCTCATTTGTGTTACAGGGTTCTGATATCTCTGTGTTTCAGTAGTTAACTAGCTCAGCTTTGCCAACAATAATAATTATGAGTAAACGTTTCCTGAGCATTACCAGGTACTAGCTACTGCTCTAAGATTTCTTTTATTCTTCATAAAAGCCCTGAGATAGATACTATTACTAACCCTGTTTTCGAAATGGGAAACCTGAGGTAGCGAATGGCTGAATAACTTGCCTAGGATAACACAGCTGCTGAGTGCAAAGCCAACATTTGAATCTAGGTAGTCTCTTCTGGCAGTACATCTGCTGCTGACTTAATAGGTATCAGACCTAGACGTTTCCTCAGCTTTGAATTTCTTTTGCCAGATTCCAGATTTCATTCTCTTCCAGGCTTGGGTTTCCAAAAAGTTCCCAGAACTAGGGGTACCCAAGAAATATCATTTTTTCCCCTGTTCGCCTTTTCAATAGTCATATACCTAAAACCCATGCTTTAAGCTCTACTGATCTTGGCAGAAACAAAGGCCATTTTAATTGTTCACCATCCAAAAATGCCAGGGCCTACCTAAATTCCAGGTAACTCCTTACAACTCTGAGCTGCATTCTCATCAGTATCCTAACCCAGATTTCCACAAATACCCTCTGCTCATCTTTCCCTTTCCCAAGATAACAACTCATCTTCATCTGACCATCTTCATTTTTTCAGCTTTTGCTTGACATAAATTTCCCCTTCTCCCCACTGCAAATGTCTCAAGTCAGCCACATAATCCACCTGTAATTATTTTCCAAGCATTTGTCCACCATAGACAAGCACTAACACCCATTCATTAACACAAAAAATAAAGTAGTTCCCCTCCTCAGAAGAGTTTTCATGTGTGTGTATTTAAAATAAAGAGCTCCCTGTTCATTTATCACAATGCCTGTCCAGACAGCATGAGTGAGGGTCCCAAAGCAGACCGGTGCGTTCCTTCTAAAGGAACCTCCACTTTCCCCTATGAGAGACTGTTCCTATTACTTCAGGACACAATGTAACCAAAGGAATGGATGCTGGTCCCCAGCAACCATGTAATGTGACAGCATTATCAGCACTCAGTAAAAACCACACTATCAAAACAGTTACCATAGTTAAAACACAAAAGTTTAACATTGTAATTATAAAATGATACAAAAATAAGAAGTTCCCTCTTGTTCCATTTAACAAACAAAATGAAAGTAGAACTTCATAGTTACTTATGCTGTGTCCTTCACTATAGCAGTCACCTGCCAAATGCGGCTACTGAACACTTGAAATGCTTCCAGACTAAACTGAGATGTAAGCGTAAAATAAACACCAGATTTTGAAGATGTAGTATGGAAAAAAAGACCTTAAAACATCTCATTAATGATTTTTTATATTAATTAGCTGTTGAAATGATAATAGCAGATTAAATAAAAAACATTACTAAACCAAATTTCAAACCCAGCAATCCCACACCCACGTTATTGACTGTAAATAACAGTTATACATACACAAAAACCTGTACAAAAATGACTATATTAGCTCTATTCGTGACTGAAAACTGAAAACAGCGCAAATGTCCTTCGAAGGGTAAATAAACTGTGGTATATCCATTCCATGAAACACTACAATTAAAAGAAATGGACTACTGATACAACTTGGATGAATCTCAAAGGCATTATACTAAGTGAAAGAAGCCAAACTCCAAAGGCTCACACTGTATGATTCCATTCATGACATTCTTAAAAAGACAAAACTACAGTGAGGGAAAAGAGTTGCCCAGGGGTAGCGGTTGTGGAAGGGTATGATTTTAAAGGGATAGCACAGGGAGTTTTGGGGGTGATGGAATTATTTTGTGTCCTGATTGTGGTGCTGATTACCAGAATCTATATATGTGTTAAAATTCACATGACTGGACAACAAAAGAAAAAAAGTCAATTTTACTGTATCATAATTACACTTATTTCTTTTTGTGTAATGGGGCTACTAGAAAATTTTAGGGGCCGGCCCGGTGGTTCAGGTGGTTGGAGCGCCCTGCTCCTGTTGCCAGGTCGCCGGTTCGATTCCCATATGGGCCAGTAAGCTGCGACCTCTACAGCTACGATTGTGAACAACGGCTCTCCCTGGAGCTGGGCTGCCGTGAGCTGCTGCGAGCTGCCCTGAACCGCTGGAGGTCGGCATGAGCTGCCTTGGGCTACAGTGTGCTGCCATGAGCAGCCAGCAGCCAGCATAAGAGGCCAGCAGCCAGCATGACCTGCTGTGAGCGGCTGACTGGCTACCAGCAATTGCGATGGACTGCCTGGGGGACAGGGGGGAGCGCAAGGCTCATAATACCAGCACCGGGTGCCAGAGAGCTGTGTCCTACACAACTAGACTGAGAAACAACGGCTTGAACCAGAGTGGGGGGGAGGGGGCGGCAGAAGAAGAGGGGGGGAAAAAAGAAAATTTTAAAGTAGATGTGTGGTTCACATTATATTTCTATTGGATAGCACTGCACTTATTCCTAAAGGAATTAGAATCCACTTTCATAACTATGATTAAAAAATGCGTACATTTGAGATGATTCCCACAAAACCAAATCTGGCTATTAAGAATTAAACAACCACAAGCTCAAGCATACTTACCACTTTTTCCAAGATGAAAACTACATCGTTTTCATTTAGAATATTTTTCAAAGGGTTCGGTTGGCCTTTGCTGATCAACTGCACTTGGACATCAGCCTATCAAAAACAGATAACGTCAAGCGATGTTTTACACACACACACACACACACACACACACACACACACACACACACACACGTACAAATATTTAAACATAAAAACCAGGTCTCTGCAAGTAACTGGAAAGGAGAATTTGAATAAGACATGTTTTAAAAGTAAGATTTCATTTATTTTTTGCGCTTGTTGTTTTTCATGTTTAGAAGATTACATCTGTAGCTACACACGCTTCAAGGTCCCGTGAAGTGCATCCTGCCTGGTAAAGCCTTCTTTTGATTAGGATCACACTGACATCCTTTTCCTCTAATCATATTGTATTTATCATGTACCACAAAATTAACCCTTTACTAGATATTATCCTTTCTTCTGATTATACTACGGAATTTAGAACTTTATCAGTTTATAGGAAATACATGGTTTTTTACTCCAATGACAATACACGTTCATTGTAGAAGAGTTTGAAAATAGATAGCTAAAAGAGATTTTTAAAAAATTCACCTATAATTCTATTAGCCAGAGTAATCACTACTGTTATTAATCTTGTTGGTATATATTTTGCCAGATCTTTTTCCAGGCATACAAATAAATCTACTTAAATCAAAATGTATCTGTTACTTAGATATCTAGATAAGCTTTTGCTTAATAAAATAGAATATTCTAATAGTTTTATAACATGAACTTTCCATGCCATTAAATGCTCCTTGGTTGTGTAGTACGGTGGCTCTAACATCATATAATTAACTCCACATTGTTTGACATTTAGGTAGTTTCAAGTTATTTGTTATAATGAACAATTGGTAATGGACATCTTGAATTACTTTCTTAAGGTGAATATATAAAATCATATTGATAGTGTCAAATGGCCTTTCAAATATATCTTACCCACATATTTGCATTCCTATCACTTATTCAACACACTATTTTCATTTATTTTTATTATAGCAAAAAATAGTATTGTTTTAATTTTCATTTGATCACGAATGAAGGTGAACACTTTCTAATATGCTTATTATTGACAAATTTCTCATTATTTAAATCTATTTAATTTCTTACTTTGGTTATTGAAGCATTTAGAAACCAAGTTCACAGAACAAAGGATGCTGTGTCACTCTAATCTAGGTTCTTGAGTTTCAAATACTGTTGTGGTTGGAATTACGTCCCCCTCAAAAGATATGTTGAAGTCCTAACTCCTGGTTCCTCTGACTGTGACTTTATTTGGAAATAGGGTGTTTGCAAATGTAATCAAGGTGAGGATTAACTTGGATTAAAGGGAGGGGTCCTAAATCCAATGACTGGTGTACTTATAAGGTGAGACTTAGATACACAGACTTATAGGGAGAAGACCAGGTGTCGACAAAGGCAGAGATTAGAGATTAACGTGTCTGTAAACTGAGAAACACCAACGATTGTTGGAAACCATCAGAAGCTAGGAGGAGGCAAGGAAGGATCCTTTCCTAGAGCCTTCAATGGGAACAAGGTCTTGTTGACACTTGATTTCAGACTCCTAGTCTTCAGAACAGTGAAATAAATTTCTGATGTTTTAAGCAAACTAATTTATGGTACTTTGTTACAGTAGCGCGAGGAAACTAATATAGGTATCAAGTGGCAAGAATTCAGATAGGGATGGATTAATACATTTACCTGGATATACTTGATTCCTAAGTTTGATTAGTGAGAATTCAAATAGTGAAAGATAACTATATTTGTATTTTTCTTTCTGTTATTACTTATTTGTGTCCTTCACTTATGGTTGTCTTTTTTCTGATTGATTTTAAAGAGCTTTTTATGTATTTTATATATATGGATATTACACTATCATTTATGACTATTTCTCCATAGATTAGTCTTTTTGTATATAATTTGCTTTAGTACAATTATTTTATGGATTAAACTTTATGGGGAGTTTAATCTATGGAACAGCTGGCATATGTTAGATGTTTAATAAGTCCACGAATGTTTATACAACTTTATTGATAACTATCAAAAACTGGAAACAATCCAAGTATCCATCAAGTGCTGAATGAATAACCAAGTTGTACTGCATCCATACAATGGAATACTATTCAGCAATAAAAAGGAATGAACTACTGATACACAACAACGCAGATAAATCTTAAATACACTATACTCATTGATAGAAGCCAGACCCAAAAGGCTACATACTATGTGATAATTTGGAAAAAAGAACTCAAAATATCGCATTAATGATTTTATTTATATGCCATTCTGGAAAAGGCAAAACAGGAGACAGGAAACAGAGATAGAAAACAGGTTAGTGGTTGCCAGGGACAGGGAGCAGGGGAAAAGGTTGACTATAAAGGAACATGGGGGGATTTTTTGCAGGTGATAGAAATGTTCTATATCTTGATTATGTGACTGGTTATATGACTGGATGAATCTATAAAAACTCATAGAACCGAACTCTAAAAGGGTGACATTTACTCTATGGAAATTAACTTCAACAAACCGAACTTTTAAAAACTCACAATTTTAGGATTACTGAATCATGTTTAAAAACCAAATAAGTTTTTCATACCTCACAGATAAATGGATCTTTACAGATTCCTTTCTTTTCTTCATCAACTTCCCTGAAATGCAGAACCACATGTGAAAAAACAGGGCTATACCGTAGTATTCTGTCATTTAAACTTAGAAGTTAATCATCACTTCATCTCTGGGAGAGACACAAGTGAGAAAAGCAGAACGCAATGGCTTCTCAGAGGCAGCAGGAAATTAGAGTACCGACAGCTACTCTTATATTTTTTAAAACACATTACTAGCCACTATTAAAATGTAACTTATCACATGACTTTTGGAAAGAAAAAAATGACTGGATTTCGATCTGTCACTGATTCAGTGGGCAACCACACAGAAGTTGTTTGAAGATCCCAGGCGGTAGATTTCTATGGGTAACATGGAAGCATTTATCCTCCCTCCACTTTTATGAGCTGTTACTGAAATATTAGTAAATTTGGCGATGATAAACAGTTTCCTTTTAAAAATGTAAAAACAAAAGTGTAGGATATCATCTAATAATTATCATGTCAGTCAAGAAAGTTTCAAAATAGTGATCCCAAGGCATGTCAACTATAAACCATTAACATACCAAAACGCACATCAGTCTGCTCTATATTCTAAAAGAGGACAGAATCCTCAGAGACCCAAAGGAACCCGGTGGAATTGTTTCAGAATAACAATTATTTTTTGATCTACTCTTTGACTTACTGAGATAAAAACAGGGGAGATTAGGCCTATCAGTGACTGGCTGACTCGCTTGTGCCATTTTGGACAAGACTGTGACTTATTCTTACAGATGTTGGTCTTTTAGGTATAACTCAGGGATGTTATTCAATCGATCATGCAACAATCATTTCTCAAGCATGTGTACATTTCTCAAACCATGGAATGAAATATATGGCAGTTAACAAAAATAACGGAAAAAAAAATAAAAAATGAAAATAATGAAACCGATCTATAGGCTCTCATTTCGAAAGCTATTCAAGACGTCGTTAGTTTAAAAAAGCTAGTGCTCCTTCGATAGTGATCAAAAAACTGACAAGAATTACCACTTTTGCAAGCGGGGAGAAAAGCAACAAACAATGACAAGTTATGGCATTTAGAAACTAAGGGGTTAGATGACATCAGTGGTTCGCAAAGGGCGGTGTCAGGCCAGCAGCACCTGCTTCACCTGTCACTCGTTAGAGAGGCAAGTCCTTCGCCGCCAGCCTCCCTCCCTCCCTTTCTCCCTCCCTCCCCCCCTCCCCCCTCCCTCCCTCCCCCCCTCCCTCCCTCCCGGCCCCGCCCGGCCCCCAGATCTAACCATCAGAAACCCTAGAGGCGGGGCCCGCATCTGCGCTTTGACTGCTCTCCTAGTGATTCTCAAACGTGAGAACTACTGGATGCAGGACTAGAGAGAATCCTCCTCGGTACCGGTACGTCACTGTCCCAATAAAAGGATGCTCAGCGCACAGAGAAATTAAAGGAGCTTTACAAAGCCAACGCCCCATCACGTTATCATTACAGCTGTAGCTCACGTGGTAACTATCTCGCATAGGCTACAACAGTGTGTTTCACACCAGCGAGGCTTCAAACAAGCGAAGGATGCCAACCTGCAGCGTGTGTACCGGAAGGCGCCTCTAATACACTGCAAGTTGTACGCATCATTAGAACGAAGCCAGTGTCCCTGGGAAAACTTGTCACCTTCCACCTCCGTTGATAACGTACGGGCATTTTCTCCTGAACTGGACTACCACCAAGCCCCACAGAGCCAGCCCCACACTGGGGCAGATAACCCGCCTCCTCTCAACTCCCGGACCCGGGAAGGCTGACTTAGCCTTTCACGGACGCGCCGCAGAGCACTGACAACACGCTAATCTCTAAAGCTGCCGCAAGAGGCTTGGGGCAGGGACCGAGATACCCCGAGGGCGTAATGCTGTCCTCGCAACCTAGCCAACAGCAGGGGTACAACTCACTGCAGGAGACGGGTGTAAAAGTCTTCAGCAGCCCGGTTCATTCGCGCCCACATCCCGCCTCCGTCTGACGGCAGATGCTGAACCGCCAAACCGAACTGCGCGCCGGACGCTGACGCCCGGGGTCCTGACCCTTCCCGCCGGGACTACTTTTACCACCCCCACGGCTCCCAACAGGTCCCGTTTGTCCACGAGTTAAACTTTTGTTTTAAGGCACACAGCGGTTTTCCCTGTGCCAATAATTTTCCATTTCCGTATGAAAAAAATTAAAATATATTACAGTAGTTGAAAGGAAGACACCACGTCTCGCGAGAGTTGGCCACGCCCACTTATGAATTAGTCCGCGAAAAGGAGTCCTTCGTTTCTAGGCGCTATTGTTGGCTGGGAAGTCAATAGATACCGTCATTTGATGCATATGAAGAAAGAATATCCTGTTTTTTATTTTTTTAGCGTGGCAGAGAGGCATTTTTATGTCTCTGGATTGGTTCTGAGGCGGAGCAAGGTGGGGGAAGGTTACATATAGAACGCGGTTGTGCTAAGCCTTTCCTTTTCCTGTGGGAGCCTCCGGGTCGGGAGGAGCGTGGCCGTCTCCTCTGCCCGCCATGGTGAGTGGAAGTTGTTTCGATTGGGCTTTGCCAGGCTCTCGGGCTCGGCAGGAATGGGTCGGGGTTCAGGGCATAAAATCTGAAGGAGAGAAGTCGAGGAAAAGGAGACAAGGACCAAAGGCCTCTGTTCCCGGGAGCCGGGTTCTGCGCTCTACGGCAGCCATCTTAGAGGCAACGTGGGAGTCCGGCACGGGGCGCGCCTGGAAGCAGCACGGGACGACCCCGGATCGTTCGTGGGCGCAGAGCGACCTTCGGACTAATAAATTTCCTTGATCTCAGGAGGCCTGGGCTGTACTGAGGACTTGCACGTTCGTGGGGCCTCGGACCGAATCGTGGTGCGATTCGATTTTGGGCTTATTTCCATGTGCTAATTAGTAAAGAATACTCCATATGTTGAGAGATTTTGTTAAAGGAAAGTTAATTTCCACATTTCGAATTCTTTCACCTTAAGGATTGCCATTATAAAAAGCTTTCCGGTCCTCTTGACCTTAAAATTGTTGTGTGCTGTCCCCTCCTAAGTTTTTTAACTCCGACACCTCATAGCGTGGCTAACATTGAACGTACTGCATTTCCACAAGTAACGTCTGTGTGTAGCGTGGGGTGGTCTGGGACATGAGTGCAGTGAACGAAATGGGCAAAGAAACCTGCTTGGATAGTGATTGAGTTCGGTAAAATATTACATGGTGACGTCGGACGGTAGTGCTGCGGGCACGGGTTGGGAAGGAGGCATTTGGGCTTGAAACGGTGCTTTAAGTGGGAGAAGCCTTTGGTGGGGGAAAAAGAGACCAGCTCCAGGAGGCCAGGAGCTGGGGCGGTGCTTAGGTTTTACACAGAGTGACCAGGGACACTTGGAGAAGGTGGCCTGAGGGAGGGGAGGACGCTAAGTACCTCTCAGGAGAAGACGGGGTCCCTCTGAGGGTACGGCCCTGTGTGTAGGGAGCAGTGCGTCTGAAAGGGGAGATGAGATGGAGCAGATTGGATAGGCCATCTTCGGGACTAAGGTTTACTTTCGGGTGGTCTTTGGAGGTGTTTTGACTCCTAAGTTTTGGAAGATGTGTTTAGAATCAGACGAAGGAGGGTGAGGGTGGACGTGTGCGGTGGAGCTGTGGTAGGCAAGGTTTGCTGACGTTTGGGATGAAAGAGTGGAGATGGTGGCTTTAAAAAGCATTTTCAAACTTCCCAGTATGGTTTTGACCATTTTGCTTTGTAAGCCCTGGTTTGACAGTTTTAAACCATTCTCTTTGAAAATAAAATTATGTAGCAGAACTTGATTCTAAGTGTCTTTCCGGTGTAAGAGTTGATATTCATAGATTTGATATGTTGGTAACTTAGCCTTTGTTTTAGCTTTAAGGATTGTCAACCTCACCAAATTCCGTAGTCTAGTAACTTGGGTGTTTAATGGTAGTGTTGGCACATGAGAAGAGTGCCTGTGACATGGCTTGTCAAGATAAACATCTTTTCCTTTTTCCCAGGCGTGTGCTCGTCCGCTGATATCCGTGTACTCCGAAAAGGGGGAATCATCTGGCAAAAATGTCACTTTGCCTGCTGTGTTCAAGGCTCCCATTCGACCGGATATTGTGAACTTTGTTCACACCAACTTGCGGAAAAACAATAGACAGCCGTATGCTGTCAGTGAATTAGCAGGTATGGATTTAGATCTTTCATGGGTTGATATTTTAAGAGCTGCTTAACAGCAGTGATGAAATTCCACTCCATTGGTCCGTGTTTCTGAATCTCATGATTTTCCTGGATGTTCTGATGCTGTTTGCCACTATACATAATAGTCGTATTGGTATGGTTGGGTAGCTGAAACTTGTATTTATTCCAATTTCAGGTCATCAAACCAGTGCTGAGTCGTGGGGTACTGGCAGAGCTGTAGCTCGAATTCCCAGAGTTCGAGGTGGTGGGACTCATCGTTCTGGCCAGGGTGCCTTTGGCAATGTATCCTTTGCGTCACTACCTAAATTGGTCAGCCATCATGGAATTTAGCAGACGTGACCTGGTTTATTCATGTTAGTAACTTGAAAATACTTGTGTTGAAGACGCTAATAGTACCCAGGTTGCTCTACACAGATTTGGAATCTGGAAAATTTTTTTGTCAAATATTAAAGACAATAGGAACTTGACATTAGGAAGTTTTGCTTGCCATGATGTCGTAATTTGCGTCATACTCTGTTCTCAGCGACAGTTGCCTGCTGTCAGTAAGCTGGTTCAGAAGGATGATGACAATTGTTACTGAGCAAGACATAACCTTTTTAAATTCCTAACATTGGAAAAATGTGGTTCTTAACTGGGAAAATAGATGTGTCGTGGAGGCCGCATGTTTGCACCAACTAAAACCTGGCGCCGTTGGCACCGCAGAGTAAACACAACGCAGAAGCGATACGCCATCTGCTCTGCCTTGGCTGCCTCGGCCTTACCAGCGCTGGTTATGTCTAAAGGTTTGTGATATTTTGTATTACAGGACTGGTATAAAATACACACTTTTTCCCCTTCACCTGAACTTTTCATTCGTGTTAATAGCCTGTGTAAATTCTATTTATCCTAGAGTACCCAAATTTCCTTCTAAATAGTGGTTGTAACTGAATCTAACAAATAAGTCATCAGTGAATATTATGTAACTGGGGAAGTAATTCAAACACAGTGATTTAATATATTAGAAAACTTCAACTTAAAACGTCATCTTGTTGCCTATTCTTTTATTTAACTGTCAAAATGATGAGATTCCACTTCATTGGTCCGTGTTTCTGAAACACATGATATTTGTGGAAGTTCTGATTTGGCATGTTGCATACCATTTTGCTTTCCTGGGTTAAATAAAATGTTTCTTGATATTTCAAAAAGTCCAGGGTAACCAGGTCAATGTTGATTGGCTTTGTTAGGTCATCGTATTGAGGAAGTTCCTGAACTTCCTTTGGTGGTTGAAGATAAAGTTGAAGGCTACAAGAAGACCAAGGAGGCTGTTTTGCTTCTTAAGAAGCTTAAGGCCTGGAATGATATCAAAAAGGTAAGTTTACTGGACACATTTACAGTTTGGTAATCCTTCACAAATCATGTCAGAATTTAATTTTCTAAAGATTATTGAAGGACAGTATTAACATCAGTGGACATGAGCAGAGACTCTGGAACCACTACACTGCTTGACAATGGGATATATTCTGAGAAATGCATTTTTAGATGATTTTGTTGTCATGTGGACATAGCGTGCTTACACAAGCCTGGGTGGTGTAACTTGCACACCTAGGCTATGTGATACACCACTGTCTATGCATACTAGCACATAACTCTACTTGAGTTTGAATCCTGACTGCCATTGATGGCTGTGTTTTAATGTTAGGCAAGTCATTTCTATTTTGTTGAATCGTCTGTAAAAATGGGTTTTTTTAACTATGAAGATCTGTTACAGGGATCATCTTAATCAGAACACTAAATCCTCTCACTTTGTAGGTCTATGCCTCTCAGCGAATGAGAGCTGGCAAGGGCAAAATGAGAAACCGTCGTCGTATCCAGCGCAGGGGACCTTGCATTATCTATAATGAGGACAATGGCATCATCAAAGCCTTCAGAAACATCCCTGGTAATTCTTAGATTGCCAACGTGTTTTGAT
The DNA here is from genome assembly GCF_964194185.1 of Rhinolophus hipposideros. Lineage (NCBI taxonomy): Eukaryota > Metazoa > Chordata > Mammalia > Chiroptera > Rhinolophidae > Rhinolophus > Rhinolophus hipposideros. The sequence continues at coordinate 57,919,023 of NC_138051.1, read as the reverse complement.
TGCCTATATTATGCAAGCTTACCCAGCTTTTTATTATGATGAGATTCTACTTTATGGTCTGTGATTCTGAAACATGATTTTGTGGAACTTCTGATTCTTGGGTGAATGCGTGTATCATTAGTGATTGAAACTGCATGATTAATGATAGTTCTCAGGTACCTTAGGTAGCACATAAGCCATAAAGATAATTTGTGTTTCTTCTGTTGAAATATACGTGCCCTAATTCTCTCTCCCTTTAAAAGGAATTACTCTGCTTAATGTAAGCAAACTGAACATTTTGAAACTTGCTCCTGGTGGGCATGTGGGCCGTTTCTGCATTTGGACTGAAAGTGCTTTCCGCAAATTAGATGAGCTGTATGGCACGTGGCGTAAAGCCGCCTCCCTCAAGAGTAACTACAAGTAAGTGTTCTTCATACTCACATATTGAACATAGATGTTTATATTGTGGATATTTACATGACTATTGAGGTTCGTGTGCTTCCGTCAATCACACGAGAAATAAGAATTGAGCATGAATTATCAACATTTTCTTTTTTCTTTCAGCCTTCCCATGCACAAGATGCTCAATACAGACCTTAGCAGAATCTTGAAAAGCCCAGAGATTCAAAGAGCCCTCCGAGCACCACGGTAAAGTTGTGATACTTAACAGTAATTCTTGCCCCAACCTCATACAATGGGTTAGTTTTTAAATGTGGATGTTAATCCAGTATCTATCTTTTGATAGCAAAAAGATTCATCGCAGAGTCCTGAAGAAGAATCCACTGAAAAACCTGAGAATCATGTTGAAGCTAAACCCATATGCAAAGACCATGCGCCGGAACACCATTCTCCGCCAAGCCAAGAATGTAAGTGATAATTTGGTTTTTGCTAATACGTTAATTTTTAGGAGGATTTGATTTTTAGATTTTCTTCCTAATTTGTTGCAGCACAAGCTCCGGATGGATAAAGCAGCAGCAGCTCTAGAAGCCAAATCAGATGAGAAGGGGGTTCCAGGCAAGAAGCCAGTGGTAGGAAAGAAAGGAAAGAAGGCTGTTGGCATTACAAAGCAGAAGAAGCCTTTGGTGGGGAAAAAAGCTGCAGCTAAGAAACCGGCAGCTGAGAAGAAGCCTGCAGAAAAGAAACCCACCACAGAAGAAAAGAAGCCTGTGGCATAAACTTAAATTTGTTTATTTCATGAAAGTCAAATCACTTTGGACAGCTAATTTTGAATAAAGGGATCAAAGAGGCAAGGAGAAACATGACTTGTTGGATGTGTTGTGTGAATCATTTGTTACAGTCTGGTATGAAATGGAGCATTGGATTTATACTAAATCCATGCTGTTGAATGGAAAGGTGTGTTCTATAAATTTGGATATAAAATCTGTTTTGTAAGTACCATATTTTGCCGTGTATAATGAAATACGCTCCTGTGTTTCTGGACCAAGTTTTCAGGGAAACAGAATTAGTACTGCCCATATATAATGGGTATCCTTATTTCCCCTTCATAAATGTGGGCAAAAGAGTGCGCACATCAAAATACAGTAACGTCTTGAGAAAGATGGTTAAAAGACTAGTCTAAGAAATACACAGCTGTTAGAATTTAGCCTCACCGCCAAAAACCACAAAAATTCCATGAAGATTTGACATTTTCAGTAACCACAAGAGGGCAGTCAATACATACTTTGGGGTGCAGCAGTAAGAAACAGTTCTCAGAAATGTTACAACCTACTGGAATAGACCTGCTCTTGGAGGAAGTGCTCGCCACTCTCAGTGTTGGGCCTTGAAAGTGCCAGAAGCATCTCAAAACCCCTTGTGTGGTTTCAACTAGGAGATGATTGACCAGACATGCTGTAGAGGAATGGACCCACAAGTATTCTTTGCTAAAGCTTTTAATTTGTTCTGTCAATGTCTTTTCACCCTAGAGTTACATGATCCCTACTCTTGTCCCATGTCAGGACCCTGATGTCCCCCCACCCCCCAGCAGTCTAAAATCCACAGGGTGATGTACAGTCCCATTTGCAGATTCTAGAGCTCTCAGTTCCCCAACACAAAGACAGCATCTCCCAATCCAATTTGTTAGCGTTGTTCAAATGCCATGCTCTAATTTGCGCGGACCTCCTGGGATATACATTCTGGTGGCCGGGAAACCTTTCCCACGAAAACCAGGAGGGTGCGTGTCACATGCTAAGTGCTGGCGATACCGGCCGTGCCTTCAAATGCGTCTGCAGGTTTTGTGGCGTTAAAATAGCCTCTTGTTCAACTGACGCATTTGATAGTCGATACTTGACCATTTTAATCTCCGGGTTCTTGACCGCTCCAGCGCCCTGTGCTTTAGGAATCCTGACCATTCGAGTCGGTATTTTCGTTTAAAACCCGGGTTTGTCCCGCGGCAGAGCGGGCAGGAAGTACCGTCTCAGGTGCCACCAGGCCGGCCCGGTCCACTTCCGTTTCCGGGAACGTGGGGGCCGTGGCGTCATCACCGAGCGCCTGACCGACTGGGTGGCGTGGAGGGCCCGGGCGGGAGGAGACGCAATGCTCAGCCGGCTCCAGGAGCTGCGGAAGGAGGAGGAGACGCTGCTCCGCTTGAAGGCGGCACTGCACGACCAGCTGAACCGGCTCAAGGTGACTCCGCGGCGCCCACCCGCCGCTGCCCCTGCCCCAGGCCGCCCGGCTCTACGCTGACCCTGGCGTCTGCGGCGCCGCTGCTGCCGGTGACCCCCCGTCACCTGGCCGTCGGGGGGCTGACCTGGTGGCTAACAGTCCCCTGGAGAGCGTGTTCTGAGGTCAGGGACCCACTTCAGAACCTCGATCCTGCAGGTCTAGGTTGACGCCCAGCAGGCTGCACGTAGGGCAGGTTCACTCCCATACCCGACGCCCCAGACACGCACGTGCCCCCCACCGACCTCCCACCGACCTCTTCCTCCCCGGCTCCTGCAGCATTTACTGGCCACTGTTTCCACACTTGTATTGCCGCCGCTTGAAACAGCTCTGGCATTGCAAAGCCAGAAGCGTCGCACGCTCGCCCGATCTGCGAAGACGGGCCCGAGCGGAGACCTGTCGCAGTGGCCATAGCTTTTCTTCCCTGCGGTACTGACCCCACGGCCTTGACAGGCAGTGGAGACTGGGGCCACCAGGACCATTTCCCGGACCTGTGCAGTTCAGCCCCCGGGGATGCTGCTGCTGATCCCTGCTCAGCACCCTCCTACAGGAGCTTTAAGTCCAAAGGAGATGAGGGTTATGAACGCCCTTTGTAAAGCACTGTACAGCTGTGACATACCAAAACAGTAAGCATTTTTCCTCAAGACAGTGTGGTGGCCGACATTTATGTTCTCATAGCATCAAAGTACCTGTACACATACCTAATGGGTTGACGATGACTTCCAAAGCCTATTATTCCTTTAGCTCCCAGAAACACTTTCATTCTTCCTGCTTTCAGTTTTTCATTACTGGGTAGACAAGCTCAAGTGTTGGGAATCTGCCCTCTGTGGAATCAAAAGATGGTAGCTGGCTTTTTTAAGGGCATACTGGTGTTTTCTGCCCAGGGCTGCTAGGTCTGGGGGAGTGGAATCCTTCGCTCAGCTGGAGTTCCTGGACACCCCAGCCTTTCTTTGCTCATTTTCTTTAAAGGCAGGGGAAGCTTATGAGCCCCACCCTTTCTTCTAGAGCTGCACAGAGATTACAGCTTTCACTCCTCTCGTGATGCCGACCTTGTACAACATGGAGCATTTTCCCACATCAGTGGCCTCGTGAAACAGTCAGGAAAACACCTTTAACTCTTTTCTAGGTTGAAGAACTGGCCCTCCAATCAGTGATTAATTCCAGAAGAGGGGATGAGACGCTGTCCTCCCAACCTGCACCTGAACAGTCACGTGATGTAAGCTCAATCAAGTGTGGGCCTAGGGAGGGAAGACAAAGTCTGTTCTGCTTTCATGCTGCTTGGAGATCAAAAACTGTTGTAAATCACATTATTGAGCCCAAAAGACTCTGGGAAGTGCTGTTAAGAATTTTCTAGTTCGATAAATTGTCTATTCCATAATACTGTTTTAGACAGGGAACAGCCCACCTTTATACCAGCTGCTTACACTTTGACTTATTAATTTGGGTACTGTTATATTACCTCCACCATCCTGGTCATCCATCCTCTCTAGTTACCCTAATGAACCCAAGGAGTGTATGGAGATCTTTGCACGGATATGTCAAACTCTTACTGCTCTGTGAATAAGTTTGGGGTTCAAAAATAGTGTAGCTTCAACTACAAAGCATAGTGCAAAAAGTGAGTTCTAGTTTTCATCATATTCCCTCCTTACCTACCATAGGCCCTCAATGTAAATCAGTAAAATCATCTTTCTAAATACACCATATTTTAGCAGTTCTTCTCCCAGATGTGTGTGAAGCTATTTAAACCTATTTGAAAGCAGCACATCTAAGTCAGCATATTTCTTACGTAAGAACCATATTTGTATATCAGGTAACATTTTAGAGAATTTACCTTCTCATTTTGGCAATGGAGGCTTAGTGGGTTAGAATTTGGAGAAACAGGAAAGTACCCGTACCTCTAATGGTAAATATTGGAAATGAACATGCAACTGAGATTTTGGCTTTAAAACATTTTTAAGAATTTGCTGTTTTAAGGCCAGTGTGCTTTCTACTAACCCATAATGTCCTTGGCAAAGCAGATGTTGGTGCATGTGGACAATGAAGCATCAATCAACCAAACTACACTGGAGTTGAGCACAAGGAGCCATGTGCCAGAAGAGGAGGAGGAGGAGGAAGAAGAATCAGATTCCTGAAGGGAAAGAGCCAGGTGTAGTTACACAAATGTCTAAGTCTCAGGAACTTGCGCTCTTCAAAGAATTCCTGCCACGGGTCCCATGGGCTGCTCTACAGGGAAGCAAGAACTTTAGGAGGATGTGTACTTGTAAAAACGGTTCCATCAATAATTCAAGTTTCAGAATGCTTGAACAAAAATCAGTGACAGAAAAGCAAAGATGCAATGTCTGATCATTGAGCAATATGGGTGGTGCTGTGTCTATTCTGGTCAGATGCAGTAATTGTGTCCAAAACAGAAAATTTTCTCCGAAATTCTATTGAGAAAGTCTGGCATTTGCAAAAAGGGCAGAGTGTAAATACAGCCTTTCCAATCGACAATGCCTCTTTTAAGAAAACCAATTAGAGGCTGTTTGCATACCACTGAACCCTTGTAAGCAGAACCCCAGTTTAGCAGAGAAAGATGATGCGGACAGAGAGCCACTTGAGAGCACAAGCTGTTGCTATCTCTCAGTGACATCACAACACACTGCCCACTACAGACTGCTTTGTGCGACTGTCATCACATCGAGGTTGAGACATCACTATCGTAAAATGTGCTTAGAAATAAATTAGATAAATCGCCTTCATGCAGCTTGCTGGTTTCCAAATAGCAACAAGGAAATAGGTCAGTTCCTCCTCTGGGGAAACAGTACAGACGGATGGTTTAAAACGTATTTCTGGACTTAGAAAATGTGCCTTTACAGAAGGAATAATGAGGGGTGGCCGGTTAGCTCAGTTGGTTAGAGTGCCGTGCTCTTAACAACAAGGTTGCCGGTTCGACCCCCACGTGGGCCACTGTGAGCTGCGCCCGACTTGGAGCTGATGGGCCCTGGAAAAACACACTTAAATAAAAGTTTTTTGAAAAAAGGAATAACTATGCTTGGGAAACTGGATTTTTATAATAAAGAGATGACAATTACAGAATAAGTATTCTTAAAACTTGATATTTGAAGGTGCGATTCATTTCTTACTCTTACTGAATAATAAATACACAATTAAGTAGTTGGTTAACTTTATAAAAGTAATTTGCTTTGTCCAAGTAACAGAAAAGCCAAGCAAAATACAAAGAACCTTTTGAAGCAGAACTTCTTATGTAACTGTTCCAGAAGAGAGAACATGGATATATCTGTTAATCATCGTTTCATTATTTTGAGTTTTATTTTGAACTACTCTTACAGGAAATAGCTGAAAGTGTAAATGAGCATGTTTCTTGGAAAACAGTATGAAGATAGTTTTGCAATGAAAAGCATCAAGATATACATTTTGGGGGTCTAATTTAAAATATGAGGATGGGTTTTTAAGAGCTAGAAAATTGGCTAGGAATTCTAGCTCTACCACTATTGATCGCTTGCTCTCTCACCTCTCTGCAACTCTCACTTTCTCATCTGCGAAACGACAGTACTCACATCTGCTCTTGCAATTTTTACAGGTTACTGTGAGGTATTGAGATATCACTGAAAAATCCAACTATTGTTGGTGTCTCAGAAGTTTGAGGAAGGAATCTGGCGTGGGGAACTCAAAACAGACTGATGCAGGGAACATCCTTCTTGAGAATGATCGTTCTTGGTAATTACTGGAAAAAAATCTTTTGCCTCTCATAATGTAGTACCTTTGGATATGAACAGAGAATTTAAAAACACTCCTCAAAAAACACTAAGCATGAAAGCGTTCAGGTCCAGGCTGTAACTCCAGGGTACGCCATTCCTTCCTCCTCGGGTGCAATTTGTACATTTAAATGAGACATTCACAGTAGTGGTGGCATCTTCTCTGTTAGCAAAGACACAGTCTGAGGAGGGTGTGGGTCTTAAACCTCAGCCCGAATGTATGTCAAAAATGTGTAAGTTAGACTGTTGACTTAGAACAGATATTAGCCTCACAGCAACAACAAAATGACTGATTAGCTCAGGCAGCAGTATATACAACACTGGCCAGTTTTTAAAGCTCTGAATTCCAAGCTTGTATTCCAAGCTCTGATAGATTCAGAAGGGAACTACCTGCTCAGGAGGTTTACCCAAGTTCTGTTTTTAATTTGAAAACAAAGTAGGCCTTTTATTTTTAAATACATATTTACTTTGGCTTCCTATAACCTGCCCTTTCAAAGAAGATGGGGGAACAGGCGCTGACCAGGCAGCCTAACATGTATTTCAAGTTTCAAAAGTCAATTTTCAAAGAAGGAAAAGGTACCAGTGGCCAGCTGGGACATGACCTTGTTTTCTGTGACCTCGCTGCAGACAGGACAAAGCCAGCACCAGGCACATTCCTGCTCTCCAGAAGGTGTAAAGTATAACTGGTGCAAGAGGAAACCATTGCTCAGTGAAACAAAATAGCACGGACAGACCATACCTGGTGACGGCTCCAGTGCCAGCCAGGTACCCTGGCCACCAGCAAGGCGCTCCTGTGAGAATGCCAGCCCTTGCCAACTGCTTTTCCCTTATAGAAAGAGATGGAAGGAATACATGGGATCTATCCACAGAAAAATTGCTTGGCAGAGTCACAGATAAGGGTGTTCGCTGAGACAAGTTGGACAAAATCCAAAGATAGGGATTACAGGAAGCCCCATTAGTCCAAAGCACTGAACTTATCCTCAGGGTGGCATTTCACCTTCCAGCCTCTTTCCTATCTTTATCCTCAAAGTAATGCTTGGCTAAATCATCTGATTTCTTGTGTGCTAGAGACATTGAACATCCTACCACAAAAGTAGAAATACCTATCAGCCTTTTAACTTTAGTATATTTATTACAATAAGAGATTATTTGTTAAACATCTGGATTAAAATGGTTAAAAGGATTTTCATACAATTTTTAGGCACTATACACACTGTTGTTTACAATAGCGTCAGTAATTGGATCGGGGAAAGAAATCTCATACATTTTAATGCCTTGATCCATTTGTAACATTCAAAGTAACTCCATTTTAGAAACACTAATCCAAACTTAAGAGACATATACCACTAAATATCCCACACAGCATATTTAAAAATAAATATAGAAGTACAACCAGAAGTCTACAAATCATCAAAGTAGACTGGTAAGCCCCAATTATCATGGCAGTGCAGGGCTCTGGCTAGATTTTGATGGAAATTGCTGAATTCTACACCAAAAGCAAAAACATAATAAAATAACATGATAAACACTTTCTGATGCTCATTTTCATAGTAGCAAAGCATGCTTCACATGCATTGCCTGTGAAAGATCTTACAAGGCTCCTTCCTCAAGTAGAAAGAAGGTATGCCTGGCAAGAATGAAGTACCACCAAGTGTCAAAGAATCCCCAGAATACAGGCAGCCAGCCAGTCACGGTGAGGAAAGCAGTGCAATTTTCAGTAAGAATGACAACCCACAGTCACCAAAGTTTCACTGTAATTCAAAGTTGCGCATGTTTTGATCATCGACATACACAAAAATAGCCCCAAGCACAAAGCCAATCTACTTAGGGAAATAACAATAGTAACAAGAATACAGTAATATTCAAAATGACACGAATAAAATTTTGGCACATGCTGTGTTCTTCATCCTTTGTCATAGGTGAAATAAATGCACATGTGAACAGAGACGGGCATGGGAACAAGGCCCGAAAGCAACATGGCAGGCCACTGGGCAGGGGACCTGCTCTGTGCTGTTTTGCAAATGCTCACACACCAGCCGCATGGGTTGGTGTGCTGGGCTGGTTAAGGCCGATGGTGGAGCAGAGCCAACCTGCAAAATCCACTTCCTCAGCATCAGATCTCTTGATAAAAGCATGAACCTGCGTGTGAGGAAATGGAAAGGAAGGTGGGAAAAAGCTACCAAGAAGGAAAATGCAAGAGTCCTGGTGGGTCTAGAGCAGGGGTGTCCAAACTTTTTTCAACGTTTTTCACCAAGGGCCAGATGCGGTAAAATACACAAACAGCCGGGACACTCACTTGAGGTGAAGTACATATTGCCTCACCTGGTTTAAGTAAACTAAATATATTTTTGGAATTTGCTGCTGGCCAATTAACAATGGATCATGGGCCGCAGTTGGCCCGCGGGCCGCAGTTTGGACACCCCTGGTCTAGAGCTTGTGCCACACTTGGAAGGAGCTCCTGAAACCTGCTCTTGAGCAGCAGTGGGGCCAGGAAAGCGGGCCAGCTGCAGCAGCAGGCTGCTCTGCCTGGCTCCGCCAGCACACCAGTGTGAGGCTCTGGGCCTGCTCTCACACTCTGCCTTCAATGCCCCACAGGGTAATGAGAAGGAACAAAGGAAATGATGGACTTGGAAGTGTGTTACACCCTATAGGCTCTCCGAGGCATGTGAGCTCAGATATTTGCAGTATTCCTGCCCAACTCCTCCCCCTACTACTGCCACCAAATGAGGGGAGGCAAGTGGAGAGCAGCTTAGGGAGGGTGCTGAATGGAAGGTGAGCCGGTCAGTATCAGGAAAAGACCCTGTCCCCGTGAAGGGGCGGGCTGGCCCTTTCCCTGGACTCCTCGGGCTGCAGGGCCACCCTGCTTTTCCTTCAAACTGATGGGGAGACACAGACTGACTTGGTATCCTGCAGCTGCAGGGTCAGCTGGACCGCAGTGGTCAAGGCAGAGCAGGGAAAGGACTCAAGAAGTACTGGATGGATAACTGACAGGAGAATCTAAAATAAGTGGACTTACCATGAGCTGCTTCAAATCTGCTCTCTCTGCAGGATTTTTTATTAAGCTTAAAGGAAGAAAGATAATATGAAAACTATTGCCAGGAGCTGGCTCTAACTCCAATGACTTCTGTTTGCCTGCCTGCCCTCCCCACACCCTAGAGGCGCTGAGGATGCCTGAGCCTTATTCACCTTCCTGTTCTTAGCACAAGGTCATGCCCACAGTAGGTTAAATGTTTGCTGAACTAAGGTCAAGAGGCAATATGCCAATCCCTATAGAGCAAGCGCCAAAAGCAGCTGCTATTTTGCCCACTGCTATTGTGTCAGGCCACCTAAGTCTAGAAGAAGGGCAGTAGCCGAAGGGATCACAGGAGAGGGGAAAGAGCAAAGCCATGCTCCCAAGTTGAGGTGGGGAGCCTGACAAAACCAGGGTACTCTTCCAGAGAACAAGGAGCCGACTCACCATTTATTCACAAAATCTTGAAATTCCAGACTGAATACTCCACTGGGCAGTTTTGGAGGAGGCTACAAATAAGTACATGTCAACACATAAATGCCAGGCTTCCTGCCCCAGCCATCCCCTTCCCACGCCCACCTCTGGGCAGTGCTGCTCTTATCCAGTCAAGGAAAGGCATGGGTAGGAGGCCAATGGCTGCCTGCTGGGTCACTGGTGGAACCACTGGTCTCAAACCAGTTAGAACTGGGGCCACGTAAGTGTTCTAGCACTCACTTATCTAGTGACTGAACAAATCACTATTCCTCTTGAGTCTTAGTTTACCCTTCTATGAAAGGAGGAGGGCCTAATGATCTCTGGGACCCTTTCCAGCTCACACTCTACCAGTGTAAATCTTGGAGTGTGGCAAGGAAACAACCAGCAATTACTAGTAGCAGCAGCCAGGGGCGATATGCAATCACCAGGCAGTCCAGCCCAGACAGCTCCTGTGGAAGTCACAGAAGACTGGCTTGCTAAGTAATAAAATGTATATCCCTCTTCTAAAGCCTGAAGGAGAAGAGAAAGGTTAGTAAAACATTGACTGGTAGAGGGCTGGGTCCAGAGGAATGTTATCTGCGCGCTCACTCCAGGAATAAGGCTATGGACAGGCATTAGAGCAAGAGCACGGACCACAGCTTTGTTTTTCGGGACGGGGAGCTCACACAGGGCTACACAGGACAAGGCCCTGGAGCACCCGGCTCCTGTGCTCCACGCAGCTCAGGAAACGTGACCCACGCTCATGTGCCTGTGCTGGAGCTGTGTGCGGCCTCCTTGTGAGTGGGCGTGCAGACACTGCCCGGGGTGGCACTGCTCTGATGCACTGCCCACATCAACAGGTGATTTGGGACTAAAAATTAAATACAACTATGAAAAGAGCCCAGCCTGGCCCTCTTCCCCTGAACCAGCCTGCTCCGAGGCCCAGCTTTGAGGCCCACCCTGCAGACTGCCCCTGCTGCTAAGGGGGATGAAGGGAACATTCGAAGGGGAGGCCAGGCCAGCCCTGGGGAGGAGGGAGCCAGGCCAGGGCGGGGCTGTGCCAGCAGGGAGTGACGTGCAGGCACCTGTCACCCTCCAGGGAGGCTGGGGAGGAGTACGTGGTCAGGAAGAGCACCAGTTGGGAAGAACACGAGCCTGTCTCCTCACCTGTATGGAGAGGATACAAAACCAACTTGACCCACCTGAGCAGTGCTTGGAGACCTGAGCAGGGTAATGTGAGAACGTGGGAAAGCAGTGCACACTGGGCGACTGGCACCTGCATATTGGACCTCAGGCCCTCTCTTCCCTTAATGTGGCTCCCACTCAGATTAGGTCCCAGCAGTAAGACGATGTCTTTCCTGACTACTGTAAGTGCATGCGTATAGCCTTCCTTGAGTCCTTATGCAGCCACGATCAGATCCTGAACCCTTCCGTGTCCCATGGTGCTTAGCTTAAAGCTGCGCAGTCAGGAGAGGTCAGCTAACCTTCCTCGTAGACTGAATCAGTGACAGTGACTTATTAACTGCTGGGGTGACCAGGATCTTCCTTGTAGAGTTTGTAATAGACAAAGGGACCTTTTCTGAGCTTTTTGGGATGTGGTTTTAGACAGCAGTAAAAAGGATGAAAAGTTATTCCACTAGTCTGAGGAAGAAGAAAACAGGGCGATGCCCTTACCATACACCTCAGTTGAGTGGGGGCCTCCAGCCCCCTCCCCACCACGCCAGAGCTTGTCCCTTGCCCACTCCCCATGTTGCTCCTGAGCCCGGGAGTGCTGGCCCTATCACCTAAAACCGTGCCCTGAGCCCAGCCCAGCTCCTCCAGCACTGCCCCCTCCTCCGAGCAGCCACGGTCCTAGTCCATAGCTTCCCGCTCCCCTCAAACCCACCCAAATTAGATGAATGCTTGGCAATCTCTTCCTTCCTTGATCCTTTTTTCATTTAAACATACTGGTTTATACATTTACAAATACAGAGGGTGCCAAAAAATGTATACACATTTTAAGAAATGAAAACTATTAAAATTGTAATAGTCAATGTATACCGATAACAAAAGATGAATACAAGTCACGTCTGACTTCTGCAATTACAAGAGGTGCTCAAAGTGGTTCCCATCCGCGTCCAGACACTTCTGATTACGGCGAACTACTGCTTGAGCAACATTGACCAAATTGTCCACTTATATACATTTTTGTGGCAGCCTCGTATATGTTCCTTGTAATAAAGTCAGCTAACAGCAATAAGCAAAAAGAAACCTTAGTCACCTGTAATTTCATCTCAGAGATAACCATTATATTACTTTCCAGACTATATACGAACATACATGCATAGATTTTTTTTTAAAGAACTGATCATAATATACATACTATTTTGTAATGTGCTTTTTTCATGCAACAATTTATAGTGAATGCTTTTCATATCTATTTCTACACTGGTCATTTTTTTATGTTCATCGCTTTCTAATGGCATTTACAAGACAAAACCTTGTACTGCAGTTGTATATGCATTTGCCTGGCCTCTCCTAAACAATCGAATAGTCTTCAAGACCAGGGAATCTGGATTTTCCAGCTTTGGATCCCACCTCATCCCTACCGCCACCCCGCAGTGCTTAACACATAGTAAGTGCATAAGAAATGCTTGGTGAGTGAAGGAATGAGAATGTAAGTGGTAAGGTGGAGGCTCTGGAATCTGAGAAAGGCAAAGGGACTCTGAATTACCTGAAGATGTTCTCTGGGGAAGAGATTCCTGCAGCCTCTAAACCAGCCACTAAATTACAAGAGCATGATGCACAAAGCAGAACCCGTGGATCCTGGGGCGCAAGCAACCCATACTGTGGGCAAGACTCGTGGGTTTCCCAGTTCAATCAACTGAGTTTTCTCTTAAGAGGAGCAAATACATTCCAAGGTCAAAGAAGCCATGCAGTACTTACCTCATTGACAATGTAATCCAACAACTCAAAAATTGCCATGGGAGGTCGGCTATCCATTCCATAAGCTACAGATTTCAATAAAAAGAAAGGAGAAAACCCTTCTCAGAAACAGACAGGAGGTTATTTGCCAATAACAGGTTAGGAGTTGGTCATGGAATCCAAGGACTGGCACAGACAAACAGCCGTAGGTCAGGCCTGACCCCACAGAGGCCCAGCAAAGGCCACAGTCAGCGGCCAGAGTATGAGACTGGGCTCTGCCACATCCAAGGTTTGTGACCTTGGGCAAATCAACTGACCACTAAGCCTAGGTTTGAGGTTTATAAAGTAGAGACAGATGATAATTAACGCCTGCCCTTCCTCCCTTCCTTATATTGAAAAGAGCAAATGAGATAGTACTGAGTAACTAAAGAACTTAGTTTTAATTTTCCCTGAACTCGGGTTTCTTCCTTTTATACCCCAGAGTCACGGGCAGCCTGAGGGGCCACAGCCACCAGCCCTTCCAAGGACCCGCCATGAGTTACCTCCAGCCCCAAAGACTCTCTCATACACGCCATCTCCCATGTGGGCCTCATGAGGGTAAAGACCAGGTCTCCCTGGTCAGACAGGAACGTCCTGGCAGGAGCTATTTTAGAAGAAGATGGCTGGGCCAGAACCTGCCAAGTACCAGCTTTACTTCACAGTATTCACATTCACAGAGGCAGGCAGAGTAGCCAGACCCGGCCACTTACTAGTGTAAGCATTCTATGCCTCAGTTTCCTCATATCTAAATGGGATAACAGTGCTCACACACAATTGTTAGTCTCATTAAAGAATGCTAGGCGAATCCATGAAGATAGAAAGCAGATTAGTGGTGGCCAGGGGGTGGGGTAAGAGGAGTTGGGAACGAATGCTAATGGAGGTGGGGTTTCTTTTCGGGGTGATGGAAATGTTCTGGGGGGACATAGTGGTAATGGAGGAGTATACTGAAAACCACTGAATTGAACACTTTAAAATGTGCATTTTATGTTATGTGTATTTTACCTCAATAAAAAAAAAAAAACCACCTACCTATAAAAAAAGAAAATGTCTTTTTAAAAATCAGACAATGCATGTAAGTGCTCAGTGCCGTGCTGGGAACATAGCAGCACTGAACAAGTGGTAGGACGTTGTTGGTAATAACAGTAATTTCCTACGCCCACCTGGAGACTCCTGCTGTTCTCCCTGACCCCAGCCTGGCGTCCAGGGACAAGGAATCGGTCTTGGGAGAATGTACAGATAATCAGCCCTCCAGAAATGCCCAACAGTAAGGGACACTCCCAGTTCAAGCTGGGGACACTCACAGCTGAGGGGCCTCCCAGGGGTCCGTGGCCTAGGCGGTGTCTCAGCCGCATCTCCCTCCACCTGGCACCCGAACAGCAGCTCCAGCTCCTTGGCATCAGGAGGGGGGATGGGGTACCTCCCGATCGCCATCTCAACCAGAGAGAGCCCCATGCTCCAGATGTCCGACTGCACCGAGTAGTGAGTCCCCTGGAGTCTTTCCGGCTGCAGGAGAGACAGACACAGTTAGGGTCACCTGTGAGCTAACTTAGCCCACACAGAAGAGGGATGGGGGAGTCTCATGGATGCTCGAGGTAGCCTCAGGACGTCCTGCCTGAGACCTGCCTGCACGGTGTGTCCCAGCCCTGGGTCTCCTGATACAGTGTATCTTGTCTGCCCCTTCCTTTCCAGAGCTCATATCCCATTTCAATAACCTTTTAAATTCAGCCTCTCACCTGCCCCCAAATACTGTGCTTCCCAAATCCTAGCCAGCTGCCATGGCTCTCCTATAACCTGTCTCCCCTATAACCTGCCCTAAACAGTATCCAACCTGGGTGATCTCTGGCTGCTGCTTCAGCTGTGGGTCCAGCTTCACCCATCCCGACCACTGTCTTGCGTGAGTGGGGCAGCCTGTCCAGAGCCCAGCAGGAGAGGCTCACTGTGTTACCTGAGTCTGAAACATGAAGCTTCTGGAACATGGGTCATGAATGAGGTGGTATGCTAGGTAGAAAGAACACTGGCCTGACGAGTCAGGAAAGCTGAGTTCTAAGTACAGCACTGCCATCTACTCAGTGTTCTTGGACAACATGGAATGGTAGAAAAGGCAAAGAATCTGGGCTTAGGAGACCTGGGTTCAAGTCCTAACTCTAGGCCTCTAAGCTACGTGACCCTGAGCCTCTGTTTCCTCATCTATGAAATGGGGCTCATGATAATGGGAACAGGAACATAAAAAAATACCTGCTCTCCTCACTAGGGTTACTGAGAAGGTCAAAGTAAATGAAAACGGATGTGGGATCTTGTAAAATGCTGTACAAATACGAGTTGTTATTGGTGGGAAAAGTCAAAGAAAAAAGTATATAGTGCTATATAAAAGCGTCATTTTTATTGAGCATTATTCGAAATAGCACATATATTTCAAGAACTCTACAAAAAAAAAATCTTTATTCTGACCATCATATATTTACTTGGACAACAAATTAACTTCTCCCATAGGATTTTTCTCTAACTCCAATGCTGAACTATTGTGGAACTGACCACATAACCACAAAAGCCCAAACCATTAAACCCGATCAGTAAGTCAGGGCCTGTTAACTGATTTTGAATGTGCACGTTGGCAGTGGAGTGGTCAAGGGTGCTAGCTGCTCGGTTTTTAGACACGTGTGGAAGAAGCAATGAAGGGATGGCAGGGAGCAAAATGGAAGAACTCTCTAAAGGGCCCGTGGCTTTCATGTGTCGTAAGACTGGGTTACTGGAGGAGGGTGGAGATGTGGGTCAGCACCAGCTGAGTGATGCTCACAGGCAGTGGAGTGGCGGTGGGACAGGGCAGGCGAGAAGGAATGAACATGGGGACATGAACTTCCCGTAGGAGGCAGGAGCAGCTGACAAACCCCACCTGAGAGGCATGTGTGGGCGTGCTTGCAAAGGGAGACTTATTGACAAAAAAGGGACCTCGCTTTCAATCCTAGCTCTGAAAGGTAAGTGAACAGGTCACTTAACCTTCCTCAATTTAGAGTCCCTCATCTCTAAAATGGGAATAATCTTTACTTCCTGGGACAACCTCATTGATCGAAGGACATCACTCAAGTGCTTAAAACAGAACACCTAAAACGTTCCCTGCGCTAAGACGCCCTGAGCCCCTGTGGCTGCCCCCCAATCCTCGCATGCACTCACAGCCACCTCCATAGCGCCCTCCACTCACTCTACTGCTCCCCTGCTCTGCCCCCTCAGCTCTTACCAGTCACACTTCTCCCTTCCTGTGTTGTCCTCAGCAGTGCGCTAGCCATTAACCCACCCATTCAGTCAACCAAACATTCCCTGACCACCCACTGTGTGCCAGGCCCCAAACCAGACCCTAGGCCCTAACCCTGCCCCCAAGGAGCTCTGTATGGAAGACGGAAGAGAACAAGCTGGCACTGCCATGGCATGGGCACAGCCACGCACAGAGCTCTGGTGATAGTGGGAACCACTGAAATTAGAAGCAGGAGGGAAGACCTCCATGACGGGGCATCAGCTGAAATAGAGCAGAGACGCCAGCCAAAGGACCAGGGAGCTATGCTGTGGTGAGAAGCAGAGGCAGTTAACCGGGAGACATGCGGTGAGGAAGGAGAAGAGGCTAAACTGGGAAAACCATTCTGAATAGACTCATAACGAGTCAGGGGCCACTGGATGCTGAAAGGACGGGGAACTAGAAAGGGCGGCTGATACTCTCAGGTCTCTACCTTGGGAAACCAAGGAAACAGTGATGCCGTTTATTGGTAATGGAAGAGAAAAGGTGGGGCAGTATTGGGTGGGGCCATTTCTTGGCACGTTGGGTTTGAAGTTCAGGAGACAATCAGGCAGAGGTGTCCAGAGGGTAGATGGAGCTCACAATCTCTTCAAAATGAAAGCTAAGCTCTGGAAAACATCCGAGTGCTGGCGACAGTGGAAGCTGTGATCTACAATCTCTTCCAATAAGAGGCCCAGTACCCCAATTATGCTCCAACGCCTATGAAAGGCTAAGACCCCATTAGACTGCAATCTCCTCAAGGAGGAGACACAATACTTCACCCCCTCCCATCTCCCTTCACAGGGAAAGGCACCTACGTGGCTCCTATCCCTGACCAGACGAGAAGCTCAAGAAAAGGAACTCGCTGTCATACCGACATGTAGGACCTTGTGCCCACGAAGGAGTTGGCCATGGAGTCGATGAGCTGCCCGCTGACCCCGAAGTCACAGAGGTTGATCTCCCCACGGGAGTTCACTAAGATGTTGGAAGGCTTCACATCTGCAGGGAGAACAAAACAGAAAACTAGGACAATGATACAGGCCGTCTGGGAGGGACAAGGTCGGCACTCCACAGATCAGCCTTGATCAGGAGTGCCAGGACATACCCCGCCCCACCACAGAGCCAGCCCTCAGCTTGCAAACACTGGACACCGAGGCCCTTTATTCCCCCTTGCTCAGGGTTCGAGGAAGGACTGCCAGGAAAGGACATGACAAGCTGCTGGAGAAGCAGGACAGAAAGCCAGAGGATTTCCACTCTGAGAATCCACACTTGGCCAGATGACCTGCAGGAAGGAGTCAGTTACCATGCATGATCAAGATTTCAAAGTCTATTGCTTCAACCACCCCGACCGGCAAGACACAGTATCTGTGCCTGGATCACAAGGCAGGAAGGAAAACACAAATAATAAGACCTGTATGCTCGCTGACGCTACAGACCAAAGACTAAAGGGCGATGGGAAGGGGTGCGACTTTCTCTTCTTGACCTCAGTTCTAAGCACAGACCATGTGGGTTTTATGAATATTTACTGGCAGGTGTTAGGGTGGGCTGACATTCTCTTTCCCTGAAGTCATTTGTTTCTGTAACAGCCGACACAGCTGCATCTACCTGTTAGTCAAGGAGAACCCCTCTCTATCAGAGACTGGGGGGCCTGAAAAACTGCTCCTCGCGGTGCTCAAGGAAATGCCCCCAATACCAGTCCTGTCCCCCTTCCCTGCACGTGGACCTTCCCACTTTCCGCCTTGGCTGCCATCACCACCACCTTTCCCTTTGCAGAGAGGGGTAAACTTTCAAGTGTTCTTCTTCCACCATTTCCTCTGATTCAAACAGCTGCCTGTACAGTGAGCAGACCAGAGCCAAGAATTCTCATTTACAGTTGGGAAAACTGAGGCTGGGACTTCAAAAAAGTCCCCAGGACAGGGTTTTGTGGTCAGACATCAGCAAACATGAGACACACTAAAAAGCAGGCCACACCTAGAGGCAAAAATCATAAACTATGACAGGGAACCTTCGACAGAAGTAACATAGACACTATATAGAACATCTGGAGAATCAGGAAAAAAACCCAAATCCCCATAAGTCCAACCTACCAGAACCACTACTAACATTTTAGTTTTCCCTTCAATACTCTCATGCGAATGCATCTATTCATTCTTAAATGGCGTCTAACAGGGGTATTGAAGTGTTTTTACAGAAGCAAATTGAAAAACAGAATCACCGTCCTATAGCACTGTCCTTCCCCTGGCCCAGCCCCCCTAACCCCGCCATCTCCAGCCCAGGGGGGTCATAACCACAACCCCGAGCCAGCTCTAGCCCCTCTCCACCTGCCACCAGCTCCACACAGGAGGGAACAGTTGGCTGTCGGCCTCGAAATGTAACCCCAGAGCCAGGACAAGACCTGGCAAGCGGCAGGTGCTCCCCAACATGGTGAATGACTGACCTAAAGCCACCATAAACCAATGCGCACACTTCAAGCCATCTGGGGGGTCTTTCTAAGACCCAGCCCTCATAATGTCACAGGACATGAGAACACAGGATACAAGAACTTTCCACACCCCTCAGCAACCCTGTGTCTCCTACACATAGACTTTCAGAATGTAGGCATCAAGAGTGGCCTTATGGGGCATCCGGTTCCTCCCTTCATGGTGGAGACAAAATGTCTAAGGCCCAAAGGAGTCCAGGACTTGTCCGAGGTCAGACAGCAAAAACGGGGTAAAGTGGAACCAGAACTCACAACTTCTGACACCTAAATCGGCCCTGTTCCCACGCGCCCTGCTCTTGCCGCCACATTACTCAACAGTTTCACTCTTTCACCTACTGTTCACTGGGCACCTACTATGAGCCAGGCATCAGGCATCACGCCCCAGGGAGACGACAGCGAGTAAAGCGATCAAGTTCCAGTGAAAAATGAAGCTTACATTTTAGTGTGAGGAGACACACAGAAACAGACTGACAAGAAAAGAACAAAACCACGCAAGAACACAGACCGTGGTGGGTGCAGCTGTGACACGGCAATGAGGGAAGGCCTGTGCGGAGAGGACCCAGTAACAAACCACCTGAAGGAAGTGAGGGAGGGAGCTGTGGGGCCTCCTGGAGAATTACTGCAAGCACACGGGGAGATCACAAGCTTCAGGAGCTCAGGGAACGCCTGCAATCAGGACAGGCCCAGACAAACGCTTTAACCAAGGGGCCCTCCTCTCCACAGTGCTTGGCCCTTGTCAAGAAGAGGACAGAGGTCTGCACCCTGGAAATTGGTGCTCAGTGTCTGGAAAGTGCTGCTGAGGAACAGCACAGCACTGCAAGAGCTAGGTGTGTGACAGCGCTTGTGGGGGGAGGCGCCACCATGAGCCCCTCTTCCAATCTCACCACATGTCACAGCCTTTCATTCATCCCTGGGCCGGCACCACCAACATGGAGCCCTTAGCTCCCTCACCTTCCGAAGCCTCCCACGGTCTGTGTTTGGAAAGGACTTGTTAGGCCTTGTTTTAAAGCGAAAGAGCAGAGGTAGCTGAAGGGACAGAGATCTGTATTCAAATCCTGGCCCTGCCACCTGTTCTACATGTGGCCTTTGGCAAGCCACTTCACTTCTCTAGTCTGTGGTTTGCCTCTCAGAAAATCGCAGCTCTCGCAGGCTCGCCAGATGGAGACCAGGATCAATCTAATGCAGTGTGGGCATTTAAATAGCACACCATGTGACAGGAGCAGAAAGAATGATTCTTTCATAGGCTGTGCACTAAGAGAAGGCAGCACCAGCGCCTCCCCCAGGCCTGGAACTCCTTCCTCTGCGGCTCAGACACTTCTCTCCAGGCTGCAGCTGCTGCTCAGGAGTGGCTGCACTACCTCTGCAGCTGTCCTTGTATCTGAGTTCCGTTCACATGGCAAGCAAGCCTCCTTTTTTTCAAACTTACATAACACACTTTCCTCCATCCCTGGCCGTCAGCTCCGGCTTCCCCCACCTGACCCAGGAAACAGCACCGCCTGGGAGGCTGCAAAGATCCATGATGGGGAATGGGCTGAGAGGAGCAGACGGAAACCCTGAGGGGCGTTGCTTTGCTTGGACCAAATCCATCCTGGGAGCCAGATGCACTGCACGTGGCCACTCTTGATGACCCAGGAAGCCTGACAAGAAGTTGCTTGGAGACCAGGGCATACATACTAAATCCCTCAACTCCAGAGCACGTAGCTGGAGCACCCAGGCCGAGACAAGCTCCTCCCTGGCAGCTCCAGCCAAGTCAGGCTCTCCTCTGGGGGCAGAAAGGGGTACACATCAGACGAGGCCAGAGAGAGACTGTCCCCTACAACTGTCAGCATCCCCATCTGCTTTCTATCATCATGACCCCTCCTTCCTCTGTCCCTGCCCTAGTATCTCCCTCCTGCAGTGGGACAGCCCTGCCCAGAGCCCGCAGTAGCTCCCACCTACCTACAGCAGCGCCCAAGCCCCTCGGCCTGCCTTTCCAAGCCCTCCACTGTCCCTCCTGCTCTCCAACGTGTCTCTACGTCCACCCCCTCAGGCTCCTGCTCACCCACCTAACTATGCTGGTCTTGCGCTGGTCCCTGCATCTAAAACACCCTCCTTTACCACCCACCCTCTCACCTCTATTTCTAGGTGCCTAGTTCTTCTGAGTTCCCTTCCCAACTTGGAATACTGCTCGGCTCCTGAAGTCCAGGGTCTTAACTGGCTTCCTCCTCCCAGTTCTTTCTGGGTTTCTCCCAAAATAAGACCTAACCGGGAAATAAGCCCCAGCATGATTTTTCAGGATGACATCCCCATAAGCTCTAATGAGTCTTTTGGAGCAAAAATTAATATAAGACCCGGTCTTACTTTCGGGGAAACACAGTAGCAGCGACCTTAAAACTTGTTCAAATAACAGGCCCAGGGCCTCCCTACTTCCTGAAGCCTTCTCAGGCCTTGGGTTCTCTTTCTGATCCTTCAGTATCAACAGGGTGAGGCTGGGAGAAGCCCCGCACCTGGTGGGCCAGGCCACACTGCGGAAGCATCCGCCACTGACTAAGTGCCCAGGCGGACTCGCTTCCCAAGGAAACCGCTGACACTCTGGTTTCATACGCCCGTCCGGCCCAGCCTCTGCAACATGAGGACAGGTAACCCCTTCTCCAAAAATGGACGAGGAGGTTTTATGAAAAACGAAGTGGAAGAAAATATGTTCTTCTCTGATATTTTCTTTCTCAGAAATAACCATTGTTCAAAGCCCGCTGATTTCCCCCAAGAGCACACTATTTTTACTTAATTTATATCTCTTGACAACAAGGGGTTTGGCTTAAATAATTCAGCGGATCATCTATTTATTCTATAAACACTATACAGTGGCTGCACTGAGATGAGTAGAAAGGACACAGTTGCTGTCCTCAAGGCTATTGCCACCAAGGGAGACAGAATGCAACAAAAAACAAGCACGTGTGCACGTGTGTGACAGTAAAGGCAAAGAGAGACAGAGGCAGGGCATTGTGGACTCGGTCTAAGTTCTTCCAGGCAGCCAGGATCGATGCCAACCTGACGAGCTAGCCAGGGCCCGTCAGGCAGATGAAGCAAGGGGAGCACCAGCCCCCACACGGTACTATGCTCAAGGAACCTCACTGGCTTTGGTTTAGGCTAACAGTGTAAGAGCGCATTCCGTTGGTGGCGGTGGGAGGAAGGCAAGATGGAAGAGGCGGGGCATGGAGGAATGGAAGGGCAGAGGAGCAGGGGAGGCAATGGGGAGCATAAGAGAAACAGAAAAGGAGAGATGGAGGGAAGAAATGAGGGCCCCAGAGAAGCAAGCTGAGCAACACCTGGATACCAGACTGGCTCATCTGTGACAAAGGCTGAATCCAAAAGTAAGATGATCTTGAATAAGTGAGAGTTAAAGGTTAAAGAAAAAAAAAGATTTTTAAATGGTGACTCTAGACTTCAAATGACCTCTTCTTAGCATCCCTGGTAGAGCCTTAATAACCCTTCTCTAAAGATGAAGAAACAGAAGGGAAAGGTAGCTGACCTCGAAAAGTCAAAGAACAGTCTCAGAGCCACTTCCAGTCATCCATGGCCTCAGAGCTAATTAAGTAGCAAAGATAATTAAAATTCAGAGAAAAATCCCAAACCCTTCAATTAGCATGACCTGTAACCTCTTTTTCCCACCCAATTTTCCCCAAGAGCATTAAACAGAAGCCCCAGCTTCCTCCCCTGGCTGCCTTCTCCCAGCTAAGGGGAATGGATGCAGCTAAAAGACTGGGGCGGGAGGATGGGGTCCAGCGAACCCAGCCAACCTAGGAAGACACCACAATAGCTATGGGTCATTGAGCACCTACCAGGCCAGGCCTTTTAAATATATTGTCTTCTTTAATCCTCACAAAAATAGTGTGAAGCAAGCATTATAAACCCTTGTGTGCAAATAAGAAAACACGGAGGCCCAGAGTTATCGGTTAAGATTACACTAATGGCAGAAGATAGAGAAGAACTCAGAGAGTCTTGATTGATTATCCAGAGCAAATGGCAAACCACAGTGAGTTGTACTCCAAAGTTTCAGAAAAGCCATTTATTAAGTTGTAGTAGGTGAAGGTGGTCGAAAGACACCGCTTCCAGTTATTAGGTAAGTAAGTCCTGGAGATGTCACGTGCAGCAAGCATGATGACTACAGTTAACAATACTGTATTGTATACTTAAAATTTGCTGAGAGAGCTCTTAAAAGTTATTATCACAAGAAAAACATTGTAACTATGTGTGTTGAATGTTAACTAAACTTATTGTGGTGCTTATTACAAAATATGTACATGTAGCAACTCATTGTTATACATCTAAAAGTAATACAACGTTATCTGTCAATTATATCTCAATTTTTTAAAAGTTGTGGTTGGGGATGGGGGTCACTCATGTTATATAGATGGAACAAGCTTAATCTGGGAGAAGGATGTGACTTGGGGTTGGTTAAAATCCTTGAAATCTGCTTGTGAGAGAAAATAACTCCCTGCTCTGGTTTAGTAAGTGAGCGCTTGCTTCTGGGCTCCAGCTCGTTACCCTCCCTGACAAGTCTAACTGC
Source organism: Rhinolophus hipposideros (assembly GCF_964194185.1). Taxonomy (NCBI): domain Eukaryota; kingdom Metazoa; phylum Chordata; class Mammalia; order Chiroptera; family Rhinolophidae; genus Rhinolophus; species Rhinolophus hipposideros. Next base: position 57,895,938 of record NC_138051.1, on the reverse strand, counting down.
AGAACGCAGCGGGAACTAGAGGTTGTTTCCCAGCTCCTTCTGACTAACAACTGAGTTCAACAGGGAGCCTTCCCAGGAGCAGGAGCAGGTGCCAGGTCCTAACAAGCAGCTATTCTGACTTACTTCTGACTAACAACTGAGTTCAACAGGGAACCTTCCCAGGAGCAGGAGCAGGTGCCAGGTCCTAACAAGCAGCTATTTTTATCTCTCTTCACTTTCAAGATTTTTGCAACCAAGTCTAGCAACTGTGCTTAAATTTTTCATTTTGAAATGCTTTCATTCTCTACCTCTGTGCGCCCCTCTGCAAATTCACCGCTCACGTCTAACCCAAAAGGCACACAAATGCTGACAATTAAACATGAGGTGATGTTGCAAGAGTCAGTATTTGGTTTTCATCAGTACAAGCCAGTCCAAGAAATGGTCTAAATTTTAAAAACAGGATGTAACAAAAGCTAGAGGAAAACTATAGGGCTTACACTACAGAGAGACAGGAAGAGGGGAACCAAAGGAAAGAGGGGCAGTAAAGGAAAAAGCTTCTGACCCCTAGATGCCCTGATCTCTCATTTCTAATGATGCATACTTGGCAGAGCAGCCCAATTTAACACACAGAAATTAAGGCTCAAGTGAAGTCCCTTGCCAAAAGTCATAAAATAACCTTTCTACTAAAATATCTGCCTTAAAATAGAGTATCTCCCTCTCCAGACTGTCTAGGCTATTTCAGAAGACAAGCAGATACTCAGTCGATCACAAAGCCAGTCAACCAGCAGTGGGCAGGGAAACAATGCTGCCTAACTTGAGTATTCATCATCTGCTACTCAAGAAAGGAAAATCAGCTAAAAGACTATTGAAGACTTAGTTTGCTCAGCAGGAGAAGGAAAAAAGAAAGACAATGGAAAAGAGAAGGTAGAGCCAGGCTGGAGATCCGTTCATTTTAAAATGAAGAGTGGGAGAGAATTTCTAGGAAACATCACTGGGTTTATGGTGATCCAAGCTCCACCAAAGTAAGGCATTACCATTTGTGCCTGGGTCACAGCTCAGCACGATTCACCAGAGAAGTCTGGAAGGCAGCTCCCCAGCCATTCCTAGCTTAGCTTGGGACAAGTCCCTGAAAGAAGCACTAAAAGAGTGTGATTGACAATTTAAGGGCAAATGTAAGCAAAGTAACGATGTTCCTTGTGTAGTCCACAAAGAAAAACCCTCTCACCCCCCCACCCCCCACACACACTTATTTGGAAGAAGTGCTCTTTCCTCCAGCTGCTTCAGATGGAGACTGACCACCTCCGCCATGATGCTTCCCTAAAGGGAGCCGAGGAAGCCCTCTCCCTCCTCCAGCTTCCCATCTGCTTCGCTTGAGGAGCTGGAGACAAACTCATCTAGAAGCCATAACCCATCGCTGTAGATCTAGGAGCTGACATACTTCTAGAGAGAACGTGACACTCATTTCTAACCAAGAGACCAGCATACTGGATTCCAGCTACTTACTAGCCACCCTCTGGTTCTCCCCATGTGTAAGGTGGGGCAGTCTAGACAGAGTTCAAAGGAATCAGCCTCCCTGTAGATTCACTACCCCCTAGAGGCTGTCACCACATGGCTGGGCGAGGAGACTGGTGAGCAAAAGAAGCAGAAGTGCAGCCAGGGTGGCCTCCTGGACACCATGGCAACGTATGGATCAAGGCACAGACAACGTCCTCTAATACACCCACAGGGATTGCGTTCAGGACAGAACCCTGTGTGCGGCCTCAGGGGCCACCCTTTCTGTCTCAGGGAGGCCTGGCAATATGCCAGAAAAGGCCTGCTGCTTTGCAAGGATTGCAGAAGCTACTCATTACATGTGAGTCTGCTACCAACAGCTCGTAAAACAACAACAAAACAAAAACAAACGTGGGCCACTGCAGATCTTGCTTTTCTGTGCCAACAGGAAGTCTGAAGAGAGGAAGGATTCAGACGTTGAAATCCTGACTGTGGCTGAGGACCCAGTTCCTCTGGAGACCGCTGCTGGGATACCCATGGGGTGCTCTGGAGATGCCCGGCTGTCCCCAGACTAGGATCCAAAAACGCTCTTCTAGTCTCCAAGGAAGCTTCAATGTCATTCTGACTTGACCGCTCCCTGTTGTTATAACTCTTTATCCTGGGCACTAAGGAACACTTTTGCAGTGCACTCCAAGCAGGAGGCCCCAAGGTACAAACTACTCCAGCTCTGAAGAGAGCCGTCTAGCTTGCTCCAGTTATCGTCTGGCTCAAAACCCCAGGCTGGCTTTCTCAGCACCCTGCAGGCCCAGGCTACCAATAGTTGGCATAAAGATCTAGCAGGCGACACACCGCTTCACCTGATAGAAAGGAAAGCAAAACAAGCTGAGCTATAACTTAACAGTGTCCTTAGCCAGTCACTGGTCATCAGCCAGCAACCCCAAGGCAGGAATAATTTATGAGCTAAATTGTATGGACTCCATATTGATCCGTATTGTACTGCTTCTCCAGGGTCTCCACCAAAATAAGACGTTGGTCATTGAAGTGGGTTAAGAAGAGTGGTGGACTGGAAATGCACATCACTGCTTTAAGTGGGCTGAATCAGAGCTATGTTCTAGTCCCTTCTCACCCACTCACACAGTCTCACTCGGAGCCTAACCATCTGGGCGCCAGCCTTGCATGAAGTGGACCTATGACCTCCTGCCACAGTAAACGGAAAGATTACACAGAAACCTTTGTAGCTAATTCCTGTCAGAGTTCCAGGGTCAGGGGGAAAAGTAAACCCTCTCCTACCTATGCCATCAATCACGTTTTCATCATGAACTTAAAGCTGAGTTTTGTGATTAAATTCTAAAGTTTCCTCAGAGGATTCCTCTTCCCCTGAACCCAGTGGTCGGGAAGCTTTTTCTATAAAGGCCCAGCGAGCAAAGATTTTAGGCTTGGAGGGCCATACGGTCTCTTTCACAGCTCTGTCATTATAGCACAGAAGCAGTTATAGACAACACTTATACAAGCATGCCTGTGTTCCAATGAAACTTAATTTACAGACACCAAAATGTGAATTGCACAGAATTATAACGTCACAAAATTCTGAAAAAGGATTCTTAGCTTGCAGGCCATACAAAAACAGGCAGGGTGGGTCAGATTTGGCCTGCAGGCTGCCAGTTTGCCCACCCCTGCCTTGAGGGCTTAATTATTGTTTTGGTTTATGTTAGCAGTTTTTTGACCTATGCTTGATAGTATTTATAATGGAAAAACTTTGTTTTTTTTTCTAATTTGCTTGCTTTCAGTATCCATTCCTCCTCCCCATCTTTAATAGAACCCCTTTTTTTCACCTAAGATATGCTCTTCCTCCAACAAGTGTTTCTCCTAGGGTGTCAACCAAGACACCTCATCTATCCCACCACTGAGGTGGGCCTATCACCCAGGATGGCCAACCAGACCACTCTTGTCCCCTGAACACAATGATTGGTCCAGGAGTGGGTGGGCACTCCAAGCAGAGCCAATCAGTAGTTCAAGCACTGGTCTGGATACAGAGGAGAGTGGGCGGAGCTCTTTCTCAGGGACAGGGAACAGTCAAGTCTAGATGTGTGTGTGGGAAGGTAGGGGGGAGGGTTAGTGAGGTCCATGCTCCCCCCACTGAAGACAGTCAGACTAAAAGGAATCTCACACAACTGAAGAGTAAAGCAGAGAGGTAAACAGAGTCCTGAGATTGGCATTCGACCCCATATTCATCCCTGCCTTCAGACCTCCTGGTAACCCAGGCATTCCCTCTTTTGATTAAATAGCCTTGAAGTGAGTTTTAGACAAAACCAAAGAATCCTATCTAGTTATATCACGTCAGATTCTATTTGAAAGTTGGCAGGGTAGTGACTCATGCATAAAACAATGACACTGGCTGTGTTCTACCAGGAGTCACTTACAGATACGTTTCTTTTCCACTGTTAAGACTCTAAGCAATGGGAGGACACAATTCATTTGAGCCATCTGTATGCCCTCCAGATAGTGCAGTGACTCATCCAATACCATGAATTTGGTAAATATTCTATGAACATTTTACAAATACGAATTATTTTTATTGGATGGGGGAAGCAACTGTGAGAAGAAGGACAAATAAAGATGTGCATGTTCCTATCCAGCAGAATGTCACCCAGAGATCTCACAGAAAACTTATACTCCCAGAGATGTCACAGATCTAATGCCCACCCCCTGATCAACAGCCCACAAACCACATACACCAGGCTGAGATGCACTGACTGCTTCACCCTTCGAACATGCAGCGCAAATAAAACACAATGTCTGCAAAACGCCAAGACAGATCCGAGCGAACCGGTTTACCACGGATGAAATTCTGACCAGCTGGCCAGAGCTTCCGACAGTGGGAATATCAGCTGTGCTTGTCCTGCCCAAGAAGTCCTGCTCCACAATGACAGACAAATCACTGCAGGAATTGAGGGTGAGAACATACTTATCTCTAAGTTCCCAACCAGTGTGTAGGGAAATGTAGGAAAGCTAGCATGTGCACACCAAAGGCGGTATACCTCACTAGAAACAAGACACACACGCAGTTAGAGAAAGATAACTGAACAACTTTCAAGAGGCCTCTACCAAGCTGTACCTAAATGGCACCTGAAAACAGTTTGTCTTCCCTCGAATACCATTATTGTACTTCCTCTTATTTAAAAAGTAATTTGTAAGTGCAGGAATGCCTAGTTTTGCCTCACCAATATATCCCTAAAAAGCAATGTTTGAATCAAATTAATGTGATTTGCTTGCCTTTATGAAGATTCTATGAGAACTTGTATTTGAAAAATCATGTTATAGTGTTTTTAAAAAGCAAAGAATTGCTCCCAGAGCAGCTTGTGTTATAAATTACTTTTGTACACTAGTTTTCCTTAGAGTGGGCACACCTAGAAATCACTTTCACCTAATTTAAAATCCTAAGTGTCACTTCTGCATGCTAAGTCAGGTAACAGGGAGCCAACCTGCCTCCAAGCCTCAGTCGGAGGGGCTGGTGTCTCGTGATACCTGCATGGTTGTTGTGGGAGTAGATGTTCCGGAGGCACTGACCCCTGAGCCCTCTGGGAGGTGACTGAGCCTGAAGGCCATCCCCCCAGTGACACTAAGCGGGCCAATTGGCCCAGCAGCAGTCCCCTGTGGTAGGTGTGAACTTGGGACAGCTGCTTTTCTGCTTGAGTGACCCAGCTTCCCAACCAGAGCGGCCCTAGTCCCTATCTCACAAAGTCTATGGGTTCACCTTTTCAAAGGATTCCCTGAGCTTTCCCAGGATCCTTCTAGTGAGGAAGTTTTGAGAAGCTTAAACCACATTAGGCTGGTTTCTGTTGCTGGTAATCATAAAAGCCTATACCAAGTCATCTGCTAAGCAGCAGCTAATGTTTATTAAGTGTCCATTATGTGAGCACTGTTCTAGGTGCTTTGTAGGCATTATCTCAATTAATCCTCACAACCTTTTAGGTAGGCTCTATTTTCTCCATTTTCCTGAGGTTTGGAGAAGTTAAATAACTCACTCAAGGCTACACAGTAAGTAAACAGTCAGGATTCAAACTTTTATCACTGTGACAGCATGAAAGAACTTGTCATAATATTTTGTAGCTCCTCCCAACAAGAGGTAGAAACGGTTGCTCTACTCTGAATCTTGGCTTGACCACGTGACTTGCTTTAACCAACAGGACAGTAACAAACCTGACATAAGCAGAGCCTTATGCAGTGCTGGAGTAACTGGGATTACCCTCTCTTGCTACTAAAACCCTAAGACCATTGTGGGAAGGAAGACGCCAGGGCTTTAGCCTCCCAGATGATGTAAGAAAACGGGGAGATCGGCCCTGCCAGCCCACAGAATTGTAGAAAGGAATAAACTGTTGTTTTAAACTACTAAGTTTTGAGGTGGTTTATTACACAGCAAAAGCTAATTGAAATAATGACTAAGCTATAGCCAGCAAATCAGTATCAACAGTAGGAATAAGAAATTTGGAGCAGAGAAAAAGCCTTTTTATACTTCCTCATTTTTTCTCAAGGACAGAATGAGAAGAACAGCGTTTACATTTCATCAGGAAAGAATATATTTAGAGCAGAGGAAGAATTTACTGGCAGCGAGGAGGCCTAAAGACAGAAGCAGGGAGACGCCCTCTCCTTCTCACCCTAACTCGGGTTTCCAGAACTCATCCACTCATTGTGCTTCTTGCTCAGAAACCAAGTGCAAGAGTACCCTTCCACAGGCCAGGCCTCACAGCCAATTCTTTCAGAACTTCTGGAGAACACCCACAAACAGCAAGAGTCTGAAGAGCTAATAAGCAGCCAGGCCAGGTCGGCCTACATACATGCTGCTGACTGGGGCAGAAGTCCTTCTAGTGACTTCTCCCTTCTTGGCTGAGTAAGTAGTGAACTCTCCACCAAAGACATCTGTCCAGAGACCTGTCTGGCTCACAAAGTAGCTCTTCATGCCAAAGAGTAATAACTGGTGGAGCCAGACAAGAAATTCCTGGGAAAGTGGGGGAGCACCAGGCTGAAAAGGAAAGCATGCTGGTTATTCCAGGAATGAGCTGAGACCTTCCTCTCGAAAATGGAAATCAGGGCTCCCGGATGGCTCAGTTGGTTGGAGGGCAGGCTCTCAACCACAAGGTTGCCAGTTTGACTCCTGCAAGGGATGGTAAACTGTGCCCCTTGCAACTAGCAACAGCAACTGGACCTGGAGCTGAGCTGCGCCCTTCACAACTACCATTGAAAGGACAACAACTTGACTTGGAAAGAATCCTGGAAGTACACACTGTTCCCCAATAAAGTCCTGTTCCCCTGCCCCAGTAAAATTAAAAAAAAAAAAAAAGGAAATCAACTTAGAGCTTTCCATCAAAACCACAGAGAAGGCACATGGTAGGAAAAAAACACAGGACTAGATTAATGACTGTGTTATGAACAGGAGACATGAGTTCCTGGCCTACTTTCACTGCTGATTCCTGTGTGTTCCAACAAAAAGTTATTCACACACCTACCCCTTTAACAATTCTTTAAATTGAGGAGCTATTATCAAATATATGGTGATGGAAGGAGAACTGACTCTGGGTGGTGAACACACAATGGGATTTATAGACGATGTAATACAGAATTGTACACCTGAAATCTATGTAAATTTACTAACAATTGTCACCCCAATAAACTTAATTAAAAAAAATAAAATAAAATAAAAAATTGAGGAGCTATTTTCTGCAATTATGTTAGGGACTGGAAAAACAAAGATGAATTAGACATTGTTCCTGATTAGAGGAAACCCAAAGCCTAGCAAGAGAAATATATCAACTCTGTGAGCTTTGGTTTCCACAAGTGTAAAATAGAAAAAATATACCTATTTCACAAGGTTGTTTGAACAACAAATAAGTACCATAAAGCACATAATATGGTATTTGGTATGTAATAGGTCCTCAATAAATAAAGACCATTATTTATTACAACAAGAAAGAAATGGACACTGTATCAAAGGAATACAGAGGCAGCACACTTAAAGGTCTGGTTCATGGGAAAGCTTCTCGGAAGAAGAGATGGCTGAGCTACTGGTAACATTATTACTGTTAGCTAATATTTATTAATGATTTATATGGACGACTATGTTAACTCTCAAAATTATATGAAGTATGTTATTGTTATTTGGCATGACTTGTCCTCAACTACAAATGAATAAACAATTCAGAGTTTATACACCCTTTGATGTAAGCAAGTCAGGATTTGCACTTCGACTGGCCGGTTCCCCAGCCACAGTGTCGTACGTAAAGGATGAGCAAAGGTATGATGAGTATAAGGGGAGGGCTGGGGCTCAGAAAGGAGGCATTCCCAGGAAAGGCAGGAGGAGGAGCACACAAAGCCACAGTGCATAAAAGGAACTAAATCTCATTCAGTCTCAATTTCTTCACAAATTACTTAAAGGAATAAGGAAGACAATTAGCATCTGTTAGGCTCTTCTATATGCAAAACACTTTGCCAGTTGCTTCCTTTTGTGACATCACAAATCCTCACAGCAACCTAGAGCAGGCAGGAGGACCCCATTTTATGCCTGATGTAATAATGGCTTTCCTCCAGCAAAGCCTTCTGACGACACTGAGCTCATGGGTACCTCTCAGTGCAATTCCATATGTCAACTGCAGCCCTAGCACACGGCCCCATGCTCAAGAAGTGTTCCTTCTTCTCCTTTCAGCTACTCCTATTTCCCAGAAATAAATATACTAAATATTCTAACATGGAACTCAGAGGTCTTAAAAAACCATAAATTAAGGGCCATAAAACTACTGGAAAACTGCTGTCCCCTCATGCCATACCATACTTACTACTGATACTTTCTTAACTGCCAGTGAAAAGAGGACAAAATGGTAGCCGTTTTGCTGCAGGAAGAAAGCAGAGGCTTTCTATAGTTTTACTTTTTAAGTGTATAATTGATGAGTTTTGGGGGTTTTTTTTCAATACATTTTATTGGGGAATCTTGGGGAACAGTGTGCTTCTCCAGGGTCCATCAGCTCCCAGTCGTTGTCTTTCAATCTGGTTGTGGAGGGCACAGCCCACTGGCCCATGTGGGAATCGAACCGGCAAGCCCGTAGCCCAGGGCTCACACTCTAACCAACTGAGACACCCGGCCGCCCCTAATTGATGTATTTTGAAAAAATGTATACATCTGTGAACGCACCATCAAAATGAAGATTTAATAGTTTGATTACTCTAGAAAGTTCCTTCATTCCCATTTGAAGTTAATTCTCACTCTACCATTCCTACCCCCCAGACCCACAGGCAATTATTGATTTACTTTATATTACTGTGGATTAATTCTGTCCTAGAATTTCATATAAATGGAACCATATAATATGTACTCTTTTGTGTCAGGCCTCTTTCATTTAGCATAAAGTTTTCTGTTGTTTGAATATATCAAAGTTTGTTTACCCACCCATCTGGTGATAAACATTTTGGGTGTTTCTAGTTTAGGGCTATTAGGAATAAAGATGCTATCAACATCTGTGCACAAGCCTTTGTGTGAGCAGATGTTTTCATTTCTCTTAGGTCAATACGGAAAAGTGGGTTTCATGGGTCGATGATTTAATTTTCAAAGAAACTACCAAACTGTTTTCCAAAGTTGTCATCCCTTTACCTGGTTACTTTTAAGAATCTCTCTTTATCACTGGTTTTCAGCAACTTGACTATGTTTTTACTTTTTGTTTTTTTACAGCTTTGTTGGTATATAATTTTTATATAATAAATAAATCCATATAAAGTATATCATTTGATGAATATATATGACACCACCACAATCAAGATTAGAAACCTATCTATCACCACTAAAAGTTTCCTCAAGCTCCTTTGTACTTCTTCTCTTCTTCCCCTTCCCTCATTCTCCAGGCAACCACTGATTTGCATTTTGTCACTACAGTTTGTAATTTCTGGAATTATGTAAATGGAATCACATTATGTGCTTTTTGTCTGGCTCTTTCACTGAGCATCATTCTTTGAGGATTCACCCATATTGTTCGATGTATCGGTGGTCTTTCCATTGCTAACCAGTATCCTATTTATGGATATACCACAATTTGTTTATCCAGTCAACTGTTGATGGACATCTGAATTGTTTCTAGTTTTTGGCTATCACAAATAAAACTACTATGAACATTCACATACAAGTCCCTGACTGGACACATGCTTTCATTTCTTCAAGACAAATCCTGGGAGTGAGATGCCTGAATGTACAGCAGATACATGCTTAACATTTATGAAACAGATAAGCTGTTTTCCAACATGATGTACCATTCCAATAAAATGTACCATTTTACATTCCCACCAGCAGTATGTGAGAGTTCCAGTAGCTCCACATACTCAGTACCATAGGGTCAGTCTTTTTAGACACCGGGTGTTTTGTAATATAATTAAAACCACAATGAGATTTCCCTAATAACTAATGATGTTGAATATCTTTTCGTGTGCTTATTTGCCATTCATGTATTTTCTTTAGTATCTGTTCAAATCTTTTACCCATTTTTTTATTGGGTTGTTTATCTTTTTATTAAGCTGTAAGAAGTCTTTATATATTCTACATAAAGTCATTTGACAGATACACTTTTGCCAATATTTTCTTAGTCTGTGGCTGGCCTTTTTGTTTTTAATCACTGTCTGTTGAAAAGCAAATGTTTTTAATTTAGATGAAGTTGAATTTATTGATTTTTCTTTTATAGTTTGTGCCCTTTGTGTCCCATTTAAAAACTCTTTGTTAAAACACAGGTCACTAAGATAGTTCCTTATGCTGCTTTTAGTTTTATAGTTTTAACTCTTTTCCAGTTAGGCTTATGATCTACTGAGAGTTAATTTTTGTATATGGTGTGAGGTTACATTTGTGCATAGGACATCCAATTGTTCCAGCATCATTGGCTGAAAAGATCATTCTTTCCTTACTGAACTACATTGTGATCTTTGTTAAAACTCAACTGACTATATACGTGTGTGTCTACTTCTGAATTCTTCATTCTATTTTATCTATTATGTTTAGCTTTATACCTATACAACAATGTATTGATTACTATATCTTTATAACAAATTTTGAAATCAGGTAGTATAAGTCCAACTTTTTCAAAGTTGTTTTGGCTATTCTATGTCTTTTGCATTTCCATATAAATTTTAGATACAATTTGACAATTCTATAAAAAAAGGATGCTGGGATTTTCAATGGGATGGCCTTGAATCTATAGATCAATAAAAGCAAAACTGGCACTTTAACAACACTAATGGTGGTGAATGTTGCACAACAATCTGAATGTGTTTAATACCACTGAACTGTACACTTAAAATTGGTTAAAATGGTAAATTTTATGTTATGTGTATTTTACCACAATTTAAGAAAACAAATTTAATGAAGAAAATATCTTCTAAAATTTAGAATGTACCACCCAACGTACGCTTGTAAGCTGGCCAGTCACTTCCACCAGACCTCTCCAGTCCTCCTCCACCCTCCCTCTTTACTCCTGTCACTGTTAGCACACTGCAGCTGATGTGACACGGTCGAGAGCACTTTCTGTTTTTCTTTCCTCTGACTTCATCTTTTTTAAAATAAACTTTATTGAGATATAATTTATTATAAAATGCAGCTACTTTAGTGAAAAGTTTGACTTTTGATAAATGCATATACCCATGTATGTATCACCACAATCAAGATATAACATTTCCATCACCCCAAAAAGTCCCCTCATGTTCCTGTGAAGTTAATCTCTCCCTAGGCCCTCAGGCAACCACTGATACTTTCTGTCACTACAGACTCGTTTTCTCTGTGATTTTCTAGAAATGAAAACGGTTCGTACTCTTTAGTGTTGGGTTTCTTTCATCCAGCATAAATGCTTTTGAGATTAATCAGCTCAAAAGTGATCAGTACCCTGTTCATTTTTATTGCTGACTAGTATTCTATTGTATGGAGATACTACAATTTATTTATTTCTCTGCCTCTTGAAGCACATTTTGATTGTTTCTACAATGAATAGCTGCTTTAAACATTTGTACATGAGTCTGGGTAGATATATGTTTTCATTTATCTTGGATTAATATCTAAAAGTAGTATGTCACACGGCAAGTGCATGTGTACCTTTATTAAAACAAACCAGAGTTTCTTTTATAATCAAACTCACATCCAGTCAGTTAGTCACGACTTTGGACCTATGTACAATCTACTCCGTGGCAGACAGTGACACCGGGGGCTGGGTAAGTAAATCCTAGCTGAGCCTCTGGTCCGGGCTTGCTGCACGACTATGCCTAACACAGCTTCCGGTATTAGGTGAACCACAGACCAAGAAGATGGTGGGACTTGCTGCTCTAGTCATCAAGCTAGGTCATCAAAGACTTGTAATAAAACTTAAAAATACTATTAGACGGCTTTTACACCAAAACACAAAAGAAGATGCAACAACTTCTAGATTTCAGCTAAAATTTTAAAAATAACAACTAGCAAGTAATTTCTTACCTCTATGCATAATCTTGTGCTTCTCCCTCAGATATGTCAGGCCTTTTATTACCTAGAGGAAAGAGAATGTAAAGATATGGGAAACTGAAATACTGGTGTATAGAAAATACTCAATGTCTCTATTTTAAAATGATCTAGAAAGTATTTCACCTAACATTACAAATTTACCTTTTTTTATTTTTTATTTTGTTTGTTTTAACCTGCCTTATCAAGAAACCATCTTTTTACATGGCATATAGAATATTATTTTTAAGTAAAATTGATTATTGAAAGTTTAAACAACATTTAAAAATACTTTGCTTGAATTCATTTCTTTCTAAACCTGAAACCTAGAAAGAGGCTTTCTGATATCACAAATCGGAATTCTTTTGGATACTCTTTCATATTTTTCAAGACAGATTTTAATATAGAGAAAGTCACTTTTCCACTTTAGTGAGAGAGAGAGAACATTGTATCCAGAATCTGGATAGGGAAAATTCTAGTGAGTAAACCCCATTTTCTTACAAACTTCCCCTTTGATGACTTCCTAGCTTCCTCCCTTGTCCATTTCCTACCAACTCATTAAGTTATCAATGAGGGGACCTGAAAGAAAAACTTCACAGTATACTCACAGCAATGCTAACTTTTCCTAAAATTTGTTCAGGAATTCTTCCAGCTTTCTTCAGGACTTGATCCAAGGAACCCCCATCCTAAGAACAAGAATACCAGTCCATTTAGTGACAATGTTTCCAACTAATCTTTTAAGTGTTAAACCTCAGGAGGAAAGTGAATTTCACAGGTGGCAGATCCTCCTAGAAAGGTACCCTTTGGTTTGTTCCAGATACCAAATGTCATATAAACGCAAAACATTGTGGGGGCTATCAAATAACTAGTAACTCAAATCTTATGAATAATCATTAAATAAATTACTAATTCAGTGGTCAAACAAAGGGCTTGATTTGCACTGAACTGACAGTAGAGTGTAGTGATTAGGAGTGCAGGTTCTAGAGGCAAACTGTCATTTGAACTCTTCTGCTTATTAAGGGACTTTGACCGAGATACTCAACTTATAAAATAGGGTTGATAATAATTGTAAGGCTATTATAATAATCATAAGGCTATTATAACTGTTAAACAAGCTAATACATATAAAGCACTAAGAACAATGTGTAGCATATAGTTAAGTGCTCGATAAATGTTAACCATTTTATCACCATCATATAAGTCACAATTTTCATCTGGTATTATCCTAACAAATCATAATTAATAAAAAATTTTAAAATGTCATGGAAAGCAATAAATTCTTTCCACAAATCCCACAAAGTGCCTTGGGCTATGTTAGGTTCTATGGGAGATAGAGATATGAAAAGGACCTGGTTCCTGACCTCAATAAATTTACAAACTAGTGCAGGAAATATATAAATCTCAATAAAATATAAACCTGAAATCTTCAAGAAATGCTTCACTCAGGGTACTCTAACATGTCAAGGCAGAAATAGGTTCATGCCCTATGGCTTCAGGTGTAACCAATTATCAGCTGCAATTTAAAATTACCCCCAAAAGTAGGGAAAATTCCTGCAAACTCAGATTCATTTTCTAAAGTATCCTATTTACACTAAGTAGTTACCATCACCACTTATTTATTAGTCACTTCTGTGTACAGCACAGGGATATGTAAGGAACTGGGATGGAAAAACCTATACATACATACAGGGAAAAGCAACACTCTGCTTGGGCAGACAGGACCTATTCATAAAGAGGCAAGGCACCTTAAATCCTCCTCTGAAACAAGGTAGGGAACAAGTAACTGAATGCCAAACATTGCTACAGGTGCTCAGAGGAGAAGCGATTCCTGCAGAGTGGCTGAGGGAAGGGCTCACAACAGGAGTGACACACAAGCTGCCCCTGAAGGTGCAGGACCAGAGCGACGTTCCTTCAGAATCACCAGGGCCCTGCAATGTAACCACGGATGCAAGGTCGCAGAACAACACGTAACATGATGAACTACAGAAGGACAAAGAAAGATCCCATTTTTATAAAAGTGAAAAAGTGTGTGTATGCTCACACAAAACCAGAACATCAAAATTGTTATCAGCTGTTATTTCCAGGCGAGGTAGTAAGGCTACCAGGGATTTTTGTTGTATGATAGGTTCTTCTTTGGGCTTTTCTATTGTTTATAAATTTTCTACAATGAATGTTTTACCCTTTTTAATGATGAAACTCATTTATGAAAGTGAAGAATTAAATCCTTAAATTAACAGTTATTTTACCCATTTTGTGCAAAGGCACTGTTAGGCAGCTACAACAACGGCTTTCTTTGTAAAGGAGGTGAGAAAATAAGTAAGTTTCATTCAGGGATACAGACTCTCAGGAAATGTTACCTAAACAATGCTAAAAATAGATTATCAACTTAAAAATTCTATGCTGATAAGGGGATAGTTTGGGCCAATCACTTTCTGTCACGTCAACTCTGGGTCATGGATACTGATAGAAAAGGAAATGAGTACAGGTGTGGATCCTCAAGACGCACACTAACACCCCTGAATATGTCTGCCTTCTAATCATAATAAACTCCCCAGCACAACTACCTAATGGTGGATCAGTCCACCAAGGAACATGATAGAGGAGTACAAAATTCAACCTAAAAAATCAAACATGCTAAAATCTCCACACAGATACAAGAGTAGAATTATGAATCTAGAACCGAACCGAACCGAACTCCCCTGACACACTTATCCTCTAAGAGCCCTTCTCAGGCTGAGGCTTGAGGCATCCTACGAGCCTGGCTGCCTTCAGGATGCCACAGGCCTCTGGTGGCCAAGTCAGGACACCACCACAGCTCAGGTAACCAAACGAAGTCAGCCAGCTCCTTGAAATCCCTAGCACCTCTCAATTCCCTTTACTGATGGAAAGAGGAACTCCAGTGCAGAAAGTTGCAGGGCCATTTCTATTTTGCTTCGAATTGAATGTGGCTTCAGATCCTTGTTTGAACAGCTTTGCCTTTCTTAGGGAGGACTTCAATCACGGTGACAAAACGATTGTGTCAAAATCTGATTCAAATGAAGTAGAAATGCTAACCTTGTGGTTCTCAGGTTCCATAGTCGAGGAGAGAGGGCAGCTCAGCTAACTGTCTTGGTTTACACTTCCCCTGGGAGCTGTGCTGTTTCTTCTTTTGTTAAAAAAGAAGAAACCTTTAACCTCCTTCTGTGCTATAAGCAGTTACACTGTGAACAATGGAATTAGCAAGATTTCAGAAGCATGAACCACAGTTAGAATTACCTAGAGTTGCCTGCAACTCACCTCACAACCTTTTAATTTTACTTCACTGTTGCCAAGGACCTGCCTTCACTGACTAAAGCTGCTGAAATTGTGCTTATTTTTAGAAGCTGATTATTAACTAAGTCAATGGTGCTTTTGTGAAGGTTTTCTATAGGAGAGACAAATGCTTTATGGGGGGGGGAAGCTCAAAAGCTTTTATTTCTTCATGAGAACCATCAACCCTGCGTCCCCAGTCCCCTTGCTGCCCAGCGACCACCAGAGCACGAATCTACTTTCCCAAAGACAAGAGCCTTCCTGTTCTGATCAGGGAGCACTCATTTACCCCTGGAGTCTCAAAATGCAGCCTGGGCAGTGCACACACAGCTTGATTCTAGGAAAGTCAGCCCCTGGCCAGTGCTATAGAAGATGGGACTCAATGAATGCTGATGACACAAATTTACTTCAAAATGCATCCAAAAAATGATTTAAACAATGGATAGATGGACAATATGTGGTAAAACAAATATGGCAAAATGTTAACTAAAGAATCTAGGTGACAGGTTTACAGTGCACATTATGTAATTCCTTCAACTTTCCGTATGTTTCAAATTTTCATAATAAAACGTTGGGGTAAAATGTTAATGACAAAGAATATCACGCAAAGACTGTGACACAGAAAGGAGCACAGCACCTCAGAAGCTGGGATGTGGTTAATGAACAGAGCTCTGCATGTCAACACCTCTGAAATGTGGCAGCTGAGGCAAAGCAGAAATCCCGAAGGAGAAGTAGCAGCCAGCAATCAAGTCAACCCCCCGTCGGGGCAGCGGATGCAGCTCTCCAGCAGGAGGGCCTGCTCAGGGAGAGTGTCCAGAAAGCCACTCTGGTCCTCAAGGCTGCTTGGACTTCAGGCCACCAGTGCTTCCCTAAGGGTCCCGTGTCTGGCAGCTCTGAGCCCTTCCGGTAGTCGTACACATGATTCCCGCTGCAGTTGGAGACTATACACCCAGGCATGGACTGCCCTATGGCCGACTCCAGTGACTCTCCCCCGGAGCGCAGGCCCAACTAGGCCTCCCCATCCTCGCTTCCCTCCTTGTCATTCATCACCTATCAGACTCTGTGCTTGGCCCTCAAAAGAGTTTGGCCCTCCCAGCCTCTGACAGCCAGTTTTCCAGGCTCAGGCTCCCCAAGGTAATTCCAGAGATATCTTCTGCTTCAGGAACTTGTGTGGGAGGACCTCACTATTCCCACAGAGCCAAATCCATTGAGGGGGAAAGGGAGACTGACCTGCAGATACTGGAAATGGGCCAAGAGAATGGGAAACCAGCCCTGGTCATGTCCTGTCATCTTCTCCTCCTGGAGGGGAAGGCTGGAAGGATGGGGGTGGGACAGGGCAAGGGGCACAAAGGTCAGGATCAAATCTATGAACCCCGAGTGAACAAAGGAGGATTCCAGAATGACAAAGCCTTAAAACAGACCAATTTAAGATAAAAAAAACTGTCCCCCTCATGGCAAGAGGCCACGTAAAGCTAATAAAAAAGATTCCAGGAAGGTCTGAATAAATGAATAGGCTATTGCCTATCAACATTTGGGGCCTAATCATAACCTCTGAAGCTAGCACCCTGGAGTTCAACCACATTTGCCCCATAAATAGCCTCCTGGTTCCACCATTAAATGGAGAATTCTGGGTGGCATAGACTTGGAGGAAAAATTTTCAGATCGTTCAGAAGACAGCAAGTATGAAATGACACATACCTGGTGCTCAGAAGCCCGTACGTCCACAATGGCACCCCTCACTCGAGAGAGCCCAAGAACACAGCCATCCAACTCTAGTGGGGCAGAGATACTGTTCTCAATGTTTCTATCCCCTCAGCAGTTCACATGGCACCTTGACCTTGTACATAACAGACACTGAAAATAAGTGTTTATGAAGCCGAACCCATGTTGATTAACTAAGGTAAATCCTGACAAGCTACACGTGCCAAAAACCATAGAAACACAAGATGCTAACATGGAGAGGATTCCCTACAGAAGACCTGGCCCAAATACTTCTATGCAGAAATGAGAAAATCCTGAGTATATGACTTGCAAAAGGTAACGGAGAGAGTATGAAACTGAAAAACAGCAAAAGAATTAGAGACACTGGTTGGAGTTCAGCAAAGAGACTTACTGGTTATGTTACTTAGGCTAATTGCTAAACCTGTCAAGCCCTTACTCTCTCCATCTACCATATGGGATGGAGGATGGAGAGTGGGGTCAACAATCCATCTCACATGACAAGGCTGATGTGATTAATAACTTACATAATGTGAAAAGGACTCAGCAAGTGGTGGAAGATGCAAAAGCCAGTTGCTGTTATGTCTAGTCATGTCACCACCCACCTTCCATTATTTTGGTGCGACCTAAGAGGAAAGAAGGCTACTCTCGTCTTTCCTGTCATTGGCTTCTCACCATCACTTCCACCTTCTTCTCCTAGTTTCCCTGGCCCTCCATTGCCATATGCACATAATCACCCAAAACTCTTGGCCTAGAGCTGGAAAACCAACCATCATGAGAACACAGGACACAAACCCAAAGGACAAATGAAAACAAACCCAAAGGATAAGGAAAAGCCTCCTCCCCCAGCCTCACCCCACCAACAGGAAGCCAAGACCCAAGTGAAAAATAATCAGCACCGCAGACCCGGGCTAGGAGCAAGCCAGAATGTTCACGTGCTTCCCACAGACACTGTTCTGCTCTCATTGAAGCAAGAGGGAATAAACACTTTCTCAGTAACCTGGAGACACACAGATGTTTTCAGGATCCATGTTCCACGTAGAACCTGCCAAGTCGGCAGATACCTGCAAGAGTGTGCATGGCACTTCTTGGTCATTAAAATAGACATTTAAAATAATGGAGACCAGCAAGGGACAAACCTCCAAGGGAGGGTTCTCCTGGAGTTTATTCCGATCAGGCACGGCGGCTCTCATTCCAGAGGCCAGGGCAGGTCTAGAGAGTCCGGAAGGAAATGGAGAAGTTGCTGAGGGACACTATGCTGGACTGAAAGCACAGTGGTCCCTACGCAGGAGACTCAGTCACGTCAGCCTTTTATCTCTGAACGGTCCACCCCAGTGAGAATAAAGCAAAAGCTAATGATTGCAGAAGACGTGCTATGAACCAGACCATGCTAGAAGACTTACACCTATTATTTTAATTAAGCCTCACCACAAAGAGACAGGTATAACAATGGCCATTGTACAGATGAGGAAACGAAGAATCAGAAAGAAACTTGCCCAAGGTCATGATGAGATGCTGACAAGCAGTAAAAAAAAAATAATAATTATTAGCACCTGCTGTGTGCCAAGACTATTCTGGGCTTTGGAGGCTCAGTGGCAAACAAGATTTTTGTGGAGAAGAGAGATACGAATAAACATCTGATTCCAAAATCCCCTGTGCCATGCTACCTAATAGGAACAGAAACAAATAGCAGCCATGAAGCCAAACTCTCTCTTTGAAGTTCTAGGCATCAAGGAGGAAACAGAGCCCCAATCACTATCCAGGGGATTAATCAAAATACAGGCACTGGGGTCAGACGGCATCAGTGTAAGTTCTACCAATGCCACTTAATATGGCCGTGGGTAAGTGATTCCATTTCTCTGAGCCTATTTCCTCATTTGTAAAACCAGGGTGATATATCCACCCATGAAGATTGTTGTGAAAATGCAATAAAATATTAATTTGCTTAGGATGTGTTTGATATAACATAGACCCAATACATATCAGTTTATCGTTATTAGTATCGCTAACTGTGTCGTTGTTATTATTACTGTTAGACACTGGGAAGAGAAAAAAGGTTCTCCACGCAGTTAATGGTAAGAAGACTGGCAGCTCACATATATGTGATTAGCTCACAACTGCCCTCTCACGTGCCCTCTCTGTTGTGTGTCAAATGGGATTACTTCTCTACATGCCCAAAGAAACCCTTCAGGCCGCCCGTGAATCAGATTATAAACTCTCTGAGGGCAGGGACTGTCTCACTCATCTACATAACCCTGGAACCGTGTGCCTAGCTCACAGCATGCATATTATAAATGGATTAACCAGATTTTACCTATAGCAAAATCTTGGGGTCAAGAAAACTGGGAAATGTGTTCCAGGCACATCTACTAGGGGAAACTGGTTGCCGTCACCTCTCTTTGAAGAGAGCCAGGGACCTAGGCAGAAGGCCTTTCATCGTTTGGCTCGTCCAGTTTCTACAGTCAGATTTCCCAGATGAGCAAGACAGTATGGGGACCCAAGGGAACTAGCTGTGCAGGTCACCTCTCAGAGCGAAGATTAGACGAGAACCACTGTCATGCAGGGAGTCACGTGGGGTCTCTGTCCCACTCCCCACATAAGAACTCAGGACATGGTGAGGCCAAAAAGGAACACCCACGGAGCCATAGATGGGGGAGTCATACCACTATATTCTCGCTGGCGGCTGGGTGGGAGACACAGGAAGCAGCAGCCACACTATCTGCAACCAGCCGTCCACTTCTCTGCAATCTGTAACCCGCACTCCGCTGTGCTAACTGCAATCCACGCTTGCTAGCTCAGCCACCATCTTCTTCTAGCCCCCATTTTCTGCTAGCATAGCCACGGCAGTTATATTAGTGGCCAATGGCTCACTGGTGACAGCTGACGGCCAACTAGCCACAGCTGATGGCCATCCAATCACAGTTAATGGCCGTTTACTACCTGAGCCAGCACCTTTCCATGTGAGGCCGAGAGCCTGGAAACTGCACTCCCGGCTCTGTCCCCACAGCCATCCAAGCCCAGGCTCCAGAGGCCAACAGGCTGCCACATACCATATGTTCCATGCAGATGCTGATCTCGCCATCGCTGTAGAAGGCACCGTAGAAGCCCACGATGTACGGGGAGTTACACTCGTGGAGAACTTGCAGCTCCCTTATGATCTGGTTCCGGATGGCAGGTTTTATCTCCAGGTGGATTAGCTGAGGAAAAAAGGTGGGAGGAAGAGAGGCTTTAAAAATATATGGATGTATGGATGGATGGCTGGATGGATGGATGGATGGGAGCTTTCTTAAAAGCTTAAGCTCTTAAAAGTAGGATGAGTGGAAACAGGCAAGTTTTAACAAAAAGTTTCTGCCAAAAAGTTACTGAGTACCAACATACCAAGGCAGGTGTTGGCATTTGAGGAACTGTAACCAGAGGAGGGCCAGCTGCGCCTCTGCTCCTGGGAGCCAAGACTGAGGAAGGGCTCACCCCTCCCAGAACAAGGCTGAATGGCGTGCTTCCTCCAAAAGGACCCATGAAGCAGAGAGATGAAGGGAAAGTGGCCTTGAGGACTTGGCTACTAGTCAAGGGCTGTAGGAGTAGAAGGAAACGAGGAAAAGGCTATGCTGACCCGAGCTGCCCAGGTGATTTCTCTTTGACCTCAGGGGCCCAATGTGGTTGAGATATCAGATGCCACCTGATATCCCCCTAATTTGTCCCTTATTTCAGCCGGGGAGACAGGTGACAGACACAGGAAATGGTTCCCAAATGAGTGCCAGAGGGGTATGGAAGCAGTGGTCCTCAGTGCAGGCTGGAGCAGCTGGAGAAAACTAAACAAGAGTGAGCCCCGAAGATACACACTGTTAGAAATGATGGAAGGAACAGCACAAGCAAAAATATGTGGACAGGAATAAACATGGTGTGCTGAAAACATGGAAGGGTCCCACTTCGCTGTATTCAGAAAGAGGAAAACCCAGAGTAGATGGGAAGGGAAATCCAGCTGAAAGAGCGCATGGCATGGTGGGGATCTAAGATGTTACACTGCAGGGAAACGAGGGGGACCACTGGCAGGCTGGAGCATGGGGCAACAACTTGAAATGAGGGTTTTGTGCATCCCTGGGGATGGGTAAATGCAACAGCTTCTCCTGCACTTGATAAATGACAAGTATGCACTCTAGCATTTTTTCCAGAGCACACAGCAAGCTAACGAAGGGTCACTTGCTGTTATTTTCCAGTCTCAGGACGGCATAAATACTCTAACACATCATTAGTGTGTTTACCTACCATCTGATAGATAACGTGAGTTCGAAATTCAAACAGCACAAAAGGTACTGAGGGAAAAGTCAGTCTTCCTTCCACCCTTGTCCCCAGGCCCCCACGTCTTCCAAGAGATAACCCAATTACCCGCTTACCAAGCAAGCTTAATTCAGTGGCCTCACCTTTCGGGCCATAACCAGGCCGGATGGCTTGTGGGAGACCTTGAACACAACACCACCATTGCCAGCACCCAGCTCACTGATCTTCTCAAAGTCATCATCCTTCAGTTCCCCCACCTTCTGCTTCTGGGTAAGAAAGGTCTCCAGGCGCTTCCGCTGCTGTTCATCAAGCTCCAGCTCCTCCAGCTTCTTCTGCAAAGCCTCCAGGTTGGTCCTGTCCCAAAGCGGGGAGCACAGGTCACTACTGTCACCAGAGAAGTCCACTCAGAGAAAGAGGCTGGGAGGGAGGGTTCCATCTGCTACCACTCTGCCCCCTTCATTCCGCCATCCCACACAATTCAACAACGACAAGGCCTTGGTTTCCTCACTTGCAAAATAACACGCTACGAGTCTATGCTACAAGAGGAACCAAAGAATTCACTATAATCCAAAATGAGCCATTTTAATTTGCTTTAAATCCCCAGCTTCAAAAGCCCCACTAGTGCTGTTAGTTGTACTGAAACCATATACAAAATAAAATCTGTTTACTAAAACCACTAAACTAAAACTAAACCAAGTCATCAAAACAGGTTCTAAAGTGAATCACCACAGTAGAAACCCTTCTTTCCAATGTGATCGGGTCGGGAATCAGGTTAATCAAAATAAAGCACGAATCGGGGTGGCCAGGTGGCTCAGTTGGTTAGAGCGCGAGCTCTCAACAAGGTTGCCGGTTCAATTCCCGCATGGGATGGTGGGCTGCGCCCCCTGCAACTAAAGATTGAAAACAGCGACTGGACTTGGAGCTGAGCTGCGCCCTCCACAGTTAGACTGAAGGACAACGACTTGGAGCTGATGGGCCCTGGAGAAACACTGTTCCTCAATAGTCCCCAACAAAAAAATTAAAAACAAAATAAAGCACGAATCATAAAAAAAAATACCTAAAATTTTTATTTTTGAGTAATACATATAAATGTGCACTCATTCACCCACCTTCTAACTGTAGGGCAAGGCCCTCTCTTTGAGTAAGGGTCCACTGGTAAGAGCCTCATATTATCTTTCTTATATGAACCAGAACATAATCATTGTCTATCATTTCCAATTCCTGATTCTTTAAAGTGGAGTACAAATGTAGACACTTACAGAATAATATCAGAATAAAAGTCTAAGAGTTTTATGATTTCCCGAATCTTCATGCTCATCTAATTGAACAATAATGTTTTTCAGTGACTTGGAATTATTGTGTCTTTCCACAGCTCGGTTCATAGTGGGGGAAAGAAAGCAAACCACTTCATTTGCAGCCATACTTCACCAGTCCATCTGATATTAAAATACATTACTTAACTCTAACACCAGCTATAACTGTACAAATGGCTTTGGGAACAAACTGGCTCTTGGTAAGCACATAATTCAACCAGTGGGTGCTGACGGAGTGGGCAAAGCCGCGAGCAGCCTGCTAGCTGGGCATTCCGCCTGCTGCGGGCCTCACTCGGTGTGTCTTACAGGAGAGAACCGAAAAGAGTTCATTACTCCTGGGAGTTCATTACGAAGAGGGTGGTAAAGAGCGCTGCCACTATGTTTCATCTGATTTCAGTTCCCAGTCTAAGCAAACAACACAGGTGACAAGACAGGCCGCCATCACTTATCAGAATATGGGTGCCCCGTCCCCACACACATACACACCATTTCTGAGCTTGAATTCACACTCTTCATTCACACTCTCTTCCAATCTCAAGAAGGCAGCAAGATGGAGACCTAATGCCTCCCCAGTGTACGGAAGCTCCAACACTGCCTGACAAATAACACAGGACATGGGGCCAAAGAGGACACAAGGCTGATTTTACTTATTTTTCTCACTGGGTAACTTGGGGGGGAGGAAAGACGATGCTATGGACTGAACTGTATCCCCCCAAATTCATATGTTGAAGCCCTAAGCCCCAAATGTAACTATGCTTCAAGATAGGACTTTTAGGAGGTAATTAAGGTTAAATAAGGTCATATAAGTGGAGTCCTAATCAGACAGGATTGCTGACCTTATAAGAGACGTGACCTCCTCCCCCACACCCTCACATACACTGGCACCCTTCTTGGACGTCAAGCCTCCAGAACTGGGAGAAAACAAATTTTTGTTGTTTAAGCCACCAGTCTATGGTATTTTATTATGCAGCCTGAGCAGGCTAAAACAGCTGGTCAATACCTGTTTCTCCGAAAACAAGACCTAGCCAGACCATCTGCTCTAATGCGTCTTTCAGAGCAAAAATTAATATAAGACCCAGTCTTATTTTACTGTAAGACCAGGTATAATATAATACAAAATATAATATAATACCGGGTCATATATTAATTTTTGCTCCAAAAGACGCATTAGAGCTGATGGTCCGGCTAGGTCTTATTTTCGGGGAAACACGGTATTCTCATCCTACAAAAGAGCTCAACTAAGTCTCACAGCTGCCCCCAGACCCTCAGGTGTGGGGACCTGGAACAGTGTGGTTGGAGTGCATAGTACACACCCTCTGGTTTCCTTTCTCTCAGGTCTCTCCACAAAGGAGCCCATTGCTAACATTTAAACACACGTCAAAGCAGACACACCCCACAGCTAAGCTTGGTTGAGGTTACAGTTGCCTAGAAGGCTTATCAGGCCAGCTGGAAATGCAGACTCTAAAAGGTACTATCAAAAAGCCACAAACACACACACACACACACACACACACACACACACACACACGGTATGAGGCAAGGAGGAAAGGAGGGCTGGGTGGAAGGAAAAGTCACTCTCCTCACAAGACTGTGTATTATGCTAAGTGTTTTCTGTTTATGAATGCATTGAATCCACGATGCTACAATGACAACAGGTAATAAACTCAAGCATATGCAAGTGAAGTAACTTGTCCAAGGTTACACAGCAAGTCAGCGGCAGAGCCAAGATTCAAACCTGGGCAGAGAGAATCTCTAACCTTCACCACGATACCATGCTGCTGCATTACCTCTCCAAAAAGTTCCAGACTTCAAGGGAGTCCACCAGCAAACATGGCATGATGTCAGTGTGGGGCACTGAATGCACCAGGCTCAGTCAGACGTAAAGACGGTGTGCCTACACGAAGAGCCCTTTGCCCCTCAGGCAATCCTGCTTCCCTTGCACATCAAGCTGAACACTGCCTTGCAATAACACTGGCCACAAGAAACCCCACCTATGTGGCCAATAAAAGAAAAGAAAAGAAAAGGAACGCTGATTCTGTTTCTTTTCCTGAGTCTCTGTAGAAATACGTAATTCTCCCACCTTCAGGAAGAAAAAGTAAATCTGGGCCTTGTACCACCGCCCTCCCTCCTCCACCACCTACCCAGCTGCCCCACCAATAAGGAACTGGCTCCTGCTTGGTGCTTGCAGAAGGTGGAACCGGGAGAGACTACACAGGGCAAAGACTATAAACTGTTGCAGCAAGACTAATGACAGGCAGGGGAACAGTGTCACCAAAATAACAAATCGTTAGTAATCTGGAATCCTGGATTCTCATCCCAAGTTAGTCATCAACTAGCTGTGTGACCATTTTGATCTTGACACAAGTCAGTTTTCTGTTCTGTAAAATGGAGTAACAACTCCATACTTACTTCACTGTAAGAGTAGGTTAGCATAAGAAAGAAAAGCATTTTCTGGATGACCTTAACAGGGTGTGGACCAGATGTCCTGTTTGAAAAGAGCTTATCTTGTTAACTACCGACTGGGTGGGGTACAAGCCAGCTTATCTTGTCAAATCCCCAGAATGTGGAACAAGCCCATGATATGTATACTCTTTGAAGCTATGGAAAATTACTGGATGCTTTAAAGATGCTATATAAACCCTTGGCTTTGAGTGCTCGGGGTCCTTGTTGAAACCCGCTGCGACGGGCAGATACTCGGACCCCAGCTAGCTGGAAATAAACCTCGCTGTGTGACTTGCATTATCGCGTGTGTCCTCTGTCCAATTGAGGGGTGGTCGATTCTAGACCTTAACATCACCAGGGGAGGAAAAAAAAAAAAACCAATGAAAAGAAACACTGGAATGTCGACACATTCCTACACTCATCTTAGGATAGGTGGGGGAAGGCTGGAAGAAAAGGAGCCAAGGCAGCAACAGCAAGATCCAGAAATACTACCTTTCCTTTAATTTAATAATTCATAAAACCCTCTAGAAGTTTTTTAAAACTGTTTCAGAGAATGAAAGACAAAAGATTTTTCTGAAAGTGAAAGGAAAATTCTGGCATCAAAATGACTTTCAAGACTCATTAAAAAGATATCCCCCCAACAGTATTCAGTATTGCTTCCTCTCGCACAGGGTTCCATGATGTTCAACAAGCCTCACTTCTGCCCTTCCAGGGGAAATGCTTCAAGCGAAGGAAATAGGAGCCTCACCCCTCACCCACCTCCAAAACTCAAGACGGTAAGAACCTGCCTCCTACCTAATCTTTGGTTTTCAATGAAAAACAACAAAATCAGAAGTAGGGATTGAGAAAAGACATTGAAGCCCAGCACAATAATCTCTGACACCCATATACAGCCCTCTCCAGGGACCAGCTGTGATGGGCTCTGACCCCCATCCAGTTCACTACAGCAGAGAGAAAACCACACTCTGGAATGTGAATTCTGCACCACCGCAAACACAAGGTCGTTGAGATACAAGATTACAGGTTTGAAATGGGAAGGCAGAGAAAGGCAAAGAATGCTGAGAAAAACAAGGGCTGTCAGTTGTGTTCTGCAAACACCCAGGAGGCACAATGAAGTGGGTGGGGACAGAACGCTCCTCCAGGCGAGAACATGTCCTTCCCTCTCCTCTCACCAATCTGCTCAGCCTAATTACGGGACCACCACTGGAATCTTCCAAGTGTGGCTCGGGGTTTAGATCCAGAAGCAGTGTAACATGTAGCCCAGGGAGGGATCTTACAGACCACCCGATCCAACCTGCTTTACAGGTCAGGAAACGGAGACTCAGAGGACCAGGTCACAGCTTACTGGTTGCGGGTCTCCCAGCTCCTAGAACAGAGCTGCTTTCAAGGCCCCACATTCCCACCTCCAACCCTCATGGCCACTGAAATAGGAAGCTGACCTAAAGGAACGACTGAAGTGGGAGGCAGACGAGGGCCAAAGGAATAGGGTCTTCAAACAGCCACACACTGAACAGAAATGGGCCACAACTGCACGACGAACACCATCCAGCCGCCTGTCCGCAGCCTGAGCCTGGCTCTAGCCTGGCAGAGCAAGGCTCCTCTGCCAGGAGGGAGCCCAGAGGGAAGAGCAGAGGATGGCAACCAATCCCTGTGCTAGGAGGAGAATGTTCCAGTGCAGGAAGCTGCCCTCACTGGAGACAGCCCAAGGAGTTGTGAAGTTCTCACTCCCCTGTGGCATTTGGCAAATAGGAACGCTACTGGGGCAGGGAAGAGGGAAGCAAAGGCATGAAGACCCAAGCCAAGTGGGAACAGCACCCAGAGACTGCGGCTGCAACCCCTTGATTCATACCCTACACCACTCCCCATCTGCGAGACCTGGGGCAACTTACCTCCCTTTCTGGTCCTCAGTTTCCACACCCATAAAAAAAAAAAATATATATATATATATATATGGGGGGGGGGAGGAGTGAGGGGAGAGTTGTCTAGACGTCTCTGAGGTCCAAGCCTCTCGAAGTGACACCAGCTGAGGAGGTACAGAATGAGGCTGAGGGGTGTCCAGGCTGAGGGGCTGCCCCAGGCAGTGGGGGAAATGTGAGGAAAGAGAAGAACTGGCTTCAGGGTTCTCTGCAAAGTCAATCCATGGACAGCAGGGGCTGTGGGGTGTGGGGGGTCGGGGGTCACAGAGTAGTAAGAGAGGAAAGGAGAACAGGCCTGAAGAAGGCAGAGGGCCAAAGGCGCAACTTACCAACTTCCAGACTCTACCCTCGCTAGCCCTTCTGTGTTAGAGAATGCTGATGTGCCAGCTAGCACCAGCCCCAGACAAGCTGGTAAAGAAGGGCCTCCATCTATACCCCCCACACCCCCACCCCACAGGCCACTCTAGGAAGGCTGGTCAACTACCTAGGAAGTACAATTCTAGGATTATGTATTCAGCCTCTGTGAAAGAAGCCAGATGCAAAAGAATACATACTATGTCATTCCATCTGTATACATTTTTTTTTAAAAAGGCAAAACTAATCTATGTAATTATAAAGTAGGAAAGAAATCACCCTTTGTGGGGGAGGGTAGTAACCAGAAGGGGGCATATGATGGTTAACTTTACATGTCCATTTGTCTGGGCCACAGTGCCAAGGTATTTAGTGAAACATTATTCTGGATGTTCCTATGAAAGTATGCTTTTTGAGGGGTGGGGTGGGGTAGTGAGATTAACATTCAAATTGGTCGACTGAGTAAAGCACCAGATTACAGTCTCTAATGTGAGTGGGCCTCATCCAATCAGTTAAAGGTCTTAATAAAACAAAGGCTGACCTCCCTGAAGAAAGAACTCTGCCAGCAGACTGCCTTTGGACTCAAATTGCAACTCTTTCATGGGTCTCCAGCCTAACAGACTACCCTGGAGATTTTGGATTTACCTAGGCTTCCACAATTACATAAGCCACTTCTTTTAAAAGTCCCAGTCTATCTGTCTCCTCTGTCTCTCAATCTCAATTTCTCTCTTTAGATAGGAAGGAAGGAAGGAAAGAAGGAAGGAAGGAAGGAAGGAAGGAAGGAAGGAAGGAAGGAAGGAAGGAAGGAAGGAAGGAAGGAAGGAAGGGGAAAGGAAATGAAAGAAGAGGAGAGGAGAGAGGAGAGGAGAGAAAAAGAAATGTTAGGTGCTGTGTTCTGATTTATTTTAATTCTTTTTTTTCCTCTTTTTGTTTCAGTTTGGATAATTTCTACTGACCTATCTTCAGGGTCCCTGATTCTTTCCTTAGTTCTGTCCAGTCTGCTGATGAGCCTGTTAACCTTTGACGTCAACTTTCTTTTTTTAATTTCTAGCATTTCCACTTAAATCTATTTTTAGCTTGCATCTCTTCTGAAATTCCTTGTTTGTTCATACAAGCTGTTGTCCACCTGTAACATTAATCATGGTCATTGTACAGCCCGTCTGACACTTCCAACTTCTGAGTCATCCCTGAGTCTGGTTCTGTGGATTGCCTTATCTCTTGATAATATAACCAGTTGGTTTTTTCTCTCACTTGATTTTGGTGCCCTGTAATTTTTGACTGAAAGCTGGACATTATTACAGAAGAACAGAGACTGAGGGAAATCGTCTTCATGCTTGACAATGGGCATGCTCTCCTGTCATGCTGTCGGTGTGTGTTAGTCAGGCTATTAGTCAGAAGTTGAGCTGGGCTGAGGTTTTCTTGTTAATGTTAACAACACAGGCTGCAAATTTCTCCAGTACTGAGTTTTATCTTGCGCTAAAAATGGAGTCTGATCAAAAATCTGTATGCACTCCTATGTTTATTGCAGCACTTTACACAATAGCCAAGATATGGAAACAACCGAAATGCCCATCGGTCGATGACTGGATTAAGAAGCTGTGGTACATTTATACAATGGAGTATTACGCAGCCATAAAGAAGAAAGAAATCTTATCATTTGCAGCAACATGGATGGATCTAGAGAACATTATGTTAAGTGAAATAAGTCAGAAAGAGAAAGACAAGTACCATATGATCTCACTTATATATGGAATCTAAAGAAAAGATTATGTGAATGAACTAATCAGAAACAGTTTTGGGGACACAAAGAAAAAACCGAGAGTTGTTAGATGGGTGTGTGGGGGGGGTTGGGGATAAGGGGAAAGGTGAAGGGATTAGGAAGCAGCTGGTAACCACAAGATGGCCTCAGGGTTTTTTTGAAAATTAATTTGGGGAAGGTATTCAATAATGTTGTAAAGATTTTGTTGGGTATCCGATGGACATGCGTCCTATTTGGGAGACCACCCCAGGGATACTGTGGATACCTGATCATGGCATTGTACACCAGAAGCTAAACATTAATGAATGCCAACTATAATTTTATATATATAATGTGATGGTTCAGTGTGAGGTCGGAGGGATAGTGGATGGGGGGAGGGGGGGTTCACAGTGTGAGGGATATAAATGATGAACGTCTAAGTATTACCTTGTCTTGTACACCTGAAACTAAAAAAAAAAAAAAAAAATGGAGTCTGAGCTGCAGTGGTGTTTTCCTCAGTGTTCCTACTCCTCCCTCAGATTTGAACTGTCCCTTCATGCCTGGCTACAGAGTGGGGTCTTTTTCCATGCTCTTGCCGCCCTCCAGGGTAAACTGAAATGACTGTGTTTGGTGCTGGGCTTGTGGGAGGGTAGTGGGTGGAGGGTGACAGGTCTCTTGTCCTGGCCCAGCCTCAGTCTTTAGCAGGCCTTGTGAGCATGGCTTCCCCTCCTCTCCAGGGCAGCCAAACTGTACCTTTTATTTGTGGCAATTCTTGGGCTGAAGTTTCCTATGCCTCCTCCAGCAATAGGAGACCTTTGTAGACCTCTGCTTGTTGGTATTAAGCCCAGCTTCGGGCTTAGACTCTTAATCATGGGAAGTCATGCTTCAGTGAAGCCATTCTCTTTCATGGTTCATAATGCACCTCACTGAATTTAGCAGAGGTATTTTTTTCCTTTTCCTTGACGCCGCTGCTCACATCTTGATCACCCACTCTTTTCTGCCTGCTCAGAGATGTGTAGGTGAGAAAAATCTCACAGCCATTGTCCTTGATGGCAGTCCCCAGGCCCACTTCCAGGGACAGAGATATATGCAGGAAATCAGCTGCTTCCAGGTCAGCACAGAACTGGTCTTTCACAACGGCACAGGAAAGTACTAGAAAGTAGAAAAACATGCATGTGGCTGCCAGATACTTTATCTCATCCTCATTGCATCTTCCTGTGAGACTAAACTGATTGTTTCATCTTCCCAGATCTTCCCTGAGAATAATCCATTCATTTCGACACTAGAAGGCCCTCAGTGAAATAGCGAAAGGAATACAGACAGCAAAGGACAGGTTAAGACAATGATGTGATGATAATAGAAGGTGGTTGTGGAGATTAGAGTGCAATGTCAAAAAAGTTAGAATCACCTAAAATGCTAAACAAATATTTAATATTGTTATTCTACTGTCAGCTAATTATTGGTTAATAAGAGTAACACTTGATTTGAGAGTACCTATAGATTTATTGCATACCTGCTATATGCCATGTATTCTGCTGTGGATAAACTCCTTTACTCTCCTAACACCATCATGCTGTCATTACCACTGCTAGTGGTGTTTCACCACTACTCCCCAAAAGACAATGGAACAAGGACTACTGCACAGTACCCCTAATTCTCACAAAGATCC
This sequence comes from Rhinolophus hipposideros, assembly GCF_964194185.1. Taxonomy (NCBI): domain Eukaryota; kingdom Metazoa; phylum Chordata; class Mammalia; order Chiroptera; family Rhinolophidae; genus Rhinolophus; species Rhinolophus hipposideros. The sequence goes on along the minus strand of NC_138051.1, from coordinate 57,865,274 downwards.
TAGGACACAAATGGCTCTATAGTTCAGGATATGCTGGAGTAATCAGAGTAAGTTTGGTGGGGATATGAGACCTGAATTGGTCTAGAACAACACATAAAATTTAGACAGATGTTGAATTGTAATTTTATACAGCTAAAAATTGTTATTAATCAAAGTTACCCTGATAAATTTAAAAAGTTTTAATTTTCCATAGCAAAAACGGAGAAAGGGCCTTCTAGTAGGGTCCACTCTGTAGATAACAGTATAGAACTGAAATTTAAGAATATTACAAGCAAAGAGTTAAGTGTTAGGAGAATAAAATAAAGAGAATTAACATAGATGTTTATCTTTAATTTCACTTTAAATCAAGTAGCTTCCACGCCCATAAACAAATGTTTTTAAAAGTAAAAAAAAAAAAAAAAAATCCAATTTAATTAAAAAGAAACAAATAAGAATCATATTCCTACCCTTAAAAAAAAAATTCAACTTACCCCTTGGAATCAACAGGTTTCTGAAATTATATATAAATTACCCTCCCATAGCATGTTTCCATGACAGACTCACTGAAAAACACATGTGAAAAACACACGCATACACACACACACAGAGGAACCTCTGGAGTGACAATAACACTCACTCACATAGACTCTTAAATATTGAACATCCTGAATCAGAGAGTGGGTGTCACATTGTTTCTTGAAAAACTGACAGACTATGTAGGTTCCTTCTGCCCCAGTGGAAAAAATTTGTTTCATATTAGCTACACATAAATTAATTCCTAAAGGATCAGGCTTCCATAGAAGTACAAAAAGGAAAAGAAATGGAGTTTGGAGGGAAAGGGAAAAAAAAGACCAGGAGACAGAGGACAAAAACAAATACCACCTTTATTTGACAGGGGCAAGAGAAGGGCGTAACAGCCTAATACAGAATAAAATTTAGATGCAGTTAAGAGATGAGCTTCCTAAATGCTAGCTGTGGTACACCCATTAACTCATTTAATACTCACAACATTAAAAAATAGGGATGTTGTTCCCCTTTTATAGATATGGAAATGGAGACCAAGAGCAGTTAAGTAATTTACCCAAGGCAACGGCTGGAATTCCAAAGCTTCGTCTTTTCTCCACACTTTGCTGAAGAGCTCAAGTCCTTCAAACAAATCTCCCACCAGCTCACCCCTAACACTCAATATTTACCCGTTAGTGATTTATTCCTTTGAGGTAAAGAACTGTGTTCTGTTAAAAGGTCAAAGTTCCTGAAAGGACAACAAATACCCAAAGAGGAATGCCCTTCAGAGACCACTCAAGGCTGACACAAGATTGGGGTCAGAAGGGACCAGACAGGACACTGCCTAGGTGTCCTCCCCCACTGGGAGGAGCAGTAAGAAATCTGCCATCAGAAAAACAGAGGGAGCCCAGGGTCTGGTGGTAGCCACAGAATGGGCGTGGCTGGCTGTTCGGAAAGGACAACTGGTTGACTGTGGCCCTAGAAAGATGATATACTTGACCCCACCCTATTCCCCCGTTCTTGAGAACCTGACCTTTTAGAAACATCCTGTGTAATAATGGTCCATAAAGATGCAGGTTGCTCTTCAATGGGAGAGGAGGTAGAGGACCCAACGTGACCATAATCTAAACACCTCATAACCCAGAACCAAGAGGACGTTCCAGTCCCCAGGGCAGAAAGATCAACAGACAGTGAGTGCCCGGAAGCACAGCTAAGGGCAGGGAGATGTAGTCAGAGAATCACAGCACTCAAAACGTCTACCATTCTAGTCCTCCTTGAGGAATGTCAATTCCCCAGACCTGCTTCCTCCCTTCAATACACAAACAACATGTTTGACCTTTCTCCTTGCCCAAAGTATATAGGAAGGGTCAGCAAACCCCACCTGTGAGCACACATCACCTCTGAGGAAAATTCCACTCCCTAGATTGCTCTCTAGCAACACTCAGGGAATCCTGATCTCACGATCAGGCTGAAAAGCCATGCAAGTGCTCACTGAGGCACTCAACTTCTTAATCTAGGGCGTGGAAAACTCCTAGCCAGGTCCTCAAATTAATAGCAATTGGCCTGGTAGGGTCAAAATTTATCTGGTAGAATACCGTGAATGAGAGAAAATGAAATTTAATTAAACCAAAACTGACATGTTTGCTTCTGTCTTGTGAAAGAAGGTGGAGGGTGGAGAAATAAGCACGCTAACAAATCCCTCCTAGCAGAGGCTACCAGAAGGCCAGAAGGCTTGCCCACAGCTTAGAAGGCTCTGCTCCTAAGCCTGGGCATAGGCAGGAGCAGGCCTGAGCAGCACGTAAGGGTGGAGCTGGAGAGCTGAATTTTGTGGCAGAATAAAATGGGAGAGGCGTGTTTTAGGGGTGCCTGCGAAAATGCAAGGAAAGGAAAAGGATGTACCATGGCAGAGAGGCAAAGGTCATTTAAGACCGAAAATACCTAATGCTAGTCGGTTGTAAGTTCTTTATTGCTAAAATATAATTCTCCCCACGCCAGAACTTCAGTCCAATCTGCCATGCACACAAATAGCTCTGCGTGTATTTTGTTCTGACTGCTGTTTGGGGGAAACCAAGGAAAGAGGGCTAAATTCCAAGCTGGTTCAACACAGAGCGAAAAGAAAAGAAAAACCGCAGAAAGGGAGACATGAGTCCCACAGAAGGAGTGACCATGAGAATGTAAACCTCTAAAACTGCGCCAAAGCAGAGGAGGGCAAGGTATAGGAAACTTGAGCAGATGTCTGGCTTCCACCCATTTATACCTACAGCTGTGAAAATGCAATACAGATTTATTATGGAGCACCCACTGTGTGGCAGGCAGGCACTATACATGCTCTGCTAGAGGCTAAGAAGGTGCAGGTGAGGAAGGCAAGGTCCCTGCCCATACCAGGCAGAGTGTGTGTGAGTGTGTGTGTGTGTGTTGTGTGTGTGTGTGTAACAAGCATGGAGACAGGGATACAGAGATGAAAGAGAAACAGAGAGATATGACAGTGCAAGCCAAACACAGGGAAAAATACTAACAAGTACAGCAACAACTGAAGGGCACGGCAAATCCTAATACTGAAAGTGAGGTGGGCACAGGGGTTATGGGGACAGCAAAAAAGACCCCAATTCTATCTAAGATGAGGAAGGGAAAGTGCAAGTCAGAAAACGTAATGCTCAAGTTTAGCCCTGAAGAGTGTCCGTTTTTGCAGCAGAGGGAAAAGCACTCCAGGTTTGGGCATCAGTATGAACAAAAAGGTACGGCGAGTTACAAGCTGCTGCAAGTGGCCAGAGAGTAGATGCATCCAGAAGGAGCCCAGATGAGGCTGGAGGGTAAACTGGGGCTAGACCACGAAGGGCACAGCAGCCAAACTAAGGGATTAGGTTTGGGGAGGAGCTGGGGGAATGAGGGAGGTTAGTCAAAGGGTACAAACTTGCCGTTAGAAGATAGATACGTTCTGGAGATCTAATGCAGGGCATAATGATTAGAGTCAACAACACTGTAGGACATACTTCAAAGTTGCTAAGAAACTAGATCTTAAATGTTCTCATCAGAAAAAAGAAGTGATAATTATGCGACAGGATAGAGCTGTTAGCTAATGCTATAGGGGTAATCATATTGCAATACATAAATGTATCAAATCAACACACGGATACTCTTTAAACTTACACAATGTTAAGTTAAAAAAAAATCATTGAGGGAGCAGAGGGAGCAGCTGGATGGCTCAGTTGGTTAGAGCAAGAGCTCTGAACAAGCTGGTTCAATTCCCGCATGGGATGGTGGGCTGCACTCCCTGCAACTAAAGATTGAAAACGGCGACTGGACTTGGAGCTGAGCCGCGCCCTCCACAACTAGATTGTAGGACAGTGACTTGGAGCTGATGGGCCCTGGAGAAACACACGGTTCCCCAATATTCCCCAATAAAATTTATTTAAAAAACAAAAACAACAACAAGAACGACGGTCCTAGCACACCAGCCCAGATAGAATGCCTCTGGATGTTTAGGGTTCAGCAAAGACACCATAGCTTCTAAAAAAAGGCCTTAAGAATGCTTGTTTTAATATTTAAACATCTAAAATACATGCAAGATACCACAATTTGACCAGGATGCAATTTAAGTACGCAGTTTTGGGGTCAAATCACCATAACATGCTTGTGCAAAGCAGACATTTGAATAAGTGCAAAAATTCCATTTTGGAACCTTCATAGAAATGGAGTCAAGAGCTACACAACTCAGGAGATACTGGCTTCCTTGAGACAAAGAGCGTATAGAAATCTGAAGTCTAAAACCTGCTGAGCTCAGCCTTTCAGGTCCTTGGAAGCCCACTGGGGACTCCTTTGTTAGATAAGTAGCTTCTCCTCACCTGGTCTGAGGAAATAACCCTCAACTGAAAGTCGGGAGGCCTGGAGCCCTCCATCCACTCTGCTGCTAACTGGTCACCGACCCTTGACCATCTCTCATGTGCATTAAACGGAAGCATCTTCTTCTACATCACAAGGGACTGTGATAAGTACCTGCGCAGAGAATGGTGAGAATGTCTTCTGAAACACTTAAACAGGTAAACACACTGAAAAGATACTCTGCTGAAAACAATGAAAATGCCTTCTAATTTGCTTTTGATTAGAAAAGAGTGTGATTGTGGATGACACCTCACATTAATTATAAATCCTCAAAGAGCATTAAAGACTATACCAATGATCAAGATTAGAAAACAAAATCTACTAAGACAATACTCTACTGCATATTAAGTAGCATTTATGAAACTTGAGCTGTGGAGAAAAGACAAGTGCAAAATCCGAATTAAGCATTCTTCAGACCTTGGTCATTTTGGGTCAAAATTCTACAGGCTCTGCCTCGCATTCAAAAGAGACTCATGTTCTTACAATAGCAGATAAGATGTGTCCACTAGGCTCTTCCTCTTCATTTCTCCCCTCCCACTTCCTTTTCTTCCAAAGGAGACCTTCTCTCATTCACCCACTGGTTTGCCACATCCGGCCTCTGAAGCTACTTCCTAGGAGCTGCCTGGGCTATTCTGAGATGAGTGTTAACACCTTCATGACCTCAGACCACTCGTATACTTCTGGCATCTCCTACCCACCACAGTCATTTACAGTCTAGTAACTAGATTGTACTGGACCAGGTAATACTCCCAACTTCCTTCATGCCAGGCACTGAATAAGCACTATACCTACAACAGTCAGGCAGGAGCAACATATCTTGGTCCCATCTGGGGCTTCACTAGCCCAGATTTTGCTTGGTCAAAAAAAAAAAAAAAAAAAAAAAACACAGGGAGGCGGAGAAGAAGAAATGATTCAAGAATGGTTACCAAGAAACTCAATGCACATAACATTGCATTTGATAGCAGGGAAAACCCAATATAGGCATACCTTGCTTTATTGCACAGCGCTTTATTGCACTTCAGAGGTTGTATTATTTACAAATTGAAGGCAAGACCCTCCACCCCAGCAAAAAGATTACAACTCACTTTATTGTAATACTTTATTGTGATGGGCTGGAACCGGACCCACATCTCTGAGGCATACCTACAGAGCAGATCTCCTCTCCCACACGAGTTCTGTAAACACCAACATTCATTCATTCCATATTTACAGACTACCAAACTAGGCCTGGACTACAGATGGGGCATAGAGACCGCAATCTTTTTTTTTTTCTTAATTGGGGAATACTGGGGAACAGTGTGTTTCTCCAGGGCCCATCAGCTCCAAGTCGTTGTCCTTCAATCTAGTTGCGGAGGGCGCAGCTCAGCTCCTAGTCCAGTCACTGTTTTCAATCTTTAGTTGCAGGGGGCACAGCCCACCATCCCACCTGGGAATTGAACCGGCGACCTTGTTGAGAGCTCGTGCTCTAACCAACTGAGCCATCCGACCGCCCCTCCAGCAGCTCAGCGGCAGCTCCTTGTCTTCAATCTAGTTGTGGAGGGCGCAGCTCACTGGCCCCTGTGGGAATCAAACCAGCAGCTCTGTGTTCAGAGCTCGCCCTCTAACCCACTGAGCCATCTGGCCACCCTGGGCTTACAGTCTTGACGGCCAGAAGTTCCCAGTTATAGTGGTGAAGCACAATAGATATGTATGAAGAGCACCACACACACACACACACACACACACACACAAGTACTTTGTGGCCCTAGTTCATGGACAGTCCCACTGGAGTTTTTCAAGGGAGACCAGACAAAGTCTCATGGTCAAGATAATATCTGACTTCAACCTTAAAGGAAAGGTAGGCTCCCAAACATTGGCAATAAACTTGAAGGAGAAAACCCAAATGAAATGTAAATAGTTGTGGGTAACATTTTACTTAGTGCTCACTATGCTTTAGGTGTTATGCCAAAGACCTTACATTTAACCCTCAAAATAACACTACAATCTAGGTATTATTACCCCAAAACTTAGTAAGGAGGAAACTAGGTATGAGGGAGGTGAAGTGACGCGCCCAACTGACACCACTTGTTTATGGGTGCGGGCAGGACTCCATCCTCCACTGGTCACTCCTCTGACTCGAAGAGAAGGACAGAGTTTGTGTCTGGGGGGAGCGCGTCCTGGTACTAGAAAAGGAGCATGGCATAATTAGCTCCCATTTTCCCCTTAATTAAAGAGATCTGAGATCTTTGTAGTCAAGAAAGAAGAGGAAGATTTTTTTCAAATCAAGAAATCAATAAACACTGACCACCTACATGTGAGAGCCTGTGCAAAGAATTATCCTCTGAAGTGTTACAACTGGGCTTCCTGCTAGACATTACCCAGTGCAGGTCAATCAGGCCGCTCTGGCTGGCCAGAGGCGTGTCCCTCCTAAAAGTTCCCACTTAAACAAACAGCACGCCCACCCCCAATAGGGGAGGAGCAGAGACCCGTCAACAGCACACCAGCTCGCGAGTTTCCCCAAGTCCACTAGCAGGAGAACGGAGAACACTGAGGCTTCTATGACAAATGAGAAGTATTATTCTTTTCAAGCTCCAGACTTGGACCTATTGTTACATTTTAATAATCCTCAGCAATCTGAACATCTGTCTTATTTGAGACATCAAAATCTGATGATTTGTAGAGCTAAAGAGCCAAAAGGTATACTGTTAAAGAGAAAAACAAACAATAATTTTTCTCTCCCTCCACATATACTTACCACCCTTCCCTCTTTTTCTTTTGTTTGCTAAATTAAATCCTATCAGTGGGTTACCCCTAGGCTGCAGCTGACGGTACAGAAATATGCCAAGACTTTAATGGACCTCACCAAAGATAAGCCAAGAGAAGCTATGAGGGTTAACAGGAAATGAATTCAGTCTGTGGTGGGGACCTTTAACAATGAACAAATGGTCACCTATATTCATTTTAAACTGAACATATAAACTCCCCTCTGGTTGTAAGGCAGATCGAAGGGCAGGTGTAGGGCAGGTCAGAGAAAAGGAGCCTCGAGGTAAGTCGGAGGCCCTGGGCCTCAGCCCAGGTCTTCAGTAGCCATACAATCTGAGTAAGCTGCCCAGGTTCTCTGATTCTCAATCTCTTCAGGATACTTCCAGCAAGTTGAACTACCAAGATCTTTTCCATGCCTAACATTTAAGGACAGACAGGCAGCTGTACTCAGGGGAGAAGGAATTATAGGTGCTGGTGGTGAAAAGGATTAATATAATATAATGCTAGCCTCGGTCCAGAAATAGCCTGGTTTGTGCTGCATTCACCTTATCAGCCTAGATTTATTGGGAAAGGAGGTGGGGTGCAGGAGGACTGGTGGGTGGGAATCACAGCCACCTACAGTGAAATCAAACACTGCTCCCAAATGAGTTCTTCTGAAGTGTGATTTATCCGGAGAGTGTTAAACAACTACCAGCAGTATGAAACCATGTTACTGAAATTGTGTTACTGCACAAACTTAACTTTCCCCAACGTGATTTGCAGAGAGGATGCAGAGCTGAGAATCCTGTGTCTCTGGCCATCTGTCCTATCCCAGTCTCTGGAGAGGCGTGGGGGGAGTGTGAAAAGCCACAGGTGCCGTGTATATTCAGTCACCAATGTCACATATCCATCAAGGAGCCCAGAATAAATGTCAGCTCAGCATGCAAAAAGAGGCTTGCCAATCCAGCCAGCCCCAAACATTCCCGAGCCTTCCTCCGTGCCAGGCATGGGGCAGAGGGAACACCACAGAGTGTCACTGCCAGTTTCCCCTCTGGGCTAAGAAAGGGCCCCTGGCTGAAAAGACGATTACAGGTACTCCTGGCTGCCTGTATGACTTCCACAAGGCCCTTAACCAGGATCAATTTCCTACCCACTGAGTAGAGATAACACACATCCTGCCCGCCTCACGTGATTGAATGAGGAAATAAATGGATATAAAAACAGTGAAGAACGGATATAAAAATCAGTGCAGAACAAATGCTATGATTACCACCAACACTGGGACCCTTTTGTGCCAAGATACTATAAACTGAAAATAATCAACCACCAACCACAGGGTTTCGCAGAGCCTTGACTTTGGGAGCAGAGGTCTGCCCTCTGCCTTTACTGCCATTTCAAGGCTTGTTTAGTTATTCAACTAAATGTTACCAAACCAGATGCCAGGGAATATGCTATGCACTGGAGATAATGATAAATAAGACGCAATCCCAGACTTCTCCAAGTCCAGTCCGAGACAGTCACACAACAACTAAGGTGTGGTAGGATACGTACAGAGTGCTTTAAAAAGTGCGGCAGGTGACCGCTGCCTGGAGTGGGGTGGAGGAGGTCTGTGCGGGATTTACAGAGTGGTGACCTACAAATTGAGTGCTGACATAGGATTATAGAATCTCCACTTGCACTGAGGGTGCTGAAGGGAATCCCCAGCAGAAAAGACAGTCTGAGCAGAGGCCAGGGTCCACTGGGGAATACACATGGATGAACCTTGAAGGAAAAGTTGAACCCCAGATCTAACCAGAGCTGACCCCCAACATCTGGCGGAAGCCACAGGAAGAGTGTTACTTTCCCTTTATGTCAGTGACTACCCCTCCTACACACACACTCATACACCCCCAGTAAATCCTCTTCACACTCCTGGAGAAGAAAGCTCAGCTTCCTGGGTAGTGCTTGTCATGCAGATGGCGGTCCTAGAGGAACTGGGAGGACTCTATATTGGGATGTACTATGCGACAGTTGTTTCCCAGGCACCTTTTGCAGCCTCCTGTTCACTGAACATAATTCTTTTGCTTCCTGTATGCACATCCCCCAAAATTCCAAGTATGCCCGGCGTTGTCTCTATTCTAAGTCTGTGTAGATAAAGAACAGCTGAAGAGCCCCATCACTGGAAGTGCTTTGGGAGGTGAGAATTTTCTTTCCTCCTCACCTGACAGAATAAGGCACCCTGGGCATCTCACCCTGCCCCTTACCATCAGTCCTGTTAATTGTAAGCAGCAGTTTATACACATGGAATGTCTATGAATCCTTTCCGCTAGGCAGGTGTAATACCCATTTTATAAATGTGGAAACAGACTCAAGGATGTGAAAGAACTTGCACAAGACCACTCAGATAGTAAGAGACAGACACAGGAATCAACTCCAAGTCTGCTGGCTCCAAAGACTTTCTGCTGTGCCCCACCGTCTCCAGGCTATGCTTACTCAAAAGCCACACTCACAATTCAAAACAGAACCCGCTGTGTGATAAGGCCAGCTTCTCTTAACCCTTCTTTGTAGTCCTGGGTTCTTTTATCTGCCAAAAGATAGGAGTGCAACAAAGATCTCCAAGATTCCTTTCAACAATAAAATTTAATCTACTTAGTGTCTCAGAGCTTAAACATGCTCAGTGGTAACCTATATGATCACGTGGAGTTCATTATATAAACCCTGAAGAGTAGCGCGGCATTACCATCACCCCACTTTGCAGACAAGCAGCAGGCACACAGTGGTCATATGATGAGTTAACGGTTGACAGTTGTACCAGGGAAGGAGATCAGATCACACATTTTGCCTCTATAAAAGGTACTGTTATTCAAAAGCACTGCAGCCTGAAAAGTCTGAAGCCTGCAGACTTTCAGCCCCCTCTGGAAGAGAGGATAATCTCTGCAATCAAATGAAACACTTGGGGAGGCAGAAACATTCATTCAGAATCTGACTGGGAAGCTGGGCTCTTCACTGTACTGCTAGCAAGCACCCCAAACAAGCACCACTCTAAGAAGTGAACAGAATGTCCTCCTCAGACCATCCTGAATTTGGGCCTGTTCATTCCAAAACTCTCATAAAGCTATTCCCAACTTTCTAGATACTAGACGCTACTCTACAAACAATACAGGAATCATCAGAGCATTCTGCTCTGCCCCACCCCGTAGCTCCCCGGCAGCTGGACAGCCCTGATGTCAGAGCTCCTTGGGATCCCGCCCGGCTGTCCCCACCATCTGTCAAGACCTCTCCACCCCCGCCTTTGCGCTCTTAGGGAAGACAGGCTCTTTCCTGGATACACTGCCATCATTCTCATTTCTCTGTTTTTAATCTCTCTCAGCATATTCATGCACGTGACTTTAACATTTCTTTGGGAAAACCCTAAAACTTTAATTTCTCAGTTTCTGAAAGACAGCCTTCTAAACCATGAGTCTGTTATAATGAAATCAAACATATTTAGGCTTCCTAAAAATATTACCTCAGCACTATGCCTTCCTCTAGTTCCCACATGCCCATCCCCCAAACACACACATATATACCGTGTTTCCCCGAAAATAAGACCTAGCCGGACCATCAGCTCTAATGCATCTTTTGGAGCTAAAATTAATGTAAGACCCGGTCTTAGAATAGAAAAAAAGAATATAACAGAATAGAATAGAATCGACTGGGCCTTATATTAATTTTTGCCCCAAAAGACGCATTAGAGCTGATGGTCCGGCTAGGTCTTATTTTCGGGAAAACACGGTATACTTTAGACTGTCATTTAGATACCGGAATGTGTAATTTCAATGTCTTTAATAGCATCTACTAAAAGGACATTTGCACATGATTCTTCACTTTACTTCAAAGCTATGATCCAAACTGGAGCTTTTAATGAATTTCAGAACTAAACAGGTAATACATGGATGGCAAATATTAACAATAAAATTCAGACAAGAATTTAAAATGCAATCAACTTGCCCATAACATTGGCATCTTTTTCAATTTTCAGCAAAAGTCCTTTGTGTCCATATCTCAGCTCCATGCCTAGTATATATTAGGTATGTACTATCTGTTAAATGAATGTTAATACATCTAAATCTTTTTAACACATCTATTGTTATAATTTTGGTCATAATCTAAATCTATTTGACCTTAACACAAATGCCATTTGAATCAATAGCAAATAACAAGCAGCTGCTTGCATTCAAGGTATACCTCTGTCATTTGACCTGTTTTGAAGTTCTCTTCTTGTTTGGAAGACAAATGGTTAGCAGCTGCAAGTTCAATTACAAAACACTTGGTAGGAAGGCAGAGAAAGAACCAGACGGACTCAAAGTACTATTTCATACATTAAGCGTGGAATTCTTTTCCAACAAATATCTTTCATGTCCCTAGGGGAAACTAATCCAGACATGCCCTTTGAACTTGGGAAAACACAGGGCTGTAGTTTGGGAGGCCAGGCAAAGCTGAGAGCGTAGGGGAGTCACTCCTTTCACAAATCTCCATTCTGTTAATTTTTCTTTAAGGGAGAGTGTGGAGCAAGGGAAAAGCCACCAGTTGAAAGGCCTGGATTAATTAGGTATATGACAAGGTACTTCTTGCCTTTGTCACTCATTTTCTCCTTCACAAAATAAAGAAGCAAAAATCAAATAAATTAATAAAAGGGTAAAACTGGTTTACCTCTAACCACTAACAGAATTCTTCTGCAATGACGGAATGTTCTAATCTGTGCTCTCCAATACAGCAGCCTAGCCACATGTGGCCACTGGGCCCCTGAAGTGTTCTAATGCAACTTAGGAACTGATTTTTAAACTTTAATTTTAATTAACTTAAACTTAAATAGCTGCATATGGCTAGTGGCTATAGTTTTGCTAAGTGAAGCTCCAAAAAGACCTCTAGCATTTTACTCAATCTTTGGAGGACGTGTGGAAAAAGCATGGATGTTAGAGTAGCACAGACCTGGGTGCTAAACTTAGTTTCGCCACTTACTAGTTGTGCAAACTTGTTTAAATAACTTCCTTGAACTTCATTTTCATTTTTGCAACAGAATATTATGAGCTTTCTTGCAGAATTTTAGTGCAAATTCAACATAACGAAGGTAAAATAGACCAGACAGACCTTCAATGATGATAGTTATTTTTCTAGTTACAGTGTCCTTTAGGGATAAAAGTTTCACGTCTTCTGACTTCATCTTACTGTTCCTTCCTGATGTGGTCCCCATAATTATCACCCCACAGATTAACAGCTGTGATCCTACCAATGCAACTAAAGATGCAGCCCTTGTCTTTCAAGAAAGCAGCTTGCTTAGGAATTGTTCCAGGTCCTAAGCTGCGGGCCAGCCTTCTGTAACCCAAGTCCTGTGCACCCCCGGAACTGCTGATTTCGCCTATCCTGTGTCCCCTCCACCTCAAACCAGCATTCAGGAATTCACAAAACTCCTCCCTATGATTGACTGCCTATCAAGCTGCAGCTTTGTTCAATGCAACTAAAACACCTGTTGATGGTTTCTGGTACTTTCCTCACGAACTCTCCCCTTGACTTCCCCTAATAAATAGTTTATGGCTTTTTTTTAATTTAGAAACGCTTATGACTATCTTTAAAAATTTTTTTTGTAATTGCTCAGTGATTTAGAATATTCAGAAATAGAAATATAGCAAGCTACATTTATGGTTACCTCAGCATTAGTTTAGTTCCCAAAATAAAACAAGGCAAAGGAGACTGTCTTTGGAGTGTTCTAGTAAAACAATAACAGTGTTGCAATCTTAAATTAACATACCCTTTTAAGAGCCTGATCCAAAAGTTTCACTGGTTCTTCTTTGGTAAATGTAACATTTCCATGGTTCCCATGGCCAAGTTCATCAGTGAACATACATGAATGACTAAAGTAAGCAGGATAAATTTTCCATTATTAATAATTGTTGGAATGTGAAGCTGCTTGTTTCCCCTCATTCCACAGACTCAGAGCTGGAGAGGGGAGAGGAGAACTGACATGCAGGCAGGCATTTTGGTAGGATTTCAATCTGGATTTGACTAAGCTGTTACACAAAAGGTTTCCAGTTAGCCTGGAATTCAGGTTAACCTCTGACACCTCCCCCAACAAGGACATTCCTGAAGGACTGTTTACTGAAGGATGAAATTAAATAGGGCAAATAATTTTGACCCTGCACTCTTAAATGTGGTGACAGTCTGAACTAATTTTTTATAACTAACCTGGATATGTAAGTTACAACTCAATAAAGAAGGAAACATAATTAACCCAAATCCAGACAAACCTGTGAGTACAATATGATTGTCTAATCAGTCATTACAACTCCCCAAATTTCAAGATTTAACCTGAATCTAGAACTCATGTGGATCATTCACTCAACTCAATTTTTCCACTTTGTCTGAAAAGTAAATGCTTCATCTTAAGAGCATTCAAGATTCTGAACCTTTCTTGGTAACAGTTAAACTCAAAACAGGTCAATTCCAGAAAGGCATTCATTTCAAGGGGACTTTTGTCTGTGGTTATTTTTGAAAACCACTGCCTTCAAAACTGACATTATGAAGCTTAAAAATAGGCCCTCCTACTAAGGATCCTGGACTAAAATATCCTTTCCTTCCCCCCATTTCCGTATTTCCTTTTCCCTCAAACACCTAGGAAAGTGGTAATACAGAGGGGTATCTTCTCCACAGTTTCAGATTATTACTTGAAAAGAGGTTTTTAAATTTTTTTTTAGAATATTGGGTAAGGTTACCAAAATTCAGGGTTAGGTAAACTTGGAAAATTTTCAAACCAAGTAAGTATCCCAAATGAAAACATATAATATATACACCGTAAGAAAATGAGTTGAGTTATAAACTCAACCACCTCTTTCCACTCTGTATGAACTCCTGGCAAGCTCCTTCCCCTCTCTGAGACTGATTTCCTCATCTCACAAATGAAGGCACTGGGCTAAAGGATCTGTAAGGTCTCATCCAGTCCTAAGAGGCGTTGCTTCTCTAAAGCTGGGCAGCTGCTTCTTATTTTCATGGCTCCTTGGAAAGAGCAGGAAAGCCTCTGGCCCAGCAGGTGCCTGGGAAGCCTTGTTATACATAATAGTGTTCCCTTGGGACACAAGACCAATGTTGAGAGAAAATATAAAAGGTGTAGAGAGAAAAAAAACTTACGTTTTGCAGATGACACTAGTAAATCTAGAAATGCATATATATTCAATCAAAACAGTACTAGATATAATGAGTAAATTTAACAAAGCTGCAGGATATAAACAATTCATACAAATCAAACCATAGGCAAGGTGAAAAATACAAATGTAAACATGTTCAATCACAACAGCATCAAAATGTTAAGTATTTGAAATATTAACAGGACAAAAAAGAATTATTCAAAAGAAACTACAACACCATAAAGAGGAGACAATAACTAGAAAGGTATACCATGAAAATTTTTAGTTTTCTTTACGCATTATCAAGTTTTAAAAGGACTATCAAAACTACATAAGTATGCGTTAAAAAATACATTTTAGAAATAGAACAAAATACTATAAAGACCAAACAAAGGTAAATCTGAAAATACAACAAGTGAGTAAATAAATCATATTTAATACACTCCAGTCAGATACTAGAACTCATTGTGGAGAAAAATTAACTTAGATCCATATCTCACGCCAAAAACATTAATTAATTCCAGATGGGACAAAGAGTTAACCATATAAGGGAGAGAAAAGGCTAGAAGAAAATGAAGCCACATACTCCTGCTGGTTATGAAGATGTCTAAATACTGAAAAAAAGTAAGCTACCCCACATAACAGACATGCTTTTGAAGATAAAAAAATATTTTTTCTTAATACAACATAAAAGGAAAACATCACAACAGGACAATGTAGTAACTACATAATTTGTAAAACTTTAAAATACAAAGCACACTGACCTACTGCTTCAATAAATCATAAGACAAGTAATTGTATATGGGTTAATAAATGATATGAACACAAAAGAAAATACAAACCACATAAAAACTATTCAGACATATCTTAAAAAACTGCATGTGATTTTTCAAAGTGTCCAGCTGGCGCCACAAAACCGTCCTACCTACCTCTCCAGCTTCATCTCCTACAACCTGCACTGATAACCCAGGCACACTCCTTGCTGGCTCCTTCACGCCTCCCAAGCTTTCCCTCGTGTGAAGTGGCTCATCGTGAGCTCTCTTCCTGCCCCCGCCCCCATTCCCATGGAAATCCTAGCCATCCTTCAAGACCCAGCTCAGATGTCATCTCCTCTGTGAAGGCTCTCCTAATCTTCCTCACTCGATGTGCGTCTTCCTCCTCTCAATGAGCTCCCACAGTACTTTCTCTGTACCTCTTCTTTCAGGGCACTTTTCTTACTCTGCAGCCATTTGTTTCCTTCTTCTTGTGCCCCTGGCAACCTCTTCCTATTATATGAGAGTTTAAGGTCCTTGAAAGCAAAGACAGCCTTAGTCACCTAAGTACAGCTTCCAACATAGTGAATTACATTCAGCAAGCAGTCAATAAATATTAAACTGAATTCATGAAATACAGAAAAATAATCCCATTTCAAAAACACAGCATGGCTAACAAAGTAAAGCAGATTGACTTTTAAAGGAGCCCTTAGACTGCCTATTAAACTACCCCCCCAAAAAAATCACTAAACTTAAAACTTGAAGCTTGAGGAAACAGTTGAAATATACATTGTAAATTACTTCTTTTGGGGGGGGGAATATATTTTGTTAATGTGTAACAGCGGTAATATGGTTCATTGCCTCTGATTCTGCACATGAATTAATCTAAAAGCTGAACAAATTGGTTTAGAACATTTACAAGAGCATCAATAAAAATCTGGAAGCCACCTAAAAAATCAACAAAGGTCATCTGTGAAGCCAGACCCTATCAAATTCTACTCTTCGGCCAAAAATAAATTACAAACATGAGGATTATGTCCCTCATAATTGTGTGAAAATTGTGTTTGTGGAGGTGGGTGACTTATCAACTGATCACAACTACTTAAGTATGTAAATAATGTAAAAACCAAAAGTGAAACTAGAAAACTTAATGTCTGTAGGTTCTTTCTTCAAAAGGTGTTTATATATTCTTTTTTTTTTTTTGAAGGTTGTGCCTAAGAAGGCAAATGTTCAAAGAAGTGGTGAGGCGAAAAGAGGTCACTCTATCCTTGTCCACTTTCTCTTCAATCCCCATGTAACCTCTTCTTAATCTGACTCCCTTGCTGACATCAAAGCAGGAGGCCCCAAGGACCTACCAAGAAATCCGAGGCAGGATCAGCATTTTTAGCAGTGGGCCCTGCACCAGGATTCAGAGAACACCTGCTACTTTAAAACAAAACATCATTCATCCTGAGAGGTGCTAACTTTGCAAACAGGTATGTGAGCCTCCAACAGTTCTGAGCTTTCAGGCAACAGAAGCAGGGCATAGGACATGAAGTAAAATCACAAATCAAGTGTCAGTGAGAGACCATGATTTTTCAAAAGTGGCAGCTTCTGGAAAGAACAACAGAAACAAAAGTCCAAGTTCTTCTTGGACTCACTGCATCATCTTCTCTAGATTTGTTTTTTCAACATGTCAGAAAGATTTGCCACTGCTTGACCTGTGCTTCCTGTGATGATGCTGGAAACAACTACCAATTCATACAGAGGAAAGCTAGCAAGGAGGTTCTTTTATTGGTTTATTTGGTTCAACATTATTTTGGCTTTGTCCACTCTACCAAAAATTATTTATTTGATATCAACAGTGTTATAAGACACAGGGATCCAAAATACATGAACCCTAATAATCAAGTGAAGGAAATAAAGATACAAGTGGAACATTTAGTGAGTAAGAAAGCAGTATGATTTAAAAAATAGTGCATTTAATGTGGTGTTTGTTACACACATAGGCCAGAAGTTCAAAATGGGAGAGAAAAATGTGAGTTAACATTAAAAAAGGCGTAAGACTTAGGATGAATTTTGGTTTGGGGGCACTTTTAAAAAATGTATTATGAAGTTTTTCAAACATATAGAAAAAGGAAGACTAAATAGTGAAACTCATAAACTAAACAAATGTGAATATCTGCCCCGTTTGCTTTATCCATTATGCATGTATGAGTATTTTTTCTGAACAGTTTCATATAAGTTTCACACATCACCTATGAATCACAATTCTCCTACATAATAATACTATTATTACATCTAAAAAACTAACAACTCTATTCAAATTTCCCTAATTGTGCCAAGAATGCATGTTATAGCTATTTCATTTTTTGATTCAGTACCTAATCGAGGTTCATACATTCCATTTAGTCGGCATGTTCCTTAGTCTCTTATTCTAGAACAACACCATTACCCATCCCCCAACTTTTACCCTATGACACTGACTTTTTAAAGAGACTGGATTAGTTGTTTCAGAGAATATTCCACATCCTGGATTTGTCTGTTTCCTCCTGGTGCCATTTAACTTGTTCCTCTGTCCCTGTATTTGCTATAAACAGGAAGTTAGGTTTCAGACTTGATTAGATGCAGGTTGGGGTTGGATTTTAAAGGATGAGCAGCAT
The DNA here is from genome assembly GCF_964194185.1 of Rhinolophus hipposideros. Classification (NCBI taxonomy): domain Eukaryota; kingdom Metazoa; phylum Chordata; class Mammalia; order Chiroptera; family Rhinolophidae; genus Rhinolophus; species Rhinolophus hipposideros. The sequence goes on along the minus strand of NC_138051.1, from coordinate 57,847,661 downwards.
ATACAACGTCTAAATCAACATGATTTATCGACATTTGCAGGTTGGTATTAAGATCAAAGGTACCAGTCAAGCTCTCTGAGAAGGAAGAACTCACAGCTGGCATCCTTACCAACACTTTCCATTTGGACAGCATGTAGTAATCATAAAGTGCTTTCATACATTATTTCAGGTGATGCTCACCTGCCCTCTCCTTCCCTCACAGGTTTGCTCCATTAACATCCTTACTTTACTAATGAGGAAAATCAAGGCTCAGTGAAGTTAAATGACATGCTCAAGGGCAACAATTAAGATGTGGTATATAACTAAGTCTCAAACCCAGGTCCTAGACTATCATGGAGTTACTTGGAAAAGGCTATATGGCAGATGAGATTTATGCTCGGTCTTGAAAGACCGGTAGCATTCCTGCATTCCAGTCACTGTGCTACACGCTGGGGTAATATCAGTACACCACACAGTCATCATCCCTGCCATACCGTGTTTCCCCGAAAATAAGACCTAGCTGGACAATCAGCTCTAATGCATCTTCTGGAGCAAAAATTAATATAAGACCCGGTCTTATTTTACTATAAGACCGAGTATAACAACATAACATAACAAACATAACTAACATAACATAACATAACATAATACCAGGTCTTATTTTACTATAATACCGAGTCTTAGATAAGACCGGGTCTTATATTAATTTTTGCTCCAAAAGATGCATTAGAGCTGACTGTCTGGCTAGGTCTTATTTTCGCAGACACACAGTAGAAGCTAAAGTGTGGTGGCAAGTACAAAACAAAAATAAAATCACACAGGAAATCGGAGGAGGGCATTCCAGACAAAGGAAACCATGTGAGCAAGACCAGACAGGGGTAAGAAGCAGTATGCTGGGGCCAGGGAAGAACAATAAGGAGGTGAGTCAGTGTGGGCCACAGCAGGTGAACTGGGCAAGAGAAACACCAAACTAGATGGATAAGGCAGGGTCGACAGCTACACTACTGAAGCAGTGTCTCCCTTTCTTTCAAAGATGCACAAATAAGTGAAATTAGAATTTTGTGTTTGTGTTCGCACAAGAGCTCCACACACCTCCTTGCCATTGGCTAAGTCCACTTTAGGAATCGTTTTCCATTCTGTATCTGCTTTAACAACAGCAGAGACGTTCTTCCGAAGCACATGGGCTTCAGCTGGCCTTACTTTTCACCAGAAGCTGTTCTCAAGAGACAGCACCAGTATTACTACAGCAACAAACCAGTAGAATCACCCAAGTTCAAAACTACAAAATCAGTTACACCCACTTCAAAAGCCCCTAGTTACCATGGGGCACATCCTTGAGAACCTGTAAGAGACCCCCCCAAAAAAGCACATCACCGATCTCAACCTTGTTGTTCCCTTCCTTAAAAGCCTTCGCACGGTAACAGGTGTGTGTCCCTTACAAACATGGCAGAATTGCTGATGCTATAAACTAAGCTCTGAATGCAAAGCTTAAGTCTTGAGTGTTTCAGGGTTACCTTGAAAGGGTTCAAAATCCACAATCTGTGGATGCCAACGGAAACAAGCAGTGCACCCTCCTGTTTATTTAGCGCCTTATGATCTTCAAAGCATTTACTTAATCTTCACAATACTCCTTCAAAGTAGAAACTATTCCATCATTTAATCAACAGATATCTACTGAGTACCTACTGGGGGCCAGACACTATTCTATATACAGAACAAGGAACAAAGCCAAGCCCCCACCCTATGAAACTTACATTTTAATGATGGGGGCAGATAAACACTTGTACACAATGCAATTTTACTTAGCGGTAAGTGCTATGAAGGAAAGGAGAGCACAACAAAGGCATAGAGAATGACAGCGAGTGCTTTATTAGAGTGATCAGGATGTCCTCTGTGCGGGACATTTGAGCAGAGATCGGAAGGAAGTGAGGAAGCAAGTCATGTGGGTATTTGGGAGAAGAGCATTCCAGGTAGAGGGAACGGCAAGTGCAAAGGCTCTGAGACAGGGATGGCCCGCCCTACTTCAGAACAGCACGGAGAGCACTGTGGCTAGAGTGCATGAGTGAAGGCGACAGTGGGATAAAACAAAGGACCTGGTCACGTAGGGCCTTGTAAGCCATTAAGGTAAAGATTTTATAAACCATTATTATCTCCACTCTACAGGCAAGGAAACTAAATGTCAGAATGTACAAAGGACTTGCCTAAGGTCAAAGAAAAAGTGAGATCTTGAGAATTACCCTGTGTTGCTATTGTGATTTCTACTTAGGGCTCAGTCTTATCCTCATGGAGACTGAAAGTGTTCTGTACAAACCAAAGAAAGATTAAGTATGTGACTCATCTTGGAAGGACAGGCACGGTACCCTAAAACCCAGCAATCCCATTTCTGAGTGCATTCACTCCACAGAGAACTCTCACGCGGGTCCAAAGGAGCTACGCACAAGGGTGGTCACAGCCACACTGTGTAAGGCATCGTGGGGCCGGAAACAACAGGGGTCTTATTCTAGGGGAATAATAAGTGAGATGTGGTACGTGCACATGACGGACTGCTCTGCCACTGAGAGAAATAGTGAACTATATGCACATACAGCATCATGAAGAGATCTCAGAAACGTGGGGGTTTTTAAGATAAGAAACTGAAATAAGAATTTGGGAACACGAACACTGCTCCTGTTCAAATATTCTGGTTCTTTTCCAAGACCCGGGCCCCCTGTGAAGATCAGTGTGACCATGTGATATGCTTTGGCCAATAAAATGGAACCAAAAGTGACATGTGTCACTTGTGGGCAGAAACTTTAAAAGCCAAAATGTGGTTCACAAGATTCCCTTCTCACATAAGCATATCTCAGAGATGGATCAGCCTGGGCCCTGATGGAATCAAAATAACAGAGCTTGCCACTGACCTGGAAGTGTGTTAAGTAAGATTTTGTTGTTGTTACTTCAACTTAACCCAGTCTATCCCGACTAATGCAGATTTATAGTACAATAACATTTTTAATAAAAACAACATATTTAAGGTATACAACATGATGATTTAATATAAGTAGACATAGTGAAATGATTACTACAGTCAAGCTAATTAACCTATCCATCTCCTCAAATAGTTACCATTTGTGTGTGTGTGTGGTAAGAGCACCTAAAATCTACTCTGTTACCGTAGCAAATTTCCAATATTCAATCCCGTATATTAACGAGAGTCATCATGCTATACATAGATCTAGACTCGTTCACGCTACATAACTGCTACTTTCTATCCTTTGACCAATAGCTCTCCATTTCCCCCACCTCCCCATCCCTGACAAGCACCTTTCGACTCTCTGCATCTGTGGATTCCCCTTTTTTAAGATTCCACTTATAAGTGATACCATGCAGTATTTTTTTCCTATGTCTGGCTTATTTCACTTAGTATAATGTCCACCTGGTTCACCCATGTTGTCGCAAATGGCAGGACCTCCTTTTTGAAGGAATAATAGCACAATAATATTCAGCACTCTAAGCACAGAAACATACAAAACAATACTGTCTACCTCACAAAGGTACACATACATATACCTAACAAATGGGTAGACTGATAAGACTATACATTAAATACCCTAGAGGGAGTGAGTAGTGCCTGTGAAAGAAAAGCAAATGGGGGTGGGGGAATAAGAATAAGAGGGAAAACAAAAGAAAAAATGAAAAGGTATAAAAAGGTGTGTTAAACACATTGTTCAAACATTAGAAATTTCATTCACTCAACAAACATTTATGCGCTTATTTATGTGCCAAGTACTGTATTCTAGGTACTACTTACAGAACAGTGAATCAAAAAAAAGCAGCCCTATGCTTGTAGTTTATGGCGTACAAAAGAAATATTAAAAATACCCTAGGAAAAGATTATTGACAGTGAATGAGTATCATTAAAAACTGAGGTGCAGGGTGGCCAGATTGCTCAGTTCGTTAGACAACAAGTGCTCTTAACAGTGCAAGGTTGTGCTCTTAACAACAAGGTTGTTAACTGCTTAACAACAAGCAGTTCTCTTAACAACAAGGTTGCGGGTTCGATCCCCACATGGGACAGTGAGCTGCTCTCTCCACAACTAGGCTGAAACAACTACTTGACTTGGAGCTGATGGGTCCTGGAAAAACACACTTAAATAAATAAAAGTTAAAAAAAAATTAACTTGTTTAAAAAAAAAAAAGCAAAAAACAACTGAGGTGACAAGAGAAAAAGGGACCTACTTTAGGTGGTCTGTGAACATCTCTGAGGAAATGACATTTAAGTAGAGAGGTGAAGATTGCTTCCTTCCTAACTTGGGAAGAGGAAAGGATGATTCAGTCCAGGCAAAAAGGAACAGCATATGCAAGGGCCTGATGGGAGTACCGACCATCCCACTGAGGAAGTGAAACAGGACCAGTGTGGTGGAAGAAAGGAGCAGCAGAAAATGTAATCAAAGAGATGGGGGGTGGGAGCCACACAGTGGCTCAGAGTCTCATAGTCCAATATAAGTTTAGATTTTATTCTTTTTTTTTTTAATATATTGGGGTGACAATTGTTAGTGAAATTACATAGATTTCAGGTGTACAATTCTGTATTACATCATCTATAAATCCCATTGTGTGTTCACCACCCAGAGTCAGTTCTCCTTCCATCACCAGGATTTTATTCTAACTGCAATGAAACCATGAAAACATTTTAAACAGGGAATATGATCTTATTCCCAATTAATTTCATTCCAACACTTAGCACCCTTCCAATATGATCATACGTTTTTTGCAAAACCTGCAAAAGAAGGACTTTTGCATTCATTTTCTTCAAGCACCTCCCAGAACCTGCATGAACTTCAGGTTCCACATAACCTAGCTCTGGCTGAACGGGTTAAGTGTTACGTTCAGACAAGGTGCCAGGGAGCCACGGAGAAGCAATCCTGCCAATTTAATACCAATAGTTCTTTCCTGTCAATGGACTTTTTTCTTCTTTAGTTTACATTGTATGATAATGTTCACAACTACGCCCTGATCGAATCACAGAAATCACAGTGGCAGTGGCTTTGCTTGAGAAACACTCTCAAAGGTGAAAGATGAAGGTGTGTACAGCTTCTAATACCACCCCCTGCCCCATTAGTGCCAGCAAATGTAGTGGAACAGTCCTTGTTTGTCTCAGGCAGCCTACACAAAGATGCCTCCTATTGTAACACAGCAATGAGTCATGGAGGTGGATGCAGATGGCACAGAAAACTAAGCAAAGGAGAGTCATCCAGAAGCAAAGGCACTTTAACACACACACACATGTCCACCGGAGGAATGAAAATTACCTTCCAGTTTCCTTCAGCCTTCTCAACATTTATCCAATTAACAAAGGCACTAACGTTTATGGAAGATTTACTACCATGTTTCCCCGAAAATAAGACCTAGCCGGTCCATAATATCTAATCCATCTTTTGGAGCAAAAATTAATATAAGATCCGGTCTTATAACATGTAAGACCCAGTCTTACATTAAAATAAGACTGGGTATTACATTATATTAGATCCGGTCTTAAATATTACCTTAAAATAAGGGTCTTATATTAATTTTTGCTCCAAAAGACGCATTAGAGCTGATGGTCCAGCTAGGTCTTATTTTCGGGGAAACACGGGATATATTAGCTTATTTAATCTTCACAACTACCCTAAGTCAGTTCTATCATTAGCCCCATTTTCACAGATGAAAAAACTAAACCTAAGCCTTAGAAAGACTGAAAGATTTGTCCCTAGTCACAAAACTACAAGTAATACGGCCAAGTTTCAAACTTAGCCTAACTCCAGAGTCCAACCTCTTAACCACTGTTTAGAATCTCCCAGTCCCACCCAAATTTTTCTGCCATCAACTCCAGGGTAGCTTCTTCTGTTCCTCTCTGTATAGTTTTCTGTTAATGAAATTACCTCCCCTTTGCAAGAATACAGCTGTAGTGTCACCATTAACAACAGAATGAACAGGTACTTCTACTTAGTACCTTCCTCCAAATCAAATAGGAGCAGAATGATCAGGTCACAATATTCAGCCAGAATTCACTGTGTTCAAAACAAAAGGTCAAAAGTTAGTCCTGAAAACAGTGACAGTTACTAAGGAATCCCCTGTCTCTGGGGGTTTTCAATCTGTTTTAAGGGGATAAAACACTAAAACTAAATGAATGTTTGCAAAGCAATGCACTGACCTGAACAAGTCAATATCGTGCAAAACAGACACTATAGGATTGAAGAGGGTTTGTTGGGAGCAGGTGTGAAGCACCTGGCTGAGCTCACACCACAGGTCCACCACTGGCCTTAGGATCATTACAGGGATGGACAAAGTCACCAACAGGTCCCTGGACTATGAAAATCCGGACAGAGGAAGGAAGGTTACAGAAATCACCAAAGGGCAGAGGGTTCAGGCCGGCTCCATTCACTTAATCAGCTAGCTTCCTAAAGTCTCCCGTGTGCAGGCAAAAGTGTAAGAGCCAAATCTTTCCCGGTTATTTCTCCAGCTAGCAGGGTCTCTCTCCCCTACCCAGTCGTTCCTGTACCTCACCCCAAACCAAAAACATTGGGGGAGCTCAGAAACCCCCATGAAACGATCTCATTATAATTTAATGTAATCGGGGGCTGGTTCGTGAGCAACCCTGGAAGCTGCAAAGATGGAGCACCTTGGGTGTAGTATTCGTGGCCCCGGTGTTCCTGTGTCGGGAGTGTGGGGATCACGGGGAAGCAACAAACGCCAGGAGAGGCACCGGTGAGGAGCGATTTGCAGAATGCAGGAATGAATGAATGAGGGAATGAAGGAATGAACGAAGTCAGGTGAAAAGGAAAGCCGCTCCCTATCAGACCGGACAGTTTCCAGGAAGAAGGGCAAGGAGCAGGAGCCCCCACGGTCGGCACTGTTAGGGCCTCACGGGGACGTCGGTGCACACACGCCCCCGCCGGCCAGGCAGCGGGCCGGCAGCCAGGCGTCCCGGCCCACAGGTGTCAGGCACCGGGTGAGGACGCTCCAGTCGGTCCCACTCCACTCCATACCGAGCCAGTCCCCAAGATGCAGGGAACGTCTTAATTCTTTCCGAGACTGTGTTCCCTTCTCCCTGCCACAGGCCGGAATCCCAGAGGACCGAACTCGGAAACCGGCGGGGGGCGGGGGCGGGGCGGGGGGGAACCGCTTTTCCCCTTTCTGGAGGCCAGGGATGACTGAAGGGTCGGGAACGGGGGGACGGAGCCCGAGCGGTCTGCACGCGGAGCACAAGCCGCGCTTAGTCACAGACACCCGGCAGCCGGGGGTCCTCGCTCCTGCCATTGCGAGACGTACGTGACCAACTCGCGCGGCGCGCGGTGCACACGCTCCCGCGCCCCCGCGGGGACCTCGCCGCCCAGCCCACACTTACTCCGCCGAGCTGGTCCCGTTAACCGCGGAGCCGTCCGGGGCCGGGTTCAGCTGGATGGGCGTCGGCTTCTTCTTGGGCATTTTGAACCCGGCAAAGGCGCTTCCAACTCCGAGGGGAAGGCGGCCCCTCTGCTTCCTCCCTCTGCGCTGTCCCGCGAGCGCCGCGCGGGGCCAATTCGGAGTCGCGGGCTTGGGGGCCGCTTTCGAGGGGGCGCGCCCCGCGGGGTGCCCTCAGCGCCGAGGAGCTGGCGGCGGTCTCGCGGGACCCCCACCCTAAGTCGCCCGGGGCTCGGCGCACACGGACCCGAAGGGCTTCCTCGCCGGCGCAGTTCGGCAGCCCGGATTCCTTCCCTCTTTCCCTCAGTCAACCGGTCTCCTCGGGTTCGAGCGGCTCCGCCGAGCGCGCACCAGAGCCCTGCTCCAACCGCAGCCCAAGAAAGTACCGCCACCGCCGTCGCCGCGCTTCCAGCCGCTCCGCGAAGCGGTCCCTGGGAGGGACAGGAGGCGGGGGAGGGGTGGGGAAGGGGGAAGCCTCGCCCCCCGCCCCCACTGGGGCTGCTGCCTTTTCCACACACCCACTCGGCTCCGCCCCAATTGCCTCGCCGACAGCCAATGGGAGCAAGCCTCGCAGGCAGATGACGCGGAAATACGTCACGGGGGCGCGGCGCGCTGCCCTGGGGGGCGGAGTCCGGCGCGGGTTCCACAGCGCCCTCTGCTGACCGGAGGCAGCCAGGTAGACCCTCCGGGAAAGGACGTCATGCATCCTGGCTCCCCCAGGGAGCCGTTGTGTTAAGTTTATTCTGGACGGTACGCTGCTGACTCCTCCTCTGTAGGGACTGGAGCCCCGGGACTAAGTTACATTGACAGAGATGAAATAAAATAAAATAAATAAGGTGAAGAACCCTTTCTCGTGTCCAGAGGAGAGGCAGAGTGAGAGAGTAGAAAACTTGTTGAGAGACTCCTGTGCCTAACAATCTGGTATATATATACACACATACACATACATACATACATACATATGTATATATGTATATAATACATATATACATACATATTACATACATATATATGTAATACCACTGATCTACAGATGAGGGTACAGTGAGATGAATACTTAGTGTTGATGAGGTTGTAAATTGGGGCAATCTGTTTGAGAGCAGATTAGTAATGTTTTTTAAAGCCTTAAATAAAAAGCCCTTTCATCCAATAAGCCCAGCTCTATGAAACTTGAAGAGCAAAGATGAGAATAAAAAGCTTAGTAAGATAAAAGAGGCACAATGCCTACTCAAATATGCTCATCCAGTTTTCCCCATCCCCTTTGCCCTTGCTAAAGTAATCCTAAAGGCATTAGGTGTGCAGAAACAAAGTATCTGCAACCTGTGGTCCAGAGCAGGGTGTCAGCCACTCAAGCAGGGAAGGAGGCTGTAGAAAGCGGAGAGGGTGCGGAGGGCGTGCCCACCAAGTAGGCAGCCCTCCACTAGGTCTTGTAGCCCTAGAGCCAAGCGGGGAGGCATGGTAGCTTACATGGGGGCCTAAATATGATTAAAGATAATACAGCCAGATTTCTCACTGTGGGAAAAAGAAGTTTCAAATCAGAAAAGAAGGAAAGGGAAAGAGAGAAAACCCTGTGGTGTTGTTTTGGAATTGGAGGTATTCGTGTGAACACATAATTTTCAATATATAGGAAAACATGTAAATATATGCATGTGTGTGGGTAGATGTCACTCTGTATTCATGTTAAATATGCCAGCTTTTCATATCAGAGTAAAATAATAAACATAAAAATTAATTGAAACTAATTTTTTCAGAACAATGTATATTGAGGAGCAAGGCAGGCTATCTTAATTCTAGTACAGTTTTATATTTACTAGTGCAAATGAATACTGGTGGAATTTTTTTCTTTTTTACATGTGAAACTTACATAATTTTATTAACCAATGTCATCCCAATGAATTTAATAAAATGAAAACAACCTGGAATTTAAAGGGAGTGGAGAGATAAAACAAGAGACCCAAATCCAATACTGGTGGAATTTTGAGCAGTCAATTGAGTTTTTCAAGGCCTCATTTTCACCCTGTGAAAAATATGGAAGTCCTCCAATACCGAAATATGATTCTGTGAATGCTGCTGAGGGTTGGCCTCCACTGAGTGGTATTTCTAAACCATCATTGTAGCTTGAGGAGTCCAGATCAAGAAATGCCCTACTGGTTTAAGTTTGTTAGAATAGCCCAAGATAGGAGTTTTCCTTATTTCCATTTCAGATAGGCAGTGATTCATCAATCCTGTCAACTTTTCCTAAGTGTCTAACATAAGTGCTGACCATATAGACAAGAATAAGACTCAGATATATTTGTGTGAACTAGTGACTACAATGTGATAAACACCATGTATTAGACCGGACCGTATGGAGTTGCCATTTGTGCATGTAAAAAGTCCTTAGATTTTGGCAATTTCATATGGTTCATCCCATACGTACATATCATAGTGAGATCACAAATGTGAGGAACCAAGAAATACAAGGTCAACCAATGATGAAAATGTATCATGAACAGAGAGCTAAGTTTAACTCGGTACTCTATGAGGTCCAAAATCAAATAAAAGAAAACAACAAACAAACAAAAGAGCATGAATTTGAGAAAAAATGACCTGGATTTATTCCAGTTCTGCCTTGGACTGATTACTTTCTTTCTGGCCTCTGCTAAGTCACCTATAAAATGAGAATTATACTACCTACTGTACCAGATTGTTATGAACATTAAATGAAATTGTGAAAGAACAGTGCCCAACATAGAGGAACTAAATAAATGGTGCGAGTGGTGGATTTTCATCATGTAAACATAATCTACCGGAAGGAGAATAATTAATAGAGGCTTTCTGGAAAAAATTTTGACTTTCAGTAATATTCACACACTTTGACTCAGTAATCCCACTTCTATGAATCTCCTGTAAGGAAATTAGGAAAGCTATGTACCAGATTGGTATTATTTAAATAGCTAAAATCTGAAACCACCTAAATATTCAACAAAAGGGAAATTATTACATCATTTATGATACACCCATATGATGGAATATTGGTCAAGAAAATATTGGCTTTTCTCTCCAGAAATTTCAATCAGTAAGCAATTTTTTGGACAATCGTTCTGGAATGTTATCTATTTTCTTACCAAGGAAGAGAAAAAGTGACTTGCTTAGTATCAAACTGTGTTTATGTAAATACTCAAAGAAAAATGTAAGTGGAATGAGCCAGCATTGGGCCACCATCATTTTTGGTAAAATATAATAAAGTATGTAGACATCTGGGAAATGTCCAGGACTTTCATTTATATAGAATATTCAGTAAAAGGCTTAGGGACAACTGACTGGCCATTTGGGAAAGAAATGAAGGTGACTCTCTAGTTTACTCCTATGTGAAAAATGAATTACAGGTTCATCAAAGATGAAACCATAGAAGTTCATCAGAAAGTCCATCAGAAAAGAAACATCAGAAAATAGTTTTTTAAAATTTGGGATGGAAAAAAACCATTCTAAGCAAGAACAAACCCCCAAAACCACAAAGGTAAAAGATTGATAAAATTAACCTCAAAAGCATTTAAAATTTCTCCATGGGGGAAAAATGCTTTGTACAAAGACATAAGTACACAAGTGAGAAGTTGAGAAAACAAATGATGGCAATATATATAACAAAAGTCTAATTTCTTAACTATAAAAAGAATTCTTCCAAATAAAGAAAAAGGACCATCCACACAGCAGAAAAATGGTCAAAGCACATGAATAAACATAGTTCATAGAAAAAGTAATAGAGTTTTTAAATATATGGGAAAATGTTCACCCTCATTTAATAGAGAAGTGCAAATAAAATTAAAGATCATCTTTCACTTCTCAATATCAAGCGTGTGTGGGGAGGAAGCACTCTCAGACACTATTGCTAGAAGTATAATTGCTACAATCTTTTTAAACGGCATTTTGGCACTAACTTTTTTTTAAAGTCCCATAAGTGACCCAGCAATTTCACTGTTAGGATTTTTCCCTACAAATTTACTTAGATATATGTCCAAAAAGAGATTCTTTAAAAGCATGTTCACTGCAGCAATATTTACAATCTTTTTAAAAACTGGAAACAACTCCACTATCGAGGGGAGAGTAAATTATGGCATGCAATTAAATAAATTATCATACATTTGTACAAAGAAGTATTATACAGTCATTCAAAAAGAATTAGACTTATCTGTGCTGGTATAGAAAGGTCTCCAAAATGTGTTATGTTACAAAAAAAAAAAACACAGAGTAGAACATTGTGTATGATGGTCCTATTTGTTATAGGAAAATGGATATATTTACATATATGCTTTATATAATAGAAAATTTCTGGAAAGACACAAGAGAAACTGTTAACCGTGGTCGCCTCCAAGGAGGAGTGCTAAAAAGTCTGGGGGTAGACTAAGGTTTCTTTTTCGTTTGGTATTGTTTGAATTTTTATTATATATAACTTATTCAATTAAAAACGACATTAAACATTTTTTAAAAACATTAAAATGGAAATGTAAAATAATACAGACATTTGGAAAACAGTCTGGCAGTTTCTCAAACTGTTAAATATAGAGTTAGCATATGACTCGGCCATTCCACTCCTAACAATATACTCAAGAGAAATGAAAATGTACATCCATACAAAAACCTGTACATAAATGTCTATAGCAGCATTACTCATAAAAGCCAAAAGGTGGAAAGAACCCAAACGTTCATCAACTGATGAATAGCTAAACAAAATGTGGCATATTCATACAATGGAATGTTACCCATAAAAAAGAATGAAGTGCTGATCCATGCAAAACATGAATGAATCTTGAAAACATTATACTAAGTGAAAGAAGCCAATCATGAAAGACCATGTGTTATCTGATTCCATTTATATAAAATTTCCAAAACAGGCAAATCAATAGAGACCAAAAGCAGATCAGTGGTTGCTTAGGGCTTGGTGGGGCAGGTGAATGAGCGATAGTAGGATGATAGGCGAAGGGTATGGAGTTTCTTTACGAGGTGATGAAAATGTCCTAAAACTGACTGTGGTGATAGCTGCACATCTTTCTGAATTTATTAAAACTATTGAATTGTACACTTTAAATGGGTGAATTGTATGTTATGTGAACTGTTTCTCCGTAAAGCTGTTATTAAAACAACAGCAACATGAACAAGGAAATTCAAGGGAAAAATAAAATATAGTCAAGACAGTAACAAAGAACAAAGCTGAAGGATTTACACTATCAGATATCAAGATCCATCTAAAGATAGAGTATTTAAGACAAGATGGCACTGGCACGAGGACAAATAGGCCAATGCAGTGGAATAGAGAGTCTGGAAATAAACCCTTATGTATTTGATCACCCAGTTTATGACAAACATGGCAATACAGTACTGCGGGGGAAAGGATGTTCTTTTAATAAATGCACTGGGTCAATTAGATATCCATATGGAAAAAAATAAGTCTTAACCCGTACTTCTCTCTTTACATAACAAATCAACTCTAGATGGATTATAAAACTAAAACCTTTTAGAAGAAAATATTGGAGAATATCTTCATGACAGTAGGGTAGGCAAAGATTTCTTAAACAAGACACACACAAAAACACAAATCATAAAGGAAAAATATGATACATTGGACTATGTTAAAGTTAATTACTTCTGACCTTTAAAAAGGGTAAAAAAGAGAGAGATATTTACAATGCATACATTGCAAACAGAACTTAAATCCAAACTGTATAATATTAAGAACCCCTACATGTTAGCAAGAAAAAGACAGACAATCCAATAAAAAAAATGGGTAAAAAGACTTGCACAGGCACTTCATAAAAGAAGATATCCAAAGGGTCAATAATCATGAAAAGATGCTGAACCTCTTTAATTATCAGAGAAATACAAATTAAAACCATAATGTGAGTACTTAATGCCACTAAATTGCACATTTTAAAATGAACAAAGTGGTAAATTTTTTTGTTATGGATATTTTACCACAATAAAAAAAATACACACTTTGGTGGGAGTATAAATTTGTGCATCTAGTTTGGAAAACTGTTTGGCAATGTTGACTAAAGTTGAACTTACATCTACTCTATGACTCAGTGATTCTACTCCCAGAAATCAATACATACGTTCACCAAAAAACATGTACAAGAATGTTCATAGCAACCTATTTGTAATAGTTATTAGGGAAACAACCCAAATGTTCATCAACAGTAAGTGGATAAATTGTGGTAAATCTGTACAATGGAATACTCTTTACAGCATTAGGAAAAATACACTATAACTACTTACAAAAATATGAATGAATATCACAAGCGTCCTTTTGAGTAAAAGATGTTACAAACAAGAAAGTAATACTACTATATAACCCGGGGATGCCAAAAAAATGTATACAAGTGGACACTTTCGTCAACATTGCTCAACATTGCTCAGTTTGCCATAATCAGAAGCGTCTGGACACTGATGGTAACCACTTTGAGCATCTCTTGGAATTGCAGAAGTCAAACGTGATTTGTATTCATCTTTTGTTATCAGTATATATTGAGTATTACAATTTTAATAAAGTTTTCCATTCTTAAAATGTGTATACATTTTTTGGCAACCTCTATATATAACGCAGGTGTATTCCATTTACGATTTATGTACTTTTCTGGGTGTGTGTTTCTCCTTCAATAAAACAACTACTAGAGAAAAGAAAAAGAAATTCACAATAAGACTTTTTTCCCTCAGAAAATGAGACAGGATGACCAAAATGTATTTCTATTTGTTCTGTTTTTCTTTTTAAAGTGAAAGAATAACATAGGCCTTTCTTACATTAAAACATTTATGTCTTCTGAATATTTTGTTTTTGTTGCAAATTTTATGGGTTTTTAAAAAATTATATAACTAATACCAGCTTATTGTGTTAGGAAAAAAACTAGAAAAGCATTAAAAAAAGATCAGAAAAACCATTTGATACATTACTCAATGATAACTTCCATTTACATTATGAGCTCCTGTATTTATCTTAGCCATACTCACACACAGTTGATAGTATCGGGTTAGTGAATTTTATGATATTATCAATTTATGAGTTTTATTTTACAGGCATGTCCGTATTTGCCTCTTACAACTTAAGATCTTTTATTCTCTTACTGTGAAAAATTCAGTTGGGATATTCAAAATTTTAAAAATGTCTGGTTATTGCAAACAGAAGTCATTTCATATGAAGAAATTCCACCTTATATTTCCTTCTCATTTTAATACCATATTTTCCTACTTTCTAGTCATGAGAGAACTCTGACTTTATTAAATGCTTTACTATCATGACCTCCCTTTCCCAAGAATTCATTCTGCTCAGGGTGGGTCTAATATTTTAAATGTTTAAATAAATTGCTAAGGAATACAATCCTTTGTCTAGATGTTTAAGCCCCTGTGAGTTTGGCAGCTGTTTCTATTGAGTCACTGAGTAAAGGGGGACAGTGTGAAGGGTCACTCTACCCTCCCTTCCCACTTCAGAGGAGGTACGTCCGCTTCCTCAATTCTGAATGTCAGACATTCTGAGTGCAGTGAAGCCACTGGGTTATTTTGGGAGCCACTTTTAATGGTCACTTGCCCTTCATTTAAAGGAAAAGTTGCCTCAACAAGGTGAGGGATGATGCAATTTCAATCGTTCTCTAAGGATGTGGCTTCCACCAGACAGGATGTCAGATCTGGCATCATTTTTTTTTTTTTTTTTTTTGGAGGAGAGTGAGGGGAGGGACCTTGCCCTGGCTTGGCCTTTGAGAGAGGAGACGTGGTACTCTGCTTTTCACCCTTGGGCAGCTCAATGAAAGAAGATATACTTGGACATACCAGCTTTCGAGACAGCAGCTGTGGAGAAGGAAGTCTTGATTTCCTTTGGAATCAGAGTCCAGGATCCCAGATCTTCTTATTCTCAAATCTGATCTGAGATTAAACAAATCTCTTTCCCAGGACATTCAGTTGAATGTTTGACATCATTGGTCTTTAAAAAAATTTTTAATGCTTTCTTCTATTCAACAGAAAACCCCTGCATCATCCTTTTCCTGCCAAGTGCTCTGCAAAGATTATAAGCAGGAAATTTAAAATGAGAATGACCGTTTGAGCTACAGTGGTCTGGGAGTTGTGATAAGAGCATATGGAGCCTACACATGCAGAGCCATCTTAAATCTATACATCTTTTTTTATAATTCACACTCTTGCTCAGAGGCCAGGTTAGCTTATAGAGAGCTGAGAATTTGCCTGAAAGAGTTTCATCTCCAACAGTGAACTAACTGTACATGACACATAGTTCTGGGTTACGTATGCTTTAGGATAGTATAAACTATAATTATTGATACATTGATGTGTTTTGTAGTTTTATATACTCCTAAGGAGCAAGGAATCTCTTCTCTATAATGTGCCAGATTGTTTTAATTGACAGCCTCATAAGTATAAACGTTGTTATTATAACGACAGCATTGTTGTGTCATTATAATTACTACTGAACCATATGGTTATTTATCCTTGCTCCTGTGTGTGCTTTCTCTGACTAGATAGACCTTTATAACTAGAACTCAGAATGGTATCGGATAGGGGGCTTCTGTACATAGAAAATAACAGTTCATTTTAGAATTTTACAGCTGAACCATAGAGGTCATGGTGTCCAATCACCCAGTTTTGTAAATGAGAAAACTCAGCCTCGGAGGGGTCAGGGGTGTCCTTCAATCACACAGATAGTTAGGGGTCGTACAGGACACATCTCCCGATTCCCAGGCCAACGATTGTTACAAAAGTCTCGGTACCTTGCCAAATAATAGGTAAGTAAACTTGGTTTTGTTTGATAGTCATAAGGTAGGTTTGTTTGTGACGTTTTCAAGTATCTTTAATTATTAAGACACCAAAGCTCTTGGTAATGCCCATAAATAACAATAATGATTATTTTTCCTTTATCACCCCTTTCTCTAATTTTAATGCTTACCTTCAATTTTAAGTGATATCAAACCATATTTGGCATAAGTTTAATAGATTTGGATGGGTGATAACCCATACTTCTTTTGAGTTCTATGAATTTGGGACCAAACTTAGAAACTGACAAATCTAGATACCATTCAAATTCAGTTTATAAATTTTTTTTTAAAAAAAAGCAATTTCATATGATGTCCAGAATGCATATAGTTTAAATTTAGGAATTTATTTTAGGGAAATAATCAGAGATGTGCACAAAGACTTATGTACAATAGGAATGTTTATTTCAATAGCATTACTCAGAATAAGATGTAGACACAAATTAATTTTTCCTTTGTACCCAACTTGTTTACTCTCTTTTATTGAATCCAATAGGTTTTTTTTTTTTTTTTCTTGGAAGAAACTACAAGAATTTGTTAACAGTAATTACCTTTAGAAAGAAAGAATTGCTGAGTGGTAAGAAAAGATTTCACTTTTCATTTTGTACCTTTTTGTATTATTTGATTTTTCTGTCCATAGAAATGTACTACTTTTTTATTTTCTTCAAAAACATCAACAGGCCTGAGACGCCGCAGCCGCGCGGGAAAGGAAGAGGAGCCCGGACCGGAACTCTCTTCCTGCCAAGATGTCCATTGGTGTGCCGATTAAAGTTCTCCATGAGGCGGAGGGTCACATTGTGACGTGTGAGACAAACACTGGCGAGGTGTACCGTGGGAAGCTCATTGAGGCGGAAGACAACATGAACTGCCAGATGTCCAACATCACAGTCACGTACAGAGACGGCCGAGTGGCACAGCTGGAGCAGGTATACATCCGTGGCAGCAAGATCCGCTTTCTGATTTTGCCTGACATGCTGAAAAATGCACCCATGTTAAAGAGCATGAAAAATAAAAACCAAGGCTCAGGAGCTGGTCGGGGAAAAGCTGCTATTCTGAAGGCCCAAGTGGCCGCAAGAGGAAGAGGACGTGGAATGGGACGTGGAAACATCTTCCAGAAGCGAAGATAAATTTATCTGTTGAACAGAACTTTGCCCTTATTTTTTCCTTTTAGGTAATTTGTGTTTGGTGCGGTGTGTGCTTATGTATATGTTCTAGGTTTTCTTTTGACATCTTCCTCTTGAGATCAGGAGAAATGTTAAAATAAATAAATATGGGTTTGTTTTAAAAAAAAAAAAAAAAAAAAAAAAAAAAAAAAAAAAAAAAAACATCAACAGATTGTTCTTAAGTTGGAAGATTATGGGCAATTTTTGGTTTCCTTCTTTGGATTTCTCTGTATTAAAGAAGTAATAAATTATCTTAAAAATTAATGTCCAGAAATAGAGGGTTTTATGATACATCTACATGATGAAATTCAATAAATCAGTTTAAAAATCTCTTTTTAAAAGAATAATGGTAATGGTATGGTAAAGGGTTCTGAAAATAGTGAAAAAAGCACTTATAAAAAGTATGAGCACCATTTTATTACTAAAATACAGTATAAACATGTATGACAGAGGGGGGAGAGAGATAGAAGACAAAGGAAATATCTCAAAGTGTTAACAGTATGTATTTCTAGCACGTAAAAGTATGGCTGAAACTTTTATTTTATTTTAAAAATATATTTTTTTAATTGGGGAAGGGGAACAGGACTCTATTGGAGAACAGTGTGTACTTCCAGGCCCTTCTCCCAAGTCAAGCTGCTGTCCCTTCAATCTTAGTTGTGGAGGGTGCCGTTCAGCTTCAAGTTGCTGTCCCTTCAGTCTTAGTTGTGGAGGTGGCAGCCCAGCTCCAGGTGCCATGTTCAATTTTAGTTGCAGGGGGCGGAGCCCACCATCCCCTGCTGGACTCCAGGAGTTAAAATGGCAACCTTGTGGTTGAGAGCCCACTGGCCTATGTGGGAACTGAACTGGCAGCCCCCCGGAGTTAGGAGCATGGAGCTCTAACCGCCTGAGCCACTGGGCCGGGCCCCGAGACTGTTTTATTTTTGATTTTCGTGCTCTTTGGTATTTTCTAGACTTGCTGATGCACATTTATTAGTTGATAGTGCCTCAGACTCAGTTCCTTTTTCATCTACACTCTCTGATTAAGTGACCTCTACCATCTATACATTGATGAGCTCACAGTTTTATTATTTCTGGTCTAGACTGCTCATCCTGAGTTTCGACACACATGTGTAGCCAACTGCCTCCTTGGAATTTCTACTTGGATGGATCAATGGACTTCTCAAACTCAAAACATCTGAACTGGAGCACTTGATCCCGCTCCCTTACCCACTGTAACCATCTTAATTCCTCTCCATCCAGCATCACTCACGTCTAACCTGTCACAAAATTCTGAGGCCCCGCTCTGGGCCCTGGGCTTCTGAGGCTCCTCTCTGGCCCTTGTCTGGCCACACCCCTCCCTACATGGTGAGAAGTCCACAGGGCCAACAGGCCATGCCTGCATACAACCTGTGCTGCTTTCCTTCTAGACCATTCTCTGGTTATCCAAGACTCCAGAATTCTCTGCCCAAACAGTGCAAGGTTGCTGCCAGGGCCTTCAGTGGCCTCTTCCCCTGGTCCACTCTCCTGGGGGCAGAGTGACAGACTGCACTCAGGTGTAGACTCCTCTGGCCCCAAGATGTGGCAAAAGACCTATTTGAAGAATGTGTGGACGAAATTTAGTTGGTGAGCTGGATTTCCATGCACCTGTGGGTGAAGGTCCTTGCAGTGTGGGATGCAGTTGGAGGTGGGAAGAGAAGGGGGGAGAAGACAGAAGAAGACAGGCTAGGGGCCAGCTCCCCCCATGTTCCATTACGGCATTCTAAGAAATGTGAGAAATCAATTCCAACCTGGATGTCCACATTGTTATTAAAATATATTTTTCAAGACAGGAGGATAGAACATATTTTATTTAATGGTCTGCAACTTAATTTATAACTTTTACCTATGTAAGCATTTGGGTCTGGGCTTCCATTTTTTTCTCTTGCCCTGGGCCCTGCAACCATCAGGGGTGGGCCTGCCTTCGAGTGCTATCTCCCAAATATATAATCCTAACTGGCCCTCTGCTTTCCTGGGGCCTCCTGATAGTCCATTCTTTATACAGCAGCTACAGGAGCTTAAAAAACAAACATTAGTGTACTGCTTAAGGCCCACCAGTGGATCCTTTGCTAAAACCCTTATCAGAACTTTCCAGCTCTGCCTCCTCCACACCTCACCTCATCCTAGTCTCCCCTCACCCCAAATTACCAAACTCTGGCCACTGTGACCTTCCTTCCTCCTCTTGAACACCCCTGCTTCTTCTCACCTTGGGGCTTTTGAGCTTCCTGTTTACTCAGCTTGGAGCTGTTTTCCCTTAGCCCTTTGCTTGGCTGCCCATTTCTTGCCATAAGGACTCTGCTCAAATGTCACTTTCTCACCCTTTCTACATTGTCCTCTAATCACTCTCTGTCACATTGCCATTTTATTTTCTTCTTTTATTATCTTCTATATTTATTTACTTATTTTCTGGTTCCCTATTGGAAGAGAGGTCCTCACCTGTCTTGTTCCCCATTTTATCGCTGGCTCTGAGAACCGTACCTGGCATATAGACAATAAGTATTTGTTGAATGAATAAATCTCTCCCTTCTCTTTCTAACCAGATCCCGTAAACTGTATCTTAAGGCACATTAATTAAGTAATATGATCCAGTGTGATCTCTGTTTTATAGAAGATGCTGGTTGCCAAAAAAGTTTGGGTTACACTATAAATCAGTAGCAAATACTGGACAGGATCCAGGGCCAGTGTCTCACCAGCCCCAGGCTCTTTCCACAGCAGCCTACCTGAGAGCTCACTGAAGCCAAATAACCCATCCTCCTCATGTGTTTTCCTATACTCTTTGCAAAAATATCTATACAACGGTACCTTTTAGAGAAGGAAAAATGCTTAGCAAGTTTCTAGAAAATTCCATCTGTGATATGCTATAATGCCCTCTTATAAAAAAGAAACATCCCAAAGATTTTATTCAAAACTTTGTCACAGGGGAGCAATTACATGTGAAGATATTCATGTCATGTTTATGTATAGTAATAAAAATTAAAAGTCGCCTTACAAAAAACCACAAACTCCTTGTCACAGTTTTTCAATAAAAATTAGGTAGTTTCTTTTTGCATAAAATTATTTTGTTTATTTCAGTCTGATTAGCCAGTTTGCAATGTAAACATTAAAAGAAACATTCTCACCTTGAAAGGTTAAGACTGCTGGAGAGAACGGTTATAAAAATGAAATAATCAGCTAATTCACGTGGCCCTTTTTATTCCTCCCCTTGCAACTATAGTACTTTCATTGTTTTGCTTTGCTTTCTACTACAAAAAAATAATAATAATAAGACAAAAAGTGAGTACTCATTCAATTCCTGTAAGGTAACAAGTCCCAGTTCAGTGCTATATACCCTCAATCCCTGGAAACTCAATAAATATAATCAAATGAATTCAAATATTATTGAGGGAATTTTCTTCTGTTTTAAAAATATGTTTTATACTTTGAATAATTTTACAAAAACAGTGGCAGGCTCACTTTCTTGACGCAGACTCACTATAGGATAGACGGCACACATTGAA
Source organism: Rhinolophus hipposideros (assembly GCF_964194185.1). Classification (NCBI taxonomy): domain Eukaryota; kingdom Metazoa; phylum Chordata; class Mammalia; order Chiroptera; family Rhinolophidae; genus Rhinolophus; species Rhinolophus hipposideros. The sequence continues at coordinate 57,826,799 of NC_138051.1, read as the reverse complement.
ACTATAAAATGTGACCAATGTTGACATCTGTGGAGAAACCATCACCACAATCAAGATAATGAACACATCCATCAACCCCCAACTGTTTCCTTGGGCCACTTTAGAATCCCTTCCTCATCTGCCCACTGCCCCCAGTATAGTTTGCATTTTCTGGAATTTTATATACATGGAATTGCATGGTATGTCCTCTTTAATATGCTCTTTTTCAGTCAGGCTTCTTTCACTCAGCGTAATTTCTGAGATTCACGCATGTTGTGTATATCAGTGTCCATTGATTGCTGAGCAGTATGCCATTTTATGGATATACTGCAATTTGTTTATCTATTACTTTTTGATGGATATTTGTGTCATTTCCAGTTTTTTGGCTATTCCAAATCAAGCTGCTATGAACATCTTTGTACAAGTCTTTATATGGCTCTGTTTTCAGTTCTCTTGGGTAGACACCTAAGAGTAAGATGGCTTAGTCATAGGACAGGCATATGTTTAATCTTTAAGAAACTTCCAAACTATTTAAACTATTTTACATTCCCATCAGCAGCGTAGGAGGGTTCCAGTTGTTGCACGTCTTTGCCAGTATCTGATATGATCAGAATTTTTAAATTTTAGCCATTCTAGTGGATGTGTAGCGGTATCTCATTGTGACGTTACTGGAAAGTGGTACTGAGCATCTTTACATGCTTATTTGACATCCACGTATCTTCTTTGGTGAAGTGAATGTTTAAATCTTTTGCCCATTTTGAATTGGGTTGTTTGTCTTATTATTGAGTTGTAAGAGTTCTTTGTATACTCTAAATATAAGTCCTTTGTCATGTATATGATTTGCAACTATATTCTCCCTGCTTGTGATTTGTCTTTTCGTTTTCCTTGAAGAGCAAGTTTTTAATTTTGATGAAGTCCGATTTATTGATCTTTTTCTTTTGCAGTTCATGTTTTTTGTGTTCTAGTTAAGGAACTTTCACCATTTGAATGTCATCAGAGAAATTTTCTTCCATATTTTGAATAACATCTCTAAAACTTTGAATCTTTAACAAAACGCTCTTGGTCATGAAAGCCCTTAAGGAACCACTCCCCAGCTCCGTCACTTGGTGAGAAGGCTCTTATAAAATATTTGAACATAAGACATTTTAAAATTATGAGTCAGAAATAACCTTGTGTGTTTTTCTTGTTTCAAATTTTTTTCAGAATTGCAAAATTCCTTACCACTGGAGACACATAAGAAATAATTAGAAAATGTGAGACATGAAAATCAAATGGTGCTGGTCTCAATCTGTCAGGTGGTTGAGTGCTTGTTCTACTCCATTCCACTTTGGGAATACAGTCATACACTGCTTAATGATGAGGATACATTCTGAGAAATATGTCATTAGGCAATTTCCTCATTGTGCAACCATCGCATAGTGCACTTACACAAACCTAGATGGCATTTGCCTACCACATACCTAGGCTATAATGTATAGCTTATTGTTCCTGGGCTACAAACCTGTACAACATGTTACTGTACTGAATACTGTGGGCAATTGTAATACAGTGGTAAATACAGTACTTTTATATGACTGGCAGTGCAGTTAGGTTCCTTTATACCAGCATCTCACAAGCACAAGAGTAATATCTTGTGCTAAGACCATCAAGTTCCCAAAAAGGTGTTCAAGGTCCTGGGGAGAGGGGTACGTCTTGGGGCCACAGGCTCCTGGCTCCTCCCCAACTGCACCTGGGTGCATTGTGGGAGGGAAAAAAGAAGGAGGAGGAGGTGGAAGGGAAGAAAGGAGGGAGGTAAGAAGGGAGGGGTGAGCCCCATGAGAAAGTCAGGTAGGGTCACCTTGTAGCCAACCTTGTAGCCACACTCTGGGTCCTGCTGGTGCTATAATGTTAGAACATCACTAGGCAACAGGAAATTTTCCCAGCTCCATTATAATCTTACAGAACCAGTGCTGTACATGACATTGAGTGAAACTTATTATGTGGAGCATGATTGTATTTTCTTATCACCCTTCATTTCCATTAAATTCTATTTGGATGGACGTTAAGAACATTTTACTATCTTAATGTAAGCACTAAAGTCCTCCATGGGAGAGGAGAGTTCTTATTGGGAAGAATACTGTATTTTAATAAGTGCTTGAAGTTAGTGAGCACCCACATACACTGCCTCCTACTCCTATCCCGAGGATGTCAATTGCTCCAAGCTTAAGAAGACAGAAAAATAGTCTCTGTAACAGAGGAGATGGGAAGGAGAGAGAGAAAAATGGGGAAGGTGGCATGGAGATGAAGGTTTTGCCAAATATGACGTAACCCTTTCTCCAGGAACCCCACAAAGTGACTACATCTACAGTGACTTTTATTGCTGAAACTGGAGAAAGTGCCTGAATTGAAGTGGTTCAAGACAGAAGTAATATTTGAGATTCAGGAGCTCAGAGGCCCAGATGACCCTGACACCCTAGGTCTCATTGAGTATTTACAAAAATCTTGGGAGGGCCCTCAACTTCCATAGGCAGTGGAAGTGATGGGGATTTGAGTCATTTGTACTTAACCTTTGAGGAGTAGGGTGACTTCAGTTGATATCCTGGGTCTTTGCATGATCCTGAAATGGTACAAGCTCCAATATCACAAGTGAAACACTACCTTTTGACTTCAATGGGCATACTTGCTCAAGTACTCTTCTGGGAACAAACCTTAGGCCCCATCCAGGGCCCAAATTCATTTAAGCCTCCACCTTCACTCAGTCTCCACAACATGGAAAAAAAATCACAGAATAAAATATGGAGTGAGAAAAGCAAACCCAAGTAGATTACATACAGATTGATAGCACTTTTATAAAGCTTGAAAACAAGTAATATTAAACAACATATTGCTTATATGGTTTAGTCCTACATATATATATATATATATATGTGTATATATATATATATATATATACTAAAACTATTTTTCAAATGAATGATAAAGACAAAATTCAGGAAAGTGGTGATCTCAGTAGGATAGAGATGCAGGGGAGTGGGAGAAGGGATAATCAGATATAAGATACTGGCTAACAGTTCTCAGGTTGGATGGTATGTTTACAGGTGTGTATATTTTTTTGCTGTACTTTATAACATTCACAAACATTACATCTATTATTTTGTAGGTATCAAATATTATATTAAAATATTTAAAGTCTTTTAGGGGCTATGGAAAAAAATCTATGATAAGACCTCTCAGTTCACAATAGCTATCCTAACCTTTTCATTTCTCTTAGGAACTGAATCTGAGTCAATTAGGTCGGTTTTTTTATTGAATCTTAATCATTTTTTATGCTTTTGTTATTTCTCTTATCTTAGGACACCTTCCATACATCTATCCAAATCCTACCTAATTCCAACGTTCTGCTCAAGTTCCAGATCTTTCCAGAAGTCTTCACTGACTACTCTAGCTCTCATTCATCTTTCTTTCCTTTAACACTTACCAATTTTGGGTTCCAAGCAAATCAGCATTGAATTGTATGTTGTCTTACATCATTGACAATAATACAGTGTATTGCAAACAACAAAATCTAGTCTCATTACTAGTTTAAACAGAAATTTATTAAAGGATACAGATGGACAGAGAATGAGGCTAGGCAACTAAACAGGACTGATGCCACAATTGTGCTGCTCTATTGGAGACCCTAGTGGTACCCACACTGGGAAAAAGTGGACTTCCACTCTTACTGCTGGCATCGGACAGTGAACATGACCACTAACACCTCTAGCCCTGCTGCCCTTGGTTGTTTTTGTTTTTGTTTTTGTTTGTTTTTGCCAGAATAGATTGCAAACAGTGCCTCCATCTTCCCTTCACCCTCTTCTGACCTGAAATCTCATTCAGTTGTGGAATTGGGGTACCCAGTATATACCTAGCCATACAGAATCTGGGAAGCTGAGTTTTTCACTTCTATCTTAGGGATGAACTCATAAGATGGTGTGAGTCCCCAAACATAGAAAGGATGTTCAAAGGTTATCTTATCTTACCAATTTGGTTTATTACAGAAAACAAATAACACTCAATAAATACCTATTGATTTATTACCCTTCAGTACCCTCCATTAAAACAGTATCTTTAGATCGTCTGATCCACACTTTCTGTATTACAAAAGAGCAAACAGACTCAGACCAATAAAGTGATTTGATCATGGTCCAACTTTTAGTTCTTAGTAGAACTGATATAGTGGTCTGAGGATGAATTCTAGGCAAGATTCTAAAAGGCATAGTACCATGTACAGTGATGTAATAGTCATCATGTGTTGAGAAATGCTTGTGTGCATTAATGTGAAAATAGTGAAATATTTAAAGTAGTCAGTGAAGACTTCTGGAAAGATCTGGAACTTGAGCAGAACGTTGGAATTAGGTGGGATTTGGATAGATGTATGGAAGGTGTCCTAAGATAAGAGAAATAACAAAAGCATAAAAAATGATTAAGATTCAATAAAAAGACCGACCTAATTGACTCAGATTCAGTTCCTAAGAGAAATGAAAAGGTTAGGATAGCTATTGTGAACTGAGAGGTCTCATCATAGATTTTTTTCCATAGCCCCTAAAAGGCTTTAAATATTTTAATATTTAAACTAGCTCTTCACATTCTTAATATTTATTTTTGGAAACACTTCAAAATTGTAGATTTGCAAAATTAATATATTAATTTAATTTTTTTCTATTTTGTTATTTATGGCAGTCTGCTAATTGTCCCCCAACATCTTTTCACCCTTTCTTCCAAAGTAATAATCCTGAATTTTTACTGGGCCATGACCACCAAGAATAAAGACTATATTCCCAGCTTCCTTTGCAGCTGTGAGTGTGTGGCCACAGGATTGCATTCTGGATGTAAGCAGAACTGCTGTATGCAACTTCTGAGAAATGGTCTTAAAATACAGGGCCGTGCCCTTCTCTCTTTCCTCTGTCCTGCTGACTGTAATGCAGTTGGAGCTCTAGCTGCTATCTTGGACAATGGGGAAATCTTGAGAATAGAATGCTCACATGGTAAAGCGAGAAGACAGGAGACTGGATTGCTAACACCATGGAGCACCATACCAGCTGTAGACTTACTACCTCTAGACTTCTTGAACATGAGAGAGTTTATTTTTGGTTATTTTCTTCCTGTTATTTGTAGCTGAACCAGATCCTAATTCATAATCCCTGGCCTGGCCTCTCGATTGCTAATGCTGATGCAATCTTGACTGGGTGATATGATCCCAACTGTCATATGAAAGGCAGGGGCAAGTGGATGTCATAACCTTGAGATGGATTCCTCAAGTACACAGCAGACCACTACCACCAGCCAGCCCAGCACTTACCTAAGTGACAAGCCCAAATAACACTAGCTAATCAACGAGATTCAGAGACTTTACTTTTTAAAGACTTTGTTTTAATCTTTTGGTTTTAAAAGATTTACCCCATTTCTCTTCTTTCACACGTCATCTCTGGACTGGGTACACTGCTTGCCAGAATAACTTTTACACTTCATACTCCATTACTCAATTTTTTGTCTTTATTTTAATAGTCTATTTTTTTTTAAACAAAAACACTATTTACTTTTAAAAACATTAAATTGTTTTAAAAGAGTTTTAATGGCATGGTCTGTGGGAAAGCTATCTTTTATATCTGATGAAATTCTAAGGAAAACATATTTCTAGTATTCCTCACATATGGAAAACAGAAACAATTATTAGTCTTTGGCAATTATATGTCTAAGCCTTACAATTGTGGTAGTTATATTCACATGGGCCCATGGTTACTTATCAAAGGCTTTACATTTTCTAAAAGGGTCAAAAATTCTAAAAATGATATGGATGATGATGACTATCATTCAACCTTCCTCATAACCCTACAAATTATTAATAATATTAATAATATTAACTGAAACTGAAGCACAGTTGAAAGTCACCAAATAAATGATTGAACTGAGATTCAAATCCTCAGGGCTTCTGCTCTGGGCTTTTTTCTGGGGGCGTGGGGGTAGGGTGGTACAGAACTTTTTAATTTTTCAAAGTGCTTTTATATTACTTCATTAGACATAAAGTGGAGAATATAGACTCTTTGAATAATTAGAAGAATGCCTCTTGCCTCAGTTATCCGTATTCTTGAGGTGACATATTTCCTGCTCAAATTAATGTTAATTTAGTTAATAGCTTAATATTAATTATCTTGCATATATAGAAATAAAGCCATAAAATTAAGAAAAATGCGGTATATATACATATTTGCACACAGCTTTATTAGGTTGGTGCAATTGCGGTTTAAAAGGTTAAAAAATGCAAAAACTGCAATTACTTTTGCACCAACCTAATAGAACTTACAATTTATTTTATTTTGACACACTTTCTTTTATAATTTTAATAAAATATTTCAAGCTACAGAAAAATAGAATAGCATTATTCTTGGTTTGTCAAATCTTGATGCTATATTTGCTGCAGATAAGCTTTCTTTAGTTTTTTGAATAGTTAATGCATTCGTATATTCAAAAAAGTATAGTGTTAAGTCCTTATCCCACCCTGTCCCATATGCCCCGTTCCCATCTCCACAGATGTTAGTTACATATTTTCCCCCAGTTTTGTGTGTGTGCAAGTGCACATGTGTGTCTAGAAGCAAATATACGAATATATTTGGACTCGCTTAAAAAAATTTAAGGGTAACAAATTTTTGGCATTCTTCTGTGTGTCTACACTCCTAACACTAACTCTATGTTGTTGTTATTGTTGTTAAATGATATTTAATTGAAATATCTTCCTTTGTAGTTCCTAACTAGCTGGGCATTCTACTGCACCACTGTTGATGTCATCTATGATGCCAGGAGGGTGGCTGCCATTAACTTTGTAGCCCACAGACTGGGCTGTCCCCAAGATCTCTTAATGTCTCCAGACAGTTCTCTAGCTAAAGTTTGGTGCCCATCTGTCAGGCAATGTTAACAATCTCAACTAAAGTGCTATTTCCACTGTGCTTAATGCTTTTGTTGCTTCTTTCTGTCTCTCGGTGGTTCTTTGAGGGCTTTGATGATCAGGGCCGAGGCAGAAGGTAGTACTAGCTCAACCTGGGCCTGTCATTAGCATCAGTCATCCTCAGACCCTTCCAATCACCGGCTGCTTTGGCAATGCCATCACCAACCTTTTTTGGAGGCAGATCCAGGGCGCACATCTTGGGGGCCAGGGCCGCTGTGGCACGGACTTCCCCACCAGTGCATCTCAGGTATAGGACTTTGATCTCGTTGGGGTCAACCTTCTGCGGCATGCTGGTGGCTGCTGTCAGATGAACCTGGATTCAGGATGACAGAAGAAAAGTTGCACCTTGGCCTCCTCCGAGACACTCTTTCTCAGCTCATTACTCAATAAACGATTAATAAAACTTTTACGTTCAAGGAATCGTTAACTCGGAAGCATCGGTAGGTCCTCACCAAATGTTCTGCCTCGATCCTTTCTCCTCCATCTGAAGCAGGAGCCCAGGTGGGCGCTCTGTAGTAGGCGCTCTGCGGCTGAGCGCAGAATGCCTCCGGGAGGCCCCGTCCCCATCCCAGTTGGCTCCACTTTTTCCTTAACCCGAAGTTAAACAGGAAATCACACCCCTGCGGCTGAGCGCAGAATGCCTCCCGGATGCCCTGCCACGTTCGGGCTCCTTATCTTAGAAGATCGCCGTGTAGGTGCTTACTAATTACAAACGCTATCGTTTAGCATTTTTTCCCAGTGTAGCATTTTCCCCAGGTTACTCCCCGACAGTTCCCGGGTCTCTAGCGCCACCAGAGATGCAATGACACAGGGGGGCATCACGAGAGAAGACCACACCTCCCAGAGCCCAGTGCAGCCTCTGGGAGAGTGCCCCGATTTTCCCTTAAGTACCCCCGGGGGGTCTGAGCATGTTAAGGCAGTTTCTGGAGGTGTTAACCTGCCGCCTTCTCCGACCACCAGCGCTCTGATAATAAACATTCATTCTGGGACCCAACTCCTGAGTCCGTCGATATGGGCCGAGCCGGCACGAGCCCCGGACTGGTTTGTCCTCTGATTACACATCCACAATCCGATTTTCTAAAAACACGGAGACCTATTTTCAAAGTCTAAAGTACTCAGAGCGTAGCAAAGGTGAACTTCATGCAAATAAAGAGGCTGAACTGCTCTGACGAATTCGGGAGGAAGGAAGCACGGAGGACTAGGGGCGGGGGGACGGACCGGACCCCGGAAGGGCGGAGTCGGGGGTGAGGAGGCGGGACCCGCGCGGGTGGGTGGGGCAGCGCCGCGGGGGCCGCGCGCACGTTTGGCGCCAAAAGCTGAGGGCTCTTCTCGGGCCGGACGCTGGAGTCTCGCGAGAGGCGTGGCTTGCGGGCCTCCCCCCGCTCAGTGCTGTGGCTGCTGCCGTGGGCGTGAGGTGAGTGTGTGCGGGCGGGACAGTGAGGTTCTCGGGCGCAGAGGCGGCCAGGGGATCAGGTGGCGGGGCCGCGGGCCCGGCGGGTCGCAGGGAGGGCGCGAGGAGGTGGGCGGACAGGACGGAGGCGGATCGCGAGAGGCGGCCGCCCCGGGAGCCCCCGTGCGGAGAGGACGCCCGTGGGGAGGGCGGGCGCAGCGACTTTTTGTTTATGTTTCGGGTCGGCCTCTCCCTGAACCGAGCCCATTAGCCCGAGGGCACGCGCCTCAGAGACGGTGTTACGTGGCCAGCTGCGGTCCCGGGGCCTCTCACCATTCAAGGTGTCTCGTGAAGACTGAACGTTGAAGGGAGAGAATAGACAGGAACGAAGGCGAGGAGGTGGGAGAACGGAGGGGATGGGAACTTGAGTGTTTTTAGGGCTTGTTAGCGAAGAGGGACATGGAGTGGCGCGGTGGGACTTCCCTGGTGAGTGGGGCTGCCGTTTTCCGTGACTTGGCACCACTGGGACACGTCAGGGTCTGGGGACCGATTGCAGTTTGGACCTTACATTTCTTTGTTGCCTTCACTCCGCCGCGGGTTCGAGGACTAGAGAAAGGGGTGACGAGCATTTCATGAACGGCTAAAGGAGCACGTGCAACCATGGTCCAGAAGTGAAAGATGCTCCGTGTGTTTGCCCACAACGCCCCAGCCCCCCACGCTCGGCCGGTGCCTTGCACCGTCTCCCGCACACTCTCTACGGCGCGGGCCCGGTCGTCCCCGCGGAGCTCCCTCTGGGCGTCAAAGATGCGAACCCCGGTTCTTCCCGGAGGGCTTACCTAGAATGGGGCCACGCGTATTCGTTGTAGGTGGGGGGCTGCTGGAGAGCATAGGACGGCTCCGTGGCGGCCCTTCCAGTTCGGAAAATCTGCGATTCTGGAAAACCTTACTTGGAGATACAGGGGGTCATCGTCGGGAGTTGGTACTTGTTTTGTTTTTATGTACTTGTGATCGTGGAAACTTAGAGAAACTACATTGGAGAAAGGAGAGTTCATCTAGCTCTAGTAGTTTTACGGTTTGGGGGAAGCTTGGGGATTCTTCCTTCATTCTACAGGTGGTCACTGAGCGTCTTCTGTTGACGCGCTTGGGGGTACAGTGGCGAGGCACAGGACCTACCTACCTGTGTGCCCTTTTAGAGCGACAGTCTGGTATGGGAGACAATCAACTAGAACTTCACACTGACACTGGCTTAGTGCTGTGAAACTTGTGTTTTATACTTGAATGTGTATTATGGGAGGATTTCATTCAGGGAAGTTGGGGTAGACTTTTCTGGGGCGTGACAGTTGAGATCCGAAAGCGATCAGGAGTCGAGGAAGAACCTTCGAGATAGGAAACAGCGTTTGCAAACGTCCAGCGACCTGAGGGACGTGGCTCTTTCCAAAAACCCGAAAGAAAAAAGCGTGGAGAGAAGGTGTGAAGTGAGGCTGGAGATGAAGGAGGCGCCAAACCGCGGAGTTTTATCATCATCCCAAGCGCCATAGGAAGCCATGGAAATATTTAAACCGAGTGGCAACGCCATCAGCTTTCCATTGCCAAGGGTCCCGCGTAGCTGTGATAGGGACAATGGACTGGAAAAGGCAGAGCCGGGGAGGAGTAATGCAGTAATCCGAGTAGAAGTGCTAGGAAGTGGTTGTGGAGACGGGGAGAAATGGACAGACTCGTGGGCCAGTTAGGAAGTAAAAGGAATAGGAAGTGTAGGGTGGGGAAGGAAGCGTCAGGGAAGACCTGTGGGTTCCCGGCGTAGCTGGGGAGATGTCATTCATTCGGCAGATGGGGAAGGTCAGAAGTCCGGTGTAGTACGGGACGACTTAGGCGTGCCTTTGAGAAACTGAAGGGCTGTGAAAAGAGCAGCCGGGGTCCGAAGCTCAGATCTGAGGCCTCGATGGAAATAAATCCGTGAGTCATCTGTAACTGCTCATTAAAGCTGTGTGCGTAAATGAATGCAGACGGCCCAGGATGGAGTCCTGCCGGCCAGGTTAGAGGAAGGTGCATCTTCAAGGAAGATCCAGGAGGGAGGAAAACCAGGTGAGTACTGCGTTTCAAAAGCCAGTGGACACTCTTTTCCAGAAAAAGGAACTGATCAAAAGTGTCCGATGTTGCTGAGAGGTCAAGTAAGACGGTCCTGAAGAGTATTCTTTCAGGTTTATCGACCTGAATGTTAATTCCCTTTCTCGAAAGGAAACCTTACGTGGAAGATCAATACGTAAAGAGATTATTGTTACAAACTGCTCTAGTCGAAGTAGGGGGTTGAGGTACCTGTACCTGCCGCTTTCACACCCATTTGGACCCCAGTTTGAAACCCTCTGAACAATCCAAATCATTTTATGATAGAGGAAACGCAACAGTTGAGGTAAAACGATTTGTTCAAAATCATATTGTTATTTAGTGGTAGAACTCAGTTCTTCCGATTTCCAGCCCAATTCTTTTTTCTATAACTATTATCATCTCCACTCTTCATCATGTGTGAGTTTGAAATACGGTTTAACTGACTGAAACGGGTGAATTTTGCTGCAAGTAGAACCTAGCTGTGTAACAGGAAGACTACTTGGATAAATAAACATGGTTACTTTTTTTCCATAGAGGAAAAGATGCTGGAACTGGAGAATGACTTGACTTATCTATCAGATGATGAGATTGTAGATGAAATCTTTTCAAATCCATTCCCACCTCCAGCTTCTCCAGTGCGAGATGGTGAAGGAGCTGAACCTGATGAAGGTCTGTATAGAGTTCGAAAAAAGTGTCCATGTTCAGTTATCCATCATCTTAGAAACGATACATTTTATAGACGAAGCTTAAATTATTTAAGTAATAATAAATATTGGTATATTTCATCAGAGTCAGGAAGAGAAGCACTTGTGCCTGTACCTCCAAAGAGAACAGTAAAAAGGAATATACCCAAGCTGGATGCTCAGAGGTACATTTACTATTTTCTTAAACACTTATACTTTTTCATTACATCTTTTTTTTTTCTTATGTTATAAGCTTTTGGTTGGGATGATTTGGAGATGACATATTTCTAAAGACTTTCAGGTCAGCAGGTAATATTTTTTATGATTTTGGTTCGGCCTTGATGGCTTCAGAAAAATTGTAATTAAAAACATATTTCTATTCACAGATTAACTTCAGAGAGAGGGCTTCCAGCATTAAGGCATGTGTTTGATAAGGCAAAATTCAAAGGTAAAGGTCATGAGGTAAGAAATGTCTGATTTTTATTTTAGACTTTTGTTTTTAAAAATACAGTCATCCCTCAGTATCGGAGGAGCATTGGTTCAAGGACCCCTGTGTATTCCGCAGATGCCCAAGTCCCTTATATAAAATGATGTAGTATTTGCATATATCCCATGTGCATATTTTATCTCTAGATTATTTGCAATACTTAATACAATGTAAATGTTATGCAAGTTGTTATACTGTGTTGTTTAGGGAATAATGATAAGAAAAAATGTCAGTACATGTTCAGTACAGGTGCAACCATCATACGCATAACCATCACAGCACACGTCAGCAACAACACAAGTTTTTTTCTGAATGTTTTCAATCTGCAATTGGTTGAATCCCCGAATGTGGAACCCGCGGATATGAAGGGCCAACAATATCTATAAAACTGGGCTTATTATTGTGGTCTTAGGAATCTTGTAATGTCTTACAGATACTATCATTCATTACCATATCTCTTGAAAAACTATAATGTGGAAAGGGCACTGTTTGAAGAATCAGAAAGCATGTCTTGTAGTCTCAGTTTTGTCATAGTATGGCTTTAGGAAAGTTGCATCAATCAGTAAGCCTGAGTTTGTACTTTATGATTTTGAGGAATAAAATTTTCTTTACTTTAAAGACAATTTAAATTTCATGAGAACAAGGACTTTACCTGTATTGATGGCTTATGTGTCACCCAGATATGGCATCACGGTTCATAATAGACATCAGTTAAATTTTGTTGAAAAATGGCGACATTTAAGAACTGTCAATCACTGGACAAATGTACATTTTAAAATTTTCTTATCTTTGAATCCTATAGAGTGTAGGTACAATTTTTTGCAGGTAATATCTTTATAGAGCTTTGCAGTTTATGAAGTATTTTCAAATATTTTATTTCTCACCTGTGAGGCAGATGTTGGTCCCTTTCATTATCTAATGAAAGAAATAAGAGTTTTAGAGTTTTAAGGGTCCAGTGCCCACAGGGCAGAATCTAGACTTCTCATTTGATAGCCCAACCAGAATACTGTTAATGCCACAATGCGCACCATCTTGGTGTGGTGTGCAGTGTAACTGGGGACAGCTTGGAGGCAGATAGCAGTTCAGAGGCTGTTGTACTAGCAGTGGAACTGGGTGAAAATAGCTTGGGTAGGGTAGAAGTGGGTGAACAACATGGTACTTCTAGTTGATTAGATACAGGGAAGTGAAAAAGGAGTCAGAAATAATCCCAAGATTTCAAACCTGGGAGGCTGAAACCTTGTAGTACATTTGCTCAGCTTCATTGGACAGGAAGCTAACATAAGCCTGTGTAATATTTTGCCACATAACTGAATGTAAATCAGGATATATTAAAACCAGACCCAGCTCAGTTAATTCATTGCCCTTTTTGAAATTTCCAGGTAGTAATGATGAATTGGTAAATTGGTGCTTTGAATTTATGAAGTCTCCATCATTTTCATAATAAGATAAACTTAAATGAAGAATAAATATTTTGTGTTTCACTGGGTGCTAGTGGGCTCTGAGTTTATCTAGTCTTCTGTACTTTGCTCTTAAAAATTCTTACTATTTTCTCACAGTTGAAGCCTCATTGTCTTTTTTCATGTATGACTTCCCACTGTATTTAGGTATTTCTTTTCTTGTGTCCCTTGGGTCTCACATGACATTGTGAGGTAGCTGACCAGCTACCCTCAACAATTGGAAAATGATCTTAAGTGATTGAATTTTTAAAAGAACTTTTATCTTTGTTATCAGAGTGAGAATAAGATGTTACACTCTCACTGTTACATATTTAATTATTGGTAGAGTTGATTGTCTCGACTATTGGCTTCTTAGACAAGATTAAATAACAACAATAATTGCTGTGCTCACTTTTGAGCACATTTGAGTGCTCACTTTGTGTCAGTGCTTTACTTGTATTACTTACTCTTCGTAACAACCTGATGAGGTATGTATATTATTCTCATTTTATACATGAAGAAAAAGGCACAGAGAGGTAAAGTAATTTCTTCAAAGTCACAGGTATTAAGTGGTAGAATTGAGATTTGAATGTATGCAGTCTGATTCAGAGCCTGTGCTTTTAACCACTCTGATTTTAAAATACTGTTAAGACAATAAAATATGTTACAGTAAAACCAGGGATTTGGAACTTTTCTCATTCATTAATCCAGTTTATTAAGCTTTGTTTTTTATTTTAATTTTTAAAAAATTTATGTTAAATTGAAATTTCAAATATAGAGAGTTATTGTGGTCTGAGGATGTTGAACCTGTTCTTGCTGCTCTTTGGTACTTTGCCCTTGGGATTTCTGAATATATTTTCACAATGCTGAATTCTTAATGCTTTCTTCTCTATATATGATTTAGGGACATGCCACTTTATTTAGTTATTCCTAAAAGATATCTTGACATATTTTATTAAAGCTTATTTTTTGTATTACTTTACATTTCTGAAAATATGCATGTGATTATCTTTTTAACTTTTATTAAGTTTTCATATGGCTTTTTTCCACTCTCTGATTTAAAAAAAAAAATGTCTATTCAGTGCTCTTTTAGACTACAATCCTTTAAACCCTTAATAGATATTTTTCTTCTTGAAGTTTCTTCACCTTATAAATGTAAAATGACACCAGTGACTTTGGTATTACTATTCAATTCTAAAATCTGCTGACAAGGTCAGTTCTGAGAACGAGCTTTCTGTTTAGCATTTTTATTTTTATGTGCCAGGCTGAAGACTTGAAGACGCTAATCAGACATATGGAGCACTGGGCACATAGGCTATTCCCTAAACTGCAATTTGAAGATTTTATTGACAGAGTTGAATACCTGGGAAATAAAAAGGAAGTTCAGGTAGGTGTTGCGCTTATCATGGCTATCATTCACAGTGTTAAGTAGTACAAGGATAGATTTAGTTAAGGCTAAGCATCTGTTTGGGGTCTTCATTTTAAAATCTCTCTTGGTAGAGAGAAGGAAAATTAATAGTAGTTATTTGAAGACCAACTTTTTTGGAACTCAGAATTGAATAAATGACCATTTTCCTCCAAATGTTATCAATGAAAATGTAAAAATCTCTCTTTATTTTCAGACCTGTTTAAAACGAATTCGACTTGACCTGCCTATTTTACATGAAGATTTTATTAGCAATAATGGTAAGATTATAGGTTTACTAACTTTATAACAATTTTTCTTTTAGAAATGGATTTAGTTGGGGTAGACAGTATATTACAGGACTCGGTTCTTACTATATTGAGTATATAAGTAAAGAATAGTAAATAAGAATGAGTTAATGCCTTGGTACATTTAGAATGTTGTATATGATACTTGTTTCTTTAAAGACATGGCTGCAATGCCATTGAGAGATGTAAAATGTGTTTAGCCATGAAACATGAGCTTTTGAGAACTCTTTTGATGGTCACCCACTGATCCTTTCTTTGTAGTGCTTGTTAGTAAAAATATCTGACAAGATATAATGTTCACATAACATGTACACCATTAAAAAAAAGGCTCTGGGAAATTAGGCAGAATCATTTGATGATGAAATAGTTTACATTTCACTTAAGAGTGCAGATCTTGAATACAGGACTTTAGTAAGACCTACGTGACTGTTCCTGCTATTGGTTGCACTTGTTAGTGGTACAGTGCAACCACAGGCTGTCACACATATCAAAACATGGTTCCTGCCGACAGGGTCTGTATAGTTATCAGATGTTCTGTGCGATGGCTCCATACATGTTCGTTTGTTTTTCAAACTTTTAATAGATGTAGTAGAAAATGCAGACTCCATATAGGACGCCCCCAAAGTTGTTTAAAAATTGCTGTTAAAAGTGTGAAGCATTGTGATGTAAATAATCCAAGAATTATTTATGTTTTTTGTAATCTATGGTATGTACTGATGGCATGGGATTTGGTATATAGAAAGGAATTAGTTACTATAATATATACCACTGGGTTAGTTTATTCAGCAGCACTTTTTGAGCTGCGTACTGTAATGCTAAAGTTTCAAGGATAAGGAATAAGGTCAAACCCCTTGCCTCGCAGGCTAACGGACTAGAGAACAAGTCAGATATATAACACTGCCAATAGTTTCACTGGTGCTGTAATTAGAGATATGAACAGAGGTGTAGAGTGCAAAGGAGAACATAGTTAATTTTATCCTGGAGAGGAGAAAGCTTCCCAGAGGAGGTATCACAAGTACTTTGATAGAGAGTCAGAAAGAGATCAGGAAGAGGTCAGGGAGAGATGAGTTTTGGATAGAGAGAGCCATTTATGCAGAGGAGTAAATGAACAGGACCATTCCTGGAATTACGGCCATGCTGAAATATAGGGTACATGGAGGAGTCCTGTATCAGAGAGCCTTGTTTATTGTTGAATCTGTTTTGTTTGTATCCTAAGAGAATGGTCTCCAAACCTTTTGGATCAGGCACCAAATGTTTTGAGCATTTCATTTACTTATTTTACTAATACATGTACTACAATACTAATCATAATAAAGATTTTTTTGTTGGCACCAAAACATTACTACACAGTTTTAAAGTGAAAACAATATGTTTGACTATTCTACTGAATAATTTTTTTTCAAAAGTCTTGGGCTAGTACTTCTTGATCAATGATTTGATGGTACGGTTGTCGTTTGTTTTTTCCCTCCAATCTTGGTTTTACCTTAGTAAGATACATGAATCCAAATGGAAGTAGATCATCTTTAACTGTACTTAATAAATCTTGGTATTCATTTTTTAATCCCATTCACTAATGCAAAGATTTTTGTTGAAGTTTGTTGAAAACTAGAAAATTTTCATTTACCCTTTTCAATCAATTGATTTTCTTAAAAATTAAGCAAGGGTTGTTATGTTTTTATATTTTTAACAAATGTGTAGTCATGTCACTGCTGCTCAGAGCCCTGAAGTGGCTCCTTATATCACTGAAAGTAAAAGCAAAATCCTTGTCATGTCCAGCTTGGCCCGACACAGCCTGTTCCTGTGTCCTCACTCTATCCCCCTTCCCTCTCTGACTGTATCTTTTACTGTTTCCCACTCACACTGCTTTAGCCGCTCTTGCCTCCTAGCTGTTCATTGAACCTTCTGGGCACATTTCTGTCTTACGGCTTTTGCACTGTTTCGCTCTGCCTTGAACTCTGTCCTCCTACCTGCCTCCTGTCTCCAAATCTGCATGGCTGATTTTCTTACTGTCTTCAAACTGTGCTTCCTGACCACACTGTTAAAATTGTACCCCATCCCCGTTCGTGATTCCCCTATGCCTTTTTTTCATAGCACTTATTTCCCTTCTTTAATTATGATATAATTTGCTTACTGTTAGTTTATGTGTACCAAAACGATAGCATCCTGTAGCACCTTGAATATTTCTGGCTTTAGCTTCTTTGCCACAATAGCCTGCCTATGAATGTTGCAGTAAAGGAATTTCGTGTGTGGTTCTAATTTGTTTTTAATCCCATTTTTATCCTAGTCACATCTCCATCAGTGGTTATGTTCACATTATTTTTCCATAACACATTGTTTTAAGAAGTCATTTACTATTGATGACATCCTTCCTTTCATGTCTCACAAAAAAAGTAGTTGTTTATACATTCCATTATTCAGGATCCTATAAGCCCTGTAAGGTGAATGAAGCATATTAGAAACCCTATATATTGCAAAATTGGTTCTAATACTTGTTTCTTAACTTCTCCAGCAATGTTTTTTCACATGTACTTCATCAATATTTTCTGGCAAAGCATGCATTTTAGTTTCTTGCCACAAATTTTTTCCACGTCAGGAACGGAAAAGTGTATGACCTTTTGTCCTTTACTATTATGGAAGAAACCTCACAAGGGGTTTGAATTGTAAAAGACTGGATTAAATATCATATGATTTTTAAACCTTAGCGGAATAATTGTAAAGGTTTGTCTTCATGTTTTAAATGTTTTGCTGGTTGTAATGGTTTTCACTATCACTAGCTAATACCTCAAGGCACAGTGCATACATGAAACAAGGATGGTATATATAAATTCATATTTCAAATGGTAGTCTTGGTGATACCAATTTTTTTTTTGCCTACTTGTCACATCTGATGATGAGGTTATCATTTTTTTAAACCTATAATGTGAATTATGTTGAAAGAAGGTGAAGTGTTAACTTTACCATTTTCTTAGTTCTTGCTCAGGTTTGTATTAGCTTCTACCTATAGGTGTTTTATTTTGCAAAAATCTTTTTAAGCTACCACTTGTGCATTTTGTTGGAACTGTTTTAGTTAAAGCTAGATGGTCTGTCAGTCTACTTAAATGGGCAATCAGAATCAGCTGTCTGTCACAATACGCTGAAATTTAAAAACGAGTGAGGGCCCAGCTCTGCCACCCTTCCTCGGCGTGGAGCTGCTTTTACTAAGGTAGTTTACAGACCAGATGATAACTGCCATGGATAAGTGATAGTTTGTCACCGCCAGTCCTTATTTAAATGTAAGTTAGTAAAACTTAATTTTTTTTCATTCTTAAATAATATATTCCCATACCACTGTGGATCATTTTAGGGGTATCGTATTTTGAGATAACTAGTATGTAGGGCTTGAAGAATTTGTTAAGACTAATACTGTAGAGAACACTGAATTTTCTTTTCAATTAACTTTGAAATAAATCCACAGATCTCTAAATTTCCTTTTTCACTTTTTGCCTGGGTTTTACCCCATTTAAAAATAGCCTATATATAATTTATTACACATGCTATTAAAATGTTTTTGGTTCAATGTAAAACCAGAATAAGCTTTAGATTCTTTAAGTTCTTTTATTAGCCCAAGCATAAAATATTTCTAATCATAACTAAGAACTTTTACTTTCTTTTCATGCATGTTTTAAACTAGTATTTCCATTTGACTTAAAATGCCTCTTTAAAGTGATTTATAAGTATTCTTTTTATTTGAATCAAGCCTGTATTTGTAACATTCTCAGTTGTTTCTTCTGGTCTGCACCTTGTCACTTTAAACTGGTTTTCAATTAATAGTGCGTGAGGTCTTTTTCTAACTGTTTTAGTATTAGAGATGTACTCACTTTTTCTTTTCTACTGCAGATGAAGTAGGGGAAAATAATGACCGTGATACAACTGCTACTGAATTAGGTCCCTTTCTGACAAATTCACCTGAAAGTGAGAAGTTTGCTTCTGAGTCAAGTAGAAGCCTAACTGAAGAGCAACAACAAAGAATTGAGAGAAATAAACAACTGGCCTTGGAAAGAAGGCAGGCAAAGCTACTGAGTAATAGTCAGTCCCTAGGAAACGGTAAATTTTATGCCAGTTTTTATGTGCTACCATTAATATAGCAAGGGCATGTTAGAAATTTTAACTTCTCTACTATCTCCCAAAATAAAATACCTCTAGGGATAGAAAAATGATACAGTATATTAAGTTTATGTATATTTGAGAGAGAGACAGAGACAGAGAGAGAGAGAGAGAGCAAGCTAGCTATTTGGAATCCTCAAAGAATAAATGAGTCCAAGATGGTTTTCTGAATAGCTGAGTACCTGTTAAAAAATTATTTTAACCATTTAAAATTGTTTCTGAATCTTTCAAAAACATATTCTTCTCTGACTACTTAAAGCACGTAACACACAGTTTTATTTTTTTTTATTTTAGGATCATAATTGTGAGCATTATTATGGTACTTTCCTAAACATATAAAATGCCTTTTGTACCCATTGAGGATTTTAGAGCCATTTGCTATGATGTGAATAGGTCCTAATTTTTTTTTTTTGCATGGTGTCACTTTTGTTGTGAGCTATCAGTTTATCTGTTACATTTCCTTCTCTCTGTTAAAAATGCCTTAAAATTTGTTGTTTCTAAAACAGATTGGGTTTCAAAACTAGACAGCCAGGTTTGTTGAAACTGTATTTAAAAATAGTTACAAATTGGTTTTGAATGAAGCAGGATGACATATGCCGTTCCCAATTTCCAATTCAGTTTTTCGTTTTGAAATGGGAAAATAAGAATTATAGTCAGTAGTGAAGATACCACGTTATAAAACAAGTTTCACCCAAGGTAATAAAATTCTCAAGTGAAAATTATTGTGTGACTACATTATGAAATAAAATAAATCTAATTCTTAAATTTACAAATGGATGTTTTATTACTGCCATGTGAAAAATTACCCGAAAATACAACTGTTGTTGAGAGCAGTGTTCTCATTATCACAGTGTGCCTGGCAATGAGGATTTTAATGCTCATCTTCTATTTATAATCTACAACTTTAAACTTTGCCCAAATAGAAATAAATATCTTAAATTTTCTTTATATTAGATCACTTTGACATATAGTAGATCGCTTTGATTTTTTTTTTAAACTTCTATGTAGTAGTTGTGATTTTGAATGAGAATCACATTTGGCTACGATTCGAGAATTTGAGTTCAGTACCTTTCAAGACTTGCATTTTTGAATGGACTTTATGCATGTATAAGCATGGCTTATTTGGAAGAAATGATCATAAGTAACAGTAAAATGATCATAAATATCATCTCTATTGATCTAAGCTTGTGAAGAGATTTGCATTTATCAGGTAAGAACTGGATCAGGTGCTTACAGTGAGTAATAAAGGTGATTTCTCTTTCAGACTTGTTAGTGAACACACCCGGGCCACAGACAGCTGAAGATGGTCATATGGATGAGGATCAACAAGAAGAGGAGTCAGATGGGTTTAACAAAGACGTTCTAGACAATCCACATGCTGCTGCTGCTGCCAGTACTGTAAATGAAGAGCAGGAATTGAAAATAGAGAAGACACAACTGGACCAGTCCTTGTAAAATCTATAGCAGTAACTTTATCCTTCATCCGGAAATGTTACTGAGTTTGGATGGACCTCAGCTAAGAGGGAGTCTGTTAACTTGGTATCCTCCAAGTTTGAGATTACTATGTATTTTGTCTACTTTGAAATCCTTATGTAGTAAAACCTTTACAGACTCCTGTTTAACGTCTGGTGTTTATAATTATTGTTGTTTCTTATTAACTTTAGTCTTTTCTCTTTAGTGTTTATTTTTATATAGATAAGACTTCGTAACAAGTATTAGTGGTTAATAAGCCACTTCTGCTGCTAGTGTGCCATTAAACGCCTTGTTTCACTAAATTGCATGGTATTTTAAGATATAAATATATGAGTATTAATATCCATTTAAAAAATAAAAATCTTACAAACTATCTCTAGAGGCTTTGTGAAAGTTTGTCATTGCTATTTAGTTCTGCATTTCACACTTTTGGTAAAATGTTAAAGGTTTTTATGTGTGCTTACATGTATTTGGGGAGTCACTTTAATACGTGAGAGGTTGCCTGGCCTGCATAGGTGCTAGAGAGGTTCACGTGTTCTTTGGTACCTGTTGACTAGTTGGAGAGAAACTTGTGAAGTATTATGAGGAATATAGAGCACTTAGGGGGGATTCATAGGAGACCATTGAGTTAGTGGAAATTCCAGGGATTGGGACATACAGGTACAATAATAATGAAGAAAGGAAAATCGGGGAAATAAAGAAGATTTGGGAACGGTGAATGTGAGGCTAGAAGTGTTAGGGTCAGATAGTGAGAAGACCTGATTAGAATTTTCCCTACCTGAGATTATCAACTTGGAGGGGTAATTACAGATAAGAAAGTAGCACATTGACAACCAAGTTTAAAGAAGGTCTGTCTAGTTCTTGGCAGAGTCCCATTCGGGAGAGGGAAAGGCAAAACTAGTTTTTACAGACCAGGAGATGGGAAGATTGCTGTTGGTGAGAAACACTGGCAGAGTGATGGTGCTGACATGGCTTCTGTCTGTGAAGCTGGGATAGGCATCTTGCTCTCTTCAGGCTTGTTGACTTCAGGTGGGGATGGAGTGACAAGGATGGATTGGTTGAAAGGCAAGGACGTTGAGTACAGAATATATAGGGTGTCGGGGCGGTGCCTGTAGGCGTGGTGGGACCGGCAGAGTGAGGAGCCGAGAGGCATAAGCCTCAGGATTGTAGCTTGTTGCTAATAGGGGATCAGCTAGAAGATGAATCTAGTCTATTGATACACAACCAATGCCCAGAGAAACTGCTTGCTCAGGACCTTGTTCTGGCCTCAACCCACCCTCACCAACTGGACTAGAAGAGCTTTATTTGCCCGGTGGTAGCATTTGCTGGCAATGTGACATGTCTCCAACAAGGGCAAGACCATTGTCACTGATCATCCGAGGAATACTTAGAAAAAAAGGGTGGAAAGGGAGGTTTGAGACCAGACCTTACCTGCGCACCCCACCTCACCTCTCATGCCCCATCACCAACTGGTGCTGCGGACAGCAGGGCAGGCTAGAGGCAAATAAATAGTGGCTAGGCAGGACTAAGTCTTCCTATGTGCAAGTGACTGAAAGTTCATCTGACAGTGGTCAGGGGGCCTGTGACCCAAATGGCCTGATGTAGCAATTACTGGAAAAATTATAACTTACTTTGAAAGAACTGATTTGTCACTGACTAACCCAATATCAATTCTGGATTTATTAAAAATCAACTGGCAACTTGCAGAGCTACCATTCACTATTCATTTCTGAAAAATCAGTTTCTGTAGTGACCTAATTGTATTTTATTTAATGCAATTTGAACGATGAGAATACATTTTACACATAGTAGTCCCCCCCTTATATGCAGGGGATACATTCCAAGGCCTCCAGCAGGTGCCTGAAACTGCGCATAGTACCAAACCCCATATATATATATATATATATATATATATATATATATATATATATATATATATTTATATATATTTATATATATATATATATGTAGTGTATATATATATAGTGTTTTTTTCCTACATATATACATACCTATGATTATACATTGGAATGGTAAGAGATTAGCAACAGTAATTACTAAAAGAGAAGTTATAACAATATACTATAATAAAAGTTACTTGAAAGCGGTGTCAGCAAACTAGCACGAATTTTTTTCCTTCACAATTTCATGGACAGAAGATTCATTCTTACCATAGATCTTAGCAACCTCAGCATATAATTTATTTCCTTATTAAATTGAGAACTGTCACCTTTTCACTTAAAGTACTTTATGGCTGCTCTCTGGCATCATCCGAATCGCCATCATCACTACTCTTTTGCTTTGGGGCCATTATAAAGTAAAGGTTACCTGAACACCAACACTGCAATCCTGTGAAAGTCAACCCAAAACCCGAGATGGCGCTGTGGAGATACTGGACAAAGGGGTGATTCATGTCACATGCAGGATGGTGAGAACCTTCATCACAATTCTCAGAATGGCATGCAATTTAAAACTTACAAATTGTTAATTTCTGGAATTTTCCATTTAATATTTTTGGGCCGTGGTTGACTGTGGGTAACTGAAAACAGAAAGCAAGACCATAGATAAGGCGTAACCACTGCGTTTCCCCGAAAATAAGACCTAGCCAGACAATCAGCTCTAGTGTGTCTTTTGGAGCAAAAATTAAAAATAAGACCTGGTATTACATTATATTATGTTATACCAGGTCTTACATTATAGGAAAATAAGACCGGGTCTTGTATGGTACGGGTATGGTATGGGAAATCTCTACCCAATCCCAATTGACTAGAACACTGGGTGACAGAAAATTAGATTAACGTTAATATTGAAAAGAAGGTAAAACATTCACACAAGACAAAGCTCCTTTAATGAAGTAAGAAGAGTACTTCATTCATATTCCATGACTGTTTGAAACATCCAGGAGAGCTAGGTCCCGTATCTCCTCTAGAAGGGTATACAGGCTTCTTCCCTTGGTTTGGCAATATTTTTCACAATCTTCCTGAATGACGTTTACTTTGACTTCTTGGGCAAGCTGAGCTTCCTCCACAGACCTGGTTACTTCTTTCACTAAATCACTCTTTAGCAAGAGGGAACTCTGATGAAAAAGTCCTTTGTCTGGTATCATGTATGGTTTGTTGCTAATTATTTCAAGCCTGATGGTATCCGAATGGCAACGTGAGGCCTGTACAGATATTCTCACCTATCACAGAGGAGAAAATGCATATTATTAAATCACATTCTTTGCTCTTTACATTGAAAGTGATATTGGAGGTAAACACAGACTTACTGTTACGTGGTCAAACAAATGGAACGTAACAGATTCCCCTCCTGTTGTGGTTGACGTGATTTTGTTTTGAAATCGTTGAAGGAATCCTGGTTTCCATTCAGAATGGCTGTCTGGGCCACATGAAATCACTAAACCATCTTTATTTTTCAGATAAGCAGCACCTTTAATCCCAAACCTGAATCATTGCCAGAATAAAAATCCAGAGATAATGTATTCTTAGTACCCAGACCTTGAAATGTATTCTTAGTACCCAGACCAGAGATAATGTATTCTTAGTACCCAGACCTTGAAAAACGAGAAAGCTAGTTTTTATTCTAGATTAAAAACATCTTTTCCTGTGATTCACCTCCAAATATTTACTTCATTGATCAGATAGAAACAAAATAACTTGCTAAATAAGAAAGTAAAAATCTATCCTAAGACTGATACAGATATACTACATTCTAATCTCATTTATACTTACATAGTGGATTATATATTACATTATATACATATGGTAACTGCAAATAACTGCTAAAATAAATATTTTACTAAATTATATCTAATGTACTGTTTGGGTTCTACACTTTTAGTTTGACTAGGATTTCTTAAGCACTATTATGTTAGACAGTAACATACCTTGGTATAAACACAAGCACACCATTTGTTCTCATTGAATAAATAACACCATCGGCTATGCAACGGTCCTCGGTTTCTTGGTCTTTGTCTTTAAAATACATGCACTGGAAGAGCTCAGTAGACTGCTTCTGAGAACGCTGTGCTGCCTGTAAGAAGAAGCACGACCCTAAAGCATGATGAGACTTCCCTGATACTCCCAAAAGAAACATGGAATTCATAGTCCTACAGAAAGGATGTCTTTAAAAAGGCTAGATTCTATAAAACTATTAATACAAATATTCTGCTCTAGTAAGAATTAAATCAATTTTTGTGGGAACTAAACCATCTGGTATCATTCTCTCAAAACTGTCTTAGAAAATTAATTCTTTAAGAAAGCAACCAGTTTGTTATTCAGAACCTGTGTCTAGATCATTCGGGTAGAGAAAAAGTATCCATATCTATGTCTACCTTTTTTTCAAGTCTGTCCTACCAAAATCCTGTTGGTGGAAGTATAAATTAGTACTACTATTCTGGAGAAAAAATATGTATCCAAGTTCCGTATGTGTGCACCTTTCGACTCAGTGATTCATTATTACCGGGAATTTATCCAGGCAATAATCTGAGAAGTCTGTAAAAGTGTATACGCAAGGATAGTTATAAAACTGAATTGCCTGGAATAGCGTTACCCAACAGAACCTTCTGCAGTGATGAAAATGTTGTATATCTGTGTTGCCAAATAGGTGGCTACTAGCCACACATGTCTATTATGCCTGTAAAATGTGGCTAGTGTGACTGAGGAATTGAATTTTTAATTTTTTTTTAACAGGACTTTATTGGGGAACAGTGTGTACCACAAGGACTTTTTTTTTTTTTTCCAAGTCAAATTGTTGTCCTTTCAGTCTTAGTTGTGGAGGGCACAGCTCAGCTGCAGGTCCAGTTGCCGTTACTAGTTGCAGGGGGCACAGCCCACCTTCCCTTGCAGGAGTTGAACTGGCAACCTTGTGGTTGAGAGCCCGTGTTCCAACCAACTGAGCCATCCGGGAGCTCAGTGGCAGCTCAGCTCAAGGTGCTGTGTTCAATCTTAGTTGCAGGGGGAGGAGCCCACCATCCCTTGTGGGACTCGAGGAGTTGAACCAGCAACCTTGTGGTAGAGAGCCCACTGGCCCATGTGGGAATTGAACCGGCAGCCTTCGGAGTTAGGAGCATGGAGCTCTAACCGCCTGAGCCACCAGGCTGGCCCTGAATTTTTAACTTAAAAAAATTTTAATTTAAATAGCCAACGTGGCTGGTGGCTATAATATTGCACAGCACAGAATTAGAACATTGGATATAGAAAATTATATTAAACATTTAGTTTCTAACTTTCTGTATCACCAAATGGTCTAGTTCTATGCTGAGCAATATTGAAGCCACTGGCAACAATATGAAACACAGTATGAGGCAGCTTCTAAAACAATGATGTAACTATATTGACATGGTGTGCTATCAGTAACAGATGTGTTAAGTGAAAAAAGGCAGATTTCAAAGTAACAGGTATGGTCTGATATTTTGATAAATAACAAGCATTGTCTAGAATTATTACTAATGGTTATTGCTGGGTGGTACGATGACAGACGATCTTTTACATTTCTACAATTTGGGAAAAACATCTAACCTATTGTTAAATCTGCTATATCCACATTAAGCTATTTCATAACATGTGTAAATGTATTGAGAGCTACTGGACAAACTGTAATTTTTCATGTTATTTCACTGGTTAGGATTCTAGAATTTAATTTGCTAGAATATACGGTACTTCATTCTATTACACCTTAAAGCTAATATTCTCTAAGCAAAGAAGATGATGGGTAAGAGAAATTCAAACCCCCTTACTCGGTTTCTGTTGTTGATATGTCTGCATAATTCCTCAAGATCTTTGTTGCTGAACAAATTTTCCTTAGTTTCCATTTTCTTGTCTTTTGAAATGGCTGCCATTAACAATCGGTGTACTATAATATCTGAATATCTTCTTATTGGAGAAGTAAAATGAGTATATTTATCTAATGCAAGACCTTCCAAAAGAAACCAAAAGATCGAAATAAACAAAATGAATAGTTTTTAAACAACCTGCTCAAGGTTATGGCCACAAAGGAAAACTTGATCATTCACCATAATGGTGGAACTCTTCCTCCGCACACGATCCGGTGGAGAAATACAATGCGTTAGACATGGCGTGCGTGGCCATCGATCGCAGCAGCCTGTTTACAATGGGATCGCTGGGGTCATTTGCGTTATCCAGAGAATCAGCCAATGTCTTATTGGACCTGACAAAAATACGGAAAAACTTTTATTTAGTCCCCAGCAATCATTTACAAGTCAACACTCTGAAGAGAACACTTGACTCATCAGTCTGAATACTTTCATCTGCCAGGAATGAAATTTATTGTGGACATATTTCAGAAGGAATTCTTTTTAACTATGGAAATCTAGTTTGAAACCGTTAAGGTTTAAAAAACAAAAGTGTGTCACAATTTAAATACATTTCTTAAGTAGTAAAGAGAAATGTGCTGATATCTACAGTGTTAAGTTAATGTTAGTAGGTTGTCAAATACTTGCTGAATTGAATTCCCAGCACCCTTAACCTTAGACATCCTGTACAGGGCAAAGAATGGACTATTTCTTTTTTTTAAATCAAGAATTACTGAGCTAGAGGGAGTTAAAAAAACAAAACTAAACTAAACCTGAGGTACACAGCAAAAGAAACCTAAATTATTTTTCTTCTTTTTTTAAAGATAAAGAGATAAGGAAACATTTTATTTATTTACTCTCAAATAACACTTTTTTAAAACCCAGGAAATATAGAATTATATTAAAAATTAAACTAAAAATACATCATATACCTAATTCAGTTCTGTAATGTAGCCCACTAAGAGAAAAGGGGAAAGGAAGATGGAAAATGAACAGAAAAGTAACGTGACAGAGTGGGCACTGATGTGAACTTTCAAGCTCAACAGACTTGGGTTAAAATCCTGACTCTGATGTGACTGGCTATTAAATTGTAGTCAAGTTGCTTAACCTCTCCAGACTTAATTTCGCTATCTGTAAAATACGAATGACACAAGATGATGTCTGAGAGCTCCTAACACACGTGCCTGGCACATGCACAGAGCTCCGCCACCAAACAAAAGATGTTGTCATCTAAAGATAAGAGGGGAAAAAATCCGTTTTGAAAAATGAATAAAACATATTTAATTAGCACCTGTTAGTCGACAACAAACTTTTAAAAAATCCTCTTTATGTATCATTTTTTAATAGGGGAAATATTTTATTTTGGAGGTAGGGAGTAAAAAGTCTCATTCTATGGCGGGTTGGTATAAATTGACCATCAGTGTGCTATCTTATAATATTACCACAGAAATGTGCTGTGTTTTTAAAATATTGAAATAAATAGGATTATTTTTGGGTATTTGCCTAAGGGGTAGATGAGATTAAATCAAGGGTAACAGGTTCCTTATTTCTATATTACAAATTACAGAGGGTCAAAATTATGCTGCAACAGACTTGTTTTAATTTTAAATCTCTATACCTACATTATAGTAAATGAAGAAAGCCAAGAAGTTTTCTATTTTTGGTCAAGGATCTGGCTGTCCCATTTTAAGAACTACTGTAAGATAGTAAGTGTACAGCACTCCCTTCCCCCCTCAAAAGAGAAATTACCGTGTATCTATAAAGAAGCCTTTTGCTTTCGCACATTCTCGCAGTTCCGAAAAGAACTCCTGGTGTGGAGGAGGGTGTTGGCGCAACAGGGCCTGATGCGGGAAGCTCTCCCAGATCTTCTTGGCTACCCAGTGGTTGGCCAGGATCATGCATTCAGCTACTGTCTCGTGCACTTCCAGCGGCTGCTTGGGGATGAGGTCACAGATGTTCTTCTTCTCATCCAGCTGTATGCGAACCTCTACCCCTTCCAGTTCCAGGGCACCATGTCGTTTAGCTCGGACATGGCGTGCTATGTCAGTCAGCTTTCCAACTGCCCACACTAACTCCTCTAGCTTGGCTTGTCTGCTTTTCTCATCCAAGTCTCTGAATTCTGGAATATCATCAATGATGCTGAAGTTTCCATCCAGTAGTTCCTGGGCTGCTTCATAAAACAGTTTGTATGCTGATCGAATAATGGTTCTGCCATACCACACTTGCTTAATTTCGTAAGAGGTTTTATCCAATTCCCACAGGACGCTTACAGCATACCTACAAAACCAGTAACATTGACATCTTTATTTAATTCTTCCATTCTTGAAGCAAGCAGTAGACCCTGAATGTCACTGGAAAGAAATGGCATTGCTACAGGTTTTTGGTCTGTTGTCTCAATTCAAATACTCCACCACCAAATCAAAGTTAGACTAGGTTCCACTGAGTTCTGAGCAAATCTGAAACGAGTTCACATGTAATGTTATGAATCCTATCTTACAGTTCTCCATTTTGATTAGAAGAGCATAGCACTGACAGAGGGAGTCAAGTCTATTGGGCTCTCTAGTAAAGAAGAGGAAAGCCTTTCATATCCTACAGAATGACACTGAACTATATCAGTTTTGATGGTAGGTAAATTAGCAAAAGTTCATTTAGTAGAGAACCACTTAGCTACCAAATTGCTCTATTTAAAAACATATGCAACATTTGCAACTCATAAAAAACAAAGGGCTGATTTTCCTAAAATGCAAATAGCTCATATAAATCAATTACTAATAGATAAAAAACTCAAAAGGGCAAAAAAAATGAAATAATTCACAGAAAAGGATACGTAAATGAATGTTAAACATATAAAAACTGTTTGACTTTACTCACAATAGTTGAGTTCAAAATGCAAATTAAAACCACTCTAAGATACCATTTTCATCTATTAAACTGGCAAAGATAAAAAAAAATACAACACATTGTGTTGGCAAGGCTGTGGGGAAAGAAGCACATATATTCTCATATATTGATGGTGCGAATATGACTGTAACCTTTGGAAGGCAATTTGATTAAATCTGATACAAATACATATACCCTTTGACACAGAAATTCCACTTCTAGGAATTTATCCTCCAAATACACTGTACTTTTAAAAATATGAAATGACTATGTTCCAAGTAATTTAGTTGTTTTGCTTGTAATAGCAAAAGATTGGAAACAATCCATATTTCCATAGATAAGCAATTATTATTAACATGGAATGATCTCCAAGATACATCATGCAGTTAAAAAGGTGCTGAACAGTATACATATAATGTCACCATTTGTGTAAAAAAGAAAGACCAAATGTCTATATTTTTGTGCATGTGAATTACATCTAGAAAAATATGTAAGCAATTGGTAATCGAGGGAAAGTGGTAGGAGGGGGTGTTTCACTTTTTGAACCTGTGAATTTTAGACTATATAGTTTTATTACCTATTCAAAGACAGACAGAGACTTTAACAAATATCACGATCCTCATGCCAAACAGCCTCAACCAGAGAATATATATATGCACCAAGTTGTACCCATTTGTTCCCAGACTTCAGCTGACTTTAAAAAGCTAAAAAACAGAAGAAGCAGCCTCACAGCTAGAGACAGCAGAGGAGAGGAAGGGAAGGTTAGAGAAATAAAGCTGCCTGAAAATAAGTGGTACAGAGGGGTGTAGAGGATACGGGGTGGAGAGTGGAGTGGTGAGCGTATTAGAAAGAAGAGGAGGAAGAGGCCAAAAGCAAGAGCACCAGGCACCACAGGTAAAAATAATGAACAAACTCACCTATCAACACCTCCCAGGAGGGAGCACAAATCAGCACTAAGGATGGAGGGCAGCATGTCATAGCGGCGGTCTGCTAAATAGTAAGTGGTGGCCCTGTGAACAGACACATATGCGGGAACGTGACCTTCAGCAGCAAGGAGAACTGCTGACTGAATGGGCTGCTGGGAGGTAAACGGCCAAAACCACAGTACAAATTCCCTAAGGCTGTTGTTTTTCATAAAGTGCAGCCGACTGGGTAATAAAGCTATTCCCATGTTCCCACTTTTCAAAGCGGTACCGCTTTGGGCTGAATATACTTCCACTGATATAAAAAAGAAAGAAAAAATGACACGAATCTTAGTTGTATAAGAAAAATTAGAGTGTAACGATCCAGTGTTTATATAAAATAGTATACTGCTACATGAAAAATTTAACCCATTTCAATTTAGAAGGAAACAATGTGTGATAAGTTTATTTTTAAAAGGCAAGGTACATTGATCAAGGTACTATTTTTCTAAAGAAAAAGGGAAGTGGACCTCAATTTTTTTTTTCCTGGAAGGGATCTTTAGAACTGTACAGAACTGTGAAATCTTTGTTTTGAAAATCTGAAATGCACAGTTACAAAATACGTTACAGTCACATATACATCATCATAGTGCTGATTCAAATAGCATTACCTTGTCCTTGCTTCAATGTCACTGTAAGAATTTGGTGCCACAAAGTGTGTGACATCTGCAATGTGGACCCCAAGTTCCAGGTTGCCATTACTTAAGGTTCTGACTGAGAGAGTGTCATCCACATCTTCACAACCTTTGGGGTCAATGCTAAATACAAGATGGGTTTTCCTCAAGTCTTTACGTTCTTGTTCCTCTTCAGGACTCACCTTCCAGGGATTTTCTGGTGTGTTTACTGGCATCTCACACATCTGTACAACGAGAGGCTAAATATTCAGCAATTCTCACACCACACGTTTCCTATAAAAATCTACTCTCTGACATTCGCCATGTGACCTCATAGAAATCCCACTCATTCCCCATTATCTTCTGCACTTAAACTATGCTTGCTTCTTTTGATCAATAATGATTTATCAGGTGCCTCAGAAACTGTGCTAGAGTTGGAAAGTCAGGAGTCAATGGGAAAGACACAATCCCCTGCCCCTGAGGACACTTACTGTCTGACAAGAATGTCCTACAACTGTCACCAGCCTCTTTAGTTATGGGGGCTGGAGCAAGAATGAATGAGTGGCTTATAAAGAGTACAACATCTACCCCATTTTCAAATGATCCATTTATTTAAGTATAGTTGAGCTTTTAATTCAAGACAAGCCCCCAAAATAAAATCAGCATGTCCCAAATATGAGAAGCTTATTCCTCAAAGATAATTTAAGCAGGACAAATCTAGGGCATTTTCTCTCCATTATTACCTGTTTAAGCCATCAATTTGCAGTTAAGTAGGCTAAAAGGGAAGAGAATTCTAGCCCTGTGATGTCTAATCCATGCTTTACTTCATTCTAACATTTTCACTAAGAGCTGAAACAAGTCAACAAATAATTTCCAGAAACTAATGTTAAACATAAAAATTTAATAATGTAAAATATTCTAAAATATTTTACTATTATAGCTACTGTTCTGTCAAAAACTCTAATGAAAATAAGAACACCCATATGCTGTTGATAGCATTGCAAACTGGTTCAATTTTTCTAGAGAACAATCTGCCAATACATAACAAAAGCTATTTAAATTTTTTATGACCTTTGATTTGGTAATCTCACTTTAAGGACTACATTCCAAAGAAAATGATCAAGAAGAAAAAATAAAAAGCAATGTTTATAAAAGTGTTTGAAGTAGCATTTTTTGTAATACTGAAAAATTAAACAGCCCAAATGCTCAATAACTGAGGAACACTTAAGCAAACTAGAGTATGGCAGTATACAATAATTTGCCATAACAATTAAAAATAAGCAGGCTATGTCAATATATAGGAATAACTTTAAGTGAAAGAAGCAGAATGGAAAACAGTATGTACACACTATAACTATAGCCATGCAAGAAAAATAAACAAGATTAACGAAGATTTTAAAAGATAACAAAGTGATGGAAATAGCTGATGTTTTATGTTCATAGAATTTTTGTTTTCTGTAAAGGTTACAAAAACTGTTTCATAATGAGCATGTTTTTTCTTGTTTTTGTTTTTTTTGACGCATGGGTCAGAGATGTATGGAACCCAAGAAGCTGCTCCCTGCAGCTTTCTGCAGGCCTCCGGGTGAACGATTATGACAGGGAGGGGAGCCTAGTGGGTCTGTACCCTTGTAGTTGCTGGGGATGGATGTATACTGACTGTGACACACTGACATGCCATTTTTAAGCACAGTTGGAAAATGTAAAATTTTGAGAGCTGTGAGGCTGTAGGAAACTTACTCTGCACTTGAAGCTGACTTCAGTCTGGTCCAAACACAGAATAAAGAAAGGGGAGTGAGATTTTTCCATTATCTGTAGCTTTAGATGGTGGGTTGTGACATAGTATAAAGATTTTTTGTTTTCTGTCTTAATGATGAAACATACCATAACAAAGGCAAAAAGAAAATATACAAAATACCTTCCTTTCACCAGACCAAAGTTCTAGGGGAAATCTGACCTGAGCTTCTGAGAAAGGGGCAACTGAAATACTGTTTTCCACCAGGATGGTTGCAATTTCTCCTTCCAGATCTCCGATTCTTCCTAAAACACGCACAAAATGTCCATTTGGATACACCGATGTCGACTCCCAGGAATCAATGCGCACAACCACCCTGAAGTCCTACACAAGGGGAGGAAAAAGCACTGAGTGCAATGCCAGGGGTAAGTGGGTCAGTTAGAAGTACCTAGCAAACGAGATAAACAGCATCAAGCTCCAAAGAGAGAGGCCAATTTGCAAATAGTGGGGCTTTCTTTGGCGTTGTTCTTGTTTTACTAAATTGCCAGATGGTATATGAATACTTGGCCCAGTGCTTTGAAGGGAGGCATTACCTCTCTACATCAAATAAATGGGCTGGAAATTTTAGTCTGTTAAAGAAAGCCAATTGTAACACATTCTAGTTAACATTTGCGACACAAGGGAAAAACCCAATTATGCATAGTCCAAATTAAATTTCAAAACAAAAATCTCAATTGTGTGTGTGTGAGTTACTTTACAATTTCTCTGAAATTATTTTCTAATTTTTTAAGACATCTTTTGGTGGGGAAGAAGGTATCAGTGTGAACTGAACCCCGATGCTCCCAAATTTCAGCAAACCGTGGAAAAGAAAGCTGTAGTAGCACCTGGCCTGGGAAAGCCTGCCTAAGGCTTCAAGAGGTCAAGGTGCACAATGACCAGGTTACCCTGCTTCAGTGTCTCATTTAGAAACGGCGAAACATCAGGCAAATCAAATTGGGTGAGCTTACACTCTGAGCCACCGTAAAGGTTAATTTCTAACTTTCTTGTTTATGTCTTTTCTCTGGTGCTATATTCCTTTATGGATAATCGATTCTGTGAAGTACCACTATATCATCCCTACAGGGCAGGGTGATCGTATTTCTGTATAACTTGCTAGAAGAAAGCGTGTTAGTGTTGGCACAGTGTATCTATTCAAAGTTTCTGTGTTGGACAGCCGGATAATGTATGTTCTCTCTAGTTGTCTTACACAGCTCTTTGTAGGACGATTTCTCTCTGGCCTTCATTTATTAACTGAGGACTACTTAATAGACGGTTCTATATATTTAGAATTTTTAAAAAACAGGATCTTGGAATGCCAGATGCCATCGATAATTTAACCCTTCTTATGCAAAGGAATTAACAATGTCTCCTGGTACTGCTCAAAAGCTGGCAAAGACAGAAGGAAAACAGTAGAGGTACAATGTCAGCTACCTGGAGGGCTTCTGCTTGCTGAGTGCTAATTCGGATTTTGGGAATTCTGTAATCCCAAGGTGTAACTAAGATTTTTTGAGCATTTTTGCCCTGAGATTGGACCTCTTCTTTGGATGGAAATGTCACCACATAATCCCGCCAGTTCTTCTGAAGGATGCCCATCACTCTGCCTTTGGAAAAACAGAACAAAACAAAGCTTTAAGTGGTAAAATGCCACCTATCTGGACTTTGGCCAGTTCGGCAGTAAGGAAGAAAACACAACATCCCATTTTTTCAAGCACATCCACATAAGTTGAGAGATGCTTCAACATTTGCCTTCCTAGCATTTTATTACACCTATTAAGATGGGCTTTTTCTTAAGATAGATAATTTTTTATATAACATTGTCAGTATGCCCTTTCTTCTGTAGGGCCTGACGTAACATTTAGAATCCATTAGTCCCACCTTGTCTTTTGCTCTTACCTTATCAATCTCAGGTTTAGAAATGTTGGGAAAAGTCAACGATTTTCATTTTTTTAACCCATGCCCTCTACTTCCATTTTCACTGTTTTTGCTTGTATTTTCCCACCAGCCAAGATCATTTGGTCCAACACGACACACGGAAAAGTATACAAATCGTAAGTCTGACACACAACACTTTTAATCATCACTGATTGAAGTCAAGAAAAAACAAACTTTAATAGTTAAAAGTGCTATCTTTTCTTTTCACAAAATGTTTACTGAGCCCCTACCAGGAATCAGGCCCTGTTGTAGGTGCAGGGAATATAGCACTATCAAAATACAAACTGCTTGATTTCCTGGAGTGCACATTCTCGTCTGGGTGCCTGTGGGGCTGGGAAACCGACAGTAAAAAATAAATACACGTGAGGTAGTGACGATTGCTAACAAAGATACAAAGTAGGGTAAGGTGACTAAGAGTGATAAAAGGCCAGAAGTGATAGCTATTTTAAATAAAGTGACATATGAGCAGAGACTTGAAGTGAGGAAAGGAAGGATGAGGACGTTTGTGGAAAGCTTGTTTCTGGTGGTGGAAAGGACAGCTTGGTCAATGTGGCAGAAGCAGAATGATGAACAGGAAAATGACAGAAGGCAGCCCCACCTAGCAGGACCGTGCAGGCCAGGGCAAGGACTTGGGATTTTATTCTGAGAGAAACAGGAGGCAGCCACTGGAGAGTTTTGAGCAGCGATGTGGCAAGACCTAGATTTTTAAAAGGATTACTATGGCTCACAGTGTGGAGAAAAGAGTATCTGGGAGCAAGGGTGGGAGCAGGGAGACCAGTGAGGAGGCGGCTGGGAAAATCTCGCCAAAGGTTTCTAGTGGACCAAATTAGGAGAGAAATGGAGGGGAATGGAGTGGCTGCATTCAATGCGAGCTGCCAGGACCTCCTGACTGGTGAAAGAAAAGTCGATGATTCCAAGGTCTTTGGATTGGCCAATTGGAAGAATGAATGAATTTGCCATTTATGGAGATAGGGAAAGACTTGGGGAGGAGCAGGTATGGGGGTAGATACTGGGAATTTGTTATGCAGCATGTTAAATTTGAGACGCCCATCAGACATCCAGGGGAAGATGCCAAATGGACAACTGAGGAGACAATGTTAGACACTGAGGAAGGGTTCAAGGCTGGAGTTAAAAAGCCAGAGGACTGAACGAGATCTCCTAGGGATAGTGTGCAGGGGAAAAAGAGATCCAGAGAGAAGCCAATACATCCAAGAGGACAGTAAGATGGAGAAGAACGAGCAAAGGAACTGAGGAGCAGGGTAGGAGAAGAACCCAGAAGCCAAAGATGAGGCAGGGGTCCGTGGGCTATATGCTGCTGACAGGTTACAGGTGCTGAGGGCTGCTGGCAGGAGGTCACTGGTGACCTAGACAAGAGGTCAAGGGTGTGTGTGTGTGTGTGTGTGTTTTGGGCGTGGAAGGATGCACCTGAATGTAGTGCCTTTTGGAGAAAATGGGTAAACAGGAAGCAGAGAGAATGCACGATTAACTGTTTCACTGAGTCTTGTCCTAAACGGAAGCAGAGAAAAGGGTGGTAGCGGCAGAGTATGTGGGATCCAAGAGGGTTTTGGTTTTTGTATTAAGATGGGAGATATTTGGGTAGTGATGAGACTAAAATAAACCCGCAGGGGGGAGAAACTGATAATGTAGGAAAAGAGACGACATTGCATATTAATAATTGCCGTATTTCTGGACTGTTAAAGAGAGGACAAATAAACATTCCACAAGAAAAATGGATAACTTTCCAGTTGGCTCACCTGTGGGCATGGGCTCACTTGGGGACTCTCCTGAGGCCTTGTCCTCACTGTCATTCTCACACAGGGCCGAGGTTCTTCCTTTCCATTCACTTTTTGGGAGCAGTTCCACAACTACCACGTCTCCATGAATCGAGCGGTTTCGAGCTTTCATCCCGTGGATTAGGATGTCACTAACTAAACCTGTTTGGGGCAACACAGAGAAAGCCCGTACAGCCAAGGGGGATGCCACCCAGTGAGGTACTTCAAACCTAATATATCTGAGGCCCAAAGCATTCCTATGAAGAAAAGCTTCCTCCTTTCAAAGGGGAAGTCCAGTTTCTTTTGCTTTGCAGAAACATGGCCACCCTGTCATACTATGTCATGTGCTCGCATAAGGGCCACCCTCGATCCTCTGTGAAGGCAGGTAACAGTTCCCTGCATGAGGCCGTGTAAGTCTGCACTGGAGTTCTGTCACACACCTGCAGGGGCCACCCAATCAGGGCCTGATCAGCAGGCTTAGGAACTACGGATACTGCAGCACTGACGGGAATGAGTCTGACGAGCGGAAGCCATTGCTTCCCATTCTCCTTCAACCCAGCCGTGCTCCTGTGACTGTCAGTTTTTCTCACTTCATCACTCAGAACTAGGCAGTACGTGATACATCATGATACAACTTATTTGCACAGTTGTTCATTTTTATTACTGTTTTAGTCATTCCAATAAGGCAATGTGGCACACTGGTGCAGTTCAGGGCAATGTCTTAAAATCAGGGAGAAGTTGCCTCCGTGGCAGGTTCAGCGCCCCACTCAGCAGATGTGTGACCTTGGGTAAGACACTGTGCTTCTCTGTATTTCAGTTCCCTCATATGCAACCTGTGTATCCTCACGTGTAAAAGGTGGAAAACAATAATAAGACCTATATAAGTGCTTAGAACAGTACCTGATATACAGTAAGAACTCAATAAAATATTAGCCATTATAATTTTTAAAGTTGATGACAACAAAATCAGAAATTTTGACAAAAAGTTAGGAAAAAAACCAACCCATGATCCCACACACCCAGGGTATGTGGGGATATCTGACATGGCGTAGGTGATGTGACAGTTTCAACTTTGCTCTCTTCATTGTGTTATGTCAGAATAAAAAAGTAGCATGGAGAGTTACGTAAGGTTTATACGGAACCTGAGTCTTTGCTGCTGGCTCCTTGAAGTCGCACAAAAGCTTCTATTTGTGCTCTGTGTTTGTTGACTTTCAGAATTCCCTAAAAATCATAATAAAAATCAATGTGAATAATTTCTTTCCTGCTTGCTTTACCGACAAAAAGTACAGCTTTTAAAAACGCTATGAAAATATCCCTATAATATTCTTATAAGGTCTGTGATCCCGTTCTTTAGGAATAATATTCATCACCAAGGTTTCTTTCCTCCAGAGAACATACCATCATTTTGAACTACTCTCAGCTACACTAAGTGTTGGAAGTGCTAGGCTCTACCTTATCTAAGGGAGGAATGGTCTATAAAACATCTCCCTCAAAGTATCCCCCCAGCAACGGTGTGAAGTTTCCTCCCAAGTTGGAGACATTACCCCCTCTTCTAAATGAGGTATACTCATTTAAAATACCCACACTTTAGGGAGGAAGGTTAGTGTGGTATTCTCAAACTTCGGCCTGCATAAAAATTATCTGAGTGGCTTGTTAAAAATGTAAAATCCATGATGGAACTGTTCTGTATCTTGACTGTGGTGGTGGATACACGGATCTACTACACATGTGATAAAACTACACACACACACACACACACACACACACACACACACACACACACGAGTGCACGTAAAACTTAAAATCGGAATAATAATTTTATCTGATTTCTTTTGAAGATCCTGGCAGCATCTGGGTTCTGGGTCCTGGGGGATCATAAAAGGACCCTTGAAAGGGGAGGGAAAATGGCGACAAGTGAAGGAGCCAGATTTCACCAATTTTATAATTTTGCCAAACCTTCAGACTTTGATTTAAAAATACATTCTCTTTCCCAGTGACAGGAGGCATTTATGAAGCTACTCATGTGATGTTCAATATTATGTTCAACCCAATTAAGAACTTTAAAAGGTAGCTCCAACCAGACAGCCATGTGTATAGGAAGAATGACTCCCGAAGCATCTTAAACATCACCAGCCCTGGCTAACTCACACCCGTTTGTTGACAGCCTTTGAAATGAGAGGCCTGTGACAGGAGGCAAGTAAAGAAGAGAAAACACTGGCTGCTCCTGAGGCCGTTTCTCCTTCACCACCTCACCTGGATGTAGCGCCCAGACTTAATGCCGGCTTCTAACACTTCCGGGGGAAGATGCTCTGGATACTCCTTCCTGTGGCTCTCCTGACTCTCAGTCTCTCTTTCCCGTCGGGACTGAAGGATAGAATCACAAAGCTCGTGGGCAGCTTTTAAGTCAGGCCAAAAATTGTCCAGGTAATTCTGCGTTTATGAAAGGCACAAGAGAAACATGGTCAGGAAAGAATAATTCTTCATTGCAGTAGTATTACCAAAAATACTGAACAGGAACTGCTGGCATGCAGTTTAGAAGAGACGTTAAATGAGCATTACCTTCCCAGATCTCATGCTACCAGGTCATTTTCTACCATTTCATTAATTCCCAAAGCCCTGCCAAATGAACCCTAGAAAGGTGGTTCCTACCAAAAACGCTTTCACATCCCTGATTACTCTGAACTTTCAAATCTCCCCCCCCCTCTCTACACACACACACACACACACACACACACACACACACACGCACACACACACACACACACTTAGTTTTCCTGTCTTTACATGTATCTCATCGCTACAGATAATGGCCTACAGTGAACGAACAGGAAAAGCTCCTACATGTGCATTCTTGTGTTTTTTTTTTCATCCTGAAATGTTTGAAAGTTATAAGAAACTTAAGCACATAAAAATGGCAAGGAGTAAAGTGTATAAGCAAATGTCTCCCTTACCCCAACCCACTGGCTATGTTAAATGAGCAGAGAGCAGGGACAGTCCAATGAGCAAAGTATTCTTGGTGTTAGGCTTTTCCCCTACTTCATAAGCTCCCAGAGGACCAAGTCTTCTGTGACTATCCACAGATGTAGTACCACTCCTCATGTAAGTGACACTAAATGTTGCTATTAGTGTGATGACCTGGTATGAAACATAGCTTTGAAACAAGTGGTCAGAGTCCCCACAAAGTAGACTATTACTGAACGTGCTTGAACCTCGTGGCCTATTGTTTCAGGGATGCCCTGGACACAGCCCCAAGGAAGTTGGTGAGGGTGGCTGCGCTAGTCTGCTATGTGTGTCCAGTGAACGTTCCGAATGGTTGACTCACTACATCAAATCAAATTTAGATGTGATCTGAACGCAACTTTACGTATAAGGTAGAATCTACACATTCTCTTTTCTCAACTTAAAAAGAAAATAAATTACCCTTATATTTGACTCCAGCATTTCTCCCACTAATTTCAAGGTCCCGGTCAAACTGCTTCTTTGCTTTCCCAAGTCCTTCCAGAAGTTCTGTCTGTGCTAACGTCAGTACCTCAATTCTATGGTCACTTATCACTTGTCAGCACCAAGACTTAGTCTCTGCGCAATTTACAAGGACAAAAGCAACTGTTCCACCAGTACCAGTGTGAGCCTCAGATGCCAAAGGTATGGGAAAAACTGGGTTTAACTGTTTCTAGGAGAAGAGGAAATATTTATTTAGGATTAGTGGCAGCTGCTCCTGTGGTACAGCTGGGGATGATGGAGACATAATTAAGAAAATGGTGGATCACTGCATAAATTATATAAATGTCTAACTACTACGTTGTACACCTAAAACTAACATAAAATAATACTGAATGTCAACGGTAACTGAAATAAATAATTTTTTTTTTAAAAAAAGAAAATTGTGTGAGGGATATTTAGAAAGTCACCAAAAGTACAGGAATCTTGGTAAAAGTTGTTTACATAGGCTTGTGGGTGCGTATTTAAATTTAGGCATTTTTATTTAATAAATAACTTTAGTAAACAGCATTATAAAAAGTGAACCTTTAAAATTAAAAGGCACTTAAAACAAGCATGTGACTGGGACAGCCGATTAGCTCAGTTGGTTAGAGCACGGTGCTCTTAACAACAGAGTTGCCGGTTCGATCCCCACGTGGGCCACTGTGAGCTGCGCCCTCCACAACTAGATTGAAACAACTACTGGACTTAAAGCTGATGGGTCCTGGAAAAACACACTTAAATAAAAAGTTTAGAAAAAACAACCAAGCATGTGACTAGTATGAAACAAAATGGGCAACTCAGTGAGAAGTAACTATATAGTGGTCTGTTACAGCACTAATTGAAAATAAGACTTGCTTAAGTGATAGCTGTTGCATAAGCCACAGCTTGTCCACATGTCCACTAAAAAGGCAAATTTATAGCTAAAACACCAAAGAAAAAGTACTGATAAAAAGTCTTACCCTCAAATTGCAAATAAATACATTAAATGATTAGAAGAGGTGATAAAAGAAGCACCAGGCTTTAAATAAAATAAATAGAAAAAAATCAATTCACCCAAAGGTCCCAATTCAGCAATGCTACATAAATAAAGGACTTTATGTACATAATACTAAATGAAGGACTTTTTTTGCTGAAAATTTCCCAACACTTTTATCTAAGGCTTCAATTTACAAAGAGAAGGTGTAATGGTTACCAAGATTAACTTTTGCCACTATGAACCACCTCTTCAAGAGGATTTATCTTTTTCACTCTTTCCGTCTAACTTCAAGTCCCCCCAGAATATTTTGGCTTCCTTCTCTTCTGAACTTCACAGTGTCTCTTTTTTTCTGCTATCATTCACCTCTATGAAGCCCTTGGTCACAGTTTACTTAGGAAATGCTATACAAAATAAAACTACTGTACCACTGAACTACAAAGAAAAGTAATTTTCCCAAAAAGTAGAAAAATGTAATTTTAGTCAACTGTCTTCTGCAGGAACAAGACATGATGTATTGCAACAGAAAAAACAAGTGACACTGCCATTAATATCCAATGCCCCTGGAATTCTCTGGCATGCCAGAACACTTTTTTATAGCAGAGCCAAGAAAATTCTATTGGCAAATCTTTAGCAATACCTGCACCTGGGAACGCTTACAGAATCTACAATTCAAAATCCAACTAGACTTTCTATAAACTGACAGGGGTAATGGAGGACCTCATTCTAGTTTCTGAATCAAAAAAAGATATCAACCATTGGAACTCGATCGACCAACTGGTCATACAGAAGAGATCAGTAATCTACTGAAGGATTAACAGTCATTCTACTCTCCCAAAAGGTACCTAAGAAATAGGTACCATTCATTGTGTTGCTAAGGCAGCCCAAGGAACTGTCACCAACAATAACGCTCCTGTCTGTGAGCTGTACACCAAGTTGACCTGACAAGCCTTCACATAAATAATATCACATCTCACTCCTCTCTTTTTCCCTATTAAGCCCCATGTATATTCACAAGTGGGGAATACTGAGGGACAGCAGAGAAACAAGACTGCCTTTTAAAACTGTGTTTTGTTTGTGTTCAGAAGAATAATTTGGGAGGCAGTGAAGCATGATGGTTAAGAGCTTTGAAGCCAGACTGCCTTGGTTCTAATCCCAGTTCCACCACGTTCTACCTGTGTGACTTTGGACAAGTTGCTTAGCCTTTCTTTTCTTTTTCTTTTTCCCCCCTTTTCTTTCGTCCTCCCACTCCACTCCGGTTCAAGCCATTGTTTCTCAGTCTAGTAGGACACAGCTCCCTCGCCCATGCTGATATTATGAGCCTTGCGCTCTCCCCCAGCAGCTCTCGCTGGCTGCCTGGCCACTGGCCGATCATGGCAGCCCTCGGTAGTCCACGGCAGCACTCAGCACCTCACGACAACCTCTGGTTGCTCACGGCAGCCCAGCTCCAGGGAGAGCTGTTGTTCACAATCTTAGCTGTAGAGGGCGCAGCCCACTGGCCCATGTGGGATTCGAACCCACGATCTTGGCGTTAGAACGGTGCTCCAACCACCTGAGCCACCGGGCTGTCCCCTGCTTAGCCTTTCTATGCTTTAGTTTTCTCACCAATAAAATGGGGATGATCACCCTTACTTCAAAAATTGTTGCAAGAATTAAATGAAATAATACACTTAGAACAGTGCCTGGCATAGATAAATGTTGGCTATTGCTATTTGGTGGAAGCATGTACTTTAGTGTAATAGTGATTGTTATTGCATTAGCCACAAACAC
The DNA here is from genome assembly GCF_964194185.1 of Rhinolophus hipposideros. Taxonomy (NCBI): domain Eukaryota; kingdom Metazoa; phylum Chordata; class Mammalia; order Chiroptera; family Rhinolophidae; genus Rhinolophus; species Rhinolophus hipposideros. The sequence goes on along the minus strand of NC_138051.1, from coordinate 57,784,468 downwards.
GAGTTTGCGTCAACAGGGCCTCGTTGGGCTGAAGTCTTAGCTGTTGCAGGCCTTACAGTCACAGGTCATTGGCCTAGATCTGCTAGGGTCAAGATTAATTTGCTGGGAGCAATGAAGACATGGTACTTCTTGAAGTTTTCCTTCATTCTTTATTTTCCCTTTACTGCCAAAATGATCTAGAGCCTTTTGGGAACTACTTCGGAAATGAACACACAAACACACACACATGACAACTGGAAATACCTTGAAGGAAATCACAAACACTCCTTCTGTTTCACTTCCATATTGTTGAACTGCCTCTTCATCTTCTGTCACCATAATAACTGGCATCCTATCCTGGCAGTGATGATAGTACCAAACGGCTGCATTGTATATGCTCCTAGAAAAGCAAAGGGCACACGAGTTCTCCCAAGGCAGACAAACACAAGCTACGGTTCAGAATTTCACACCTGCCTTTTAATCTGCTACCCTTTGGTTTACATGCACAACCACTCATTCATTCAACAAATACTTCCCAAGCATTCATTATAAATATGCCCTGAGCTGGGGACTCTGGGGGATACCAAGATGAATCAGAAAGTGCTTGACATCTCTTCTTCCCAAAGACATCCAACTACCACAGCGACTTCTTTCATTTCTTGATGTGGCCTAGAAACCATGAGGCTCTGCCATCTTTTAACACCTTTCAACTAGAGAGTTGAGTGACACACCACCACACGGATGACAAGTTATATGAGACTTAAAAGATAAAGTCTTTGGCTAAGAACAAAAGTAGGCTGCAAGTAGATGAAGATCAGAATCCTATAAGATCGGATATGGAACCACATGAAATATCTGAAAATCTTCCTGAAAAGAATCTGAATTGGAAAACAGGATCGAGGTCTGAAGATCAGTGTTCGAGACTGGATTCTGTTTGCGATGAAGTGTATAAACTTAGGACAGTCAACTTCTGTGGGCAGCTGTTTCCCTTTATGCAAGTTAAAAAGCCAGGTAAGGTTCCTTTAGTTCTAGAACTTAAAAAAAAATTCAACCAACTTATACTGAGTACCTACCACGTGCGAGGCTGTGTAGTTAGTAAGTGTGATCATTCTGAGTACTCATGTGACCCAATAAAGAGAAAGATTTGCTTTTCCCTTCTGGTATTGAGTCTGGGGGGAATTAGGGGACTATACGTAAGGACTCGGTATATATCAGTGCTTATTTTGCATTAGAGAATTTAAATATTTAATGGCCACAGAGATAAAGAAATACAAGGAAAAAGAAGATTTGAATGTTCTATATGGATATTTTAAAGTTTAAGGTCTCTTTTGCCCTCTCCGGAAGTGTCCTATACCTACCTCTGACTTTAGCTGCAATTGGGTGGGTAGTTCCATTCCCCTCTCAAGGACCCACTGAGTGGAGGTAACATCCCTGGGGAATGACCCTCGGCTACAGGGAAGATTGACTAAATGCCCTAGCCTGCCCGTCGAGGCGACTTTTTAGGTGCACTCTACACGGCTTCTCAAGGTTCATAGCAGCTGTCATACATCCTTTACTGCTGTCCCTCCTTCGCTGTTCCACTCTCTCCACCTCCTCACTCCTGCTTCTGGGAACCACCTCGATATAAACGACCCACACCAAGTCCTTGCTTCAGGCTCTGCTTTTAGGTGGATCTAAGCTATGATACTGCTCTTCCTAAAACAGCTCTACCAGAAAGAAGCTAACAGTTTCAGTTTAATAAGACTAGCTGGGATATTAGAGCAACCTGTATCAGAAAACTTGGGACGATCTTAGCTTAAAAGTAGGACCCCCAAGCATTCAATTGATGACTTCTGGATCACTGTAATGATCCTGCTAGCCATGAGGGTCTGGAGTAAACTTACTCTGGGTACCAATGTCTCCCTAAGTACAATTTCTACAATATATCAATTATGCATTCAACGACATATCTAAAATAATAACACCTTAAGTATTTCAGTATCACTCATGGTTCCAGAAGTAATTGTTGAGTTTAGCATACCACTTACGTCAACCTCCAAACAGCCAATGATGAAGAAATTTACAGAAGACGATCATGTGCAAACTCACAGCAATTCCATGCCATACCTGGTCTGCCACTTTTCCATGGATTCTCCTTGTTCCCGAGAGAGATAGCAGTCCTGCAGGAACTCATTAGCAAAGGGAACGCAGTCGTGACGTGCATCCTTCAGGAGGTTTCGCAATTTGTTATACTGTCTGTCACACAGAGGAGAAAAATAAATCTAACATAGCAGGTACTCATCTACCGCCAGCTCTTGCTAAGAATCAAAAAGGATGAGGTATTTTAGAGCAAAAGATCGATTACTTAAAACTCGAGAAACATTTATTTACTATTTGGCCTTAATGTGCGCAGTACCATTGGGCGGCTGTTTCTCAATTCTGCCCGGGCAGGGCCTTGTGAATTAGTTTGTGGATCAGCCCAACTCCCTTCCTCTTCCGAGACCTCTGGCCATTCATTACGTACTGATGCAGCGCTGCCCCACGTAGCCCCCACTTCAAAGGCTCACAGAGAACACAGAAGCAAGCAGACTTTAGCATTTTATTTTTGTACCTCACTCTGTTCTATAAGGGGCATTAGGCATTAGTACATTTTACTTTTTGCTGGCAGCCCTAGAAAAGGACATGTAAATAAGTTTGGGGATTTATCTGTAAATTTTATTTATGCAGCCATCTCATTTACACGAATGAGGGCTAGCTTCATCTCTCAGAGAACTAACGGAGGTTTAAGGTTTCCCACCAGGAGATCCTTCCAAGAATGCTGGCCAAAGTCACAAATCAAATATGAAGTGTCATACTGATCAGTTTCTAATAAGGTGCTTTTTAATAGTCTAGGTAACATGAACTATACAACATCCATGGTTTTTTTAAAGGAGGTCAACTGTTGACTTAAAAATGGATTGACATTGAACCAGATGTTAACTTAACACATAAATTATTCATAGTAGATCACTGGCATTTAATAAAATAAAATGTGTGCCCTTCCATTCATACTACCAACCTGCCACCATGGATTTTTAAAAAATTAGTCTTTTCAGTAAAGCAAAGGCAGAACTCTCCAACTTATCCTCTCCAAATAAACTCTAACCATCGTCATCTGTGTGGGCTCAACACTTCAATAGAAAACAAGAAACACTGATTTTATTTTATCAGTACTTCTAATTTTGAGTCATCTTAAAAAGAATCATCAAGTAATAGCAACTTATAACATTTCCTAACAAACAAAGGGACTCAGTTTCATTTCTGTGAATGGCAGCTTTCCTTAGCAGAATCTCACTTGTGCAAACAAAAGCTGCCATACCACCAAATGCCTAGAACATATTAAATCAGTGATTTTCTCATGTTCACACAGATACACTTAAAATCATTTTTTGAAACCTCTTAGAATATGCAGGGAAGAGTCTACATCATCCTGTTAACAGTGATTGTCCCTGCAGAGTGGCAAGGCAAAGACTTTCTGCTTTACACATTTCTGTCATGCATGAATTTTTGCTAACAAACGAGCACTTATTTGTTAAGCGATAAAAAATATTTTAGGAGAGGCTTCTGTAACCATCTGTAATGTATTATTTCAGAGAAAACACTGAAAAAATATTGCTCACTTTCCCCAATCTTATCCTCCAAAGTTTTTCCTCCCTTTATCTACTATCACATTTTATACAGCCCTAATAAAGCACCCGAGTTTAGTGCAGTTATGTGTTTACATATTACCTCCCTTACCAAACTTCCTTCCCAGCACATTTTTGCTGCACTCCTCTGTGCCAGGTCTTCGGCTCTACTGACTGCTCTCAGGGGCCACTATCTAGACATCCCACAGCTGCCCTTCATCTGCAGCAGTCTTCTCATGGTGAACACAACAGGACCACCAGTCCTCAAAAAATAAACACTGGAACTATCATATGACCCAGCAATCCCACTCCTGGGTATAGACCCCTAAGAATTGAAAGCAGGGTCTCAAAAAGATACCTGTACACCCATGGTAGCATTATTCACAATAGCCAAAATATGGAAGCAACCTAAGTGTTAATCCACAGATCGATGGATCAACAAAATGTGGTGTATACATACAATGGAGTATCATTCAGCCTTAAAAAGGAAATTCTGGTACATACTATAACACGGACGAACTTGACATTATGCTGAGTGAAAGAAGCCAGTCACAAAAGGATAAATACTGTATGATTCCACTTATATGAGTTTCCTGGAGTAGTCAAATACATAGAGACAGAAAATAGAATGGTGGTTGCCAGGGGATGGAGGAGGGAGGAAGGGAAAGTTAGTGTTTAATGGGTGTAGCGTTTCAGTTTGAGAAGATGAAAAAAAGTTCTGGACATTGGTTGCAAACAATGTGAATGTACTCAATGTCACTGAACTGTACACTTTAAAATAGTAAACACTGTGTTATACATATTTTACCACAATTTTTAAAAATAGCTATGCTAATTGGTAAAACAAAACAAAACAAAAAAACAACCATCCATTTCAGTGGGATAAGTGCCGTGAAAGGCCAAGTGTAGCATGTGACCAGATCATGGGAGGTAGGGGGAAGGTATGTGGGAGGAGGCAGCACCAGAATCCTGCAGGATGAATGAAAGTTAGGCAGACAAGGGCCCAAGGGAGGAAAGAGGGGACAGATGTTCAAGACAGCAAACAGTATGGTCCATCTTTGTAGCTTCAGAATTTAACCCACAGAAGATGCTCAATAAACATTTTACAAATGAATACATAAACTCACAACCCTTTGTGACAACAGTAATCCAAATACAAGATGATAATGTCTCGGAACAAACTCTGACATTTTCATAATTGTTACTCTTTTGCTAGGCTTCATACACACTATTGCATTTGTTACCACACCTGGGTATTCCTGCATCCTGTCCTTCCCAAATGCTGATGTCTACAGGCCTGCCCAGGGGTTTTAGCACCAACTGAGAGTAATGACAATTCTTCCCAATGTTTCGAAAAATACATACATTAAAAATAATTTTCTCAATTTTAAGTTTCACTCCCGTATATTTTCCTTAGACTGTTAGTGTGTGCTTTCATTTGTCAGTTACCTATCAACCAGATAAAACAAATGAACAAATGGCATGAGAATATTAATGGGAAAAGCAGGAAACAAACAGTGAATCACTCTGAGTGTGACAGTTGGGTTTTCTTGTAGGCATGTGGGCTTATAATTATAATTTAATAGCACACACATACAATACAGTCATATTTTTTGCTAGTCAGGGTTAGTGGTGCATAGGATGGAATTAAATATGTGAGTTCCTGCATGGAGCCAGCAAAGAACACTGCAGTGTCTTGAACAAGTTTGGGCTGAATGATAGGAGAACAGTCGTTTTAGATAGTCAAATACAATCAAATTATCTTCAGTTTTTTAAATTCCAGTCTTTATAGAAAAACCCTAGTTTTCCTGGACTGGCTTTAGTGTTTTCCAAATCTCTATTATCAAAACCTTTCAAACAATTTCTTAGGGGGATAGCTGAACTTACCTTTTTTAGATTGATTTTTTTTACTATTTTTATTCAATGGTGATCTTACTTACACATGCAACATCCTTTCTTTCCCCCTGCTGACTATACTCTTTGGGGATTAGAAGTGGGTGTCCCACAACCAGTGGGGAAAAGAGTTCTGTACTCAATGTTGTGTTTCTGCATCCAGTTTTCCCAGAATCCTGGGTCTCCAAGACTTACTTTCAGAGGTCCTTGAGTTTTCTACAAGAATTTTAAGTTCATGTTTCCATTTATATTAGGTAATACTCTTAGAACATTTCTAATGGAGTATATTTTGGACCAGCTGAATGGCCACCTTCTAACTGCAATGCCATCTGGGGGCCGTGCCTGCCGGTTTGGAAGCCTCAGACACCTCACATTCAGGACCTCCATCTACCCTCTCCCCCTTGGACCTTTCCCAGGGCATCCTCTCTATTCACTTAAGTAAGACAGAAACCTGAGTGTTATCCTTGACACCACCTTCTCCCTCACCTCATTTATCTAAATCCATTACTAAGTTCTACAGATTTTTTAAAGTAACAGCTTTATTGAGATATAATTCACGTACCATAAAATTCACCCTTTTAAATGTACAATTCAATAGTTTTTAGTATAGTCACAGAGTTATGCAACCATCACCACTATCTAATTCCAGAACATTTCATCACCCCCAAAAGAAACATATACCCATTAAGCAGTCATTCCCCATTTCCCCTGACCCCCAGCCTCTGGCAACGTAACTAATCTACTTTCTGTCTCTTGGCTTTACTTATTCAGGGCATTTCACAGAAATGGAACCACACACTATATAACTTTTTTGTGTGGCTGGCTTCTTTCACTTAACATAATACTTAAGGTTCATCTGCGAGTATGTTGTAACACGTATCAGAACTTCATCCCTTTTTATGGCTGAATTAATATTTTCTTATGTGGATAAATCACAGTTTGTGTAGCCATTATCAGTTGATGGGCATTTGGTTTTTCTCCATTTTGGGGCCATTACGAATAGAGCTGCCATGAACATTCATGTAGAAGTTTTTGTGTGGATATGTTTTCAGTTCTCTTGGTCACATACTGAGGAAGTTCTACATATTTTACCTATTAAATAGCTCTTAGGAATGTCCATTTCTCTCCACTTCTAAGCTACCAACATCTCTTATCCAAACTAAAGCAATAGTCTCTTGTCTTCTTTTCTCCATGTCTCTTTTCCACTGGGCAAGTAATCATATCAAAACAGCAATCTGATCATGTTAAAACCCTTCACCAACATCCCTGAAGTCGATGAGGCCTACCGTCCAATCCAGGGCCTTCTTTTAGTTCCTTGAGCGAAATGCCCCTCCCCAGGACCTTGCATAGCAGCTGTACCAGCTGGAAAGCTGTTTTTTCTTTGCCTGGTTGCATGGCCTTCAGGAAAGCCTTGCCCATCTCTCTGACTAGATTGGGGTCTCCTGGAGCCTCACGCCTGTGCTTCAGCACATTTTGTCACAGCTGTAGTTCTTCATGTGTTTGTGTGATTACTTGGTTATTGCCTATCTACCCCTCAAGACCATGTCTGCTTTTGTTCATTACTGTATCCTCAGTGCTGGCAGTTTTGGGCATAGATAGTTTCTTAATAAATATTGGTGAATTAAAAAATGAACACCTGAATACAGGAATGAATGTAACTGACAAGACAGCCTTACCGAGTTATCAAGTGACCCTCCTTAAATAAGCATTTGAGGATCGTTAGATGGCAGAATGTGATTATCCTGAACAATCAAAAGTTGGACATTTTTCATAGTTTTGTACAATATACTTATGAGAAGGCCATTTTCTGCATTAATATTATTGAAATCAAAATATAAAATCATATTAAGTATAGAACCAGATTAGAGCTATGTCTTTCTATTGTTAAATCCAACTCTGGTAATTTCGTTTCAGTAAAACAATGTCATCTGTCATATTAAATTAATGTTCATTTGTAGTTTTCTGATTTTGTAGCTTTGTTTATTTAATTCGAAAATTCGATTTGGATTTAGGGTTGAATTAAGTACTTAAGCATGAGGACTTACAGCTTGACTTTCGTTTAAATGCATTTATGTAACAATACAATAAAATAATTTAAAGTAACACTAGGTGTTCATGAGAATTTTTTTCTTTTAGAAACAAAGTTGGTAACATTACTTATTTTGAATATCACTGATGTATTGGATGGGGACTTAGATCATATTGGCCTCTTAGATTCTCTCCAACAAGGATATTCTATGATCTCTATCTTATGTTATGTATTGAGAAACTGAGGCACAAAGTGTTAAGACTCTGAAGCTACATCAAAGGAATTCAGGAAGGTGTCAAAGGAGAAAACAAGGCATTTTTATACCAGACAGTAGACCGGAACAGGTTTTTTTTAACTGACAAAGCTTTCCTAACAATAATGTTCCTAAAAGCATATCAAACAGAATGAACTACTTACTAGCGTCTCAAAAAATCTCCAAGGAAGAACTAAAAAACAAAACGTTCCCCAACATAAAATGAAGCAAAACACTACCAGCTTCTGCTAGGCCATACTTGGTTACATATAAAAAGTCAAGACTTAAATATACTGAACACTGAAGGCCAAATTCATAAAGCAAATCTAGATGTAGTCAAAGGCTATCATCAATTCTAAAGTTAACTTTCAATATATGGCACTTTCTAGGGCTTAGGCCATTTTGGTCATTTAGCTGTTTCAACCTGAATACACCAGCTGGTTGCTTTACAGATGAACAAAGCAGCAAGTCCCAAACTTGCTGATTCCTTTCCTGCCTCTCCTTCCTCTTCATCAATCATGTTCATTATCCCTGCTTTAACACCAGTCTCAAACCTAATTCCTTCAGAGGGCTTGGGTCTTTCTGGCCTAATTCCCACACCTATATTTACTTCTACACTTTGCATAGTCCACATTAAATTATCCTGCTTGTGTCTTAAGGTGTGTTGTAATTACCTTCTTGCTTCTTGCATCTATCACCAACAAGATAAACAGGTTTGTTGAGAGAGGGACTAAAACTTTTGTTTGTAGTTCCAGAAGGTCTGGAATGAGGGGCTCAAAAAGTACTTACATGGGAAAACCAGGGTGTTATCATATGGGCCTATTTTATAACTCCTCATCTTTTGTTTTCACATTTAGTGTATTCGGAGACATGGTAAAGCAATGGAAAACCAATAGTTTTTCATCAAGTTAACTACTTTGAAATGTTCAGGAGAAAAGACGTTTAAATTTCAATTGTTTGCTTTTGAATGCCCTAGGAATTGGTTTTTAAAACAATCCTTAATATTAAAAATATTTTAGAAAACAGAAGTTGAAAAGGCTCTGCAGTATGTTGGCAATCTGAATGATAACAACAAATTGATTTTAGTAGCAGAAATGAAATACGACACCTGGAGCAGCATTTAAACCTGTATGTGTATAAACATCTATATCTTTGTGTCTGAACAAAATCAACTTCAAGCTCATTTAAAAATATTCTATCTGAAAAACCTGCACAATCTAGTTAATGCACATTTTTTTGAACTGGGCATATAATAAGGACAACTTATCATTTTCATATACAAATAAACACACTTCATCTTTTACTACTAAGGTCTAAAGAAACTACAAGATTTAAAAAAGAATAAACTCATAGTTGCTGCTTTTTAAATAACTTGGGGTGGTAAGAGTTTGGATACATAATTCTAATACTGTATGTTGTTTCCATACAGCATGAGTCTTCAAGTTCAAATCATAAATCTTTCCCAATGTTAAATGAAACAAAACCAATTTTTAGAGTATTTGTTTAAAAGGTACAAGGTAAGCATTTTATACTGATTTCAATCAAAAAAATCCTTTGTTTAGCAAATACAATTACTATGGTTGGTAGTAATACCTGTAACCTAAAAATAAAACAAGTGATATCTGGTTTCATTGAATAAATCATTACAAATACAATTTGTATCCACAATAAAGGAGTCTAAAATTTAAAAATAAAGTACTCTCTTTTTCCCAAGGGGAAAAAAAGTAAGCTTCTGAAACAATATATCTATAAATAAGAAGATTAAATAATATGCAATATCAACAAGAAATAAGCAATAACTCTGCTGTAAAATGCAAACCTAAAGCCAAGAATCTTCAATACCCACATACTGGGGACACTGCAGTTTATTGATCTACAGTCAGATCTTTTGGCCAGATGTTGAAGCAGAAATATAAAATAATGTTACTGCATTCCTACTAGCAAAGAGAATACTAAATTAGTTTAAAAAATACTTTATGATTAAAGAATAAATTCCTCCCCTCCCCCTACAACAAAGGAGCGTTTCTAAAGGGGGGGGATATCTACATTAATAAATAATGCAAAAGGGATACCTCCGGCCTCTTTGATGCTGCACAGCTTGACAAGCCGTTTGCATGAATATAATTCCCTTCAATTCAGGAAACTCAAGGATCTCAAAGTAGTCTTGAACAACTTTCCAATCTGGGATCATGTAATGAGTCACATCACTAGACAAGAGTTTCCCATCTGAAGCATAAATCAAAATGCAAAAGACTAGATACATTTGCAAACCTGGTTTATTATTTCAATGTCATGGTGCCCCCCTGTGCAAAATAACTTACAATCTTAACTGCACCGTGAAGTTTTTAAACGACAAGACAAATCTACTTTGGTAAAGGCCCAAAGTTCAGGTAAATTCAGCACCTTCATTTTTCTGAAGCTGTGATAAATAAAGGCTCAACGTGGTTTATGGTGCTGCCAGTGGAGCAGGAGATGACTGATTTTTTAAAAAACAAACAACACATCCTCAGCACAACCTGAATATTTCTGTGTGAACTTACTGACATACACGCACCTTCAAATGGGGCACCTTAAAATATACGTTAACCACTTGTTTCTGCCCAGCAATTTCAAGTCGGTACTGTCTCAAGTTTATGAACATGCTCAGCAGTCTCCAGAATGGACCAGAAAAGTTGTTCAATGCAAACAAGGGCACTGTTAAAGATTTCCACCCAGCCCGTCATGGAGTGGGTCAGCCAAGCAGTAACTGAAAGGCTCACCTTAACCATCAACCCTCAACCAAGCTGAGGGGTCCACATATTCGCTGAAAAGGCCCAGCACGCTTATCTCCCCCCAGAGGGAAGAGAACCAATAATCTTTACTCAAGGGACCACCCTTGCAGCCTAGAAACCAAGTGGGGTAAGATCTAGCGCACAGCAGCCCCCAATCCAGCTTTCCCATGACCTTCCTGTACAATGAGGACCCCCATCATTCACAAACCCTTTGGGTAAATGCCAGATGCATCGGTGCTGGCAAGTCAGATAATTTGTGGGGAGCAAAGAAATGTCAAATGAGCAGCAGCAGCAGCAGCAGCAGGTCTCCCGCGCTCACGCCACTGGGTTGCCTTCCGCCTCCCACTGCAGAAGGGCCAACAGCTCAGGTCACCACACACGACAGGAAGGGGCAGTTCCCTGCGCCCTGGCCCCTCGCCTAGGCCCAAATCACCCGGCCTCTGGGCTGCGGGGGGCGCTGTCTCTGGGCGCTGCCGTTTCATGGCGCGCAGCGGGCGGGAGTTCCGCACCGAGAGCCCAGAAGCAGCCAACCACCGCCCTCTCCGCGGCTCGGGGCCGCCGCCTCTCGCTCCCCACCCGCAGCGGAACGAAGGTGGCGCCAGGGGGCGGTGAGGGGCCCGGGGGCCTCGGCCTCGGGGCTTCCGCGGCCTCCAGGGCACACGACCCCCGCCCGCCGCCCGCGCTCCTCCCGGCCTGGCCCCCCTCGCGCCCGGCCTCGGGTCTCCGGGTGCCCGCCCGCCGCCCGCGCTCCCGCCCGGCCCCGACCGTTGAGGCAGACGGTGGGCTGCGAGCAGAGCTGGCTGTGGCAGGGCACGCTGGGCCGCAGGTAGTGCTCCCGCACGATGCGCAGCGTGCGGCCCTGGAAGGTCTTCAGAAGCAGCACCTTCTCCCGCTTCTGCAGCATGGCGGCGGCGCTCGGCCAGGCAGGGCTCCGGGGCCCGCGGGGCCGTCCGGGGCGGGCGGCCGGAAAGCAGCGAGCGCCGCGCGGCGCGGGCGGGAGGCGAGGCCGCGGCTTCGGGCCCGCCCCCTCGGCCGGGCGGGCCGGGTCCTCGCGCCGCTCGCGGCTCTGCCGGCGGCCGCCGGAAAGGGCCCGGGGTTGAGGGCTGGGGGTGGCCCGCGGGAGGGGCGGTGCTGCCCGGCCCTGGCCAGCTTCCCCCACCCTGCCTCAGTTTCTCCCCTCTCCACAATGCCTGGGGGTAGGGAGGAGAGGGGCAAAAGATTTATGCGGAGATAAGATGCGATGTGGAAGCTAGTGTAAAGTCTTGTGAAGAAAGATTTGGCGCAACTATAGGGAATTATTATACTTTGTTTCTACCCCCGGGTCCATGTGGGAATGGGCACCCGTATGAATATGGGTAATGAGTGTTCTCTGTTCCTTGCTCTTGCTGTCCCTGAAAGAGCTAAAAGATTCGGCAAATAAGCCCGCAACCCTTCCAGCCCAACATTTTTTCTCTTCAGAAAGTTGTATTTATTTTTAATTTCATGTATTTTTAATCCATATAAAAATTCAAACAATGCAGAGAGAATGAAAACCAATTCATTCCCTTAAGGTAAACACTGTCTATTTAACCCTAACTTCATAGCACTGAGCTTCTGGCAAAGGAATTTTCCTTGAAATTTGATGGAGGCTCACACACAGTCTCCTCTGAGATCACACACCCTTGGCTGGAAAGAGGCCAGTGTTCTTCCCAGCTCTCAACAAAGACTTTTGAGCCGCACCAGAAGCTTTATATACAAGTGACACATTTAATTTCCACAAGTCAGTGGAGTTGGGCATCATTATCCCCATTTTACAGGCGATGAAACAGGATTAGGGAGGTTAAGTGGCCAAAGTTACCCAAGTATTAAGTGCTGGGATCAATGTTCAAGCCAGAATCTGGCTGAATCCGAAGTAGGCTCTTAACTAATTACCGTGCTATTCATCGATGAATAAAATATAACTTTTGTCGCTGAGGAGTTTATAGTCAGCTTGTTGAGCTCTAGTGCAGGCAGCTCAACCAGCTGGCTGGAACATGGGAGCTTCCTATTATGCCGAAGTGAGCAGAACTAGGGTGTTGTGTGGGATCACTTACTCTAGGGGGACATATTAAAAAGTCGTGGATCCTTACTTGTATTTTTATGTCAAGTTATCTGCAGTGTGGGATAATGGGAGTGAGATCGGAGATGGAATTGCACAAGTTAGGAAAACATTACAGTGCTGGTTCACAGACCAAAGCCCTAGGAGGCCCCATAAAGCAACCAGCAGTGCAGGAGGCCCTCCCTGATTCAGGAAGTCAGTTCTAGAGATTCCAGAGGACAGGCAAGTAGCCACATTTGTCCCCCACATAAAAATGCTTCTGACAGCTGCCCACCGTTCCCTCCAAAGCTCTCCCATTTTCATTTTTATTTTACTTCTGATTTTATATCCTTAACATCTCTCTTTGGCATTTTGTAGCTTTAAACTTTCTCTAAATTCAGACTAATGATCTTTTAAGGAAGAGAGTGTGTCTGGCACTGTATTGAAAGTTGATTTTTATCAGTATTTAAAATAATCCAAGGCTCATCAAGCACTTCTTTTGCTTGCATTGAGGCAATGGTGTACAATTTATGTTCTTAAAAGCATGATCCCTTAGTTCTTGGAACTGGTGATCTGAAATGGACGAGAATGCTTTTTTGTTGGTTTGTTTGTTCACCGACCATCTGATGCATCTCGCCTGAAAAAAAGGTTTCTAAATCAGTCAGAATAAACTAGGTTACGCTGCAGTAATATACTACTTCAAAACCCCCAGTGACTTAAAACAAGATATGTGGGTGCCTAGAGGCTCCGCTGTGTATTGTTCTCCAGGACTAAGGCTGATGGAGACAGTCCTCTCTGGAATACTGTTTGCTGTTCTTTGGCAGAGGGAAAAAAAATCCTTTAGACAGCCTTACCCCAGCAATTAATAGCTCAGACCGGAAGAAAGTGATACATGTCACCTGTACCTATTGGCGGGAACTAATCACATAACCATACACTCAAAGGCCTAGTGGCAGCATTAGTGACTACTTAAATGCCTCCAACTCACACCCCTTAGTCTGCTCTGCCATCACCTTAACCCTTGTGTCTGGGACGACTCCAACTCAGCCCACTATCCAGTCTCTTGGGCATTGTACTGCTCACCTCTTTTGACATCCTCACCCGCCTCCCCAATAGCCAATAAGCCAAGCATATATCACCCTATCATCTTTAATCCATATTGCAATCCTTCAAGGTAAGTATGTGGGTTTTTGTGGCAGAGGCTGGCTCTTTGTTCACCAAATCCATGTCCTCTTCCCTGGGTACACAGATGAACCACATTTCCCATGCATATAGTGGCCACAGAATGTAATGACACCGTTTCCAGGACTGACCCATAAAAACCTCCCATGAATGCGCTCCTCTTTCCTGTTCCACCAGCTAGGTGCCAAAGCCCAGGGGATCTTGAAAGCCAGCGCTGAAGGCAGCAGACCCTTTTCTGCCACCATCAACACGGGTCCCAGAAGAACTGTGCAGAGCCCTGCCTCCCCCACCCAGGAGCATCACAGGGGATTATTGTAAGGGAGAAATCAACTTTTGTTATAGCAGCTTAGAATTATCCTAGCTAATGCACATCCACTTTACAGAGGAGATTAAAGGCTGAAGAGTTACTCATTTGTTCAAAAAGATCCCTCACTAGATACTAAATGTCTTAAAGAAATGAAGCTGCTCAAGGATTCTATAGCAGTTCTAAATTGTACAGTCCTTTAGGAAGAGGGAGAGCAGCAGTGGTCTTAGTTAGGTACTCTGGTTTGGTTTCTGCTACGGTGCCACAGCAGTGCCACACTGGGAAGGATGCTTGGCGGCTTGCTTCTCTTTTCATGTTTCCCTTTTCTTGTCAAGTGCCGATGGACAGCCTGGTTCCCAGATAGCAGAATTCAGCACTCTCTTGCTGATGGAAATCTCAATGGTGGCTCGGTTTCCCTGGTGCATGATTGCAGTCCTCTTAAGGCTGAGCACCAGCGTGCTTACATTGCAGGAGTCTGTAGCATTTGCATGCCTTTTGCAGATGTACTCTGCGAATGCAGACATCAGCAACCACTGGATTACAATCAAATAGTCTCATCAAAAGGTTAGCCTAGAGAGGGTTGGGCATCTTTACAAAGGGCTAAGAGGACAAGAAGGTTAAATGTATAAAAGGAATTCTGGAAGATGAGCTCCAAGGGCTAGAGTGGATTACTGAAGTAGGCTTTGAAATAGTCTGTCTTTTGATTTATCTATTTAAAATTACAATAGCACCACATGCTTGTTGCAACAAATTCCAACAATACTGAAGTATGCCGAGTAAAAACGTTGAAGTTCAGCTTGCCTCCGAAATCTACTTCTCCCAAGTAATTTGCCATTGTTGAAGCTGGTGTGCATCTTAGATGTCATTAACTATAACCCCAAATGTGCAGCTTTTCAAAGGGTTTATCAATATTATGCAGTATCAGCTAATTATAGCTAATGTTTGTCAAGTTTTACAGGTGACAGACATTGCCCTAAGCACTTTTCTTGTGTTTTCTTGTCCTCCAAACAATGCCTTGACTGTGATACTGTTACCAACTACATTTCACAGGTGAGAAAACAAGTACAGAAGGATTGAGACACAGGCCACACACTGAATGGATGGCAAAGCCAGACTTGGACCGCAGGCGGTTTGACTGCAGAGCCCAGGCAGTAATGACTCAGCTATTCCACCTTTCAGTGCGTAAATGGTGGGTTACAGAACGGGGGTACAGTCCATTCAGTGGACCATGGATGAACCCAGTTATTTTAGGGTTAGGGATCTGGAAACAATGCCATTCAAATATTGACTGATACGGCTTTTTAAATTTCCTGAGCCTCAGTGATTTCTACTATAAAATACAGCTAACTTGACAGATGTTGCTGGCCATGTTAACGAGTCAGTGATTCTAAGGGGTCCCGTAAATGGATAAAATGATCCTATGTATCTGAAGAATCAGCGTACTTTCAGTTGTGCTCCATCTCAGTGGAAGAGTCACTGGAAGACAAAGGGCTGCTGAGATTACTTTGCTGCTTGTATTAGGGATAATTTAATTTCCTATATGTTAAAGGCTGTTAATCCTTGATTTTCTCTTTTCCCAGCAGATACAATAGCTCCCTTTTGGCTTTCTAAACACCCTGTGAGTCCCCATAATCCACTTTGCAATGATTACTCTAAAGTGTTCTGCTTAACTCTTTCTAAAAATTATTTTGTACTTACCAGTTTGTATCTCCGCAAGATTTTTATTGTAGTTAATTTACCAATAATTTTTCCCTTGTACCACTAAGAGGCGCTGTTCATTGTTTTTCTTTTCTTTTCTTTTTTTTTGGTTTGGGGGGTAAGGCTGCTTCCCTTCTGTGCTAGTATCTGAGTAGCTGAAATGTGGCCTTTCACATACTACCCTTAAAATGCATCCAATTATTTGAGACAAAACAAACAAGCAAACAAAAAACCTTAGTATTAAACAATACATTAATTCGAAGAACTCAAAAGTTCAGATGCTCCAAAATTACTTAGGAACTAAGCTTCATTGATTAATACAAAAAAGAAAAAGAAAATCCTTTGTTTTAAGAATAAGACTAGAAAATCCTTAAGAATAAGATTAGTAGACAATTCAGTTATATGGATAGCCATTTATAATTCAAAAATAGAAAAACTATTTATCATTTAATTTTTTCTGTATTGATGTTATTTGATGAAATTAAATTTTCATTCATCTTGTAGGATTATTACTACTAGTGGAACACAAGTCCTGGTATATAGTTATTTTATTGGATGGATGTATTACAAGGAGTTTTCCTGTTTATTTTACTATATTATTACTGCATATGTTTGAATTTGGGAAAGTGAATTCCATTTTATGTCTTAAAATGATAGACTATGAATTTAAAGTCTTATAATTACAATAGAAAAGTTCTGAAAAAATGGAAGAAAGAAAAAGGAGTACATAGCAATGATCCTAACCTCTACAAAACCTTCCAGGTTTGGGATAAATATAAACAAAATATTTAAATTTTCAATTTAACTTTTATTTAATAAAGAAAGTGTATATTAGACTATACTTTTGTATCTGGTTTTCAAGGAAGACGAATAAGGGCTGAAAGGTAAAATTACATTTCTACTTAACTTTCTCTACATTTTAGGCCTGAGCAAGTACACTGTATCTGCTTGTATTAGATTTCCATTGCTGCATACCAAATTACTACAAACTTAGCAGCATGAAACACACTCATTTATTATCTCAGTTTATAGGTCAGCAGCCTGGGCATGGCCAAATTAGGTTCTCTACTCAGGGTCTCACAACACTGAAGTCAAGGTGTCGGCTGGATGATTTCTTTGTGGAGCTTGGGGTTTTCTTTCAAGCTTGCAGGGTTGATGGCAGAATTCAGTTCCTTGCAGTCGTAGACTGAGGCCCCTGCTCTCTTGCTGGCTGTTAGGCAGGGACCCCTCTATGCTCCTAGAGTCCTCCCTTATAGTTCCTTGCCATATGGCCCCTTTCATATGACCGCTCATACTTTGAATCTCTTTTCACCAGAAGAACCCAATCTCTTTAGGGTCTCACCTGATTAGGTCAGACCCACTGAGGATAATCTATTTTAAAGTCAACTGATTTGGGAATTTAACTGCATCTGCAAAATCCCTTTACAGCAGCATGTAGATTAGTATTTGGATAATCTAGAGAAGGTGAGTATACACCAGGGCACAGGAATCGTGGAGGTTACCTAGGAATTCTGCCCACCTGTCTTAGTCCATTCAGGCCGCTCTAACCAAATGCCCTAGACTGGGGAGCTTGTAAACTTCAGAAATTTATTTCTCAGAGTTCTGGAGGTTGGAAGTCTGAGATCAGGGTGCCAGCATGGTTGGCTCAGGGCCCTCTTCTGGGTACAGACTTCTCATTGTATCCTTATATAGCAGAAGGGGCTAAGGAGCTCTCTGGAGCTTGTTTATAAGGCACTAATCCCATTCATTAAGTTCCACCTTCATGACTTAAATACCTCCCAAAGGGCCCACCTGCTAATACTATCACCTTTGGGGTTAGGATTTCAACATATAAGTTTTGGGAGGACACAAATATTCAGACCATAGCACTACAATAATAATTTTATAGTAAACATTTGATCTCAATAAATTATATCTAAAATGATGGTATTTATTAAGTATCTGAGGACAGCATAAATGATGTTCATAAAGAAAAAAAAAGAGAATGAAGCCAGTAATTTAGAGGTTATAACAAAAGTGAATGAATAATAGATAATACTGCCGTGGTTGTTTCCAGCTAAGGGGGAGAAAACTCCACCAATACAAACCCACATTCTATTAACCTTAAGTAGCAATGATTTCCACTGGGCCCAGAATTCACTCAGGAATCACTGCATAGAGTCTAGCTCCCTTTGCTAGCATAGGATCAACTTAGAGAGGGCAGTGTGTCTGGGGGTTCTTCTGGGTATGAAGAACCTACATTTCCTTTTGTCTCACCCCTCAGTTCCTACCTAAGAGGAGTGCTGCTGTATCCCCCAGATTAGAATCCTTTCTTAAAACCCCACTGTGACAGGTGATGGGAAACCCTGGCATTTTTTGAAGATTTGAATTTTAAATATAAAATGTCATCGTCATCATAGGCGTCCTTTATTGTGTGTCTGACTCAAGTGGATTTGTGCCATATCAAGCCTGGGAGAGTGGGAGGCTGCTGGTATTTGCTGCCTGTCTTCCGTGTGGAATTGTGATGGGGTCAGAGCCATGATTAAGGAAATGTCTCTGATTGTAGTGTGTGGGTGGGAGAGTTTTCTTTATATTTTTTTCTATTAAATCTCATATTTTAAGAGGTGTCATTTAAAACTATTCTTCTCTCCTGGAGATAAAAGGCTTGGATCTTTGATATCTTGCATTGAAACTATGAGACTCTGGTTGTATTTGCCATTTTTGCCTTTAAGGCCTTATCTTTTCTGACTTAGAGTACTGAAGGCATTTTGATCCTCTTCCAGTTCTACAAACAAAGTTCTTTAATCAGCTTGAGGCATCACTGTTGATCAGAGAAAAGCACTTCCTCCCTCCCTAAAGCAGACAGCACCTGCCAATGCCCCCGTCCAGGAACTTGAAAGAAGGGCTGTTCTTTGAGCCCACAGAGTGCCTATATTTCAAATGTATAGACAATTACCTGAAACCCATTGCCTCACTGACAGACGGAGAATAGAGGCGTTCATAGACTTAAAAGCAGGGCCGTCGACCCACATACCCTCCAAACATATTTATTTATTTTATGGCTAGTGTGATAGTGAAAACATGGTGTTTCATTTACACTGGCATTAAGTTCATCATCTTAGTAAAAATGTAAAAAGGATAAATGACTACACAGGAAATAAAAGTGGATTGCTAATCATATTGTTGATTAATACTGAGTAGGCTGTAGTAAACCACTTTCCTTTCAAGCTATTTGTTTTAAGCTTTCTTCAATTTTAGAAGAATACGGGGTGTATATATTTATATTTATATATATGAGACAGATATATATGATACATACATAATATATATGATGTACTTATCATATACATGTAAAATCAGTTATGATTGGCTGGGTTGTGCTGCAGTAACAAATAGCCCTCAAATCTCAGTGGTTTAAAGAAACAAAGGTTTATTTCTTACTCACACCATATGTCCTTCTGCCCTGTGTTATCCTTACCAAGAGACCTACGTTGATGGAGGCTCCCCATCAGTGTTTCTGCAATTGCTTGGCAGGGGAAAAGAATGAGACGAATTGTGTACTCGCTTTTAAAGCTTCCAGCTGAAAATGACACAGTGACTTCTGCTCACATATCACTAGCCAAAGCAAGTCATGTGATCGTACCCAATTCCAAGGGCAGAAGACAGAGAGCCAGAAATATTTGGTGAATAGATCACACACACACACACATACACACACACACCACCACCCCCCAACACACACACACTTTAACGTGCAGATTGAAAAGGGGGGAAATAACTTCAGTTGTTGAAGAGAATGTACTTTGATTTATCATTGTAATATTGTTACATCAGTAAGTTTAGAATCAGTGAAAACAAAGACATAGGCTATATTCATAGAACATAACAGCAGCCAATGAGAAGGATAAGGAAGATCTTTATATACAGACATGCAAATATCCCCCAGAAATACTGAGTTTTTAAAAAAAGCAAGTGGAAGAGTAGCATGATCTCATTGATTTTAAAAGATAAAAAAATATATAACTATATTTGTGTGTGTGCGCACGTGTGTGTTTGTGTGTCAAGTGCATATGAAAAGGCTTAAAAGGTTTATTACCAAATAGTTATAATTCATGGGGAATACAGAGGGACTGTATGGCATGTAGGGGACTATCACCCTTCTTACTTTACATAATCCTGTATTGTTTAAATTAATCACAACCATTTATTCATGTGTTATTTGTGTTAGTTTCCTAGGACTGCCTTAAAGAAGCACCTCACCATTCACCACAACTGTGAGAGAGGTCTGGAGCCAGAAGTCTGAAATCTGCCATGACCAGGCTCCTCCTGACTGCTCTAGGGGAGAATTCATCCCTTGCCTCTTCCACCCGCTGGTGGCTGTCAGCATTCCCTCACTTGTGACCACATTACTCTAATTTCTGCCTCTAATTTCTGGTCATACTACTTTCTCCTCTTCTGTGTATCTCTTGCAAGGACATTTGTTATTGTATTTAGGACCCACCTGGATAATCCAGGATTATCTCATCTCAAGATCCTTAAGACCCTTTTTCCAAATAAGGTCCCATTCATAAATTTCAGAGATTAGGATGTGGACATACTTATTTTTTGGGGGGTGAGGTGGAGGGCATCATTCAACCCACCACATTTGTGTAATGTGAAAACAATTAGAAAGGAAAAGGTTGAAAAAAAGAAATCATTATTAATAGCAATTATTTCGAGGAGGGAAAAATTTCCAAATTTTCTGTAGTGAACCTATGTAACATCTATAATCAGAAAAAAACAAACAGACAAAAATAATACAGCAATAATAACAACTACCACAACAAAAGCCAAACAAGGGCAGGTCCTAACTTACGTATATCCTATTAACAAATGACCCTGACCCGTCAGAACGAAGTGGAAAGGTCATATCGTCAAACTCAGCAATGGGGTCTGGTCAGGGGCTTAGATTTAGGCCAGGGTCCCTGCATCAGCCTTGGATTCTTCGACAGAACCCTGGACACATTAGTCTTCTCTCGTGCGAGGGAGAGTCTTACCCTGGGAGGGATTAGTGTCCAGGAAGAGCCACCCATCTCGCCAGAAGAGCGAGACACTTTCCTGGTGTTGACTTGTAGAAACTAAAATCCTTTTTTCCCAAAGAAGCACCGTTATTGAGTGGAGGTTACCAGCCTGGGCCAATTTCAGCCCACTGATGTGTCTTATTTCATCTGCACGACGTATAAAATTTTTTCGATTTAGTTGCCAACTATTTTCACATAAAATTTTGATTTTTGGCTTCTCCTGATCTGCCGCATTGGGCCTGCATTCTCCCATGGCAGCCATCCGCTGGAGCTGGGAGTGGCTGCTCCTTTTAGACGGGGCATGTGCAGCACAGTCTTTTATCATTCCGCATTTTGCTGACATGAGTCTCCTCATTTACATTGTCCACCAGGAAACTAGAGGCATTTGAGTTTGCAAACCCCTGATGAATAGAATAAAAATTGCTTTGTGGTATTATAGTGCAGTACATGATGGGTTAAGCGGGCTTGTGTGCTCTCTTGCTTCCAGGGAAAAATGCATTCTAAGTTCCAAATAGCCAACAAATGAACCTGAAGCATGCAACCAGTTCATAAATTGGTGACTCCTCTTCAGTGATGTTTTATAGTCTGCCTAAACAAGTAATGGAAAATGCATATCCGTATATGCACTCAGATATCAGAAATTCAATTCCAAAGGCTATTTGGGAATGAAGTTTCAACATTCTGCTGAGGATGATTATGTTGTCTGAGTTTGTGTGCAGATGGGCGTGTGTACACTCAAGGGGACACAAACGTGCTTTTGCTCCGCTGGGACGAGAGTTTGTCCTCCTAACCCCAACAGATTGATATGTCACGAACCAAAATTAACCTCATCGTTATTGGGTTAGAACTGGGGACCTCTACAGAATTTCCTCCCTGGGATCTGCGTTGACTCCTGGCGGGTGTTTCCAGTGAAGCTCTTGAATTTTTAATTTAGGTGAGTCATAGAGATGAGAGGAAGTGGGTCGTTGGGAGTACTGCCTTAACTGGGGCTGGAGCCTTTTGGGAAGGCAGCCCTTTTCTGTAATTTCCAGAACAGATTGCTGATTTTCAAGACCTCTGTGGAGAAGAATATTCTTAAGGTTTTCCCCTCCTAAATTGATAAGTATTTAATGAGCACCTACTCTGTTCAGCGCACTAGGCTAGGGCACATAAAAATATTAAGACATGGATGGTGCCTGCAGACCAAGGAGCTTTCAGTCTGATCAGGAAGTGGAGACACAAAGAGGCATAACATTAAATAACAGCGCAATATTATGCAAAACAAATGAGATGCTACAGGCAATGGATCATGATTTGCCAAATGAAGGCGTATTTGGAAGTATATGGCTAAATATACTCAGAGACTCTAAGCGTACTGTCTATACCTTCAGGGAAGAGAAATATTATTTCAGGCCAGGGGATGGCCAAGCGTGGAGGTAATGGCTGAACTAAGTCTAAGCAGAGCAGAAGGTGAAACGCCAAGAAGACACGTGGCAGTGGGAAAATGGAATAAGGCTTTGCCCGTAACAGAAAGTAGGTCATAAGTTGAAAGGCAGCAGGAGTGTGGAAGATCTTAAATGACAGGATACCCAACCCTTGGCTTTGTTGCACAGGGAGTGGGGAAACCTGGAACGTTTTTGAGCAGAGGAATGGTACGATCCAAGCAGTATATTGAAGGATCAATCTGAAGGTGATGTCAAGATGGTTTGGAGGAAGCAAGAAATGAGGGAGGGAAGTTCCTGCAGAGGAGAAATGGCTTAACCATGGAGAGGCAAAAGGGCTTGAAAAGAAGGGGTAGACTGGGGACTTAAAGGATTTGGGGGCAGATAGATTGTAATGAAGGGGGCAGGAGGAGAAACAGAATAGCATGGTGGAGGGATGACTCCTGGTTCAGGCTGGAAGCTAGGACCACAGTGGTACCGTGGGCTAAAAGAGCCAAGGGTGCTGGGAGGTCCACTGGGAGATGGCAAGAAGCGCAGAGTGATTTGAGTCCTGCTTTGAGGCTCTGATGGCTCACCCATTGGGTGATGCAGCTCCAGTCCCGCATTCTCAACTACTCCATGGTGGTTTCTACCTGCACGTGGCCATCTGTTTACTCACACCCACGTGCTCAACATCCGTAAGTGGACAGGACCTACTGTAGAGGCTGACACTCACTTGGTAGACCTATAAGCTACCCATGCCTCCTCCTGGTCAGTAGTAGTCTCAGATACCGCACACCACTACCACACAGCCTTGCCTGGTTGAGTGTTTTGTAGCTGAATGATTTGAAAGACATGTAGTACTTATGCTAGTCTCTATCTCCATCTTTGGGAAGCCGCACGCCTCTGAAATTCAAGAAACTCTTTTGATTATGCTTCCAGGGTTCACCCCTCCGACCGTCAAAGTCCTTCCTTATGCTTACTTCATATCACTCACCTTGAGCTTTGACCTTCACAACGGCGTTCCAATGGCCCCACCCCCTTTCAACTAGTCCCCCTTGAAGTTTATGAACTTCTGTGTATATGGGGTGAGTAACTGTTTAAGGAAATGCCAGCAATGACCTTATTATGTTTCTGCTGAATATTCATTAATTACCTCAATGCCTTCACCAGAATGGGCGGAAGCAAAGAAATTGGTACCCCAGCCCTTCGGGATTGTTGCTAAATGCAAAGACAAGAATTACCAAGTGCAGCCTGTGCTTAGGTACAATTGAGGATGCATTGTTTAACAGGATTCTGAGTAAGTCCATCCTTATTCCTTTTTATTCTTCCTATTCCTTTGTCCTCTTCAATTTCCCCTGTTAGGCGTCAAGTGCCCTTTGTGCTCTCTTTACTTCCATCTGCATCTCCCTTCTTTGCCCCACACTAGTCCGCATTGATGTTTATTCCCCCCAAATTACCCAGTCCATTTTGTTCTAGAAAGCTGAGTCTGGTGACTGACGCAACTGTTGGAATATATAAACATGACTCTTTTTCAGGTAGCGTCTAAGATGCCAGTCTTAGAAGCTTCATTTTAAAAACTATTTATATTCACAAAAGTCTATAATAGCATTTTTATTGTGTACGCCTGTGATTTGGGTGCCTTTTTCCCCCATGCCTGTTTCTTATTATCATTCAACACTGACTACAGCCTTAAATGATAATGAAAACAGAAACACTCTTTTTGAAAGGTGATGACTGCTTTCTATGCCTTTCAGTATATATGTGCTCCCCTGCCTGAAGGGGCTGGGTTAGTGTTTACACCATCCAAATACACTCCCTTAGAACACAAGTTCATACCCTTGCAGCATTGGCTCAGAGTTTTTATTCTTCTGCATAGAGTAAATTGAATACCAGGCTGTTTAGTGTGTGTGTGTGTGTGTGTGTGTGTCTTTCAGATGAGATCTTAAAGCCCAGAGGCTCTTTGTGGCCACTGGAGTTCTTAGTATCCTTGCTCTGGATTCCAGAACCTGGCTTGTCCCCAAATGTCACATATTTACCTTTAAAGAGAGATGTCTATTTGGGCCTTTCTTCCCTCCGCTCCTGCTGTTTCATTGCTTCCATGATGTGACCTACTGCTTTCACCTTTTGCGTTTTCAGTGCATTAAAAATAATCAAGTAACAAAACAGTTTGTCTCAGAGTCAAAGTGCTACAAATATAAGCTTGTTATCTGTATTCATTGTTATGAATAACTCACCAACTCTGTTGCCATGTGTATGATTGACTTGCAATTATGGGTTGTGTTTTACAGCAGCTCTTAATGGTATTCTCCCCTGGCTGTTCCTTAAGCCAAGCCTGGAACCCCTGGG
Source organism: Rhinolophus hipposideros (assembly GCF_964194185.1). Classification (NCBI taxonomy): domain Eukaryota; kingdom Metazoa; phylum Chordata; class Mammalia; order Chiroptera; family Rhinolophidae; genus Rhinolophus; species Rhinolophus hipposideros. The sequence goes on along the minus strand of NC_138051.1, from coordinate 57,759,871 downwards.
TCATATGAGAAAGGGGGGATTTTATAGACTCCACCCCGTCATTGTTGCTTTTTTTTTTTAACCCAAGCCTAGATATTCGATCTGTAATTAGTGATGCAATAATAATACCTTCTATTTACTATTTTATGCCTTTTCAAAAATGCTTTACATGTTCTTATGATTGATTCTCACAAAAATGCTTTGGCCAGGCAGTGCAGATCTTACGACTTGATTTTTAAGAAAACAGACAAACAAGGTTAAGTGACTCGCCCACGTTCCTACAGCAAGTCTAAGATGGACCTGGGATTGGAACCAGATTTCCTGATTTCAAGGTGTGTGGCTTTCCTATGGCCCCTACTACATTTATAACAAACTCAAGGCAATTTCTTTTACATACAAGATTTCATGTGATCCTATGATGACCTTACAAGGTAGAGCGAGCAGGTATTATTACCTACATCTTCCAGATCAGGAAGTAGAAGCCCAGAGAAACTGATAATTACCAAGATAATGTGGTAATAAACAAAAGAGGCAGGATTTGACCTCAAGGCTCCCAGTCCACTGCTCTTGGTGACACTTTGCTGACTGATTAGTGATACCGCCACTTATTCAGTTGCCTTGGCCAAAAATTTAGATTCATCCTTTTCTCCTTTTTTTCTCTTACCCTATAGCTAAGCCATCAGCAAACCTTACTGAATCTACTTCAAAATATATTCCAGCTCAATGGTTTCGCATCACCTCCACTGCCGTTATTCTGGTCTAAGCCTTTGTTTTTTCTCACTTGGATTGCTGCAACAATCCTACAGGGCTAGTCTCCAATGATGGTCTCCAATGAACCAGGCCTCCCAGAGTCATGTGGTTCTACAACATTGAATCTCAGCTGGTCTGTGACTCGTTGTAATCAGTAGAATGTGGAAGATGTCATGCTGTGCATCTCTGGCCTAAGTATCAAGAAGCCTTTTGTACTTTGGAGAACCCTGCGCAACCTATAAGAAACTCAGCTACTTCGTTGGAAAGACTAAGTGAAGAGACCATGTGGAGAGGTCATGTGAAGAGGGCGAGGCCCTGGGACTGCGGGGAGTAAGGAGGAGAGTGGCCCAGCAGTCAGTGTCCCCCTGAACCCAGCCATTTCACTGTCCCTCAGACATGTGAGTGACCGTTGTGGACATTTCAGCCGATTGTACCCTCATAGGACTGCAGTCCAAATTGATATCGCCTAGAGCGGAAGAACAATCCAGCTGAGCTCAGTTGGCTCACAGAATCATGCGAGATCATGAAATGATTATTGTTTTCAGCCACTAAGTTTTGGGTTAGTGTGTTATGTAGCAATAGATAACTGGAGTCTCCCTTACTCCAGTCTTAACTTGCCACCAGTCTCTTTTTTCCACACAGAAGATTTTGTTCTAAATTGTGGTAAAATGCACATAACATAAAATTCACCATCCTAACCATTTTTAAGTGTTCAGTTCAGTACTGTTAAGTACACTTACATTGTTGTGCAACCCGTCTGCAGAACAATTTTCATCTTGAAAAACTGAAACAACTCCCTATTTCCTCCTCCTTCTAGTCCCTGGCAACCACTGTTCTTTCTGTTTCTATGAATTTGACTCTTCTAGGTACCTCATATAAGTGGAATTACACAGTACTTGTTTTTTGTGACTGGTTTATTCCACTTACCATAAAGTCCTCAAGGCTCATCCATGTTGTAGCATGTGTCAGAATTTCCTTTTTTTGGTTGCTTCTACATTTGGGCTATTTATTGTGAATAATGCTGCTCTGAACACAGGTGTACAAATATCTCTTTGACACCCTGCTTCCACTACTTTTGGATATATACCGTGTTTCCCCGAAAATAAGACCTAGCCGGACCATCAGCTCTAATACATCTTTTGGAGCAAAAATTAATATAAGACCCAGTCTTATTTTACTATAATATAAGACCGGGTCTTGTATTTTGCTCCAAAAGGCCCATTAGAGCTGATGGTCTGGCTAGGTCTTATTTTTGGGGAAATATGGTACCCAAAAGTATAATTGCTAAATCATGTGGTAATTTTATTTTTAAAAATTAGGGTAAAAAGGATCAAATATATGGTGATAGAAGGAGAGCTGACTCTAGGTGGTGAACATACAATGTGATATATAGATGATGTATTACAGAATTGTACGCCTGAAACCTATGTAACTTTACTAACAATTGTCACCCATAAACTTTAATAAAAATTTTTTAAAAAGAGTAAAAAAAGACATTTATATAACTTATGAAGTGATCACCCCAATAAGTCTAGTACCCATGATTTTTAATTTTTGAGGGACCTCCATTCACAGAAGATTTTAAAAGATTTTGTCATTCCCTTGTTCAAAATCTTCTGTTGACTTCTTGTTAGTTTTAGAATAATATCCAAGACCCCTACTATGGCCCACAAGGAAGCACATGGCCACCCCACCAGCCTCATTTCCTGCCCTTCTCCTTCCTCTGCTTTAGCCATTCTTAGCATCATGTCACCCCAAGCATCGTCCTCTGCAGGGATCTGGCTCTTGCCCTTCTCTGCCTGAAACGCTTTTCCCTGGTAACGAACATGGCCGGCACCCTCACTTCATTCAGGTCTCAAAGCGAATGTCCCTTCCTTCAGAGAGGCCTTCCCCCACCACCCAATTTAAAATAGCACCCTCATCATCTCTATGTCTTTATTTTCAATTTGTCATTTATCTCTATCCAATAAGTAGGGAATTTCTATGAATGGCACATACATAGAATACTAAATACGTGCCGGGCACACTATGCTTTACATATTTGATCTTAATAGCAACCTTGTGAATTAGGTATTGTTATTATTATCTGCATTTCACAGTTGAGAAAACTGAGACACCAGATGGTAAATAACTTCCCTAAAGTTGTACAGCTAGTCACTGACAGAGGTGGGACTAAAGCAAGGCAGCTGGGGTCCAGAATCCACTATATATACTCATCTACTTATAAATGCATATGTGTGTGTGTATTATATATATACATATATATATATATATATATATATATATATATATATATATATATATGCTTGTTTTTTGTCTGTCTCTCCCTCTGGGTGTAAGCTCCATGAGGACAGGAACTTTGTTTTGTTCACTGTTCCACAGAGATTAGAACAATGTCTGGCACATATTAGAATTTCAATAAGAATGTGTTGAATGAATGAATGAATGAATGAGTGAATGAATGAGGTCTTTGTATATTAAAAATAAAGGCTCTCAGTTATATTTCTCCACGAGTTTGGTTGTGTCCAAAAAGCACAGCTAGCCAAATAGAGCAGTTATGTATAGCAGATGGTCAGTAATTATTATTCAGTGAATGATTTGTGAGCGACTTGAGGAGAGAGACCTGTGTCTGTTTTATCTCTGTCTCCCACAGCCCCTGGCCCACTGCTGGGCTGCCCAACCTTTGCTGCTGTTGTGGAAGAGAAGAATGTATTGAGTGAATCCAGCCCACTCTGTTGTGGCAGTGAGTAGATGTGCTTGTTTTTGCAGAGGTAGTTACAAGGAAACTGAGTATGCAAATTCCAGGCCAGAGGCTATGTAGAAGAGATACCATTTTCAGAATCTTTTATTTTTTTTAGTCCTACACATCAAAAACATCATTTTTCATAGGATTTAGTGTCAGCTTGTTTTAGACACTAAAACAAGTTTCTGAAACTGTTCCTAAAACAGTATTTTAGAAAATACCCATGGTCTCTTTCATCATTCTTCTCCTTTTGAAGAACTTCTATAATGTAAAATATGTCTCCTCTTTTCAGCTTTTGGAAGAGCCAGACTTCAGAGGTCTCCCTGTGCCTCACATAGAGACATTGCTTCATAAATGAATGCTGAATTAATTAACTATTTGGTTAATTGTTCTCTTTAGAAATAGTTATGAGGAACTTGGTTCCACAATTGGTTAATTTTCAATTGGGATCCAGCTGTGGTTCAACGTATTATTTTTTCTGTCTAGTTTCAAATATACATAGGAGAGTCCTTCTAAGCTACCCTTTTCACGACATTGTCATTGAAATTTCGGTCAGAAGAAAAGAAGACCAGCATCTATTGAAGAGTGGCATCAATGCATTAAAAGGTACCCTGGTGGCCTTAAAGACTTAATACAGCTTTACAAAATGGCTAATTTATACACTGGGCTACTCTAGCTCACCCTGGCGCACTTGGATCACATTATACAGAAAAATAGATGGAACACACATATAATAGGCGATGGCTAGACTCAGTTATGACCTTATTTTCACTGATAAAGACAAATCTCATAATTCACTGGTAGCAATGTCAGTCTTTTATCTTTCCCTGGACTCATGAGGATACAAGTCACATCCACTGAGCCTGTTCTCTGTATGACAAGGAAACCCAGGCAGCCAATCATTACAAAGGTGATTCATTCATTTGCATTCCAAAATTCTGTTGGTTAAAAAGCAATAAAAGTGTTTGGGGCTTTTTTTCCCCCCCCACTCTATAAAAAGTGGCTTACTGGTGAAATATATGCCTTCACTCATCTGGCAGAACTGCTGTAAAAATAACATTTGGCAGTAGGCAGTGGACTTTTGCTTGAGGAACTGATGTGTAGATAATATTTATACATTTCTTAGATGGTCATGGGCACTTGTCAATGCTTTCATGTTCTAAAGACTTGTACATTTACTGTACACACCATTTACTGTGGTGTGGGTCTTGATTTTTAAAGTGTATGCGAGGATTTGTAAAGTGTGAGATTGCAGAATGAAGTGGTAAGAGCAATGAGGGGGCTAGAGCAGTCTGACTCACGCTGTCGTGGGAAAATACTGTGCTTTCTTTCCTCCATGCTCCCTGCCTGCTCTAGCTCTGTCTCAGTCCTGCTGGCCCATGTCCGCTTCCATCCTCAGCCCTGTTCTTTGAGCCCTAACTTTGGCCACAGAGGCAAGTGTAGAGCCAAGCAACCCAGACAGCGCCTCAGAGCACCGAGCAGATTCCAGGAAAACCTGAGGTTGCTCAGGGGAAATGAAGACAGTGTTAGGGGGTGGAGGGAGGACGGAGCATTCCAAGGTTGCTGAAGGCTGGTTCCCCCTGCTGCCATGGAAATCCAGGAGGGGTCCTAAGTGTTTATTTTCAAAGCCAGAGCTGCATCTTCCTTGATGCTCTGTGTTGTGCTAAGTACGATGTTGGCGCTGGATAAATGATAATAACAGCAGCCGTAATGATGATGACAGTAATAAGGTGGCAACCCCACCTCCTGCAGGTCAAGGGAGTTAAGAGATTTAACCACTTCTTGTGATGGATGGGAATGTACCCCGGGGTAGGGTTCCTTGTCCACAGACCATGATGCCCGGGTATTTTTCCTGTGCTCCTATTTGGGAAAGACTCCAGGGAGGTAGGAAAGAGGTTCCAGAGACCAGGGCTTTCTGCATAGTCATCTTCAGAACAAATGACTGAGAATGAGCACATGCCCTTCATGTGTTTTATCTGCCAATCAGACTCCTCTGTCCACTGAGACCTTTTTAAAAAACAATATTGATACTTTCATTTAAATTCTTCTTTTTTTTTTTTTTTTTGGTCCCACTTCAGGATTGTACTTTTTAAATAAGCTACACCAGAGTTTCTTCCTTCTAATCTTGCTCCTAATTAAGGACAGTGGGGGGGGGGGCGGTGGATATCCTTTGGTCTTATTTTCTTATAATTTTAATTACACTGATCTTGGCTTAAAACAGGACCCATTTAAATGCTGAGACGAGTCGTATTTCCTGGTTCAGTGAGGGTTTTTCCCTCCTATGTCCCTTGAGGGATGGCCCTTTTCTGAGCACCAAACCTAACTGAGCTTGCGTTGCCCTGGATGAAGGACAAGAAGCCTCCGTGGGAACTCTGGCTGCTGCAGGAGACAGGCCTGTGTCATCAGGAAGATTGGCCTTTTGCCATAAGGAGCCACGACCTGCTGAGAAGTCAGAGTTGGCATATCAGATCCAGGAACTGTTCCAAGGGAATGCAGTAGGCGCTGTCTCTGAAGGCGAATGCTCTCCTAGTTGCTCCACAGCAGCTGGCCTGGTCGTGCTTGGAAAGACAGTCATCAGGCCATTTCCCTCCTCCTCCTCTTCTAGATCCCCGTCTAGCATGGCTTTCTTGGAGGACTGCCACGCTCTGGTTCCTAGAGTCCAAGTGATTCCGTGGGAAAAGATTATGAGCACTAGAGGCCAAGGCCAAGGTCTGAATCCCCGTCTGTCCAATACTGGTGATTCATCTTAGACAGCTCCGGGGTCCTTTCCCATAAAGGGGATCATGACATCTACTTGGAGGGGCGGTGTGGGGACAAAGCCCCCAAAAGCAGTTTCCAGGCTCTCGGCCTCACATAAAAAGGTGCTGGCTCGGGTAGTAAATGGCCATTAACTGTGATCAGATGGCCAGCAGCTGTGGCTGGTTGGCCGTCAGCTGTAACCCGTAGGCCATTGGCCACTAATATAATGGCTGTGGCTACGCTAGCAGAGATAGAAATGGGGGCTAGCGAGAAGATGGCGGCTGGCAAGCGTGGACTGCTGTTAGGCAGATTATGTAGATCCTGCTTCCTGTGTCTCCAGCCCAGCCGCCGGCAAGAATATATTGGTTTGACTTTCCTATCTATGGCTCCGTGGGTGTTCCTTTTTGGCCTCACCATGTCATGCGTTCTTATGTGGGGAGTGGGAGCAGAGACCCCGCAGGCCGCCCCGCCGGACACCCCGCACGACAGGCGTTTAAGAAGGAAGCATATGGTAATGAGTGCTAAGTGAAGAATACCTCCTGGCATGAGGTAGGTGCTTCATAAATGTTTGTTGCCCCTTTCCATTGTCAGGTAGGTGTAGGCAAGTAGCTGAAGGTGAGCAGCTATTTGAAGGGCTGAATAATCAAGATAGTAATTCCTAACAACACACAAACACATCCACACACAAAATGTCCATCTTGTCCTCTCTGCCTGTCGCCATCCCATCCTTTTCTCATGCCCTTTTCCACTGCCTCCTCCTCCATGAGGTTTACTATGATTTATTTCCAGTCTACATGGATCCTGCCCACCTATTTTGCACTTACTGTGTCAATCACACAACTTAGCATTTCACTATAAACTGTCATGGTTTGTATGTTAAGATCTCTCTCTCTCTAATAAGGTAAGCTCCTTGGGAGTGGACGAAGCATGGTCGTTTTTCCTGTGTCTTTGCAGTATCCAGCATCGTGCCAGGCATGCTGGGGATGTTTAATAATTGATTATTAAATGCAGTGCCATTACTAATCCTACCTGACGATAGAGACTATATTTTATATGGTTTTCTTTTTCTTCTTCTTCTTTTTTTTTTTTTGTATCTCCACAGCAGTTCTCCCAGTGCTAATCATCTAGACACTCATAGGTACTCAATGAACATTTGTCAGATTAAAATTACCTTAAGCTTTGAGGAATAAGTTTGAATGAGTGGTTCGCCATTGATATAAAAAGTATAACAAGAGATCCAGGGAGTAAAAGCTAACTCTACAAAAGGTTCTGAAATGCCTGGGATTTGGGGAAGACATATCTTCCTTTATAACAGTTTGTGAATCATGTCGTGATGGGGCAGAAAAGCACTGCGTAGGGAATGTGCAGATTTGGCTTCTGATCTCTACTGGGACAATTTATTTGATATGGCCAAGTGGGCCAGGTCTGGAACCAGATGGCCCTCTGGCTTTTGCTAAAAACAAGTTTCCTCTTGACTCAGGGGCTCTTTGGAAATTTGTGACCCTATTGACACCTCCCAATTTCTTCTGATAGGTTTGATCTCAGCCCATAATCTTTCAATAGACAAAACTTCTAAAGAAGCCGATTTGCATTGGACTGAAAGTCAATCCGCCTGCCACAGGAATATGAAATGAGGCCTGAGGGGAAGGAAAGGTAGTTATTTTTCAATTATCCACAGGTCAGAGGCAGCAGTGGGGCTGCTTATCTGGAGTGGCCTTGAGAAGGTGACCTGGAGTGGCCTTGAGAAGGTCCCTAAGCGTGACCAGGAAACTCAGCTAGAACCGGCCCTGGGCGGTTCTCTGCCTGTCCTCTGGCCTGTCATGAGGCTCATTGTCAACGCTTGTGTGTGCATAGCCCTGGCTCCATCCCCTTCTGGGGCCCTGGCTGAGGGGCTGCTGCAGCTGGTGGCCTTGACCTTGGGAGCTCCGTTCTATAGGCCTTTGTGCGTCTCAGTGTCCACTTAACACAGTGGCCACTTAACATAGGGACAGTGACTTGTAGACTTATAGGCTGTCAAAGCCAGCAACGGCTAAACCCAGCAGAGGTACAGCCCCAAATTCTGATCCTGAGTTAGCTAGCTTTATGCTGTTCTGCTGGCAACATGCAGGGCTGGCCTTTGCGTGGCCACACACAGGACCAGGGGGCAAAGTTGGTGTTTCCCGCAGCCTTGTTTCTCTTTCACCCAGTCTGATTTCTTTCTACCTTCCTTTGCACTATCCCAACAGGGAAGGGCAGGAATCCTTCCCAGCCAAGCTTGGTAAGAGTTTCAGGGCAGTAATGGAGCCGTCCTGGAGGGGGCTGTTCAAATGCACAGCCCACACATTTCCATTAATTCACAAAGCGCTCTCCATGAGGGAGCCAGACAAGCAGCATTATTATTATCATCAATCACCCCTGCGCTAAAGAAACTGAGGAAGCGGAGGGAGTGGAGGGCTGCCCAAGCTGGCTCATCCAATGGAAGGAGGAGGAGGAGGAGGCAGCCTGGGCCTGGCTCCCTCTGCCAGGGGCTCAGAGGTGAAAAGGGGAAAGGACAACCAGTCTGCGGGAGCCCATTTAAGTCAGGGACCCTTATTGATCATTTTCTTTTCGGGTCCTTAAATCGAATACGTTTTGATTCAACTTGAATGTTCTGGATTAGTGGAAGGGAACTAGGTTTAAAAGAGGTCAGCTCCATTACTCAGCGTTATTAATGATGTTGTCGGCTGTTAAAATCTCAAAAAACTAGGAAACCAATAAATTTTACATATTGAAAACTCACAGATGGATCAGGCAAATGGATAAATTCTTAAAAGTATTTAATATCTGTTAAGAGGACAGAATGATAGATTTAATATTGAAAACCAATATCAGATTCACAATTACAGACCATTTATCATAACCAACTGCATGGACAGCGTCTTATGGTGGGGAGCACGCTGTGATTCATAAGCAGAGACCCGGAACAAGTCCATATACAATGAGAAATAAATCTGCTTTACATATTGGAAACTTATTTCTACTTCCTATCTTTATTGCCAACAATAATGTTAGCTTTCAGGAACAAATTGTTACACATTAAACCCATGCATAATGAGCCCAATTGAGTCAAAAACTTCACTAAAAAAGAGCTTTAAATTATTCTAAATTGGGTTATTAGCTTTGCCTCTAATTCCTATCTCAGAGTAAATTTCAGCACTTCACCAACCAGACAGTTGGTTTCCTGGGTTGGGCCCTGAAGTTCAGCATTTGTTCTTTCTTCCCCTTCCCCCGCACCTCCACTGAAAAGTTAACACTGTTGGGCTAAAGAACAAACATGGTAATGTTTAACGGAAATGTTAATTGAACAAATTGCAATGTTCTTGCAATTCACATTTTTTAAGATGAATTTTTCTGCCTTCTTTGAGGGTTTGAGCTCCTGTGAATAACTAGAATGGTTTGAATTAGGATCCTTGTAGGTCACAGCCAGGACAGTGGCTCAGTCAATGTTTTGATCTCCAGACATTCTAGAATCAAGTGGCAGAGAAGTGATTTGGCTGGGACACTTCTCATTTTGCTGACTGTCCAGATTGACCCAGATGACCTGACCTTAATCAAGACACAGGATGGATGTTTTAAAAAAAAAAAACTTTATTTTTTCCTGATTTCAAGAACGAGGTGCTTAAATTGAGAACATTTGGAATTTGTAGGGGGAAAAAAATCCTAACCCTTTCAAAGAGGCCACTGCTAATTATATTCTGACGTCTTTTTCGTTGTTGGTTTCTTTCATTCTTTTTTTTTCTTTTCTGTGCAGTTTTTCTTTACATTGTTAAGATTATATATACACAATTTTCTATCTTATGCAATCATAATTTTAATGGTTACATAGTACTCCATCATTTTATAATGAACCCTTTTCCTAATGTTGGGCACTTAGGATGCTTCCAATTTTTCTTTATTATAAATGACATGGTAATAATCATCTTTGTGCACCCATCTTTGGATGAATTTCCGATTATTTCTTTTAAGATTTATTTCCAGAAATCTCATTACTGAGTTAAAGAGTGAACATTTTAAGACTTTTGATATATACTAAGGTGAGAAAGAGAATTTTACATAAACCCCTCATTCTTGAGTTTGTTAATTGTTAGTACAAGCTGCAGTCACAGCCTAAAAGTTAAAATCACAGTCTTGGCAGTTAGACCCATCTGCATTCAAGTTCCCGGTCAGAACTTGAATCTAGACACTCATAGGTACTTGAATCTAGACACTCATAGAGTCTAGATGAGTGGGGCAATTTAACTACTCAGAAACTCCACTGCCACATCTGTAAAATGGGCATCATGATTCTTACATCTCAAGGGGTTAATGAAGATAAAATGTTGCAATGCCTATCAGATGCTTAGCAAAGCATTCCCCCTCTCCCAGTAAATACTTCATAAAAGGCAGATTGTATTGGTCTTTATATTTTTTGTGACGGATATTATAACATTTGTTCTTATAATGTGTATAATGTATGAGCACATAAAGGCATTACATAATTTAAAAATGTTTAAGCTTTAATAATATGCTCCATTATCTCCAGAATAAAATTCTAACTTGTTATCAGTCAATATCAAAGCCCAGCTCACCTTTCCAACCTTTTTCTCTCTCTTTCCCCAGCAGTTACATTTGCCCCAGCTGCCAATGACAGGTATCCTTCATGAGTGTGCCATGTGCTTTCTATCACTGCCCATGTCATTTCTCTTTCTAGCCTGTCCTGTCCCTTCTTTTCACTGTTTGTGGAACTCTACTCTCATGGTTCAGACATCACCACTTCTGTCAGGCCTTCGCTGATATCTCCCAAAGCGAAATGAGTATGTTTATCTTCTGGGCTCCCATATCACTTTGTGTGTACTGGGGTTGCAGGATGTCTCAGTCTCACGGGTTACAGTATTGCAGGTGCATTTCAGTCTCTCCTACTAAACTGGGGGCTCTGTAAAGGTCAAGATCATGTCTTATCAATCTTGGTTTTCTTTAGTACCTACTACAGTACCTGACACAACAGAAGGACTCAGTAAAAGATTGTTAAATGTAACATAGGTAGTGGGTATGATCAAATAAATCTATAAATGGCATTTAAAGGCAAATTGAATTTTAAATGGATAGAAAGCTGATTGAATTTAATTTTGTATTTATCATAGGATCTTAAATACAAACGTACTTTGTGCAACTATGAAGTGTTTTTTAAGCCTTGAAGTACTTAATGCTATTTGCAAAGCATTTCTAGGCAAATTATTGAGATTTAAAAATGTGCAAGGCATTTCAGAGGATCTTGTATAAACATATATAGCAGAATATCTCATGGGAGACTATAGTACACATTTATTATATAGGCAGGAACACTGAAGTCGGGGAAAGAGAGACCACTGCATTATTGGGGCCCTGAATTTCCTGCCTAACTTAAGTAATATTATGCTGAAATTTACAACAGTCTTCATATTGATTCTATACACCACTTAACTAGCCTTGTAAAGTATCCGGGTCATATTTAATTGACAAGCACTAGCATGATCAGTATTTTTGTCTGTTTGGCTCAGTGCTGGATCTCCAGCACCTAGAACAGTGCTTGGCACATTGTAGGCACTCGATCCATCTCTGCCAAATGACCAAATGAATCAGCAATCACACTTGCTATGACCCAATCTCCATCGACGTGGGGTTATTTAGTTCAAGTGGATAAATCTTTGTAGAGTGCTTTCTATGTTCCAGACATCTTGCCAAAGAGCTGAGGGTAAGAAGATGAATAGCGTATGGCCCCTGTCTTCACGAATCTCCAAGTCCAGTGTGGGAAGCAGATACGTAACAGATAATGCAGTATGTTGTGGATAGTGATAAGAGAGGCCCATGTACAGGGTGCCAGGAAACCCAGGGGAAGGGTGTCTGACCCAGCACAGCTGCTTCAAGGAGGACTTCCTGGAGGAGAATATGCCCGAGCTGTCTTGCTGGATGATTAAGAGTTAGTTTGAAGAAAGACAGAAGAGCATTCTAAACAGAGTAAACATCATGAGTAAAGAAAAAGAAATGACATCTCATTCATTCATCCATCCAAGAAACACTCAATAATGGCCTACTATGTTCCAGGTGTTGTTCTGGGTACTGTGTAGATGGCAGGAAACAAAACAAAGTCCCTTTCCTTGTGGGCCCACAAGCCTTTCAACATTGCAGGAGAACCAAGTGCAGAGCAGGGAGTGGTGGCAGAGGGTGCTGGAGAGGAGGGCACCAGCTCTATGTGTGAGTTGAGTTGATACCCTATCTACTTCCATAAAGGACTGAGGCACTTATAAAAAGCTAAGAATTTACCAAGTCAAGCTACCACTGGGTAGGAGTCCCAGAGCACCTTACTTTTCCTGCTTCCCCTGAAGTTTCTTGGCTGTTGCAAGGCAACTTCTAACAGTGCTGTAGAAAAGAGGTTGCTCCTACATACTGTGTACTCCTAGAAATCCTCTTGGTTGATTCAGTAATTTGGGTTGTGACTCAAGGCAGTGAAAGGCGAGCCTGGCATAGGCTTGTAAGAACTTTATAAATGTTTATGGAATGGAAACATGAGGGTGATGACTTTATCTGTAAAACAAAAGAGTGGCTAATCCCTTTGAGCTTTGACTTGACTCTGAGTGGCGTTATGAGCTTCCTGGAAAGGAAGATGGCGCCTATACCAGCACCCACTCAACTCAAGTCAAAGGATAAACAGCCAAAAGTAAAACCCATGCGCCTTTATTCCCAAGTCCAATCATCCATCCATCCAACATTAGGCCAGGCACTGTGCAAGTCACTGGAGATATTTAAATGACTCTATGGAATTCACCATCCATAGGCCAGGTAAATCTGTAAACAGAGAGTCAAACAGCAGTGAGAAAAGTGCTAATGGAGGTGGTAAATAGGGAAGGAGGGGGCAACGAAGACCTTGTCAATGAGCAGTTTTCAGGATGAGATTGCGGGAGTCTGCCAAGCTTGAAAGAGGATGGGAAGGGCAGTCAGGCTCTGCGAACAGCACAAATAAAATCAGGGGCCCCAGGACACTATCAAATTCAAGACATATAGATAAACTTGTGTGGCTATTAGGTAGGACGTAAAGGTTGACAGATTATTGAAGATGGGAAGAGGGGGACGTTTCAGAGGCATAGTTTTTCCAATTATCTGTTGCCAATAAAATAAAAATAGTATCCTAGAAGTCTGACTACTGAGTCAGAAGGCTCACTCTCCACCTAATGGTGTCACTGATATTACTATTCTTTTGGCAGCATCATTCACATTTGCTTTACACCCCAAATCAAAGCAAATCAGCATCTGACAAAGATGTGTCCCTGAGATGAGTTATCTGATGGAGAATACATTTGCTCTCTTTTGTGAGTAAGCAGTTTATATCCTGCTGGGCTGTAGCCCGTTGCAGCATAAGGACTATTTCCAATGATTTAACTTTGGCCTCTAACAAACCACATTTTTAAATTACTTATTACCAAGAGAGCATCATTAATATAACTGTAACATGTAAAACCTGCATACGTGGATATGCTAAGTTCATTCATTAATTTCCAGAATCTCAAATCCTCCAAGGACTTTCACGAATCTCCATGATGTCTCTGAAAGCTGCATTTGCATCTGATTCTCTTATTTTTGTAAAAAAGATTCAGAAATTCATGTTGCTTGTCTCTAGTCCACAAAACAGAGTTCCTTCTCTTGGACAAATTGGTCTTGACAAAGTAGACCACATAAATTGCTTCCAGATCATCTTGTGCCTGTGGGAGGACTAAGGGCTTAAGGCAAGATGCATTTCAGTGTCATATCTGGTCCCTTTTCCTGATAAACATGGAGGAAAGAGAAGAGACCCAATCTAATTTGCCTGGATGCAAGGAAATTCAGTGTCTGAATGCCGCATTTCCTGGGACTGTGTAATAATCTATGTTATAATAGTTGAGCATCATAACAAATGATAGTGTAATGCTGTCATGATGATAACCTATAATTTAAATAAACCCATGAACATGAAGAATGGAGAGATCTCCAGTATTAGCTTCTGAGAATGAGTCACAAACTCAATTCTCAATTCAAAGCAATTGGCAGTCCTGACGTTTATACGTAAATAGATCTCCACCAATCCCATTAAACATTCAATCCATATTCAAAGTTATTAAATATTGAATACAATTTAATGAATACAACCAAGTTAATCAAGACTTCGATTGGTGGTTGTGTGATCCAAAAACAGCGGTTGAAAAGAGTCATTTCACTTGGATTTTTTTCTGATTCTCCATTGCCCTCTCCTGTTTTTAAGTGAATGCAGGAATTGTACTATAGATAATTGTGTGTAGTCATTTGGGATGGTGCTGGTATGTACATATGTGTGTCGGGTGATCTCTTAGTAACCTGTGTATTGGGCAGGATTGTGACATGTAGGGACATTTGAGGACGTGAGGGATGTGCTCTGTCCGTGCGTGTTATGTGAGCAGATGTATCACTGGTGAGTTACCTTCAATCCTGGCTGCTCATCAATGGCTAGGACACAGGAGTCCACAGTCCCCCATAATTCTTCGGTGGGTATCCAAAGGTCGCTTTTTCTCAGGGTTGTACAAGTGCAGATGGCACCTGGGGGTGAGTCCCTTCTTAAGTTTTGGCCCTAGGAGCTTTCCTCACCTGACACTAGTCGAGCCCCATAGTGCAAGACACTGTAGCTTTGAAGAAAGAGTTTTGAACAGGCTTGAGTTCAAATTTGGGTTCTGTCACTTGCTGGCTATGTGGCTTTGGGTAAGTGCCCTCTCGCACCCTCCGTTTCCCCTCTGTGAGAGGGGGATAATAATGTGGGCCGTATAGAATTGTTGGGAAGTTTTAATGAGACCACCAGTGTACCTTATTAATATATTGTAAATATTGATTCTTTTAAAGAGGCAAGGCCCTGTGCTAGGCTTTGTAATAGACACGAAGGTAAATAAGACACCAATTACCTTAGAGTCTGGTGGGAAGATACACATTTTCTCAAGCACTCTCATACATCAGGTTTCACTTGAGCTTCAAAGATCCTACAAGTTCCAAATTCTTTCCATCACCCAACAGATTCCAGTCATCACCCAAAGCGTGTAGAGGGTGGAAATACAGGTGGCTTTCCGATGCCATTTCGTTGAAGAAGAGATGCTTGGGAAACCTGTCGGAAGAAGGATCAGAGAGGCTGAGGGGAGAAGATGGAGGCCGGGAGCAAAGGCTAGGAATTGAATTCTGCTTGGGCTCTGCTTACTTTCTGAGTAAACACGAGCCAGGCAATTCTTCTCTCTGCCTTGGCTTTCTCCTCTGTAAGATGGGGATAGTAACAGTGTTTATCTCATTATCATTCCCGTTTTGCAGATGAGAAGACTCATATGCTCGCAGTCACATAGCTAACAGGTGATAGAGTCAGGATTTGAACTCAGCCACATCTGCGTCCAAGGCCCCCGAGTTCAGTCATCTCATGCCATTTCTCTGTTTTACTGTCTTCTTGCACCAGTCATAGTGTACGTTTTTTGAGAGCAAGGCTTACAGCTTAGAATAGTGGACTTTTGTCTGAGATTATGCCTTTAGTCGAGTAGTGGGGTCTTAGATGTTGTCATAACTTCCCAAATAGACTCGTTGCAGCTGGAATGAACATAGAGATAGCAATAGGATGTGCAAAGCTGTGCCTTTCATAGGCAGGCCCAGAGGGTCTGGCAAATGGAGCACGGGCTCCAATGTGACCCCAAGCCGACCCTCAGAGATGTTTGCTAAAAGTGTTCCTGGCTCTGTTGGGACATGAGTCCTTGGAGGCCTGCCAGCTGGGTAGAGAAGGTGCAGCTTTATAGATCCGCGTGGCTTTTTAGAGTATGGCAGAAAACCAGGCAATGCCCAGCCCAGTGTGGAGGGGGCCAGCACCCCTCAGCCTCACAATTCCTGCCTGGCAGTGTAGGAATGTGTGAGAGATGGGCAAACGGGTGGCTTCCCATTCATTTGTTTGTTGAGATGGGGTGGAATGGTTTTCTAGAAAGACCTGCCTACCTCCCCATACCTGTTAGAATTGAGGTTTGAGTATATAAATGGACAGCTGCCATGGAGAGGTGAGGAGGTGTGTGTGTGTGTGTGTGTGTGTGTGTGTATGTTTGTGTGTGTGTACGCATGTGTGAGCTGCAATTCATAATCCAAGAGGGAATGTGAAGATGAAGAAAAGATATGCAGGCTGGACTGGTGGCTCAGGTGGTTGGAGCTCTGTGTCCTAACTCCGAAGGCTGCCAGTTTGATTCCCCCATGGGCCAGTGGGCTCTCAACCACAAGGTTGCCAGTTCAACTCCTTGAGTCCGGCAAGGGATGGTAGGCAGCGCCTCCTGCAACTAAGATTGAACACAGCACCTTGAGCTGAGCTGCCACTGAGCTCCTGGATGGCTCAGTTGGTTGGAGTGCATCCGGTTTGACTCCTGCAAGGGATGGTGGGCTGCACCCCTTGCAACTAACAGGCAACTGGACCTGGAACTGAGCTACGCCCTCCGCAACTAAGAGTGAAAGGACAACAACTTGACTTGGAAAAAAGTCCTGGAAGTACACACTGTTCCCCAATAAAGTCCTGTTCCCCTTCCCCAATAGAATCTTTTTTTAAAAAAAAGATATGCAAAAATCTTACTTTGTGTAATATTAATTGCCAACAGTTATCAAGCGCTACTATGTGCATTATTTGATTTATCCCTCCCAGGGCTCACAGTACTGTTATCATTTCCATTTTACTGACAGAGAAACTGAGGTCAGATAAATTAAGTGGCTGCCCAGTGTCACAGTAAGTGGCAGAGCAGGAATACACACCCAGAAAGTTACAAACCATTCTCTTAGCCTTCAGCAGCTCTGATTGTCACGGGTGGCAGTACATCTGAGTGTGAGAAACCCTTAGAGAACATCTATTTAAGCCTCTTTAGCATCAGGTAGGGAACCTGAAGGCCACAGATACGTAATCGTGGACCAAGGCCATACAGCCAGTTAGTGATAGCCCACAGAGCCGACTGCAGAGCCAGGATTAGGGCGAGACAGGAAGGCCCTGGGGTGTAGAATTTGGGGTGCTCGCTCTCGGATGCCAAATCTGCACTTGCACAACCCTGGGAGCGAACATGTCCTTAAATTTTGTGCCTTGGGTACCTGACTTTCCTCACTCTAGCTCTGGCCCTGACCAGATGCTTCTTCTGGTTTTGTGGTGTGACAAAAAAGGCCTCGGCACGGGTTCATTTGATTTTCTGTCCCAAGGCAGGGAACTGATGAGATAGTTATGTGGAGTTTTGTCAATATCCCAAGGTAAGTTTCTACCGAGGGGTTGGATGGAAGGTCTGCTTCTGGTTGGTGCCATGGAAGGGACAATACTGAAGGGAAACAAAATCTGGCCCCAGAAATTAGGTGGGAAACTAGGAGAATCATGATCCTGTCTTGACAAAGCAGGGTAGCAAAATGGGGCCCCATGGGACCCGTGACCCTTCATCTCTCCTCTGGACCCACCGGGCTGAAATGGGGAAGTGCCAGGAAAAGCTTGTAGGGGTGGGACTTGCCCCATCAGACCCAGAATGAAGTCTGTTATCAACAGTTGAATCTGGAGGGCTAGGTGCTCAGACACCTGTATAGACTTGCAGTTCCCAAAGCTGTGGACAATGTGTCCACTTTATTAGCAAAAAAATTCTTCCCAGAGATGTGTACAGCACCTTTTCCCAAGTCTGGGCCTTCCTGCTCTTGCTGTAGTTCAAGGAGAAAAGGTGTCAACCGCACAAGCAAAGCACCTGCTGTTACTCCATCCCTGATAATCAGGAGTAGGAAGGTAAGGCCCGCATTTCTTGGAAAGGCGTTTGGGTGGGGAGAAGGGTTTCCTCGCAGTACATCCTAGAGCCAGGTCCTCCCCCTCTCCAGGGCTCAGCCCCCTAGAAGGATTGTGGGGGCAGTGAAGTGGCCCGAGGTGCTGTCCCGGAGGGAGAAGGTTTCCTCTCCCGTGGCCCCCGCGGCCGGGGTCTGGGGGCTTCGGGCAGGCAGAGACACTGGAAGGAGTGAATCTGCCTCTGGCACCCTGGCAGCTCCGGGGTCAGCGGAGGAGCCCAACCCGGGCTGCGAGGAGCAGTGGTGGACAAGGCCCTGCGTCTGGAGTTGACCTTGTCGCGTGCTCCCTTCTCTCTGGGCCTCAGTTTCCTCAGGTTCCCACGCGCGGCTCAGCCTCGCATGTATAGAGTCCTGACGTTCTGAGTTCTTTGCCTTCTTGCCCTTTCCCCCGCCCCGACGTTTCTCAAGCCTTTGTCTGGGGTCCCAGCCTCCAGTCCTGGCTCATCCCTCTCTGTCCTCAGCCTGTGACAAGCGCGGCTGGGGGCTCCCCTGGCCCTTGGCCCCGGGGGGATCCCCCCATCCGGTGCGGGGAGGGGGCAGCACGCAGGCCACTGACCCACCCGGAGGGAGAAGGGGCGTGGGGTTGAGAGAGGAGGGTAGAGACGGGAAAAGGTTAAAAGGAGAAAAAAAGAGCAAGAAGAGATAAAAAGAGGGCAGAGAGAGAAAAGAGGGATCGGAGAGAAACAAGCAAAAGAAGGAAAGGGGGGGGAAGGGAAGTGAGAAGAGATGCTGGAAAAGGTTGAATCGGAGAAAAAGAAACGCAAAGGAAAGCTGAGAGACTGAGAGATAGGAAACAGAGCGAGCGAGCGAGCGAGCTGGGTCTGAAAGGACCGAAGAGGGAGAGAGAGAAAAAAAAAGGAGGGAGGAAAACGGAGGGAGGGAGCGTAGGGCCGGGAGGAGGGCGGCTGGGCGGGAAGGAGAGGGAGGGGCGGAGGGCCGGAGGGGTGGGGGCTGCTCGGCGGCGCGGCGGGCTCCGCCGGCCCTGCTCGTCCACTCGCTCGCGGTGCCCGCCGCCCGCCGCCTCGCAGCTGCGGCTCCCGGCCCGGCGCCCCGGCGTGGCTCGGGCTGCGGGGACCGGAGCGCTCGGCTGGCCGGCTGCAGCCCGGGCGAGCGGCGGAGGCAGGTAGGCGGCTGGGCGGGGACTGCGAGGACGCGGCGCCTGGGAGCGCGGGGGCCCCGGGAGGCCGGGGTCGGGGAAGGGGCTCTGCAGCCCGCGACTAACTTTCCGCCGGGTCGCTGGATTCCCGCGGCCCTGCCGGGGTCCCGGCGGTGGAAGCGGAGTTGGGCGCGGGGCGCGGGTGAATGTTGGGGTTTGGAGACAGCCGGGAGCCCTGACAGGACGCGGAGCCGGCGGCTGGGGAAGCCCGGAGCCCCGCGGCGCGGCGCCGTGGTCCCCGGGAGGGCGCCCGCCCGCCCCCCGAGTCTGGGGACGCCCCCCCGGCCGCCCCGGGAGCGCCCTCCCTGCCCGGGTCCGGGCGCACGGCGCGCGGCCAGGTCCCCCCCGGGCCCGCCGTGCGCCTGCCGCCACATGCCCCGACGGTGCCACGCGCGCTGTGGCTTTTTGGAAGCGCTAACCCGGGCGTATAGCGCCTTCATTTCCTTCTCTTCCAGTCGCCCCGACTCCCTTCGGGGAAGCCCGGTACGCACTCCCTTGACGTCGCTCCTGCCCCCGGCGACGACCCCCGCTCGCGAAGTTAGGAGGAGCGAACCCTTCCCAGTGCGCGCCTGCAGCGCGGTCCCGAAGTTCCCAACTTTTCGCCCATTCGTGGGCGGTAACGTTGGACGTGGGGACACGGGTGGTCGTTGTGGTCCCTTGGAGCCGCAGAGCGCAGCCGCCTTCCTCCTGCACTCGGTTTATTTTCCTAAGTTGGTAGAAAGCCGTACGGCTTAAAAATGGGCAAAATCGTTCCTTGCGGGCGTTACGGTGTGTGAGTGGGGCGGAGCCGTAACCCGTCCGGAACCTGGAAGTGAGCGGCCTCGGATGAGCACTGCCGAGCCCCCGAGCCCCGGCTGCTTTCTCCCGGACCTGCGCTCCCGGCTCCGTCCTGCGGTGACTGCTTCTCGGTGACTGCTGGCCTGCGCTGCGCGGCTGGTCTGACTCCCTTCCGCGTGGTCTTGTTCTCTAGAAAGATATTTCCAAGTGGCGCGGCTTCAGGGTCTCCCGCTCTGTTCCCCCGGGAACGCTTAGAGCAGGGCCTCCACCGGGGCGAGGAGGCCTTTGGGTGGTGTGGGCCGCTGATCACCTCAGCTCGCTGTAGCAAGGGTACACGTGTGCCCGGGCCGGAGCGCTCCTCCCGCGCTCTGCGGGGAAAGGAGAGGTTAACGCTCGAACCAGGTGGCTGCGAGCGGAGGTTGGCCGGGGCTGCCGGAGCCTGCCGGGGGCAGGGGTCCTCTCTCTCCCCGAGGCCGGGAGGCCGGATTCACGGCTCCGTGGGGCTTCCTCCGAGGCAGCGGGGGGTGGGGGGGCAGGGGAGGGCGGTCTCGCAGCCCTCTTTGTTGGAGAGGTTCTGTTGAAAGGTTTAGAGCGGGTTTAGTAGGACCGAGATCTGGGGCCTTTGCGGAGAGGGTCCTTCGGCAGTAGTGCACTACAGGTTGGGCGAGGTCCCTGGTGGGCATTAAATCCACCACCCAGAAGCACTCTATCTTAAGCTCATTTGGCGGGTTTTCCCTGGTGCACACCACGCACCAGGACTCACCGTTGCTCACATATTGTTTAAAGTCGCTAGAAATGCAAAGCACACCACTGCAGCCTCCACTACTTCTTCCCACTTCACAGATCAGCAAACTGAGGCCCCAGTGAAAGTTTAGAGCTAGTTAAAGGTGGAAGGCAGTGTAGCACTCGATGCTGACGTTACTACTTTCTTAGCACAGGGCAATTGTTCCCAGTCACAATAAGCCCTTGTTAGGATCGAGGGCTGAGCGTGTGTGAGGTTAGAGGCAGAGAGGACAGTCTGGATTCTCTTGCTAAATTCTGTGCTGTGATAATCTCCCAGGATAAATCACTTAGATGACAGTTTGTTGCATACCTATCCTGTGCCTGCACTTAAGTCTGGGGGTATAAAGAGCCGGTAGACCTGGCCCAGCCACATGAAGTGCAGTCCACAGGGAAAGAGCAGCCATTGTTTTGTAGCTGCGGAAGCGAGTATAGGCTTTCACAGGTGAAACTGATTTTGGAGGGGGCAGGATTAGGCATAATCCCAGGAGAAGGGAGGGTTTGGAATTAAGCCTTGGCTAGATTTCCAGTTGGGGCAGGAGGATTGTGGGGCACAAGGTTTGGGCACAAGGTAAAGAGAGAAGCAGGAAAGCTAAGGAATTAAGTGGCCAGTCCAAGGACAGCAGGGTCAGGGCCACTGAGGAGAAGCCTTTAAGTGAGAAGCGCTGGGACAGCTAGAAGACCCAACTGCTCTGAACTCAAACTCAGAATCTGGCCTCAGAGGTCTTCTCATTCTACATCCAGGGTGGGCAATTGGCCGGGAAGTTTGCACCCATGAACCAAGGGTTATGGTTTTCTGCTGAGAAATATTCAGGCATTTGTTTCTCCTTTTCCCCCTTTCTAATTGTTCCCGGGGAATTCAAAAACAGTTGACCCTTGAACAACTTCCAAGGTGTGGTTAGGAGCGCCACTCCCCCCGCACAGCAAAAAAGTAAAAAATTTGCTTATAACTTTTGACTCCCCCAAACTTGAATCATTCCTTGCTTTATCTGTGGAGGATTTGTTCCAGGACTCCCCTGCAGATACCAAAATCGGAAGCTCAAGTCCCTTATATAATATAAAATGGCATAGAACAATGTATACAGTTGGTTCTCTGCATCTGTGGACTCCCAACCATGAATGGAAAATACTATTTTCGATCTGACGGTTGAATCTGTGGATGTCAAATGTGTGCAGGCCGACTAGTATATTGACTAAAAAAATTCCAAGTATAAAAAAAGAAAAAATTCCAAGTATAAGTGGACCTGCATAGTTCAAACTCGTGCTGTTCATGATCAATTGTAGTTTCTTTGCCCCTTCCTCACCATAAGTTTTAGAATTTAGATACTTGAGTGTTTTGGACCTACTATTGGACCTACTATGTGCAGGGCATTTACTGCACGAGGAATATTTAGCCAACAAATAATGCTTCAGCTCCTATTTTGTGCCAGGCACTGGTCTTGGGGATACAGCAGTAAACCAGACAGGCAGGGTACCCTACTTCAGGATGCTGACATTGTAGGCTTCTTACCGCCACAGGCTTGAAGTCTAGTTGCAGAGTGGAAGCAAATACATGAAAGATGTCTAAAAAAGTGCTGAAATGGGATAATATAACAGAGAATTTTGAGCCTCCCCTCTTGCGGATGGTTCAAGGCTCTGAGGTGAAAAAGCTTAAAGCTGTTGGCTATGAGATTTGGAGATTCTGGGAGATTCTGAGAGCTTCTTTGACCCCAGCTTCTGGTTGCCAAGGGTAACCCAGAGGCAGCTGCATTGATGACCTCAGCTATGGCAGTGGAGAGTGTTTTGCAGAGCTTCTGCCAATCAGAATATGGCAGGAGGGAGCTGGTGAGTGTTGGTAACTGTGATCATGCTAGGTATCCATAGAGACTGGTGCCAGGTAACCATGTGCCTCTTAAATTTCAGCATCCACAGCTACTTGGTGATGTAGCCCCATTGTACAGATGGGTAAAGAGAGCCCTGAATCTGCAGATTGGTACAGCTATGCAGAAAGGGGAGTCCAGCTCTATCTATAGAGTTCAGGCATCCCTGATCTCTGATTCACTTTAAAATGATGCACTTCTCTTCCTGTTTTGTAGACCAGTGGTTCTCAGACTTCAATATAAAAAGCTTGTTAAAACACAGATTGCTGGGATGCACCCACAATCTTTCTGAATCAGTGGGTCTGGAGTGAGCCCAGTGATTTGCATTTCTAACAAGTCCCTAGGTGATGCTGATACTCTTGAACCTGGGATCACACTTAGAGAACACACTTAGAGAACCACTGTGGTAGAACAAGGGAAAAGGAATGATTTTCTTGAGATTATGCAATGGAGGAGCCTGGCACAAAGGTTGTGATTTAGCTCTAGGAACTAGCAGAACTTGCCCATGTACAATTCCCTTTCCCCTTCCCCCCCCCAGGAGGCTGTAGAATTAAAAGAATATTTTATCTTCATCAGCACACAGAGAGAATATATTGCAATATAATTAGGGAATAAATAGGTGTCACGTGTTGGATGTAAGCTCCATACCCCGTGGCTCTGTGGGGGTTTATTATAGCAGTGTTATAATTGAAAAGGTGTCAGCCACTCTGAGAGCCCCTCATGAAACTTTCATGGCCTGCATGGTCATTGTCCAAAAAGACATGTCTTCTTCATTTAAAAGAAAGAAAGTCAGAGAGATTGCTTCTCCTTCTAATAGGACAATCTGTGTTTCATTTGACACTAACTAGGCAATGTGTTCTTAGGGGAGAAAGAAGGAAATTGAACAGTCAGTGTGAAGAGAGAGAGGTTGGAAGAAGTCCACATAACAGGTTTTCAGGTCTGTTTGTTGAACGTTTCAACACATTTTGACACTGTCTGTCTGTTTCACCTATATCTCTGACGTGAAGCTGTATGTCAGCAGGAGGAAAGGAGAGTTTGTGTTTCAACTTAGCTGGTTGGGTAGATGTAACAGCACACTTCATCCCCAATGTGTTAATTAGACCCCAAAGAAAAGAACTGTAAAAGAGTTGTTCTCCTAAATGCTGGCATTTTTCATTTGGATTCTATTTATTGATTATTTTACAGTCGAGAAGTAGCAACAACAACAAAAAATCCATGTTTTGATAGCAAATAAAGCTGGCTGCAGTGATTATTCAGGCTCAACATGTCTGTTCTGGAGCAGGAAGTTGGAATTCAGCCTGACTCTCAAGCGTTTGGATGAGTCTAATTGAGAAAGACATTTCAAAGAACAAATATTTAGGAATGCGGAACTTCAATGATGGTCTCTCTGGGCCAAGCCCAAGGATCTTGCTTTTAGCTCAATCCTCAGAGGTGGGGGGAGGTGATGGCGAAGGACCTGGTCAGTAACATTGAGACCACAGCCAAAATAGGAGGCTGAACGTAGAGATAATCAGTGAGGCTTAGGAAAGGGAAGAAAGATGCCTTCAGGGATCATATCCCCGGTAACTGGTGAGCAAGGGGAGAATCAATTCATCAAATATAGATGGAACAGTTAGTTACTGAATGCCAGATTAGGGATAGGCACTGTGAGGGCAGGGAGCAGGACTCGTACCCGTTATTTATCGCCCGTAAAGCTTAGTATCTATAGTGACAAGAGCCTTGACTGTCGTGGGTATCAGCCAGGGCTGCAAGTAGCAGAGAACTTGAATTCGACTGGCTAAAACAATAAGAAAGTTTAGTATTTCCTGTTAGAAGGGGTATAGGCTATGTCTGCCCCCATCTTGGTTCTTTCAGTGGTTTAATAGCATCATCAAAGATCTAATTCTTTTCATCTTTCCTCGTTCTCAAGGTCACTAGATGGCTGCAGCAGTTCCAGGTGTAACACCCTGCAATCATGTGCAGAGGCAGAAAGGCAGAAGGGGAAACTTTCCTAGGAGCTCCTTAGCAGATTTTTGCTTTGTGTCTCATTGGCTGGAATTGTGAATCACATGTCCATGCAGTAACCAACCTCGGGCAAGGGAAGGAGACCATCATAATTGGCCTAGCATAATCTTGATGGGTGGGTTGAACCTCACAGAGAAAGAAATTTAGGGTGCTTTTGAAAGAAAGAAAGAAGCAACCAACAGTGCCTGCTATAGAGTTTAAGACCTGGGTTTGAATTCTCTCTCTGCTCCTTTTTAGCCCCATGACCCTGGGCAAAGTATGTCACTTCTTTGTGCCTCAGTTTACTCATCTGTACAATGGAGATTTATTGGGAAGATAAATCTGAATTAACCCAATAATTACACTTAATTGTATAAGAGAAGTGGAAGATTATTTGAAGATTTGATCTCTGACATCAAAGAATAATAGTGTAGTGCAGGAGACATGTGAGGACTAGACTTTGTAGACTATCAAATAATCAGAGAACAGAACCAGGAGATTATGACTTGCAGACCAACTATAGTAGGAGTGGTATGATATCAGTCGGTGCCACATGTAGTTAGGGAAGGCTTCCTGGAGGAAATGGTTCATGGTGCATACCGGAATTCCAGTATTTAAGTATGGATAGGTTATGAGCTCCTTCTTCCCAAGTTGCTTCCTCTTGCTTTTCTTTTGTCTGTGGTAAATGTGACCATTAGGCCAACATGAGGTTTCATTTCTACAATTATAGCGTCTTTGACAGTTAGTCCAAATATGGCCAGTTGGGGTTCTGGGAGGCAGGTGATAGTGGCCTTTTTGCCAGTCCTGGGTTCCTGGCTTCCACCTGTCATACTACATTCCAGTTGCTGATTAGGTATTATTATTATTTTATTTTGTGGATCTCTGGCTGCCATTGTAAAATCTATATGCCTAAAATGAAATCTAATGCCTTCCTATCTCTCAAGCCATCTACCCTCCTGGATTCTTCATTTTTGTTGTCGGCAGCACCATCTTTCCAGATGTTGGGCTCAACACCTTAGCAACGCTTTTGATACCTGACTCCTTCTTCTATTTCCAATATTCAAGCACTGACATTTTTTGGTCTTCATTATGTTTCTTGGATAAAGTCCTCCTTTCTGACATGAGACATCCCCTTTGTTCAGATTCTTTCCATGTCACGCTGGGTGATGGGGGTCGGGGGGATGTATGTCTCTAGGAGCAGTCTGTGGGGCTCTGCAAATGGCATAGTCTGTGATTTCTGGAGCAGAGGTGGCAGTGAGACTGGACTCCATGGCTGCAGACACATTATGTTGCTTGGGGTGTCATTTTCTAACCTACCATCTCTCTCTCCTTCAAGTGATCCTAAAACATCATTTTTATCCACTTGTTACCTTACATTCTTTTCCCTAGTACTCACTGGATGAAGCCCAAACTCCTCATAGAGACATTCGAAAGCCTCCACAATCGACATGCTTATATCCTGTCTCCCCATCTTTGCTTGCTAGGACTCACTATCATTGCTGACTCCGCTTTACGTGCTGCCATCCTCTGTGTTTAACCCAAAGCACTCTTTCTTTCAAGGCCCGTGTTAGAGCTGCAGCCTCATTAGACCTTTCCTGACCACCGGAGCCCACAGTGGTCTCGAAGCATTGATCTTTCATTCCCCTGAACTTCTGTAGCAATTATTGCCTACACCACAAGTTTGGTACTTAATAATGTGCTGCTGGCGCCATTGTTCAGCGTTTTCTTGGAATGTTCCTCATCTTCCCAATTGGATGTAAGACCCTGGAGGTCCAAGATGGGGGACGGGGAGGAGGTGGGTCCTTCTTTGTACCCAGCATTGGAGCCAGCACGCACATGACCCTTTGACGAGTACTTATGGAATTAATACATCAGAGAAACAGGAGAAATAAGATTATTTACCTGAAAAGTCAGTTAATCTTCACCTGTTTTTCCTTACCCTCAATTTGTAGAAAGGACTACATTTGATGAATGCCTGCTACGCCAGGCACTGCTGTAGGTGATTTTTTAGGAACTGTTTAACTCAGCCTGTGACAACGCTGGGAGGTCAGGACGATTGTTGTCATTTTTCAGATGAGGAAGAGGAGGCTGAGTGGGTCAGTGGCTTGCCAAGCCCACTCAGCCAGCAGGAGGCAGAGTGAGGGGCAAGGTCGAGTTCTTTCCTCTGTGTTCTCTTTCATACAGCTTCTTGAGGTTCTCCCGACCTTTTAGGTGCCCTGTTCTCCCAGTCTGTTCCCCCCCATTTGCTGTGTCCCCTTACCTCCCTCTGTCTCCTGTCTCGCACAAGCCTCCGACCCTCTTTTGTCCCGAGAGTGTTTTTGAGGGTTTTTAAAACTCTGATGTTTACCATGACCCTTTCCTGAGGACCTTCTCCTCTTGGTAGGGCGTGGCTTCTATTGATCACTCACGTTTTCACCTTGACTCCCTTTCTTGCTACCCTCAAGCCTGGCCCAGAGAGTCCTTTCAGAGCAAAAACCATTCTGCCAGTGGAGTCGCGCTGGGTCTGAGCCAGGCTTTCGGAGCTCCGCTGTCCTTCTGACCCTACATATTCATCCCCCCTCCACCTGCCACCACTCCGGTTCTGTGTCTCAGGTATCTCACCTGTAGAAGAGGACATGCTGACTTCGGAACAGGAAGGTGGTCTATTGGAGGAGGTCTCCGTCAGCTCCAGAAGCTATGACTGGCATTCTTCCACTCTCTAGGGCATGCGGCTTTTCTCTCCTTCATTCATTTATTCATTCATTCTGTAAATACTAAACATGGACCACACGCGCAATATAGCAGGGAACAAAACAGAGTCCTTGCCTTCGTGCCACTTGCACTGAAGTCAGGGTAGACAGATGGTAAAAAGCAAACACAGTATATAGTGTCCTTCGTGATGGTGACAGTGCAGAAAATTAGCAAGGTGGAGGGGTGTATATGGTGGTCGGAAGCTGCTGTTTTGCACGCCGTGGTCAGGGAAGGCTTCTCTGATGGGAACATTTGAACAGAAACTGAGAGGAAGGATCCATGCGGATACTGGGGCCAGAGGGCACTGAGCAGTGCAAAGGCCCTGGTGGTGAGAACTTGCCTGATAAGTCAGACCACCAGCAAGAAGGCAGCAGAGGAGAGGAGGAGAACTTGGCAAGAGGTGAGGGCTCCTCATCTTCAGCCTCTTTATCGTCTCACAAAGAGTTACCTTTTCACACCTGTTGCCACTGGCTGAAATAGCCACTTCCTTCCATTCAGCCAGGTCCCACTCGACCTTCGACCTTCGCAGCTCAGCTCTGGCCCCCCACCTTCCAAGGGTCTGAGCTCTGTCGTTGGTCTCCCTCTCCTCTGAGTTCCTATCGCTCTGTCCTCTCCACTACACAACTGAGACTTTGATTACTTGCTGGCTGGTTTCCTTTCCCCTGGGCTCGGCCTTTGTAGGTCTTACCTCGCTAAGGAACCAGCTCCTTGAAACTGATTGATTTCCCCTCCCTAGGACCCAGAACAGAACTGAGCTCAGTGTTTACACATTGGTGTTGGTGTCGGAGCTGGGAAAAAGGGGGGCTCTGCAGAGATCTGTGGTGGAACCTTCTTTGCATTATGCCCACTGTCCCTTTACAACAGACAGGGAATCTTTTATTCTCAACATTCTTGGAGCACTTTGAGCTGGGAGCCTCGGGGAGTCTCTGCCTGGAAGTGGGAGAGGAATCCAACTTTCCCCAGGACTTGGATACAACTTTGGTTCCTAGTTGGCAGCGGGGGGGGGGGGGGGGAGCGGGGGGCAGGGAGAAGCTGGGGTGCAGAGGAAGTCACTTCTTTATGAGCCTTTATTTCTCAGTCAATGAAGAGTAAGATGTTTCAGAAGCGAGGAGGAAGGAATTCATCCAAGAGTTTGGAGACCTCCCTGCTATGTAAGACAGCAATCCTGGGTAGGAAGGTTGACCTATGAGTGACCTTGGACAAGTCACTTTACCTTTGCCTATTTTATTGTAGTTTCTTCTCAGCTACACCACCCCTCTTCCCATCCATTGTAGAAGAAAATGAACACTAAACCTGATTTTTAAGGACTCTAGCTACTCCCCAGCTTGGTCTCTGCATTAATTTTTAGGCCAATGGTTTTAAAACTTGAGAAATGTATAGATGGTTCCATTTTAAAGGGGGAAAAAGCTTCTCACAGACCTCCAATATTATCTTAAATTATTAATGTAATAATATTTAAATATATATAAACACAAAACTAGGCATAAGCCTATCCTTATAACTCTTACACAACTTTAAATCCCATATAAGTGTTTAAATTAAAATGCAAACTACAGAGCCAACCACCTTCAGGTTAAAAATATTAATTTAATGTGATAGATGCTGTTCCACTAAAGACTAAGTCACATGACTGTGCAACATGACTGGTTTTGTCTGTGAAGCATTTTGGCTGCTGCCTCCATATGTATACTGTGGTGACTCAACTCTCACCACTTTTCTCAACTGGAACGGCTGTGAAACCTTTGTCCCTACCACCTGCGTCGGGGGCATCTGGTCGGCACTTGGCACAAAAGCATTTGTGCGTGAGGCAGCCACGTTTTTCTCATTGGCCCACAACGATGAAAGTGGTTCTGTTTAATCCTAGGGCAACAGCAGATCCTGTTGTTGGGCGTGGAGACGGAGTGTCCCTGCTCGGTCATTGACATGAAAACACAACACTATGCAATACTTACAGTGCCTAAGAAACCTCTGCTTGAGAACTCTTGAGAGCTCTGAAATAGGGCCCCCCCATGGTCTGAATGAGTTAATGCCTGGAACTGCCGCTAATTGTTCCGCAATCAGAATAGAAACCGAGTTTTGAACCTTTGCTATGCGCCATTATCTCAAGAGGGAGGTGGAATCGTTTTATCCCCATTGTACAAATGTGAAGGGCGAGGTTCAGAGAGATGGACTGGTCAAGGTTCTATTGGTCATCGGCAGCATGTGGATTCCTCCCACATCAGTATGACTTGAAGCCCAGGAACTTCCCACCAGGCCTCCCTGCCTCCCTACCTATAGACCCTCACCAGACTTCAGGGCTCTTTGAGTCATCAGAGTGCAAGGACTTTAGGGTAATTCAGGAACCTCTAGGGGTCACTTAGTACTGGGTATCTAGGACCCACCTTTCCTCAGAGCAAAACTTGTTTAAAAACCCACTCCTGCCCTTGGAAACTGCCCTTCCCCTGCCTGACTCGCTTGGTTTATCATCCAAGTTTAAAATAAATACAATAAATAAAAACACCCTAAATTTTTTTATCCTGCAGTAGATGAGCAATAATCTACATATGCAAATAAATGTCATGCCAGTCCTCATGAATATTAATTTGCAAAGAGTCTGAGGCCCTAAAATACACTCAAAACCAACAATGTGGCATTTTGTAACTCCTTTGGCCACTCAAATAATCACAGCCTTATTATATTTTAAGGTTTCCCTGCTCCCAGCTTCCCTCCCTTCGGAATCTCTCAAGGTGAGTAGGGGGACATAATGTCTCAGGTGGGCAGGACAAAGGCCTGGGGTAATGGGTGAATCCTGACCCCGGGGCTGTGGCTGACCTTGTCCTTCCCAGGCCTTAGCTCTTTTTCAGATTCCAGCATTAGCAGTGAGTCCCCAAGGCCAGAGGACAGTTCTGGGGAACTTTGCAGGGCAACTGTCAGCCTCGGGCTCTTGTGCTGTCAGGGAGATGGAAGGTTGGAGAGGAAAGGGGCCTGGGGAATCAGCGTGTCTTACCTCTCACAGGCAAATGAGGAAGCTGAGACCCTGGGACAGTACGTGACTTGCCCAAGGTGACATGGTGACTTAAGGACAGGAAGTGAGAAATACTATTCATTCTTTTTTAAATTTATTTTTCAATTACAGTTGACATACAATATTATATTAGTTACAGGTGTACAACATAGTGATTAAACATTTATATAATTTATGAAGTGATCACCCTGCTAAGTCTAGTACCCATCTGACACCATACACAGTTATTACAATTATATTATCAACTATATTCCCTATGCTGTACTTTATCTCCCCGTGACTATTTTGTGCATTCTTTGTGCTGAAAAAGTACATTTCTTCTTGAGTGTGTGTGTGTACGAAGGGGTGGGTGGGGTGGCACTTAAAGTTTGTATTCTTTGGGGGAAGAGTCATTCTTCTAGTGTGAATAGTCACTCAGAGAGAGGCAGCAATTGAAAATCCAGTCTTGTATCCCCTTTGGGTTTTAAGAGATGCTTTCCTTCCTCCCCCAGTAATTACCAGATTAGATTATACATAGGCCAGAATGAATGTGAGATTACGTTGTAGAGGACGTCCCAGCTGACATGATGAACGGGCAGGACACTGCAGAGCGGGAGTGTCTCTGAGGGAGCCAGACGGGTTAGCAACTGGCTGGGGAGGACCGTGAGGGAGAAAAGGAATTGGCAGTGATTTCTGTGTCCCACAACGTACAGGGAAGGCTCCGCTTGGGGAAGGGCATATTGCAGCATGGGTACCACACGAAGTCACGTCTCTCTCTTTGCTGCTGCTTACTGGGTAAGCTTGGGCCTATCAGTTCACCTTTAGGCCTCTGTTTGCTTGTCAGTAAATATTGAGGTACTCACCCCACTTCTTAATGTTGCTTTGTGAGGATTAAATAAGAATTTAAAATTCCTGCACCCTGTCTGGCACAAAGTAGGTATTCAGTACTCCAGATTTCTTTCTTTTCCAGATCAGTTTACCTGACTGGCTACAGTGGGTCGTTATGGATGTGTGTGTGTATGTGTCTGTGTTTGTGTTTCCGTGTGGGTCTCTGTGTCAGCGTTGGTGTGTTTCTGTGTGTGTTTGTATGTGACTGCTTTCATCCATGTGTTTGTTTTTGAGTGTGATGGTGTAGGAAGGTCTGTGAGTGAGTCTGTGAGTCTTTGTGTTTATGTCTCTTTGTGTCTCTGGTAGGTTTGTGTTTGTGAGTCGCTGTGTGTTTGTGTTTCCATGACAGCGTAACTGTCAGTGCGTGTTTCTGTGTGTGCTTTAATGTGTCTTCCCATGTGGTAACAATGGCTGTGTGTATGCGTGTGTACATGCACGTGTATGTAGTGCAGGCTGGTGTGACCCCAGAGCTCCGGGGGGTTGGGAAGGTTCACGGGACACACAGAGCCCTGGCTCTGGGGTCCTCTGTAAGGCGCTCCCACCCACAACACTCCCCCAGGCCCTGACCCGTCTCTGGAGCCCTGCCTAATTGCCCTCTGTCCTTATCCCTCTACCTCCCTCCAGAGGCACGCCAGGCCCTCAGCCGGGGCCCCGGGCCTATCTGCATGTGCGTTTGTGTGTCACACGCATATCATCTGCATTGTCTACACAGACCCGGCTTTTCGTTCCCAGTTTTCAAGGTGAAATGTAGTGGCTCCTCTTGAAGGTCATTATATTAAGAAGTGCTGCTTTTTTTTTTTAAATAATTGTTTTATTTTTCAATTACAGTTGATATATAATAGTATATTAGTTTCAGGTGTATAACAGTGATTAGACATTTGTATAACTTACGAAGTGATCACCCCAATAAATCTAGTACCCATCTGATACCATATATAGTTGTTACAATATTACTGACTATATTCCTTATGCTATACCCTTCATCCCCATGACTATTTTGTAACTACCAATTTGTACTTCTTAATCTCTTTACCTTTTTCACCCTGCCCCTAGACCCTCTCCCATCTTTTACCCCAACAAATCTAGTCTCCCTCTGACCAATAATGAATGCCAACTATAATTTTATATATATGTATATATAAAAAAGAAATGCTGCTTTTTAAAAATTGTTTTTGGTCCAGAACTCCACCCCAGAATTGGGGGACGGGGAAGATGGAATCCCAGACACCTGTTTTTCCCTCCGTTGAGCAGTTCAGTGGGTAGAGGCCCTGCAACCCTGGGAGGAGCAGTTGGGGGAGAAGATTTTCTTATTCCATGGGTAGTTGCTTCTGACCTGAGTCAACTATTTTATGTCATAGCCAGGGATAAATGCAATGCAACTTGTGCACTGTTACCTGCTTCCCAAGCCCCCTCTGACTTACCCCAGGGGATGAAAAGGAAGGCCCACCTTGGCTATTTAAGCACCTCTGTACCTTTCCCTGGCTGGTAGGGACCCTGAGGCCTGGGCTGGCTTACAGGAAACAAAGGAGCAAAGGACGTCTTTTCCTTTCAAATACCTAATACATAGTTAATGGTATTTGTAATGCCACAGACAATACCAACCCAAAAATCTTCCCAAGGAGGGCTATACCCCCCAAATATCTTCCTTATGGGCCATCACTATCTTCAACATTCTCTCTTTAGAGACAGGTTCAAGTCCTAATTGCATGGTTTGTGGCAAGTTACCAATTCTGTCTGAGTACCCATTTTCTCATCTGTAAAAGGGGGAATAATAATAGTCCTTAATATTAATCATGGTACCAAGGGTGTTGTGAAGATTCAATGAAATGAGCAATGCAGGTAAAGGGCTTAGCTCAGTGCCCAGAACATACTACAGATTCAGTAAATGTTAGCATGGCCAGTCCTCATGGGCTCCATGAGCAAACGGCGGTCGCACAGCATGCCTTTTACAGCCTAGTCTGGATTGTTCATCAGACGCTCCTCAGACTAGCAACAGGCAGCGGGCTTGCACGCCTTCAGTGCCCTTGAGGAAGTCAAGTCCCCGGAGAACTTGGGATGTCTCCCCATGGATGGGAACATTACAGAGACAGCAGGGGAAACAGGAAAACGCTTGTCTGTGTCTGCAAGGATTCAGGTCCCTGCTCTCCCCACATCTAAGGGTCAGTAGTATCTTGTTTCCTTCTCAAAGTCAAGTAATTCATTTTCTCTTGTGTGTCTTCCCTCTGAGCAAGGCCCTGCTGGGCACCAGGGGCCATCCGTGGCTGAGCAGAGTTTGGGTTCTCAGAAAACAGCCTGACACAAAACTGGTGCTCATGCTTTACTGGGGGTCGGGGTGCATCTGAGGGCAAGGAGAGTGAGAGGGAAAGGGAGGTGAGGCAAGGTAGGAGGAAAAGAAAGTGCCGGCAGCCACCGCTTTGTGAGGAAAGAGCACTGGTTGCTTTGACATGAAGGGTGTCTGTGATAAAGCTGAGTGGAGCCACTGTGACTCAGAGCAAATGTCGAGGATCCAGGGAGAGAGTTAATCTGCCAGCATCTTGGTCTCTCATTGGTTCAAGTTTCCCCCCTGTGTGTTAATTCCCTTGTACTTCTGGGTCACATCACGTGGCCCCTCTGGGCAACCACTGGAGAAGCTGAATCCGTGCCCTGTGGCTTTCTCAGCTGAGTCCAGATATGGTGAGAGCAGCCAGCGTCGCCACAGGTCCATGGCTTGAACCTGGGTACTGGAGCTGCTGTGGTTCCTGTGATGGGGGCAGTGGAGGCTGTGCCCGAGCCTGGCCATCACTCCAGGGAGGCTGAGACAGCTGGTGGTATTAGAGGAGACCAGGCAGAGGCGGTGCGGTGGCCTGGCTGTCCACTGTTAGCTAACAGTCTGGGAGGAAGGTGGGGCCGAGCAAATCTTGGAAGGAACATATATAGAATTCGATTCACCATTAGTCAGTTAATTAATCCACGATTGGGACCAGGTGCTGGGTCTGGACCTTCCCCTGCAGGCAATGGGGAGCCATCAGCATTCTTGAGCAGGTAAGACACCCACTCAGCACTTAACAATGGTAGGATGTACCAGTCTGCTAGGACATAGTACCACAGAATGGGGACCTTAAATCACAGAAATTCCTCTTCTCACAGTTCTGGAGGTTGCGAGTCCAAGATCAAGATTGTTGCCAGTCTGGTTTCTGGTGAGGACTTTGCCTGCCTTGCAGACAGCTGTCTTCTCACTGTGTGCCTACGTGGCCTTCCCTCTGTAGTGTTTGTGAGGGGCTGTGGCGGAGAGCCCTCTCTTGTCTTTTCTTATCAAGTTGATAATTCTGTTGGATCAGGGTCCACTCTTAGTACTAACTTCGCTTAACCTTAATTACTTCCAAATACAGCGCGCTGAGGGTTAGGACTTCAAAATAGGATTTTGGGGGCACACAAACATGGAGTCCATAAGATAGGAGTTATTCAGAGAGGGCCTGTTTTCAGGTCTGCTTGTGTTTGCCTATACAAAGTCAGACGGGAGCTGTTCCCAGAAGCCTGGCATTCCCAACTCAGGTCAGAGGACCAGAAAAGGTTCAAAGATCACCATTACCCATGACGTTTCATTAAATAGTAGTGAGGCTGGGTCCCCCTATGACATCCATGTATGTCTTCATGGGAGAGGAGAATGTCCTTTCTGGGTGAGGGATGGTGATTCAGAGCCCTGGGTCAGGGACAAGAATGCCTGGGTTTGAACCCCAGCTCTGCCATTTAAAAGCTGGATGACCTTGGGCAGGTGACCTCTACTCATTCAGCGAATGTTTGAGCCCCTGCTTTGTGCCGAACCCATTCTAGCTCCTGCGGATACAGCAGTGAATGATACAAGACCGACAGAGCAAAATGCCTACCCTTGGGGAGCTTACCTTCTAGTGCAGGGAGGCAGACTATAAACAAACTAAGTTGATATAGTTGATAGGTCATATTTGAACATCACAAGTGATATGGGGAAAAAGCAGGAAATGTGATGAGGGAATGATGGGGTGGGGTGAGGTTGCAATTTTTATTAGAGTGGTTAGGGAAGGTGAAATTTAAGTAATAGCCCAAAGGAGATGAGGGGGTGAGCAATTCTGATATCTAGGGGAGATTGCTCTGTGCCTCAGTTTCCTCATCTGACAATGGGTTTATGATGACACCTACTACACAGAGCTCCTTTGAAGGTTAAGGGAGTGAATCCATGCAGGGGGCTTAAACCTGGCCTGGCATACAGAAAGCACTCAATAATGTCATTTGTTATTGATGTCACTGACCCTCAGTTAGGAGCCTGTCCCTGTACCTCTGGGCGGCATGCTTGGGCTATAGTCTGCGGGGGTTTCGGTGGCTTTCATCTCCCCAGGAGTGGGAATGGCTCTCCTCCAACCCTACCCATCTCCGCATTAAAAGGGGACACACAAAGTGAAGTTTGAGAAACACATGCATTTTCTTTTAACGTGGGCGTCTAACTCCCAGAGGGAATTGCAGAAGAGCCTTTTAGCAAAATCCAAGTCTCAGAAAGCAGATTCAAGTCTTTCTGTGGAGCAGCTGCAGACTGAGGTGGGTAGGGGTTTCTGGTCCACCTCAGGGCTGGGTTGGGGGGAGGGGTCATCCGGCTGGGTTGGGGGGAGGGGTCATCCACAGGGGACTCCAGCAGCAGGGACATGGGCCCTGCCCTGCTTCCCCCTCCTTGCCCAGTGGCTGCCCAGCTCTCATCAGCAGGCGCTAAGAGTCCCCTCAGCAACGGGAACGCCATTATTTACTATCACTGAGATTTCTGTGACTGTAATTTACCACCACTGCGAAGCCCCGGGACCTGAATCCTAGTAGCCCTCAGTATAGATATTGCATCTAATCAATCCTTGATTACTATGCAAATACGTCCTATAGGCTACTGATATCTTTTTCTTTCAAACACTTAATACATAATTAATGATACTTCTAATGCCACAGAAGACACCAACCCCAAAAGCTTCCTGCTATAACTTATACCCATCCAGACAAAAAGATCGGTTTATTGGTTCACTTATTATTCAGGAGTGTGCCTCTCCCCACCCTCCCCAGCAAGGGGCTGTAGAGTCCATGGAAGCACTGGGCAGGTAGCCTGCCCTCTAGACAGCATTGAGCCACGCAGGGCGATGGCTATGTGTAGGAGGGTATGCCCGCTTCTTCATGGATTGTCTCATTCAGTTCTCTCAAACCACCCGGTGAGGGAGAGCCTCCTGTTAGCCCAGTCTCTGGAGGAGGAAACTGAAGCCAGAGAGGTGCTAGAAACAACCCCAGGTCACATTTGGGCCTCTCTGTGTGTTGGTGGACTGCGCAGGAGAGCTTGCAGGTCCAGGCTGGGACAGTGAGCTGAGTGACTTGGGCAAGTGGCTTAGCTTCTCCGAATCTCAATTTCTTAACCTGTAAAATGGCAGCAACCGTCACTGCTCTGCAGGATGATGAGAATTAGAGGCAACAGCACATGTTAGGTGCTGAACACGTGCTTGTTAGTTTCCTTATGTGGAGGTGAAGTGGAGAGAACATCACTTTTTGAGGGTATTGTTTTGGCAGCTCGTGGTCTTTTTTGCAGGGGTGGAGGGAGTGACTTGGAAGGAGACAGGAGTTTGACCCCATGTCATCAGGAAACAGTCCTTCTCTGGACAGACTGGGCACTACGAGAAGGAAACCCATCAGAGAGTCCAACAGGAAGTTTCTTCCGTTAGGGCATCTTATCCCTCCAGCTGCCATTAGGCTTTGAGTAGCACCAGCCTTAGAATGAAGGAAATATGGTCTCTGTCCTCGAGGCACCGTGTCCAGTGGAAATGAACAGACTCAATAACCAGTGTGATGAGGTGTCGTGGAGGTCAGCACACGGGCCCCCGGACCCCACCAGCTGGAGGTACCTGGATAGTGTTGCCAATGGACAAAGGTGGGGGGCCGTGGGTGGTGGGTACAGTATGGCTTATGTCTGGCACACAGAGGGGCCTGAGAATGAGGATTGAACTGAAATCTGAGTATCAGATTGTGGGGACAACAGTCAGTCCTTCCAGGGGGCTGTGATGGGTGGCCCATCTTGGCTTGGCCTCTCTGTTCTCATATCGGGGACATGGACGTTAGAGGAGCAGAGCCTCCTCTCCAACCCAGGCAGGAAGAGAAGCTGGAGGCTGAACAGAGGCACGAGGGGTCGCTGGGAATGGGGTGATGGGGAGGCTGCCTGCATAGAGCTGCTGTGGTCAGGTGGGTGTGAAGGCTCGCAGGGACCCCTCCTGGGTCAAAGGACTGGGCCAAGTTGCTTTCCTCCCTTCCAGTGCAGCCCTCCCACGCCACACGTAGCCCCCTGGCATCCCCCTTGTCCCTTCCAGACCCCATCATGTCCTCGAATGGTACTGAGGACAGATACAGCTGGTGCCCCCAGACTGAAAAGCCCTCTGCCTTGTCTCAAACCTTCATCTTTTGCCCTAGATGCCCCCCTCCTCCCTGCTTGTACCTCCTCAGTTTATAATCCCCATGGCAGGCAGGTGGAGGGATCTTTCTGAAGTGCAAAGTGGACCATGTCCCTGCCCTGTCAGAAATCCTTTAATGGTTCCCCATTGCCCTTGGGCTAATGTCAACTCATTAGCATAGCAGTCAGGGCCCGGCTACCTCTCCTCATCCTCTGTCCATCACCCACTGCAACCTGCTTCTTGCACCCCATCCACAGGGCACACACGCTACGTCACAGCTCATGCTGTTTTCTGACTGCAATGCTGTTCTCTATTTCCTTAGTCTGGTTGACTTTTATTCATCTTTCACAATTCAGCCCAGATACTTCCTCCTCTTCTAGGAAGCCATCCCTACACTCCGCTCCTTCCATTGGGCTATGGGACCTGTGTTTCTGCTCCCCTGGTACTCTGCTTCCTACAGTCTTATAGCTTCAAGACCGCAGTGAGACCAGCAGGAGGAGGGACCTGGCCAAACAGGGATCCAGTAGCTAGTGCCATGCGTAACACATCGTGAGGCAAAAGATATGTTGTTATACTGAACTAGGATAGTTCTTGCCCTCGGCATGGGGTCCTGATGCCTGCTTGTGGCTCTCCTGACCTGCGGGGAAGATGTGGGATTTGGCAGCCAATTTTGGGTGAGATGTGGGAATCGCGGAAGCCTTGAGACCCATCCGGGATTATATTAGGATCCAGGCAGGCTCTGCTGGACTTTTGAGACCAATGGTGTTCTGAGTGTCTGGAGGGTCGTGGGGAGAGTTGGGGTGAAGTGGTGTTGAGGTGTCCTCAGAGGCTTGAGAAATGAGGATGATCCTGGGTTACTGAGACGCGAAGGTGGGTGAAGTCCTTTAATATAAAGTTTGTTTTTCCTTCTGGTCATATGTCTGCGTTTGTTAAGTATTTTGACATTTGAATTGTTTTCATCAGCTCCCTCCTTGTTGTCCTCAACTTGATTCAACAC
The DNA here is from genome assembly GCF_964194185.1 of Rhinolophus hipposideros. Lineage (NCBI taxonomy): Eukaryota > Metazoa > Chordata > Mammalia > Chiroptera > Rhinolophidae > Rhinolophus > Rhinolophus hipposideros. Next base: position 57,721,268 of record NC_138051.1, on the reverse strand, counting down.
CTGCATCCTCCACCAAAAGGGATTTAAGAAGAGGAAATTTTTCAGAACGTTGGAGACTCTGGAATGGGTTTTCAGGGAGACAGTGGCGCCTCCTTTCCTGCTTTGTGCCGAGCAGTGGTCAGAGGTACTAAGCACAGAGAAGAGCCCCTTGTTTCTGGGCTGTAGGGAAGGACAATGTAATGACATCACTGGATCCTGAACTCCGAAGGTGGGAGGGGCAGAGAGGGCCTGGTTCCCAGCCAGGAAGTGCTCTAGGCTCCCCCGTGGAGGCTCTGTGTCCTTCTGGGTAATTTCCGCCTTTAATTTTTCAGTGTTTTATGAACAGAGAGTAAATCAGGATCCTGCAACGACTGCTTCATGTAAAGGATTAATAAACCGGAGATTTATGGGGCAATGGCAGAGGAAGGTGGTGGAAATGGACAATGAAATGAGATTTGATTCTCAAGGGGCAGGGGCTGGCTCCAGGATCTTCCCTCTGTTGTGTCTGCTAAAGGCCCCTGCTGGGGTCCTTGTCCTTCAGGGCTTGGAGTCTCGGTTGGGTGGTCAGGCTGGGCCTGGCCATGGCCTGTGGTTTTCACCTAGGATTGAAACACACAGGCCTAAGGTCAAGGGGACAGGGCCATCCCTGGTAGTCTAGGTTGACAGCCTGATAGTCAGTCTTTAGAGAAGCATAAAGATACAAATTGTGGGCTTGGACTCCAGCGATCTAGTTTTGAGTCTAGAGCTGGAGAGATGGACGTTCACATTCCCTTTGGCTATACCCATTAAGCTGCAAGTATCAGAAAAGCAAGGCATCAGGGGCTTAAACAGTAAAAAGCCAGGTCTTTCCACCTCTCTGCTGTCTTCAGCATGTTGGCTCGTCCTGTGCTAGCGTCTTGGTGGTGAGATGGTTGCTGTGATTCTAGTCATCACATTCAGAAATGACAGTGCCCAGTGGAAGAAGGGGTTCCCCATCTCTTACTGGCATCTCCTTTTACAGGCAAGGAAACTTTCCCTGGAAGCCCTCCAGCAGGCTTTCCTCATGTCTTATTGGCCAGAACTGGGTCACATGCTCCTTCCTAAACCAATCACTGGCATGATGAAAGGGATTACCATGATTGGTGCAAGTAATGAAGAATCACTTGTATTATGCTTCCTTGAGTCTGTTGGAGAGGAGTGGGCACCTGGACAAAAGTGGGGGCACTCTGGGAATGAAGCAAGGGGCATGGCTGCTGGCCAGGCATTTACTGCAGTGACTTTGGATAATTGGTGTTAGTTTGCTAAACCCTAGTTTCTCTAACTGTAAAGTGAGAAGAAGAATAATAGTACTTTTCTTACAGCGTTGTGAGGATTAAATGTACTAATTTATGCAAAGGGCTTAGCAAAGTGCCCGGCACATAGTATGTGCTAAGTTAATAGTAACAGCGCGTGAACTTGAGCAATGTTTATCTTGTATGGTGTCAGCGCTGTGTAAAGTGGGGGTGTTACTATCTCCTCCAGGGTCACACTGCCTTTGTTAACATTAGCGGTGGTGTTATTATGGTTGTGACACTATGCCATCCTCATTAGCAGCATTGGCTTTTGAGTCAGGATAGAGTCTGCCAATCATTTGTGGGGTGGCTTCAGTGACATTAGTTAGCTGCAATACTTGCAGCTTTCTGAGCCTCAGTTTCCTCATCTGTAAAATGGTGACACTATTACTCACCTTGTAAAATAATTGGGTAGGTTAAGTAAATGAGGCAGGAAGTACAGCACCTAGTGGGCATAGGGCCTCGCATACAGCAGGCTCAAAGAAATTCCCTGCCCTTCCTTTCCCGTCCTGGGTGCTCATTTCATTTGGAGCAAGACCCTAAGCAGAGATTGGAGGTGTAAGGATCAGGGCCATTCCCTTGGAGGTGGTAAGGTGAAGCAGGCTATGTTAGTCAGAGTTCAGGTCCCCAAGGGACTGGGGTGCCCACTAGGAAACAAGGCAGGGGCCCAGTATTTTAGAGGAGGCCGACAGGCCACTGGCTCAGGCCAGGCCAAAGCTCAGATGGTACAAAGTTACCCAGGGCTCCCTGGGGACTTTAGATGCTCAGTATCTGACAGCACCCCTAATTCTAGCTCCCACTGTCTGCCTTGACCAGGGTTGGTCCAGCTGCCGCTAAAGGCCTCCCAATGGCAGGTGACCCGGACTGGAGTGGGGGTGGGGACAAAGGCAAAGGGATAAGCCAGTGGGCCTGGGAAAGTGCTGCGGTTACTCCAGATGGTCTCTATAGCCTGGGGGCCTTGCGCATCCATACTGGCCCTGTGGGCCCTCCTTGACTCTCAAGACCTGCCATTGGGGGCAGGCAGTTCAGCTCTGCAAGCTCCTGACCAGGGATAGGCTGGATGTGGTTCTGAACAGGGCTTCTAGGATCCTGCTTGGAGGAATCCTTCAAAGCTCAATTTTATCACTCATCATCTGGGTGATGTGGGCCAAATCCCTTCACCTCTGTGTGCCTCAGTTTGTCTACTGTGAAAATGGGATGTAAAACAGACTTATCTTCTAGGTTGTGGGCATTGTAAGTGGGTAAGCACCCCATGCGGGGCCTGGCATACAGTAAGTGCTCAATAAAGATTAGTTGTTATTTGAGGATGACAGACGCATTTCTAACTTTTAGAAAGCAAATCGTATTTTCTCTTACTTGCCCGTCAACGGCCTAAGGTCTCACTATCTAAGGGGAGAAGGATGGAGAGGAAGATGGAAAACCTGAGCTTCATTAGTGATCAAGTATCAATAGAGCTGCCCAAAGGGTCTGTGAAACTGCCAGAGAAGCTGGTGAGCACAAAAGGGTCGAAGGGTAGAGGATTAGCAAGGAAGGGAGGGGGGCAGTCTGAATCAGCAGCTCAATTCATGGCTCAGGAGAGGATTGGAGCGTCTGTTCCTGGAGAGTGCTCAGGGGCAGCCTGTTCAGGAAAAACAGCCCCCCTCCTTCCTCCAAAGTGAAGCTTTGTGGGGTGCTAACATAATTGAGGAGCCTGGAGGGTCAGGCTCAGGGAGAGTGTCATGTGCCCTCTTGGCATTGTGGCCAACTCCTGCTATGAGCCAGCCATTATCTAGAGGCCTTATCATACGCGTTTTGTATAATAGTCCCCCTTCCCCTGGAAGATTTTGTTTGTCCTACTTCTGTCCTCATGCTTTGCACACACCCAGCCAGACTCATACGCAACACACCCTTCTACATGGGTTTCCCTCGGCCAGGGTTCTGGCCTCTGGAAAGATCAGAAAGCTCTGGAGACTGGCAGGGGTTGGAGTGCCTCCAGAAAAGGGCTCCTCTGTGCCTGTAGGTCTGATCTAGCTGGTGTTTTCCACTGTGTTCTAGAGAACACTAGTCCTACAAAATGCTCTGTAAACATTTTGACAAGTCCTGCAGGAAATGAATCTGATGGCTTTGTTTAACCCTTTGTTCAACTTATTTAACCATGGGATCTTAGTTTCTGTAGCACCCTTTTAACATTCCAAGGAAATGGTGTTTGTGGGGCCCATTTTGCCCCCTCTCTGGATTTAGTTTCTTCAGCTTTAAAATAATGCTGGTGATGATAATGCCTCTTACTTTACTTACATGCTAGAGTGTTCTTGTTTGTAAACATTATAACGGAAAATCTCAAACAGATCCCCAAGTAGAGAGAATGGTATAGTGCAGCCCATGCCCAAATTATCCTGCTTCAGCAGTCATTTGCATTTCGTCTATCTTGTTTCATCTGTCCCCTCCCCCTTTGTATAAGGATGATTTTGAAGATGATATAAAATTAAGTCTGTGAAAGTGCAAACTTCAAAGTATTATACAAATGTAAGACATCTATCATTACTATTATTAGGTTTATTATTTCTTATTCCTAAAGTTCAAAGTTCTGCATAAATATAAGGCATCTGTCATCATTATTATCATGCTTATAATTTCTTATTACTATCTAGTCATGTTACAAAAAATGCCCCATACTATGCATATTTATGACTTCCATTTCTAAGAAGCAGGTCTGAGCCCTGAGGATTATAAAGCTTAAAATCCAGCCCTGCTGCCATGGGGCTTACAGTCTAATGGGGAGGTACGATGGAAGATCGGAAAAGTGGCCTCGCAATATCTGGTGGTGCCTGGGCAGCACCAGACGAGGAAATTGAAAATTCTGGAGCAGTTCAGGGAAGGAAAGGAGCAGGAGGCTGAGGAATGGCTAGCTCAGGCTTTTCCTCATTGGAGAGGTTTTTTTTTCCTGCCCAGCGAGTTTGGGAGCTTGGCTGGGCCTGGAGGCAGCTGGAGGGATAAGATGCCCTTTCTGGGACATAGCCACCTAAGGCCCCAGTGATTTGATGCTCCTGAGGGAAGACAGATGCTGGGCTTTTGTGAATGATGCTAATTACCCTCTCATGTTGGAGTTAAAGGTGCTGCCATCACCTTCCCTACCAGGTCTGGGAGTATGCACCACTGTAACTTTCAGGCAGAACTCAGTGCAGCCTCAGAACCAACAGAGCTTGGAAACAAGCAAAACAAATAAACAAACCCAAAATAACCCAAGCCTTTCTGAGGCCAGCTCATTGCCCAGTAGGTCCTCTACTTCTAATCATCTCAGTCCAGCTCCCTGTCTTGACCAGCTAATGGTCCCCGACCGGGGCCTGTTGGCCTCACTGCTAACTGCTACCTGTCTCTCCCAACGGCCTGAGCTTTGCCAAGGACCCTTGTCCCTGGAGAACCCTTGCTGGCTCTCTTACTTCCCTAGGGCACAGACTTACAGATTTAGACCGTGCAGCCTTGGCAGGGCCACCCAAACTGTCATCCCTCCGAGTTGTCTGTGTAGAAGATGGAATTTCAGTATGAAGGTGTAACTCAGTGGGGAACAAACAACTCTGTTGGCTATAGATGCGTTTGGCTTTGAGAACCCATAAGCCAAGAGAAGATTTCATATAAAAATATATATTTCCGATTTCCTTTGAATAATTAGGCCCACATTCCTGCTTGGCAGCAGAGGAGGGAGCTGAGTGGCTCAGCTGAAGAGTGTGCTGTCCGAGTCACCACGGCCCCCCGGAGTCTTCGACTCATTGACATTCCTGGCCAGGTCCTGCTGGGCATTCAGGTTGGGTACCCCACCACAGAGAACTACAATGTACTGAGAAGCAACAAAGCCAGATAACCCCAAAGCTGTTTCTGCCTGACTTTTTTTTTCTGGTCATGATGATTTTGTCATCACTCTTTGACGAAGAACATTCTCCTGAATGATACGTTAGGGTCCTGGCAGGAAAGAGGTGGCACACTCAAGCTAAGCAATTTGATGAGAGCCTAATAACGGGACTATTTACAAAGGTGAGGGCAGAGTTTAGGAAAATCAACAGAGAACACTGTCTAGCAACTGTGGGGAGCAGTTAGCACCCCTGGGCCCCTGAGGGCTTGGAGAAGGTACTGTGTAGAGAGGGCCGCCCAACAGGACGTGGCCTTTCAGAAGGGATGCAGCCAAATGACAGTGATCCTGCTCACTCTCCTCCTGCTGTGGTTTCCTGCAGGCTGCCCCATTGGCTGAACCCAACCGGAAGCCAGAGATCCAGGGAGCTTCTTGTGCAATCCATACCAATGAGCCGTCTGGGGCCCAGAGCAGAGGGGAGAAGTGTGGAGAGGAGGTCTGCAGGAACAAATGGAAAATATTTAGCACAGGCAACGTTATACTAAGTTGACAAATCTTTTTTTAAAAGATTTTTATTAAAAAATATAGCTAATGTACAACATTATATCAGTTTCAGATGTATATCTTAGTTGTTCAACCTTCATATCCCTAAAGAAGTGATCACTGTAAGTCCAGCAACCATCTGACACTGTACTATGCTGTCATTACTGTTATTGACTATATTCTCTATGCTGTACGTGACATCACCATGACTTATTTGTTTTATACCTGGAAATCTGGGCCTTTTATTCCCCTTCACCTCTTCCCCCCTTTTAATTTTTCAATTACAGTTGACATGCAATATTATTTTATGTTAATTTCAGGTGTGCAGCATAATTGAAGAAGTGATTCCTCTAACTAGCCTAATACTCACCTGGCACTATACATATGTAGTTATTACCATATTATTGACTGTATTACCTGTGCTTTACTTTACATCCCTGTGACTATTTTGTAACTATCCATTTGTACTTCTAGATCCCATCACTTTTTCACCCTATTCCCCGACTATCACCCTGATACATTTAGTGCCCATCTGACACCATACATAGTTATTATAATATTATCGACTATATTCTTTATTCTGTACCCTGACTACTTTGTAACAACCAATTGGTACTTCGTAATCGCTTCCCATTTTTCACCCATCCCCTCAAACCCCCTCCCATCTGGCAGCCAGCAAAATGTTTTCTGTATCTATGAGTATGGTTCTGTTTTGTTTGTTTGTTTATCTTGTTCTTTGGACTCCATATACGAGTGAAGTCACATTGCATTTGTCTTTCTCTGTCTGACATACTCCACTCAGCACAGGTCCATCCATGCCACTGCAGATGGCAAGAACCCATTCCCTTCCACGGCTGAGCAAATATTCCGTTGTATACATGTGCTGCCTCCTCTTTACCCATTCATCCATCAACAGACTCCCAGGCTGCCTCCACATCTTGGCGATTATAAACAATGCTGCAATGAATATATGGATGTACACATCCCCTCAAAGTAGCGTTTTGGGTTTCTTCGGATAAATACCCAGAAGTGGGATTACTGGGTCCTTTGTCTCTTGTTATCGTCTTTGTTTTAAAGTCTATTTTGTCTCGTATAAGTATTGCTACTCCAGATTTTTTGCTTTTTTCTTTTTCCATTTTCATTTTCATGAAATAACTTTTTCCATTCCTTTACTTTCAGCCTGTGTGCCTTTCTATCTGAAGTGAGTCTCTTGTAGGCAGCATATGTAAGGGTTTTGTTTTCTTATCTATTCAGCCACCCTATGTTTTTGATTGGAGCATTTAATCCGCTTACATTGAAAGTGATTGTTGATAGATATGTCGTTATTGCCATTTTATTATTTTCTTTATTATTATTATTATTATTATTATTTTGTCTTAAAGAAGTACCTCTAACATTCCTTGTAATACTGGTTTGGTGGTGATGAACTTTTTAGCTTTTTCTTGTCTGTTCTCCGATTTTAAATGATACCTTAGTTGGGTGGAGTAGTCTTGGTTGTAGATCCTTGCTTTTCATCTCTTCAAATATTTCCTGACAACCCCTTTTGGCTTGTAAAGTTTCTGTTGAGAAATCAGCTGAAATCTTATGGGAGCTCCCTTATAAGTTACTAGTTACCTTTCTCTTGCTGCTTTTAGGATTATCTTTTTGTCTTTAACCTGTGCCGTTTTAATTATAATGTGTCTTGGTGTGGGCCTCTTTAGGTTCATCTTGTTTAGGGCTTTCTGCACTTCCTGGGCTTGTATGTCTATTTCCTTCACCAGGTTAGGGAAGTTTTCAATCATTATTTCTTCACAGAGGCTCTCAATCCCTTGTTTTCTCCCTTCTCCTTCTGGTCCCCCTAGGATGTGAATGTTGTTATGCTTGTGTGGTCCCAGAGGTCTCTTAAACTATTCTTAATTTTTTGGATTCTTTTTTCCTTTTGCTGTTCCGATGGGGTGTTTTCTGGTACCTTGTCTTCCAAATCACTGATCTGATCCTCTGCTTCATCTAGTCTGCTGGTGATTCCTTCTAGTGCATTCTTCATTTCAGTTACTGTATTCTTCACTTCTGACTGGTTCTTTATATGGTTCCTGTCTTTTTTTATGCTTGCTATCTCTTTGTTGAAGTTCTCACTAAGTTTCTTGACCATCCTTATAACCATTGTTTTGAACTCTCTCTGGTGGCTTGCTTGTTTCCATTTCATTTTGTTATTTTTCTCCTGTTCTTACATTTGGGACGCATTTCTTTGTTTCCTCATTTGGGCTGCTTCTCTGTGTTTGTTTCTGTGTATTAGGTAGATTTGCTACATCTCCCAGTGTTGCCGGGTGGACTTATGCAGTAAGTGTCCTGTGGGGCCCAGTAGCACAGTCTCCCTGGTTACCTTCATTGGGTGCTCCAGGAGTGTCCCTTATGTGGGTTGTGTGTGCCCTCCTGTTATAGTTGAGCCTTGATTGCTATTGGCACATCAGTGGGTGGGATTGACCTTTAGGCTGACTGGCTGTGGGGTTTGGCCACGTCCACAGCTTATAGGCCGCTGTACAGGGGGTTTACTACATGGAGCAGAATTTGCTTCAATGAGCTCTGGTGCCTGTTGAGACCACCCTTTGGATGTGCCAGTTGTGGGGCTAATTGGATGATGCTCTGCTGTGGTCTGAAGCCAACTTCCAACTTCCAGAGGTTCTGCGTACTCTTGTGAGGGGCTCTGGTGCAGGCCCAGGTCAGCCACTGCCTGTGACTGGCCAGGGACTCCCTGATAGGAGCTACAAAGTGATCCATGATTGGTTGCTGCCTGTGCTATACCTGGATGCATGTGGGAGAGGCCATGTTGTGAACTGAGGACAGCTGCCACCAGTATTGGGTCTGGTAGCTCTGCAAAAAGCCAGGATACTCCTGCTGCCAGCTGCTGGCTCTCATAAGGTTCAGCTGCTAATAAAACCTTGTGCAGTTTGAAGCTGGGTGTGGTGGGGTCCCAGTGAGTCACCAGGGTGGAGCAAGCAGAGCTCATCATACCAATCAGATTCAGATTTGGCCACGGGCATGGTGAGCAGGTTCAACACAGGAAAGAAAGATGGTGCCCACCTGCTGGCTGCACTGGAGAAGGACCCCACACCGGGAAAATGGCAACTTTCCCTCCAGTCCTCGTTCTAAAGCCACACAACTCAAGCTTTCCCCTTATGTCTCTGACATCCTCTGAGTTACTGTCTCTCCTCTGGAGCCTATGCGGATTGCCTGAGTGAGTCTGTGTGGGCCTTTTAAAAAGATGTCTGGGTTTCCTGCAGCTTTCCATCCCACCCTGATAGTTGGAATCCCCACTATTTTTCACAGCCAGGTGTTGTGGGGGCTCCTCTTTCCGGGGCCAGTACTCCAGGCTGGGGAGTCTGGTGTGAGACTGGGGTCCCTTACTCCTCCGTGGGGAACCTCCGTGGCCGAGATATCCTTCCCAATTTTCACCCACCACACAGAGGTTTGGGGCCAGCCGGTTTCATGTCTCCACCCCTCCTACCAGTCTCGAAGTGGCTTCTTCTTTATATCTTTAGTTATACAACTTCTCTTCAGTCAGACTTCTGATGGTTCTCCAGGTTGATTGTTCTATAATTTTGTTGTAATTTTGCTGTGTTCCTGGGATGAGGCAAGCACAGCATTTATCTACCCTGTCATCTTGGATCCCTCCTCCCGAAGTTGACAAATCTTGATCACTCAGCTCGCCGTGGTAGGAGATGGTTGAGTCTATGTGGGGAAGCTGGCCTGATAATGGGAAGCAGTCCCCTCAGTGGGGTGGGGGACCACGATTTCTGGGGGCTGAGGAGCTCCTTCTCTGCAGGCCTGCCTTTCTGTCCTGTCAGGGCTGGCTGTTTTCCAGTGTGTGTCTGTGTGCATGTGTGAGTGGGTGGGCACCACCCCACCAACTACCTCTTTCTCTGGAGCTCCATAGGCTCCCACAAGTAACTCAAAGGAAACCTAGGGTAGGAAGGGGAGCAGGTCTGGCTGTCAGTGAGTAGGCACGTGGTGGTGGTGGGGCACAGCTTCCAGTAAGCCTTTGGGCAGGGCATCGTCTTTTTATTGACTCTTCTACTGAACACCCTCTGTGTGTGGCATCTTCTGAAGGGCCTTCCTGCTGTGATATGATTTACAAAGCTCCCTCACCCCAATTATCTTCCCCGCTCTCGTGCTTTGGATTTTGAGATTCTATGCAGCTTTCCAGCCTAAGAGAATGTTATAGTTTGAAGGACCTTCTTGTACCCTCATTTGGCAGAGAGCAAACTGAAGCCCAGAGAGAGGAAGTAATTGGCTCAAGGTCACAGGGTGATTTAGGGCCAGAGCAGGAACAGGAACCTGAACTAGTTCCTAGGCTTGGGATCTGCACGTCCACTCCAGTTACCCTGGCAGGTGTTTTGGGGATAGAGACTGACAGAAAGGTGGGCGCAGTCCCAGAGGCTGGGTGGCTGGCCAGGTGGCTTTAGGGGAGGGGGATCTGAAACATAAAGAGATCTGCTGCCCAACTGGGCCAGAGTTAGCCCTTCCCTGGGGCTTCAGGCAGAATGGGGATGAAGAAATATAAGAACCATGTCAGAGCATGTCCCAGATAGCAGAGCTTGGCTCATGTCTATGGATGAACTGAGGAAGAAAGACACTGTTTACTCCTTCCCCTCTACTCTCCCCACCTGCCCTTTCTGCAAGGAGAAGTGATGATGCTCAAAAGGTGGGAAGTAGCAGGCTCTGGGTGGGTGGTGGGCACAGAGAAGTGGAGGGAATTCTCTGGAAGTAGAAGGCCTGAGTCCAACTCTGCCATGTGGCGGTCTGATCTTGGGCAAAAACCACTAAAATGTTGGGCTTTTGTTTTTATTTGTACAAAATGAGGAAAAGAATGCCTCGATTTATTGTTATTAATATCCATACTAATAATAATGCCAAAGATAAAAGCTACCATTTATTGAGGCTCACTGTGTGGTAGGCATTTATCTCCACAATTTCTATGCATGATCTCATTTAATCCTCACAGCAACTCCATGAGGAAACCGAGGCTCAGGATGATTTGGCAGGTGAGTGGTACAGCAGGGGTTTGATGAGAAGTGTAGGAAGATGTTCTCTGTAAACCACAAAACCCTGACATGTTTTCTATTGGCCTAAGCGAAGGTATCCCATCACCATCAGCATCACTCCCCATGGGCTGTGGACATCCTTGGGGACTTCTTCCAGAATGGGATTTTCTGAGGTATCTATGGACCTGTATGTTTTCCATTCCTCATGCCACGTCCCTGGGAATGCTGCCCAGGAATACTTTTCTGAAAGAGTAAAAGAGCCTGCCAATGGGAAAACAATTTTCTGATTTAATTGCTGGCACCTGCACCCCATGCCCCCAGCAGAACACAGGGTCCTGGAGGGCTGAGGGTCTGCCTCTGGGTACATTGTAAGTGTGTGTGTGTCAGCCTATGTGTGTGATTGTGTGTGCTCATGAATGGGACTATATACATGTGTGTTTATGTAAGTGTGGGGATGGAAACATCCCCGGTAAACATGTATATGGAGTGAACGTGTGCAGATGAGTGTGTTTGCATGTGCATGAGTGTGTGTGCCTGTGTTTGCATATGTATGTCAGCTGTTTATGTGCATGTGTGCGTATTTCAATGTGTGCGGCCGTATGTGATATTATGCTTGCAAATGTATGTCTGTTTGTGTGTTTGTGCGAGTATGTGTACAATAGTGTGTTGTGTGAATGTGTGTGCATGTGCATGTATGTGTGTGCATGAGTGTGTGGGTATGTGAATGTCTGTGATTGTACCTGTATATGAGCTATTTATGGGAGTGTATGCGTGCTCAAATGTGTGACCTTATGTGACAGTGTGCTTGCAGACCTCTGCCTGGGTCCCTGCGTCCAAAGGGCAGTCATTTGGGAAGTATTTTAATTATACGAACCTCTATAGAGGACACTGGTGGGGTGCAGACTGGCATCACCTACTGAGGACTGGTCTCCCACCTCCTCACTGGGGCTCAGAGAGGCCATATTGCCTACTGCACAAACAGCGCCCTCGCCATCACCTTCCTGGGGAGAGAGCTGGATTTTTATTGCCATTGTTAAGCAAAATGGAGTGTGGATGGGTAAGTACGCTGCAGAGACCTCTTTTGGGCAGGGCTGCTTACCTCTCCCCAATGACAGAAATGATGGGCCTCAACTCTGCTCCCAGCTGGGCACTCGGTAGAGGGGCTGGGCTGTGACAAAGTATGAGTCCATGCCAGGCCCCTCACTTCGGCTGGGAGAGCAGATAGCAGGGCCGGGTCCTTCTGGCCGGCTGCTCCCCCAACCTAAGCCTCTCTCTATCATGCTCCTGCCTGCTTGTCTCAGGGTCCTGAGGATGGCCAGAACATGCTGCCATGTCTTTCTTGTACCCACGTCCTCTAGCACTCAAATGAACAAAGACCATTCCCCGGGGTGGCGAGGGGAGTTGGCACATTCGGGCTGACGAGAGAGGGTTGGGGGAAGAATGATGTAACTCAAGGAGAAGGGGAGGCTTGGAGGTGTTGACTGAGATGAATATGAATATTGTAAGATTTGCCTATCACTGAGCCAATTAATGAGATTCAGTCGGCCATCTTTGGAAATAATTCTAGCTAATCCTTGTATACTTATACTATGACAGGTGCTTTATATGTATTCATTTTATCCACAGAACAGCCTTATGAGGTGGATAATGTCGTCATCCTTTCACTTTATAGCTGACAAAACCAAGGCTCAGAAAAGAAGTAACTTGTTCAAGATCACACAACTGGTAACAAGCAGAGCTGGGCTTTGATACTAAGTGGTCTCATTCTAGAGACTGTTCTTCACTGTGACACTATATTAAATCTTGCAGCAGCAAGTTGTCCTGCTGTTGATTAAATTTCCCCCAGGCCAACTGATTCAAAGACAGGGGTCAGTCACTGTCCTCGTTGGGCCAGGCAGGGAGTTGACATCTTGAGGGAGTTTGTCATAGTGTCAGCAGGACGCCCCATGCTCAACCACGCTGAGAAGAGGTATGTCCAGGGGCTCAGTTTTTCTTCCACAGAGTACCCCTTTCTCCACAGAGCAAAAGCCCAATGGCTTTAAAAAAAAAATTGGTAACATCTTTATTGAAATATAATCCACATACCATATAATTCAGTGGTTTTTAGTAAATTATTAAAATTCAGTGGTATTTAATACATTCACAGAGTTGGGCAACCATCACTACAATCAATTTGTGGTGTGATCACCATAACCACCTCCAAAAGAAACCCCATCGCCATCTGTAGTCACTCCCCATTCTCCCTCCCCCCAGCTTCTGGCAGCCACTAATCTAACCACTAACCACTAACAGGATTGGCCTATTCTGGACATTTCATATAAATGGCATCATAAAATATGTGGTCTTTTGTGATGGGTTTCTGTCACTTAGAATGTTTTCAAAGTTCATTCATGTTTGAGCATGAAATACCACTTCATTCCTTTTTATGGCTGAATAATATTCCACTGTCTAGATAAACTACGTTTTACTTATCCATTCATCAGATAAATACTTGGGTTGTTTCTACTTTTTGGCTACTATGAATAATGCTTCTAGAAATTGTATACAAGTTTTTGCATGGAAATGTTTTTATTTATGTTGGGGGTATACATAGGAGTAGAATTGCGGGGCCATATAGTAACTCTGTTTATCATTTGAGGAGCTGCCAGACTGTGTTCCACAATGGCTGCACCATTTTACATTCCCACCAGCAGTGCACGGGGGTTTCAGTTTCTTCACCTCCTTGTCAACACTTGTTACACTTGTTATGTTTTGTGCTTTTGATAGTGACCATTTCATGGGTGTAAGGTGATATTTCATTGTGGTTTAGGTTCACATTTCCCTAATGATTAGTGATGTTTGAATATCTTTTCATGTTGTTATTGGCCATTCGTGTATCTTCTTTGAAGAAATCTCTATTCAGATCCCATGCCCATTTTTCAGTTGGGTTCCAACAAGTTTATTGAAGGAAAGAATGAAGGAGTGAGTGAGCCAGCTTTCATGTCAGGTCCCGGGGATGCCAAGATGAATAAGACCCAGTCCTTGCCCTCAGGGAGTTCAAAGCCCAGAGCTGCAGACAAGCACAATTGAGGAATCAGTGCTTGAACAGCAGTAGGTGTGAGAGGCTGGGTCAAGGAAGGAAGCCTTCCTGGAGGAAGAGCGATGTGAGTTGGGTCTTCAAGGGAGATGGGGGAAAACATGGATGAGGAAAGGCTGCTCAGGTGGAAGAACTTGTTCTGAGGGGAGGAGGCACAAGTGTAGTTGGGGAGCAGACAGGGAATAGAGGGTGGGGGGGGGAAGGGCGAGGCAGAGTGGGGCCAGGTAACTAGAAGGTGGTTTTGGATCTAAGGAGAAGGAACCAAGGCTTAAGGGCATGGAGTGGCAGAAGCTCAGAAGAAATTTGCCATCCAAACCCAGCTTATCCTCAAGCCCTCCTAACAGAATTGCTGAAGCTGCTGCTGTGGTACCTAGTGGGTCCTTTTATGTTTTAGTGATTATCCTGTCACCCAAAAATAATTTCATCCTGGGAAGAAGGGAGGTTTGGTGGTTTTGAAAATTGCTGCTGCGTAAGTGTAAGTGGCCTAATTGGGATTCATAAATCCACTTTTAACAAGCACAATTAGGAATACTTATTGCAGGCCAGCTTGAGGAAATCAGGAAAGTGCTGTTAGCAGGAACAGCTTTTGTATGGCTTTATTTAATGCGATGGAAGACTTGGTTTGATCCTGGTATTTCGATTAGTCACAAGGGGGGCAAGTCTCAAATGAAAAGTGGAATTTGACTCCAAAGTTTAATTCTGAGTAGGTTATTAGGCAATATTATAATGGGAAGAGGGGTCTTCTAGATTGTTCTTTGGTGGAAAAATGGCAAATTCCATAAGTTTGGGAAAAAGATAAGAGAGATTCCTCCATAAATAAGGCTGATAATATGAACAAACACTCAAAGAAGATTCTATCCTTCTCACCCACTTTTTTTTTTTTTTTTTTTTTTTTTTGCTTTCTATTTACTCAGCTTTGCCAAGTAAAGCTGTGGGGAAGGCAGTGGTCTGACTGGGAAGTTGAACTAAGGTTCAGGGTGGTTGCGATAACATGTAAGATCTGGAGGTATTGGGGGATCAGAAAACAGAAGCAGTAGGTGGGTGGCAAAAGAGACTTGGGGTGAGAATAATCTGGAAAGCTTTCAAAGGAGGAGCAGGATTGAGCTGTGGTAGGAGGACGGCCAGGATTTGGGAGTGTGGAAGGGAGGAGGGAGCAGTGGAAGCACTGTGAGCCCCTGACCCTCAGGTGAGGGAAAAGGGCAGGCAGAGCTCTCCGCAGGGACAGCTCGGCTTGGGTGGCACCTGTGTAGACAGGTCTGGAAACAAGCCTGGAGGCCTGGGGACTAGTCCTGGACTTGCCGCTATCTCACTGTGGGACTCAAGACAGTCGCCTTCCCCTCTGGGGTCCTTCTAGCCCTGACACTGTGGGATATGAATGAGACTCTGGCTTTCTGTAGAGTGGGGTGCTGCGGGGGGGGGGGGCACAAGAGTGACGATGAGAAGGGATGGTGGTGTTATTGCCTATGGTGACATGCCTATCACATGACAAAATAGGAAAGGATGGAGCCTTATTGGGGGTGCAGAGTGAAGAGGAACCCCTGAAGATCCTCTCATGCATGGGGCCAGAGCCCTCAGGGGGCTGGTCAGCTAAGGAAGTCTTCATTCTGAGACAAGAGGTCCAACTGCTTCTTGATAAACCTGAAAGAAAGACAGAATGAGTGGGTGGATGAGAGCATGATGGGCTTTGTGCCTGCGAGAAACGAAAGATGCCTGCTTTGGAGTCAGGCAGGCTTGGGTCCATTTCCCAGTCTGTCCTTACTGGCTGTGTGTGGTTAGATATGTTGCTTAACCTTTTTGAACTGAAGTGTTTTTTTTTTTTTGGTCTGCAAAATGGAGATTTAGTAATACTTGTTATAATCTTGTTGTAATAATCAAATGAAGGAAAATCAAATGCCTGGCACACAGTAGGTGGTTAATCATGTGGGTTCCTTTCTCTCGTTCCTATTCCTCATCCATCTTCCTGAAGTACACCTCTTTCCATGTGGAAAGCTGGGATTCTTACGCTTGCTCTGCCACCAACTAGGGTCTTGTTGGGGCTCTATGGAGATATAACACGTGTAAATAATACTTTGTAAACTGTACTTTGCAACCATAAAGGAGTAACTCTTGGTTTTGCAAGGCCATTTGGAATGGTAGCTAGGGTAATGATGGAGGGGAAGAAAGGGAGTGGTGGTAAATGGGGTTTCAGAGCAGGGGAGTGTTATTAGCCACATCCTATTATTATTAGGTTATTAGCCACAACCTTTGCAGAGCCTGGCTGGGGAGACCAGAGCAGGTGTTGTTTCCGTGGAAGTCTGAGCTTCAGGGGCAACCTGGCCAGTATGTGGGCACAGGTAAGGAGATCTGGAACACCTGTATTCTAGAGGAACCTGGGTTTCCAGGAGAACATTGTTTGACCTTGAAGGGTGGAATCAATACAGCGGCAGGTCCAGGAAGCAAACTGGAGGAGTTGCACTGATTGGGATAAAGATGGGAGCTAAGATTCCCTCAGTATCACCATGTTCTAGTCGTGGCTTCAGATGCTTTTACACACTATCTCCTGTGTAATATGCGCACGTCGTTATTCCTGTATGAGGATTTATGTGTGGGGAACCTGAGGCTCAGAGAAGTGAAGTCACTTTTCCAAAGGTACAGAGTTAGGAAATGGTGAAATGGAAATGCTAGCCTGGGTCTGTCTGTCTCCAGAGCTTTCTGTAAGTCAACGCTGAATAGTAGCGTCTTCTTTACACTTGTACAACATATGGAATCCTCCCAACACTTCTTTTTAAACGTTTTATTTTAAAATAATTTAAGGTTCACCTAGAAGTTGCAAAAACAGTGGTCGAGTTCTCAGGTACTCTTCCCGCAGCTTTCTCCAATGATAACATCCTAGATAACCAGGGTATAATTATGAAAACCAGGAATTGGCATTGGCATCACACTATTAACTAAACACGGATCTTATTTGGATTTCACCAATTTTTTCATGAACTCACTGAGTGTGTGTCTGTGTGTGTGTGCATCTCTGTGAATTTGGTCATATGTAAAGTGTCGTGCAGGGAGTCACGCGGGGTCTCTGCTCCCGCTCCCCACATAAGAACGCAGGACACAGCGAGGCCAAAAAGGAACACCCACGGAGCCATGGATGGGGAGTCATACCACTATAGTCTCGCTGGCGGCTGGGTTGGAGACACAGGAAGCAGGAGCCACACTGTCTGCAACCTGCTGTCCACTTCTCTGCAATCTGCAACCCGTACTCCGCCGTGCTAACTGCAGTCCGCGCTTGCTAGCTCAGCCACCATTTTCTTGCCAGCCCCCATTTTCTGCTAGTGTAGCCACAGCAGTTATATTAGTGGCCAATGGCTCACTGGTTACAGCTGACGGCCAACTAGCCCCAGTTGATGGCCATCCAATCACAGTTGATGGCCATTTACTACCTGAGCCAGCACCTTTCCCCGTGAGGCCGAGAGCCTGGAAACTGGACTCCCGGCTCTGTCCCCACAAAAGTTTCATGGAAGCACCACATGCAGGACATAGAATTGTTCAATCACCCCACCAGACTCCCTTGTGTTACCCCTTTATAGTCCTGCCTTTCCTTCCCCGCTCCGCTGGGGCCCACTGATCTGGTTTAGAACACTTTAATTTTGTCATTTTGAGAATGTCATATAAATGGAACCACACAATATGTAACCTTTTGAGACTGGCTTTTTCCCTCTGCCTGATTCTCTGGAGATTCGTCCAGGTGGTCATGTGTATCATCTTGTGCCTTTATATTGCTGAGTGGTGTCCCATGGTGCATTGGATTCCTCAGGCTGCCATAACAAAGCACCACCACCAGGGTGGCTTCAAACAACAGAAATGTCTTCTCTCCCAATTCTGGAGGCCAGAAGCCTGACGTCAAGGTGCCGGCAGGGCCGCGCTCTCTGGGAAGGCTCTCGGGAAGACTCTTTGCCTTACCTCTTCTAGATTCTGCAGGCTGACAGTGTCCCTGGTGTTCCTGGCTTGTAAGTTCATAGCTCCAATCTCTGCCTCCGTCATCACATGGCCTTCTCATGAGGACACCTTAATCCAGGGCGACCTCATATGAATAATTATGTCTACAAAGACCCTATTTCCAAATAAGACCACATTCTGAGGTTCTGGCTGGACATGAATTTTGGGGCACGTTATACAATCTGGTATTTACGTGCTATGGGTGTACTCCAATGTTTAAGCCTTCACCCTTTGAAGGACATGTGGTTATTTCCAGTTTCGGGTTATTACCGGTAAAGCTGCTATAAACATTCTTGTGTAGATTTTTGTGTGAATGTAAGTTTTTATTTCTCTGGAATAAATGCCCAAGAGTGCAGTTGCTATGTTATATGGTAGTTGCATGGTTAGTTTTTAAAGAAACTGCCAAACTGTTTTCCAGAGTGGTTGTATTAGTTTAAATTTGCACCAGCAATGCATGAGCGATCCAATTTCTCCGCATCCTTGCCAGCATTTGGTGTTGTTACTAATTTTTATTTTAGCCACCTGATAGGAGATTCTGAGTGATACTCATTGTGATTTTAGTTTTATTCCCCTAATGGCTAATTGAATATCTTTCCATGTGCTTATATCCTCTTGGGTGAGGAATTTCAAATATTTTACCCATTTTCAAATGGGATTGTTGATTTCTTACTGTTGAGTTTAGAGAGTTCTTTATATATTCTAGATATAAGTCCTATGTTGGATGTGTGATTTGCAAATATTTTCTCCTGCTCTGTAACATGTCTTTTTTCTTAACACATCTTTTGCAGAGCAAAGGTTTTAATTTTGATCAGGTCTAATTTATTGATTCTTTTATGGATCGTGCTTTTGGAGTCATCTCTAAGCACTCTTTGCCCTAGGAGATTTTCTCCTACGTTTTCTTCTAAAAGGTTTTACATTCTACATTTAAGTCTATCCATTTGAATTAAAAAAAAAATGTATCTTTATATCTCTCTGTGGAGACACATCTATACCTATATCTATATATCTAGATAAAGCTTAGGTCAAGGTTTGTTTTTTTGCCTAGAGATATCACATTGTTCTGATACCATATGTTGAAAAGGTTTTCCTTTCTATCCCAACACTTTTAAGCTTAAATGTGATGGGGTAAATAGGCACTTTAGTCTGATTTTGCTGCTTCAGAAGCCAAAACCAGAGAGGATGAAGGACTAGTTTGAAGTTGTGCTGCAAGTTATCAACAGAGTGGGAGCTGCTATCTGGGTTTCCCTGGTCCCAGGACATCCCCATTTTAAAGATGAGATAAATGAGCCTCGTTAGTAGCACAACAGACCCTGCTTCTCACCAGTAGCTACTTTTTATAAAGCAAGCAGACAGGCAAGCAAACAGAATAAAAAACCAGAAGTTCAACACTTTGGCGATAGAACGTGTGAATGTCCTACACCCCTCATCCTCTACTGGGTCTCGTCTAACAGGGAGGGGTGATTAGCCAGTTTCAGTAGGGATCTGAGAAATTGTTCCTAAATGGGAAAGCCAGGTTCAGGTGGCAGATTCCAGGGACTCCCCGCCCCCCCCACCCCCTCCCGACTTTGACTCTTGCTGGAGAGCCCTGACTTGGAGAGCTGGCGTGTGCAGTGTTTGGGAATCCTCTCTGTGGTCCTGAGAGCAGGCTTTTAGCTTAATTGAACCAAATGTCTTAAAATGGCAACTCATCAGTCAGCTTTCATTTTGTTCCTTTCGTTTAATTGTATTTTCCTCTAGGGATTAACCAAATCAATGTAAATGCTAGGTAATTTGCAATTCTGGATTTTTTTTTCCCCTTTAAAAAATTTGGGGACACATAGGTGATTGTGATTGTCAACGGTAATAACCCAGCTGAGAATAAGGAAAGTATCTCTTTCCTTAGTTGGAAAAGGCTCCCAATAAGTGTCATGAAATCTCATAGCTCATGCCCCGTTCTGAGAAGGATGCTGGTGAGATGTACCCAGAGATGCTGAGAGACCACGGAGCGTGGTTCTGGCTTCAGGGCCCATAAAATGACAGAGTGAAAGCGGGGGCAAGGAGGGCCAGGAAGTGACTTTTCTCAGTTACTCCTCTGGGCCGAGCCCCCTTTTGGGGAGGCGTGCTTGGGGCCTTACCTTTTTGGAGGGTTGCTGGGGCAGTATGGAGTCAGAAGGCCTGAGTTCCAGGGGCATCTTTGCCAAGGACTGGCTGTGCAGACAGAGGAACGTCTCTTCCCCTCTCTGGGTCCCCTTGACTCTGACAGGAGGGACTAGACTAGAGAAAGGATCTCCTGTCACCTCCACTTCAGTGGCACGTGCCACATCAGGGCTTGTTTCCCTCCTGCCCTTGGTATCAGCACCTGTAGGGACTGAAACAGCAAAGTGGGGTGGTCACACCCAAGGCCTCGCCATCCTGCAGCAGGCATGGCCTGCAGAACTGTCCCACCTTGAGGCGAGGGAGCCAGGCCTGGAGGGCCATCTTCCCTTTGGCCAACTAACTGGGCGTTAGATGCAGCCGCCCCCGGGATTTGGGCCATGACCTTGAGCCAGGCAGCTCTCTCTGGCTGAGGGCAGTTCACAGAGAGGAACTTGGGGATGAATGTCTCAGTCCCAAAGGGGGGATCTGGGTGGCCCACCGTAGTCTTCAATACATCCCTCCTCCGGCCTCCCTTTCTAGGTACTCTGGCCTGAGATACATCAGTCTCTGGGGTAGAAAACCTAGATTTCTATATTCCTGACTGTCAGCTACCTCTGGCCTGAACTGGAGCCCGAGCAGAACTGCGTTCTAGCACCTGCTTGTCCACCACCTCCCGCCTGTGGCTCTCCTGGGACCGGTGCTGTGACAGAGAAGGACGAGGTTTGTGCTAGTTTGCTCAGCAGGGACCTGAGAGGACAGGTAGCATCTTGTCTGGTCTTCCACTAGTGAGGTGTCAGGCTCTGGGTGTTAGTGGGGGAGGGGTGGGGTGCTGAGTGTGACCTGACTCTTCTGTGCCTTAGTGTCTCCTTCTTGGGGCGATGAGGTGTCCTTTAGAACCAAAGCCATCCCCCTGGAATGTGGACCCCCTACATAGTGGGTGGATTTCAAGGGGGATCTGGAGTCTGTCCCCAAAGTCCCCACCAGGCCAACAGCTGCCGATGAGCTGCCACCTTGCCTTAGCATCGATGGAAATTCCAATTTGCAGACCGTGGTTTCAGAGAGACTTTGTGACAGAAGCCATCAATCTCTGCATTTTAAATTTATTTTATTTTTCCAGCCTGGATGCCTGTTCTGCTGTGAACTCTATATGTCTAATCAGCTTGCAGGCAGCTGAAGAAAAGTGGGTGTCCCCTTGATCCGGGGGGTTTATGTGCATAATTCCCTTTAATTCATCTTAGACAGGGTTTGGAGAGCCAGGGCTGAGAGTGGTTTTCAAAGGCTCTTGCTGGAGTTTCAAGATGCATCTCTCCACCCGGACCAGTAAATTACAGGAGCAATTTGCCATGAATTTCCAATGTGGTGTGATTCCAGGTCCCCTCAGGGGTGGCAGCTCTACCCCCTCTGATTCCCTCCCGCCGTGGAAGTGGGGGCTGTGGCCTAGTGTGTCTGGCGAGCATCTCCTGCACCCAACCTGCTGGCATTCACTGGTCCCTGATCCCACAGACCCTCCTCCTGCTCCCCATGTCAGGTTTGTCTTGAACCTATGCTGATGCCTCATCTGTGGGGGGACCCGAGGTCAGCTGTGCTCTCCAGGGCTGACAAAACTTTATCCGGAGTGTCTGTCTTTCCACTTTATTTGCCTGTATGATAAATGCAATTTCCGCATCAAGACTATCAGTCGTTTTCTGATGGGATCTGTGCATCTCTGCCTGAATTGAATCAGCTCCTGTATTATTGTGACAGTTTATTTGGTAAGAAAATGAAATAAGATGTGTAAATGAAAGTGGAGGTGTGCTGGGTGTAAAGTGGAGGTTTCAGGGGCTCAGATGTCCTTGTTGGGGGCATTTCCATTCTCCCCTACCCCTGCATTGGGCTCCCAGCTCTTCTGCCCTCTAAGCTCAGCAAGGAGACCAACTGCGGGGCACAAAGCCATGCTTGGGGGAGGTGAAATGCTGGGGTTTGTTAAGAGACAAGCAGATAAAAATTCAAGATGCATTGAGACGAACTCACCTTTATCGTTATAGTCTTACTGCAAAGGGCTCGAGATAGAGAGAGCAAGAGACAGAGACACATGCACACACAGGCACACAGACAGACAGACAGACACCCAGAGAGAGAGAGAGAGAGAGAGAGAGAGAGAGAGAGAGAGAGAGAAAGAGAGAGAGAGAGAGAGAGAGAAAGAGAGAGAGAGAGATTGGGAGGGAGGAGGCATTATAGTTCCAAACTGGAGGTTACAGTATGCAGACCTTTCCCCTGGATCCCCTGTGTACCCGCTTCCCCCTTCTCCTCAGCCCTTGACAAGGAAGCCCATTGCTGACCCAGGATGGCGATCCTTTTCTTTTTCCTTCTCCTCTCCATTTCCTGTCACACACTCATTTCGCACCGGCTCTGAGCTGGGCGTTGGGTCTGGTGTCACACGAGAGGGAAGGGGCAGCCTCTGCATGTGCCATCTCTGTCGGAGGGATGCACCTTTGAGGAGATCTTAGGCTTGGGGCGAGATGGCAAGTAAACAGATGCAGCACAATGCAGCAAAGAGGAGGGTGTGTGGGAGCTTGAAGGAGAGGAGGTCACTCTGCCTGAGGAGTCCTTGACAGCAGTGGGTTCTACCTGGCTCGCTTTATATAAGTAATCTTAATTAGCCAGGCTGCCATTTCTCCCCTCCCTGAGGCCTGTCCCTTTTCCTTGTGCAGGGTCATTTCCAGCTGCTATTGCATAGGTCTAGGCCAACCCAGGAAAACAAAGGCCAGTCCCCTGCATAGGAAGCCATTTTCTCCATCTTGGACGGTGAGGGGATGTTTCCCCTGGCTGGGGAACCACCTTGGGGCCTCGAGTTGCATGGGATGGTCACTGGTAGTGTTTCCCTGGGTGGAGGAGCTGGTCTGCTGAGCTACTGGCGGAGCGAAGGCAGTACTCACTGATCCGAGTTCTCTAAAATGGCATTGTCCAATGTTGCAGCTATTAGCCACATATGGTTAATTAAAATAAAGTTAAAAATAAATAAAATTAAACATGTAGTTCCTGGGTTGAAAGAGATATACTGTGTGAACATTAACCAGCAGAAAGCGTAGTGGCTATATTAGTATCAGACAAATCCACTTCAGAGCAAAGAAAATTGCCAGGGATGGAGAAGGACATTACATAACGATAAAAAGGTCAGTCCATCATGAAGATATAGCAATCCTAAATATTATGCACCAAACAACAGAGCTGCAAACTACATGAAGCAAAAATGTTGTTCTGCGGTCCTACCAGCTACATTTCAAGTGTTCAAAAACCACCCGTGGCTCGAGGCCACTGTGTCGGACAGCAAGACGTAGGATATTTCCATCACCACAGAAAGTTCCATTGGGCAGCGTTGCTCTAGATTGTTAATTCATGTCTGCTTTGTTCACTGCCATCTAGAAGAGCCCCCCAACACATAGTAGGTGCTCAATATTTGGAGACTTGAGTTCCAGCCCTGGTGCTGTTGCTGTCGTGCTGTGTGAGTTTGGACATGTTACCTCCCCTCTCTGGGTCTCCTCATCCGTAAATCAAAGGGTTGGTTTTTGGAAAACAGAATCTGAGGTGAAAATTTACTGATACTTTATGGAGGAGTGCAGTCCTGGGAAAGCAGGAGTGAGGGAAAAAGAAGTAGGACCAGGAAGGAAGGAGAGCAAATACAAGGCGATGCATTATGGAGGTGGCACTGCTGGTGGTAAGCTCAGTGTACTCCATCTTGTCTGAAGAGAGGCCGTGTGAACTCCTGCCTCTGGGGGAAGAAAGTAGAGTTTAACCCCAGCTCCTGTCTCCCCATGTGTATTGCCTTCCCATACTTCTGGATCGCCCGTGTGTGGGTGCTGAGTGGCCCCTAGGTTATGTCACACCCCAGTAGCCACAGGAAAGCCCCAGGACAGGAGGGGCCTCGTGGCAGATGCATGATACCCGCTGCTGGAGATTCTGCCCGTGTGAGGTCAACGGAGGCTGGCAGAACCACACAGAGCTGACAGTGGGTGAGGTGCAGCACCTGGCCAAGAGCTGGGAAGACAGGTGAGGCCAGGAGGCCCTGAAGAGGTGATTAGTGGTGTCTGATTCAAAGGGGGTCGGATTAGGCTGGTGTCCCATGTCCCGCCTGGGTGTGCTTCTCCTGAGAAGGGAGCTCTGGCCGGCTTGGAGACCCTTGATTTCTGGAGTGCAGGTCACATGAGATGATTTCCTTTATGGTCCATTGACTCTAGAGGCTTATCGTAGAGAAAAAAAATCCAACGAGAACACTTTAATGTCTGTATAATACCTCCAGGGGAGTGGATGGTGGCAGCGGGCGAGGAGGTGCCCGGTAGGCTGCTCGTGAGGTACGCCTTGGAGTGGCCTTTGGGAGGCCCAGGCCCATCTCTTCTTCTGGGAAGAAGGCGACGGGTTCCCTAGGAGGGTGACTGGGGCCAGACCATGCTGGAAATTGGCATGGGGATGGCAGAGGGCACGTTGTACTCCATTGTCTTCCTTGACTGCACATCTCTCTTGCCACCTGTGCCCTGCCTTATCCAGGTGATTCAAGTCCAATTCTTCCTACAGCCAACGGACCTGGAGCTGTTTGTTGCTGGGATTTATCTGGAAGGCAGAGATGTTGCCATGTTGGCTTTTCATTCTGATGTGCTTTCTGCCCAGGAGAGGAGGATGTAGTATTGTGATGAGAATCCCAGGGAGGAATCTAGCTGTGGGCCCTTAGGATGCTCTCTCCTCCTGGCCTTAGTTTCTCCATATGGTAAACCAGATGGTCTTGAAAGTCCCTCCCCTCTTTAAAATTCTCTCTATGGAATACACGTCATTCCCCCTCGAGTGCAGGGGATACGCTCACTCCTACCTCCTTCTCTGACATCCCACATGCAGCCACGGTTGCATGTTGCAGGCACTGGGACTGGGGTGGTTGGGAGATGGATGGTGGTAGAACATCATGAGATTCTTGGCTCCCTTAGGGAATCAAACTCTGATCCTTTGGTTCTAGAATTCTCCAAGCGGGACTGAGAAAGCATCATTCTCAGGCAGGGCTGGTACTAGAGCGAGGTACATAGGATCACACGTAAGTAGGCAACTCACTCTCAGGTGCCAACCTGTATTCGTACCACCCTAAGAATGAGTGCCTCTTTAAATTTTTTTGAATCAAATTTCTATTTGAGATACTTGTAGATTCACCTACAATTGTAAGAACTAATATCATTGACTCGTTTCCTCCGATGGTAACATCTTGCAAAACTATAGTGTAATATCACAACCAGGATATTGACCTTGGTGCAGTCAAGATACAGAACATTTCTGTCACCACAAGGATCCCTTATGTCGCTCTTTTATAGTCACACCCACTTCCTTCCCACCCCCTCATTAACTCCAGGCAATGACTAATCTGTTCGCAATTTCCGTAATTTTTTCACTTCAAGAATATTATAAATGGGATCCTACAGTAGGTAACCTTTTATGATTTTTTTTTCACTTAACAATTCTCTGGAGAGTCATCCAGATTGTTGCATTGATCCACAGTTTGTTCTTTTTTATTGCTTCATAATATTCCATGATATGAATGTAGCACATTTTGTTTAACGATTCACCCATTGAAGGACATCTGTGTTGTTTCCAGTCTGGGGCTATTACAAATAAAGCTGCTAGAAACATTCTTGTGTAGGTTTTTGTGTGAGCATATCCTAAGTCTTCATTTCTCTGGGATAAATGCTCGGGAGTGCAGTTGCTAGGTCATATGGTAGTTGCATACTTAGTTTTTAAAGAAACCGCCAAACTATTTTTCCAGAGTGGCTGTAGCCTTTTCTATTCCCACCAGCATAAGTGATACAATTTCTCTGCATCCTTGCCAGCATTTGGTGTTGTCACTATTTTTTATTGTAGTCACTCTAGTTGGGGCATGTTTTTGTTAAACCACTCTGCCAATCTCAATCCCCTCACCTTTTGATTTTTAAAATCTCCCTTTTGATTGGTTCATTTAGGCCATTTACATTCAATGTCACTATTGACATGGTAGCTCTTATGTCCACCACTTTATTTTTGTTTTTTGTTTGTTCTGTTTTTAATTTCTTTGTTTTCTTTTTCCTGCCTTCTGGGGGTTACTTAAACACTTTTCAGAAATCCATTTTGATATATCTGTAGTGTTTTTGTGGTATCTTTAGTGGTTGCTCAAGTGATTCCTATAACTTATCACAGTTTTCCTGGGTCATCATTTTACCAGTTTGAGTGAAGTCTAGAAACCGTATCTCCCTTTGCATTCCTAAAATCTTCCTTTTATAATATATTTAGTACCAACTTAATGTTAATAGTATACAAAACCTTGTTCCTATATAACTCCATTCCTTCCCTCTCCTTTATGTTGTTATTTGCCATACAAATGACATATTTATACTTTGTGTGCCCATCAACACAGATTTATAATTATTGCTTTATGCAATTGTCTTTTAAATCACATAGGAGCAAAAAATTACAAACAAAACTAGATTTACACTGCCTTTTAAAAATCCACCATCATGTGAGGTCTTGAGGTCCCTAGTTGGCCTGCTTCATCTTCAACCTTTCATATCTTCTTGTTCGTTTAACGTGTCCTGTGCAGGGTGTTTAGTTGTACTTAGCAGGAGGAATATGCGAAAGTACATATTTACTTTACCTTCAGGGAAGCGGAAATCCTTAAATTTTGCATTTCATTGCCTCACACTAGATTGACTCTCTTAGCAAGTAGGGGCGATGCAGATAAAGGACAAGAATGGACATTTATTGAGGACTCCCTGGGTATTATGTGTATTATGTGCTTCCGCATGCAAAATTCATTGAGTTCTCACGACTTGGTGAGGATGGTTTTATTATTCCTGCTTTCCAGGTAAGAAAAACCTGAGGCTCAAGGAAAATACATTCAGGCAGGTAGGAGGGACTAGGCTGGACTTGAACTTGAGCTCTCTGACTTCAGTGCAGGAGCACTTTCTACTAGAAGCCGCTCAGCAGCTAAAATCTGGGTTTGGGTTTGCCTTTGCACCATAAAGCCTGGAAGCGTTCTTGTGATTCTTCCTCCTTATGAAAATGTTTGTTTCTTGTTTTGTTTGTTTTTGTTTTAACTTTTTATTATGAAAATCTTCCAAGGCATAGAAAAGTGGAAAGAATAGTACGATTAAAATTCATATACCACCATCTCCATTCAATAATTGTTAACATTTTTCTATATTTGCTTTATCTATTATCTTTTTTTGCAGAACCATTTTAAAGTAAATTACATCATGATATTTACTCCTAACCATGCCAGTTTTCATCTCCAAAAAATAAACACATTTTTAAACGTAATCACAAGAATGTTATCACAACTAACAAAATTAATAATATCCTAATGCCTTTTAATATCCAGTTTATATTAAAGTTTTCTCTATTTGTCCCTCAAATATCTTTTGTAATGTTTTTTTTTTTCCTCCCCCCAAACCAAGCTCCAATTAAGAATCATGCATCATTGCATTGCTTGTTTGGTCTTTTGTCCTATTTAATTTGAGTGATTTTTTCTAACCTTCAAAGAGTGTTGTTTTAGTTAATTTTGATGGATGGGGAAAGAACGAGCAGAGGTGCTTGGAGTCAGAGCTGGCACTGCCTGACTCAGTTTCCCTCTGGGATCAGAATTGTCCTTGGGATCATATCCTTTTTGTCAGCAGGCACGTAGTAGCACAGAAGGAGGTCTGAGAGGTCACCCCTCATGTACTCACCACCTATGCTCAGGACTATTTAGGCCTTCTGCCCTAGTTCTAGCTCTGGGACCCAGAGTCTGACCAGAATGCCCGAGAGCCCCACCTCCTCCCAATTGCCAACTCCAAATGAAAGAATAAAAGTTGACTTAGGTTGCCTCTTGAGAAACCAGACAGGGTGGTGGGTACAATTCAAAGTGACTTTTCCCTTCTGTCCCAGGGGATTTATCACGCTCCATAAACACTGCACAGTGGCCTGCGTGTGTTGTGGCAGGCCCAGGGAACTAATGGAGGGGCACTCTGCTCTCTGTGAAGGTCTCAGCTACTGTGCCACCCGGGGAGAGGTGGAGTGTTCAGGCTCAGGCAGGTGGGATTGCAGAAGCTGCTTTGGGGATGTGGAGGGTGGGCAGAGAGGCAGGGGTTCAGTTGTATGGGAGCTGGGGCTGATGTTTGAGAGTTAAAGCTCCTGGAGTCCCTCCCTATGGCATGAACTGATGGGACTTCCTCCAGCCTGGAGCGGTGAGGGTGCGGGAATAGCAGCTGTGTCATGTGGCCAGATGCCTCTGGTCAGTATCTTTAGGCCCTTGAGGGTGGAAGGACCAGGTCAGCGAGGCTGAAAGAGAATGGTGTCTTTCTCTGTCCCCGTTCACACACGCTCTTCATACGTCTGTTTTGGTACCAGCTGGACTGGACTGTTTCCCCCTGAGAGGACGCTCACCTCCCCTTATGGACCACAGCTCCGGCAGAAGGGAGCACTGCCCTGCCTGGCAGTCAATCCTGAAGAAATTCAAGCACAAGTACAAAGGGAAGCTTCCAGAAAGGGAAGGACTTTCTCAGAATTCTGTATTGGCTGAACAGTTGGGTATTGGGGATGTTATTTCTGAGAGACTCTGAGGGAACAGAGAGGGTGTGTTGGCAGGCTGTGGGGGTGGCCGGACGCAGGTGCCGGCAGGGGCCCAGGGCTTCCCTTGAGGGTGTTAGGAGGCCGAGAAGCAGACTGGCAGGCCAGCTATAGCGTGCTCTCCCCACTCTGAAGGGGCAGGAGCTCGCTCCCTTCTCATTCTGGCTGCGTGGCTGTTACGGCGGAGAATGGAACTTGACCTTAGTGTGGAGGGCCGTAGCGCCCACTTACCGCGGGCCTGATTGCTTCCACTGCCATTAAATATTTCATTGTGAAACACATGGCTCCAAATGGGCCGCCAAACTAGCACTGGGCTTTGATTGCTCTCATGGTTGAAGGCTGTGTGGAGGGCATGTGTCTCACATATATGTACATGTGTGGTATGTGCCCATGGATGGTATTTGTGCATGTGTGTGGTGAATGTGAATATATATGTATGCATGCTTGTGTGGTGTGTGTCTGTAATGTGTGTTTGTATATGTGCATGCACATGCATGCACTTACCATGTCTTTGGCCCCCATCTGCCATTCCTTTTTCTGGACACTGGGGAAAGCCACCCCACCCACTGGCATTAATTGCATGGTCTGGATGCAGAGTTTTTAACTATAGGAAACATTTCAGGGTATTGAAGACATCATTTGGAAAAACAGTGTTTGGGCAGGGAGTTGTTTGCATACCTTGCAGAGTATTATTAGTTGTTCTGTAAGAGCATCTTTTCCCCTCGTCTATCCATGGTTCTCACAGCTCCTCACATCACCTTCTCATTCTGTACACACCTCTGCACACCTCTGTGCACCTGTGTGTCTTCCCCTGGCCTTTTCCTTTCTGGTGTCTTCTACTCCCTCTTGGTCTGTCTTCTTCCCCAACCCCATTCTGAGAGCAGCTGCAGGGTGGGGCTTCCTCCTCAGCCTTGGAACAGCCCCACATGCAGCCTGGAGGCAGAAGAGGGAGCAGGGAAAGGTGAGAATGGAGGAAGGGGACTGCGTTACTGAGGCTAAGGCCTAGAGGAAGAAGGGGTGAAGGGGGCTGGATGAACTGGGATTGGTGTGGGATGAGTGAGAAGTGTGGACCTCACTGGGGTCCAAGGAGTTATGAGAGCTCATTATCCAAGGTGTGAAGGCTTCTGTTCTGGGCCTGCCATTGGGCGTCAGGTGCTGCCCCTTCAGAGACTCTTCTTCTGGCCCTGAGTGGCATGGAGACAATCTGGTCCTGACCACAGCCCCTCCTGGATGAGGTGTACCTGCAGGGGCAGCCCAGCCAGTTGGCCTCTGGTTTGTTCTGAACACTTCTATTTGGCAGTGAGGAGGTTGAGGGATGCTTTGGATCTCAGTGGCAGAAATCCCTAGGGACAAGACCCCCTCCACCCCCACCCAGACTCTGTAGGGGCACACTGGGCTCTTAGGGTTAGAAGGAGGCTCCAAACAGGTCTGCCAGACCACACCTGAGCCCTCTGGAGAAAGGAGCTTCCCCACTTCCTGGTGTAACCACCATACTGAAAGGAAAGTTCTGCCTTAGGTCTAACCTCACCCCATCCTGTTGGAGTTATAACCCCTTTGTGTGTCTGGATGCCAGTGGAGATGGGGGTTGGCTGCTGTGTCAAGCCCCTTTGCTGCCTAATTTGGGCTCAGCCACTGATTTTCGGGGTTCTCTGAAACTAAAAGTGAAAGAGGGTCACTGATGATAGGAGTTAAGATCCCTGAATTTCTAGGGAGAGTAACTACCCAGGAAAAGAACCACCATTTCTGCAGGAGAAATAATATCCTTGTAAGCAAGCAGGAATCAGTACATACAATTCAGATTTTCAAGACAGTTTTTGAATTCACAGTATAAGCTTTAATGAGAAAAATACTGTTGGGTTCTGTTTTATTTTTGTAAATGTAAAAGTAAAACTTGCTCTTTGTAGAAAACTGGAAAAGCCAGGAAGTATAAAATAGAAAACCAAAATCAGCCATGATTTCATAACTCAGACCCTAGCTTAGTGCCAGACAACAAATACCTGTTGAATCATTGAATGAAGGCAGAGAAAGCCTCAAGTAACCCTTTGGTGAGTTTCCTTGCAGGCTTGTTTTCCTGTGCATATTTACAATTTCATAAGTGCGACTACACTTTTTATACATCTTGAAGCCTGCTTTCGCACTTGATGTTACAACTTGAGAATGTCCCCATGTTATTACAAGTTTCTGGAGCATATAAGTTTTAATGGCTATGTAATAGACCATAAGGTTTTTCCTCCAAACCCTACTGGTAGGTATTTAGATGGTTTCTAGTTTGGACTATATTATAGAACATTTAAGGGACATTTTCATTTTGTTGGTATGTCTTGACTACACAATTACCCACATAAGTAGAGGCCTTTAAGCTGGGCTGTGGGCTCAGAAACCAGGTCGGGGTGGGTCTCTGGGCCTGGGCTCGGGAGCAGGATCCAGGCCCAGCTGATGCCTGGTCAGCATACAAAGGGCCTCTGCAACACCAAGTCCAGGAGACTGGGTGGAGAGCAAGCCAGAGGGCTGAAGCTGATAGCTGCAGAGTGGAGATCTGAGAAACATGGCAGCTGGAAAAACACCCAGGCGACAGGCCTGGGGGTGGAAGGAGAGAAGGGGTAGAAAGAGGGTAGGGGATGAAGGAATCCTTCCAGCAATGGCATTTACATTTTTTTGGGTGTCCACTGCTTTTCACAAAATAAATTTTGAGCTCCACTCCAATACAAGTAAATTTATTAATAAAGTATATACACGTGCTGCTTGTCAATGTACACTAAGTATTTAATAAAAATGATTTTCTCCTTCTAGATCAAGTAATACAAATAGGAGATTTCATTTTTTCCCCTTGCAAACCACAGATCCCTTTGTTCGTCCCCCCTTTGGAGAATACCTGCTATAGAGTGGCAGGAAGCCGAGCTGGGTCACGCAGAGGGTTGCTGGGGTCCAAGCAATTAGGGGCACGTCCAGGTGGAGGGAAAAGGGTGTGTGGGTGCGTTCAGAGTCATACCCAGTGGGATACTCCCAAGATGGTTATTTAACATTTTACGTGGGATTTGCAAGTCAATATTCATGGTAAGCTTTAGACATTAAGATTATGTGGGTGGTACAGTACTCAGGTGGGAGCAAACAAACCACAGGGAAAATTGGACAGCATTGTGAATGGTCAGAGAAATGGTAGATGAGGGACAAAGTGAATGAGAATAAAGGAATAAAGGAATATACATAGAAGTGGTTTCCAACCTGGGGTCCCTTTAAGTATTTCCAAAATTTCCAAAAAATCCTCCTTCCTCTCATTGAGCATGTATCTATGTTAAGAGACTGTTTTTTCGTTGCTTTTATTTGAAATGTGTCAAGTTCACACAGTAGGTAGTTTCACACTGGTCAGAAGCTCTTGTAGTTACGACTCTTTGATTAATTTAAAGATGGAAAGACTATATTAATTCTTTCTTGATAAATGTCACTTGGTCTGCATGCAAGATTTCTTGAAACTCAGAGGCCTTATTGAGGGGAGGTGCTCAGGGAGAATTAATAAAAGGGGTCTCCTAACTGGAGGAAATGTTCAACTCCGACTGATGGGATATAAGACTCTGAGCTACCCATTAGGACACAGCCAAGGACAAAGGAATTTTGGAGACTTTATACACGGAACCTTAAAACACAGCTGTGTGAGAGACAATGGCCCCAAAACAGCAGAGAAAATGTGCTCTTCATGAACCTGGAGATGAGACCGCATTGTCCTACTGAGATGTCACAAAACATTGAATTGTCAAATTAGACTCTCATGAATCAGACACCGTATCCAGTATCAAGGTCCATTTATGAATAATTTTAAGAATACAGGAGACACACGTGCAGTGGGGAGCAGTCTGGAACACTCACAGAAGCTCCCCACGTCCTTTTGTACCACGTCAGGACTTGTTCTGCCCAGATTTACGTGTGAAGTCTCTAAGAACTGTATGCGACTCCATTACTTTCCCAGAAGGGAGCTCTTTTGGTTTGGAAACATTTGAGTGTAATGATAGTTACATAGCAACAAAAGGCATCCATGCGCCATAAATTTATAGATTTCCATATTTATTTACCATAAGCAATCCTGGATACCCAGGCAAACCAGTTACAGGTGCTAAAAGCACTCCATAAATAAGGACCCACTGTTGGCAAACACCATTTGTTTATTGCCAGAGACCTGCATTAGCATGTTTACTAGGAGATTTGACCAGTCATCTTCTTCCTTTCCCAGAAGGCATCTTCCTCCTCTTGCTTAACTACTTCCTTCCCAGGAAACCATTTCAAACCACGGTACATCTACAGTTGCCACAGGCAATAGTTCAATACTTTCTGGTGCTAGTCACCGTCATTCCTGGTTGAAAGCAGGTGGGACGAATGCTACACTTAAGGATTCCAGGATACAAGATCACAAGATAGCCATTCTTTCCACCCCAAACTTGTGTTCACCAAGTAAATAAACTTTTTAAACACAAATTTGCTATGAGGTTCTCCTTACCCCTGCTTAACACCCTTCAATCGCTCCCATCCCTCTTAGGATAGTGCTCTGAATCCTTAATGTGGACCTGCATTGCCTGGCAACTGCCTGCCTTCCCAGCCTCATCTCTCACCACTGATTCTTCCCTTCGGCTCCAGCGACACTGGCCTTTTAGGGTTCTGAATATTCCATGTTCCCTTCTGCCCCAGGGCCTTTGCACATACTGTTTTCCTCTGCTTGGAAAGCTCTTCCTGCCACTTACCCTTCTCTGGTTAACTCCTACTTATTCCACAGCTCACAGCTTATACTCATACATCTTGGACGTCACTCCCTCCCCCATCCCCCGGGACATTTCATAAAAATTCAGAAAGACTTTTTTTTTTTTTTTAGTTTCAGGTGTACAAAACTATGTAATAGATAAACGTTTATACCCCTCACAGAGTGATAACCCTCCTCCCCCAATCTGTACCCCTCTGACATCGTATATAGCTGTTACAGTTCCACTGACTCTATTCCTTATGCTGTACTCCACATCCTGTGACTATATATATAAATTATCCTGTGACTGTATGTATATAAAATTGTAGTTGACATTCATTATTGTTCAGCTTCAGCTTCAGGTGTACAGTGCAGTGGTCAGGCACCTACACCATCCATGAAGTGGTCTCCCTAATGAGACAAGTGTCCATCAGATACCCTATAAAATGTTTACAACATTATTGATTATATTCCCCAAACTGTCTTTCGTATCCCCATGGCAATCTTGTGGTTACCGATCATGCTTTCTAATCCCCTCACCTTCTCCTTCATCCCCACCCCCCCATCTAGCAACCGTCAGTTTTTTCTCTATATCTCTGAGGCTGTTTCTGATTAGTTTGTTCATTTATTCTATTCTTTAGA
The DNA here is from genome assembly GCF_964194185.1 of Rhinolophus hipposideros. Classification (NCBI taxonomy): domain Eukaryota; kingdom Metazoa; phylum Chordata; class Mammalia; order Chiroptera; family Rhinolophidae; genus Rhinolophus; species Rhinolophus hipposideros. Next base: position 57,687,484 of record NC_138051.1, on the reverse strand, counting down.
TTCCACATATAAGTGAGATCATATAGTATTTGTCTTTCTCCAACTGACTTATTTCACTTAGCATAATGTTCTCTAGGTCCATCCATATCATTGCAAATGGTAAGATTTAATTCTTTTTTATGGCCGAGTAATACTCCATTGTACAAATGTACCACCGTTTCTTAATCCAGTCATCTACCAATGGGCATTTCGGTTGTTTCCATGTCTTGGCTATTGTGAATAGCACTGCAATAAACATAGGGGTGCATACATTTTTTTGAATTGGTGTTTTCGATTTCTCTGGATAGATACCTAAGAGAGGAATTGCTAGGTCATAAGGTAGTTCTATTTCCAGTTTTTTGAGATACCTCCATACTGATTTCCATACTGGCTACACCAATCTGCAATCTCACCAATGGGGCACCAGGTTTCCCTTTTCTCCAAAACGTCACCAGGACTTGTTTGTTGATTTATTGATGATAGCCATTTTGACTGGGGTGAGTTTGTATCTCATTGTGGTTTTTATTTGCATTTCTCTAATGATTATTGAGGTTCAACATTTTTTCATATGTTTGTTTCCCATCTGTATGTCCTCTTTAGTAAAATGTCTCTTCGTGTCCTCTCCCCATTTTTTAATTGGGTTGTTTGTTTTTCTGGTGTTAAGTTAAATGAATTTTTTTGTAAATTTTGGATATTAACCCCTTATCAGATGTATGACTGACAAATATCTTCTCCCATTCAGTAAGATGCCTTTTTATTTTATTGATGGTTTCCTTTGCTGTGAAAAAACTTTTTAGTTTGATGTAATCCCATATGTTTATTTTTTCTCTTACTTCCCTTGCCCAAGGGGCTATATCAGTAAAAATATTACTAAGGGTAATGTCTGCAAATATACTTCCTATATTTTCTTCTAGGAGTTTTATGGTTTCAGATCTTACATTTAAGTCTTTAATCCATTTTGAATTTATTCTCGTATGTGGTGTAAAAAGGTTGGGCCTCACTTTATATCCTCTCTTCCCCACATCTTATGCCAGCCCCTGCTGTGATGACCAGTCCCATGCAGGCTTTAACCAGCTTTACGCAGATGAAATGTGACAGGTCTCACCTTGGCCCATTCCATATGCTTCTCACTTCCCGTTCCAGGACTTTGCTGACACTGAGGTCAGAGAAGCCGATGGGAACCCACATGCCAGTGTAGAAATACAGAAGGAGTATGGTGTGGTCATCCCTAGCCAGTGGGAACCACACCGATGGGTAGATGTGCCCCATTTCCTTTCCTGGGTGGACACTTCAGAGATGCTGCCTAGGAGTCCCAGCAGATTGAGCCCAGTTGCCTGTAGCAGTGGCCAACCCAACAATGTGTCCTTGTATTGGCTTTCTCTCCCCCGTGCCTGTCTCCTGCCCTCTGAGATCACGTTCCAAATAATCTACCGCACGCATGTCTTTGTCTTCCAGTCTACCTTTGGAGGAATTCAGGCTAAGACACAATTAAAATGTCACTTCCTCGGGAAGGCCTTCAGGGACCCTCCCCCCCACCCCATAAGTCTGGTACCTGTAATCTACTCTCATTGTTATAGGCCCTGAACTTTTCTTTCTTAGAATATTGTTATGAACTGAGTTGTATCCCCCCCAAAATTCCTATGTGGTTGTCCTAACACCCAGTACTTCAGAATGACTGTATTTGGAGATTAGACCTTTAAAGAAATGATTAAGGTAAAATGATGTCATATAGGTAGGTCCTAATCCAATAAGACTGGTGTCCTTATCAGAAGAGATTAAGACATGGAGGAAAGACCACGTGAAGACAGCCAGAAAATGGCCATCTACAAGCCCAGGAGAGAGATTTCCGAAGAAACCAACCCTGCCGACATCTTGATCTTAGACTTCCAGCCTCCAGAGCTGTGAAGAAATACGTTTCTGTTGTTTAAGCCACCCAGCCTGTGGTATTTATTACTGAGTCCTAGCAAACTAATATAACTATATTATAGTTAGTACTTACATACGTATGTGATTGTTCTATTAATATCTCTCTCCTAGGAGACTGTAAGCTCCATAAGTTTAGGATCTGTAGCTACTTTGCTTAACATTGTACTTCTTATGCTTAACGCAGTACCTGGCACATAGCAGATGCTTAACAGATTTTTTTGTATGAATGAATGAATGAAGTTCTTGGGAAACCTTTAAAAGGACTAAGGGAATCATTGGGTACAGAAGAGGGGCAGCCATAATAACACAAGTGAATCTGCTTCAGTGTGGGACCATGAACACCTGCGGAGGGTGTGTTCTAATGTATGGAATCACAGTGGCTTGGGAGTGAAAACAGAATTTTTACCTTCACCAAAAGTAGCTCAGGGTCTCTCAGGCAAGGACTGGCTCTTGCTGTCTGGCAGAGCGCTCCCTTAGAGCAGGAGATGCACATCCTGCATCAGTCAGGGAGCTCCCTGAGGGCAGGGGCTGTGTCTCCCCATCAGGCAGAGAGCTCGCAGAAGCAGGGGTTATGCCTCCCCAGCAGACAGGGAGTTCCTTGAAACAGGGGCTGTGTCTCCCCATCAGACTGGCATCTCTGACAAGGCAAAGCATTCTCCTCTGTGAAAAGAGCCAGTTGGGGGTGCTGGTTACTGATACACGTCACTGTCCTTTCATCAGGATGTAAAAAGCAGGGATGTTCACTTTCAAAGCCAACTCCTTTCCAGGTGAGGGAAGCTGTGAGACATTTAATTGTTTCCCAAAGCAGCATTTCTTAGCCTTTTAGTCTTTCTTGGGATAAGGAAGTGGAGGAGAAAACAACCAGAAGTTGAGGGAATACTTTGAAGACAGGGGTCTATGAAGGGGCTCCAGCCATCGCTCGGCTGGCAGGGCATGGAGGTGGGCAGCATTCTGTACCGGCAGAAGTGCCCTGGGATGTGGCACAGAGCTCTCCTGCTCCTAGGGGACAGAGGGTGGGATTGTGGTCATTCAGAGCAGTGGAAAATGGCCTTCCTAAGAGGAGTACTGCTGCCCCAGGGTTGGGGGTAGCACTGAGATCTCTGCAAATGTTGCGATGAACTCAAGATTGCTAGAAATTGGCAGTGGTATAGGGGTCATCTGAACTGGGCTGACGGCTCAGTCTGAAGACATCTAGACATCAGGGACTCTCACCCTCATCACTCCTAGACTTCATCTTGCTCTTTTCTCAGAGAAAAGCAGAAAAGTGCCCTCCCTGAGGCGCCCTCTCTGTGGCACCCTCTTCATGGCACCTACTCTATGGCACCCTCTCTGTGGCAACCCCTCCGTGGTCGCCTGGCTTCAGTGCCCTTGGATCCTCAGGGTCCAGGTCCCTCAAGCAGCATATGAAAGGCTCTTCTTCCCCTGGTGACAGTACTCTCCCTAAGAGGAATTCTGGTGCCAGCTGTTAAGATCATGGATTTTCCCACTCAACTCTGTGATGCAAAGCATCAATTGAAACCCTGGTGTAAGAGCTGAGAGTCAGGAGGGAACTTCACACCCGAATCCTTTGTGCTTTGGCCTGGACAGTGTATCTGTGTGAATTAAACGATCGTTCTGAAGAGCAGGCCTTCCTCCAGCCTGGGCTCAGACAGGACTGTGGTCTCCGTGGCAGGACAGGACAGCAAAATAGGGTTTTATATTTTGGGGGGTACAATCAGAACAGTGACACTTCTGTGGTCCTCCTTCTGAGGCAGCCCTCCATCCTACCCTTGCCCTGATTTGAGGGGAGAAAGCTACTGTTCCTCTGTCCCTGGAGGTCCAGCCAGACTGTGTCTTCAACCCCTCTCCAGGCTGCAGTGTTTAAATCTCCCCTGTGAACACTCCATGATGTTAGGTTGGAAGACAATTGCAGCAGGAGGAACAATAAATAAGCCAATTTATTTTATCTCACCTGCTTGGTGTTGGGGTCTTTCTTGAATTGAAACAAGCAAATTTATGCAAATGACATGCAAATTAGACCCTTCCTAGATTAGTAGAAAGGAAACTGAAGCTCTCAGTAGTGCCCAGGGCCTTTGAGGGTGTATTGTGAATCTCCCTGTGCCTTGTGAGGTGGGTGAATGGAGCCACCACCAGAACGGTGTGCGTGTGCGCGTCCTGAGGTCCAGAGTGGGGTTGGGCTGTCACATCACCTGGGGTGTCCCTCTGGGCGGGGGGAGTTCAGGTAGGCAAAGATCTCTGACAGGTCTCTCTGGCATTTTGAAGAGGGCTATCTCAAGGCCACCACCACTCCTCTTCCCCCACTCTTTGCCCATTCTACGGACAAGGAACCTTGCTTGGTTTGGTTGCATACATGTTGGAGGAAGGCCTCTGGGAAGTCCGGCAAGCTCTTCCTGCTTCTTTCCTCAATCACAAAGGGCTCATTTCTGCTCTTACTCATCCCCAAGAGGGACAGTCTACATCTTCCCTTGGATTTGCCTTCTAGATCTCTTCAGAAATGTTCCACTTAGTGTCTACCCTGAATCCTTCCAGCTGCAGAGTTATCTGTCTTCATGTTCTATCCTAAATGAAGGCAGATTAACATAAAGATTCTTGACCGTCCGTGGCTTAACGTTGGACTCACCCAGAAAGCCTTAAACACATTGAGCTTCTGATTTGATTGCTTTGGGAGCCCTTCTGGGCTTTGGGAATTTTAAAAGCTTCCTGATGATTCCAGTGTGCAGCCTGGTTGGGCCTACTAGGTCAAGGGTGGAATGAAGATTAATGCTCCTCGTTTTCCTGGTTGCTCCTTGGAGCTATAAGGGCCCCGTTCCCCGAACACCCACTAAGTGCCTGGTGCCTTAATACGTGTTTCCTGTAACCCTCTCAACAGTTCCTTGAGGAAATAGGCTCAGTGAGGTAAGGTGCCTTTCCCAGAATCACTCAGCAGGGAAGCAGCAGAGGCAGGATTAGAACTTGGGTTGGTCTGACTCCAGAGGCCCCTTACTCCTGCTGTCCCCTCTCACTGTCCTCCTGAAGCTGGTCTAGCAGAGCAGGGACGGGGAAACGGGCTCACAGGCTTTTGTGCGGGAGTGGGGTGCCAGGCCTGGGTGTACGGCTTCCTCGCTTTGTGACCCATGGGCCTTAGCGTCTCCACGTTTACAATGGGAATGGCAGTATGCACCTTTGGGTGGGTGTGAGGATTAAATAAAAACGAGCAAGTGCTTTGTAAACCATGAAATAGTAATACCCACATTAATTATATTTCTCATACTTCCCCTTCTCACTGTCATTTGTGCCACAGCCCACCTATCTCTCAGCCCCCAACACACAGGTGTTTTGAAACTTTAATTCCCTTGGCTTCCCCTCTCTAGAGGATTCTGCTTAATCCTTCCCGCTCCACGGAACACAAGCAACTGTCTCCCTAGGAGAGCTGGGTGGTAATTAGTTTAAATAATTTAGAGTAACTTTTAATTTTTAAATAATTGTAACTTGTATTTGTGCAATTTACTTTTCCTCTCTCCTCATTCCTCCTCCCTCTTCCCCCCTAACTGTCTTCCTTATCTTATTTATTTGCTCGTTATTTATTTGAAAGTTTGGGGGTAGTTTTCCCCTTGATAACCAATGTTCTTCTTATGGCAGCTAGCCAGTCTGACTCAGAATAACCACAGATTGTAAGGCGAAGGCAGGAGGCAAAATCTGCTGACTTGCAAACGTCTGAAAGGCAACTTTACCCGGCCCAGCGATACCCCTTGGGAAAAGAGGATAAAGAAAAAAATGCACACGTGGTTAACTTCTCGGTGTTTTGCATGGGAGCCTTCATGATGCTTGGTGCTCAGTGGAAGCTGGGAGAAGCCCAGGGCTCCTGTGTGCTTGCTGTGGGGCCAGGGGGCAGGTCGGAGGAGGTGACGGCCTGGAGTCTGCCCTGGCTCAAGTCCTGGGACACATTGAACCCTCCCTCCCAGCAGTGGGCTCCCCTTTGTCCAGTGGTGTGGGCACCTTCTTCGTAGGCTGAGGCTTTAGTGAGCACATGTGTGGAAGGTCCAGCAGGCTCTGACACGTGCACAGGCTGGCAGCGGTGGGACCTGTGACCTGTGAGCAGAGGGATTCAGGGCCTTTGGGCCAAAACAGAGAGCTGGTAACCTGGCAAGGTCTTCTCCTTTCTTCCTTTCCTTCTCCTCCTCCTCCTTCTTCTGATTATAAGTGTTCATAGAATTTTAGTTTTTAAAACTTTTTATTTGAAATTCTTTCAGACTTACAGGAAAGTTACAAAAATTAAGGTTGATATTTGAGCACATTTGCTTTCTCTCTCTCTCTCTCTCTCTCTCTCTCTCTCTCTCTTTCTCTCTCTCTCATTGTCAACAGGAGCAGTTTGCCTCTGTTTGGCAGTATCTGGAGACAATTTTGTTGTCGCATCTGAGGAGGGGGTTGGGTGCTATGGCGTCTAGTGCGTGGAGGCCAAGGATACTGCTAAGCATGCTGGGATGTACATGACCGTTCCTGTCCTCCCCCAACTCAGAATTGTCCAGCACCGAGTGTCAGTAGTACCCAAGGCTGAGGACCCCTGCCGTGTGTGTGTGTATGTGTGTGTGTGTGTGTGTGTGTGTCTGAACTGTTTGATAGTTGAGACTTGATGCTCCTTTGCCGCTAAGTATTTCCATGTGCATCTCCGAAAAGCAAGGCCATTCTCTTCCGTAACCACAGCTCAGTTGTCAAAATGTCATGAAACTGACATGGATACAGGGAGGCTTCGTCCTGACGCTGGCTGGACTTAGAAGCACGTGAGACCCAGTGTAAAGGGCACTGGATAGGACATGGAGGTGGACGGAAGCGTGGGCCCTGGTCTGTTGGGACTGGGTTCCACGACCCGGGACAATGGGGCTGACAACTGCTTCGATGCCTCCCTGTCAGGGCTGTGGGTGAGGTGAAGTGAGTAATAGACGGGAGAGGAAGTATTTTGTATGTGAGGACACAATGGCTCTAATGTCACCAAGTTCACTTGGAGTCCTCCTGTGGGAATCTGAGACTGGGATGTGAGGGGAGCCTCCCTCCTAGCTGCTTCCTGGTTGTGAAACTCCAACTGTGGCCAGTGTTGGGCTTGTTGATGGACTTCCACCTGCAGGAGCAGGCCTGGCTCAGCCACTGAACCACACATAGCAGGCGTGTGTGTGTGTGCGCGCGCGCGTGCACCCCAGTGGACAGTGAATGGACTTCTGTTGCAGGCGAAGGAGGTGAAGGGACCTGGGAACCTGGGAGGGCCTGCTTTCTCTGCCCTGTCATAGTGAGAGAGGCAGAGAGGGAAGAGAAGAAAGGAGGTGCAGGGCTCAGGTAGCTGAAAACAGAGAAGTGCTTTATCAGACATGTTCCTAGATTCTACTTTTTTGAAAATGTACTTCCTTTTTCACCTAAAGTCCTTTGCACCCTCCATGCTGGAATTGACTTCTTAAAATGTTTTAGGATTTGGAATTGGAAAGAAGAAACAAACATTTATTAACTGTTTTCTGTGTACCGTCACTTTCATAGATTTCATCTTGTTTCATTCTCCCTGTACCTTGTGAGATAATAATTAATAAATTTATTAAGAGAGGAAACTGGGGCTCAGAGAGGTTAATAACTTGTCCAAGGTCACACAGCTGGTAGGTGGCAGAGCTAGGATTACAATGTTGATGGGATTTACTTCAAAGCCAGTGTTGTCTTTGGTGACAGAGTGCACCTTTAACTAGATACATGTCATGTGGTCCATGCCTTTTCATGAGGACCATCTCCTACTTTGTTTAGCTACCTGGACTGCTTCCTGTCCCCTAGCCTCCTTTCTGGAAGCCACCTTTGGTGACCTGTAAGCCTTCAGAGAATGATGCCACCTTTTTCACCATGGAGACCAATTCTGATGGGTTGTGGCAGAGAAGGGATGTCCTCTGGGTCTTCAGATACCAGCTTGAGAGAGAGGGCCGCTGGCTGTCCAGGGGCAGAGCAGACAGAAGTCACTGCTAGTTAATGCATGGTGACAGATGGGAGTCCATTTTTGCCCGCGTGTCAGTTGTTCCTCTTCTGAAAATTCTGGGCTTGGGGGCCATGCCCCAGACCTCAGGGACAGCTCACCTTCAGTCCATCTCTCTGCCTCCCAGAGGGTCTGTGCTGTGAAATCCCTTCTTTTCCCCTGTGACATCTCAAGTGATGGAGAAGCCGGAGAATTATGTGGATGAGTCATGGAGCCCCTGAGCCAGGGTCTGGGCTCTTTCTCAGCTCATTCATTCCATGCCCCCTCTGGCTAGGCTGAGCTGAATTATAAGAAAGGTCCAGAGGGCTGCCTCCACCCCAGGTAACTGCTGAGGTGGTCCTGATAGGATAGGCTTTGGGCAGAGAAGTAACCAGGGGTGCAATGGCAGGGAGAAGAGCAGGGGTGATGGCAGCTTGGAGGGGCTCCTTGGGGTTAGCCTGGCCCTCTGGGTCTCTCAATGCCTGGCTGTTTGCCCAACTCTTTGAGCCCTGCCCCTTTAATTCCCAGGGTTCTTCTGAAGGGCCTGGCTGGGCTCTGCTTCTGAGGAGCTGGTCTACCTGATGACTGGCTGTGGACAGGCCTCTGACCCATTGCCCTCTGAACTTGGCTTCCTGTGAGGCACCCATTTCTCTCCTGGTGTCTCTGCTTTGACCCCTCCCCTGCCACTGCTCTCTCTTTGGGGTGACTTCCTCTAGTCCCTGAGTCTTTACTCCTGGTTGGGAGTGAGTTCTGAGGCTAGGCGACTTTTGTTTAGGTCCAGATTTTCCTCTCAAATGTATTTTCCTATCTTACTGGCACTGCCAGAATTCGGGATACAAGCCCAGAAAGGAAATGATTATACCCAAACACAGTTGTGTTGGAAAGAAAAGAAGTCCACAAAAGCAAATGTGCTGTTTACATTATGCAAAGTGTGCTTTGAAAGGAAGGCTAAGGACCAGGTTGGAGGTGTGGGAGAACTTTCAAATTACCTGTGATGCTGGTGGAGGCGTGGTTCTGGTCTTCTCTGCAGAGCTTGGGGCAGCAGGGGCTGGCAGGGGTGGGGAGGAGGAGGAGAGGGCAGGGTTGGATAGGAGGAGCGTTGTAAATGAGCCACTGCCCCCAAACCCTAGAAATGTCTTTGCCTACGGATGCCCAGAGACCCCCTTGGAGGGTTCCCTAGACATTTGCTCAACAAACGAGTATTTATGGAGCATATCCCGTGTGTCAGGCTCTGTGTGAGGTGCTGGGCATAGAGGTGAGCAAGGTAGATTCGGAGCCCCCTCCCAAAGCTTATGTTGCAGTGGAAGCCGTAAACCTGGATAAAGCACTCATACTAGTCAATGCGTGGTGACAGATGGGAGTACTTAGAAGGAAAGGAACATGGTTCTAGGGAAGTGCAGAGCCAAGGAGGCTGGGCTGGGGGTTCTCAGGGGAGACTGTGAGGAAGGGACACTAGAAGATGGTAGGAGGGGTTCACCAGGGGTGGGGGGAGGGGCCGTTGTAGACAGATCCTGAGTGGGTGGGAAAAGAAAGTCAATGTGGCAGGGGTGCAGAGTGAGAGGGGAGGGGTGCTGAGAGGGGTTGGGAGGAGTAGGTGGGGACACCCAGGGGATGGTGTGCCTTTTGGTCTTTATACCCTTTGTCCTGAAGGATTTTGAAGTGTTGGAGACAGGAGGTGATTGGATGAGGAGAGGAGGAGCAGGATGGGGTTGGGGCACAGATTCCTAAGCAGGCCTGGGGTGAGGTGGGAGCCGTGGAGACAAAGGGATGGGTTCCAGCCGTGGAGAGCATTGACCAGCTAAAAAAACTGTTCAGAAGTTTCCTTTGTAATCCACCTGTCCTCCCAGCCTCACATCCAGGTAGCCACTGATCTGCCTTTTGTCATTGTGGATTAGTATGCATGTTCTAGAAGTTTATATAAATGGAAACATACATTATGATAATGTACTCTTTTTATCTATCTTCTTTCATGCAGCATAATTATTTTGAAATTTATCCACATTGTATATGTAGCTGTTACTTGGACTTTGCTACTCGTTTTTTATCTTGGGTGAATCTTAAGCCCCTGCAGCTCCAAGTGAGGTCTGTGGGCCAGCAGCATCTGTGCCACCCGGGAGCTTGTTAGCAATGCAGAACCTCAGGCCCCACCCAGCCCTCTGCCTCAGAACCTGCATTTTAACAAGATCCACGGGACATTTGTATGCACGTTCAAGTTTGAGATGCCCTGTCTTCAGCTCTCAGGACCTCAGCTTGTTTGTTTCTTTTCTTTCCATGTTTGTGAACTGCAGGTGCAGGGAGCTGAGTTGAGTTAATTACACTCAGTTAATAGCTCATTGTCACCATCAGGCTTGTATGGCCTTTCTTTGTGTATTTTCTCCTCCCACCCTCACTCTCATTACCCTCCCCCGCACTCACCCAGTCTAATGTGTGTGGAATGTGTTCTAAAATATGCATGTATCCCTGTAAAATATGTAGTGTCCTTCTGTGTGGCCATGTATTTTAGATTTACATACATTGTGGTGTGCTACAAACCTCCTTCCAGTCCCAGCTTTCCTCACTCAGCACCATGGCTTTGGATCCAGCACGGTTTCTTACTGATGCTGAGTTCTCTGTGTGTCTCAACCACCTGTTACTCCTCCGTTCTCCCAGGGACAGGTTGGGCCACCTACACTGTCTCCAGCTCCTCTCCATCACAATAGCTTCATCCAGGTAGGCTGAAAGGCATCTCCATTTTTATAAAAGCAGTGTCTTTGATGAAATGACCTGAGTTGCCCGCAGCTCTGACTCTGGTCGCTTATTTTGCCAGGGAAAGACCTCACCGAGTTGCAGGCCTCCAAACTGTCAGGCAGAAGATCTGAATAGTTCTGTTTTCCTTTGAGTTAAGTTTGCAGCTGACACCGTCGATGGCCTGATATTCTTTGATAGCCAGAGTCCCTGAGACCGTCTCTTTCTTGTGAGCTCATAAAGTGCTTTAACTTCTGCCTTTTTCCCCCCGTGAATAATACACCAGCTGCTGAGTGTTGCAACAGTTTGCGGCTCTGTTTAAAATCCCAATTCTGCAAACTCCTCAGAAGGCAGTGACAGTTCCTCCTTCTGTGTAATCACTTATAGATTAGGTAATGATTTCCCACTTGGCTAAATGACAGTTCTAGTCTCAGGAGAGCTGGTCAGCTTGTCAAATATTGCTGATGTTCCCCTGGAGTGAGCCTGGGGTATCAAGCAACGTGGCCCTACCTGCCATTCCTTCTCACCCCTGGTACCTACAGTGGGTGGGAAAAGTCACTTCTTGCAAAGGAACCTCAGGACCAGTGAGAGTCTGGAGAGCAAGCTCATGGGGGTGAGGGGATGGGGGGAGAATGAGGAATGGCAGGTTCTATTTGCCTTTGGTTCTGAGGTCGTTGAAAGGCATGCCTGCCTCTCTCCCTCTTCTGCATGGGGCTGCCTTGCAGTAAAGGAGGCAGGGGGATACCAGGGGGGTTCCTTTGTGAGTGAGGGGGCACCCAGTGACTTTTCAATGGAATTCAGCAACTGTGAAGTGAGGCTCTACCACGTGCCAGGCTCTGTGCTGGTTTTGTGGGGCTTAGGGAAGGAAGCCTGGCTGGTGGCCTAAGAGGTCATTTCTCCAGAACTTCGGTGGAACTCTGCTTGTTTTGGAGCAAACAGATCAACACTGGAGGAACCCCAAGGGTGAAAGTTCAGTTCCTTTGGACCGTTGGGAAAATGAGTTCTTCTCTCAATTACCTGGGGCTGGGACCAGGGAGCCCCCCTGCTGCCCCATCACCCCAAAGTAAAAATTTAAGTAAGAAAAATGAGCCTGTGCCAGTGGCTCCTAAGGGGGTCTGCGGACCTGTGCTAGACCGTGACCAAGGTTACACGGATGAGATTAGGAAAATGAGAACAATGTAGTGAGTTCTTCATGAAGCTCAACTTATGCACTGTTAGCGACTTACTCTTTATTCTAAGACTTCATCCTACATCCCTGTAGGTGCTCATGAAATGAAGATGATCGTAGAATATAATAGAAGGTGATTACAAAGTCCTTATGTGGCTAAATAAAAAGTTGGCAAATCTCTGCCAGGCCTTCTAATGTATGTGTGTGTGCACGTATGCATGTGAGTGTGTACCCGAGTGTGTATGCGAATATGCATGCGAGTGTGCCCCACTGTGCATATACCGTGTTTCCCCGAAAATAAGACCTAGCCAGACCATCAGCTCTACTGCATGTTTGGAGCAAAAATTAATATAAGACCCAGTCTTATTTTATTTTACTATAATATTTAATATATTTATATAAGACTAGGTCTTGTATTAATAATATAATATAATATAATATAATATAATACCGGCTCTTAAATTAATTTTTGCTCCAAAAGACACAATATCGCTGATGGTCTGGCTAGGTCTTATTTTTGGGGAAACATGGTATTTTTCTTGATGTGAACTTCCAAAGCGTGAGAACCACATGCAACTCTGAAGTCAGATAGACTTTGATTCTTAGCTTCTCCCCTAAATACATACAGCAGGTCCTAGAATAACTTCTTTGCATTATATTGATGTGATGCCATCAGAACTTAATTCTTGTTTATATCAATTAGCCCATGGTAAAATTTGTTTTGTTTTGCTTAACGTTGCAGCAGAACCTATCCATGCCCCTCCCCGCTATAAGTGAGCACTTACTGTATCTAACACATTGTATCCAATTGTGCCTCAGTAATATGTTACTTTGTTTCTAATAACAGTGTTAAGATCAAAATCTTACCTTTGAACAAGGAGCAAACTCCATAAATTGGGTTAATTTATTGAACATTTACATTTTAATGAATATATTCTGATACAAATAGCATATGTTAAAAAGTAAATGAGCAGCAGCCTGAAGAGCTGAAGAGTGATCAGCGGAGGGTAATTGAGATTCAGGAGGCGCCTTCTGCTATGGCTGTGGGGTCGTGGTCAGCCACCACTGCCAAAGGAGGGCTGGGACCAGGGAGCCCCCCTACTGCCCCATTCCTCTACTGTATTTAAATGGAGAGTCAGAGTGCGATCGTAATTAAATTGTGGCCGTAGAGCTAGACAACTTAACTAGAGGCCCCTCATACTACACACTCCAGAATTTAATTTTCCAAATAAACTCAGTGTGGCTTTGATGCCCAGGGAGGATCAATAGAATGGAAATTGCTTGCAGTTTCCCCTAAAGTGTTACAATGGATTACTGCTCTCACATTTCCCCTCCATACTCCTTTTTTCTGCCGGAGAGAGCCTGGTATTCATTCTAGGCACATACTGTTTGAGGAAACAGAAAAAATAGATGAATATGAAAGGAAACTACAAGCATGCTGAGGAGAAGGATGAGAGGAGGCCTCCTGCCTATGAGGTGACTGAGGGCTCCTGGGCGAAGGCTCACAGGAAAGGAGAAAAGCATCCCCTTCCGGCTCTGTGGAGCGTGGGGAGGTGTTGTGTGGCTGGGGTTCAGGTGCTCTGAGAAGGGACTTGGGGGTCTGCCTCCCATCAGGTCGCCTTCCCAACCAAGGAGGCCTCTCTAGAGGGTGAGCCAAACCTCAGGTCCCAACTGAGGGTGCTGTTGCGTGGGTCCTCACCGCCTGCTGATTTGCTCTGGGATTTGGGGGAATGTTCTAGCCCCTTTACAACCTCAGAATAATCGGGTCAGGGAAGGGATTCGCCTGACACCAGCTTGCTTGTTCCTCTGGGGCTTAGGTTATAGAAGGTACCTGTAATCTGTACTCTCTGGTGTTTTGATCTGGAGTTTTCACCTACGGAGCTAACCTTACAGGATCAAGTCTCATGTCCTTTTTTGCTCCTTTGGGGAGGTAATAACGAGCCTGTACAGTTGGCAGGCAGAAGGGACTCTCAGGAGCGAGGTTCCTAGGTCCTAGGACCCCGGGAGTGAGGGCTTGGGAAACCCTTCCCTGGTCCAGGGAAGGCAGACAGGCACTGCGAGAGTAGGAGGCTGCAATGCAATCCAGCAGACCTTTATTGGGCATGTTTTATGTGTAAGACCATTTGGCACTGTGCATTGTGGGGAGGGCAGGGGACAGAATGAATATGACTTAATCCTTGCCCTCTAGGAGTCTATAGATAAAGTCACATGGCTTCAATGCTTAGCAGGGTAACATGGGTTAAGGAATCTGAAACTGGACTGAATACAATCTCCCTATTTTATATTTGGGGAAACTGAGGCAGGAGGCGTGCGTGTGTGCATGTGTTTGTGTGTTCATGTCCATTGCTGTTGCACACACTGTTCTGTGTTCTTGCATGCTGTTCCTCTTGGCTGGAATAGGGGCCAGGATACGGTCGCAGAGCAGGTCAGGATGGGGGGGCCCAGCACTGAAGCTCCCTGAGCTGGCTGTGTGCTCCCTAGGCTCCCCTTCTCCCCTGTGTGGCACAGGTTCTAGAATCACCAAGCAACCCCCTGCAGCACGTTCTGGCAATGCCTTCTGGGGCTGACAGACCATGTTTTGAACTATCTGGAGAGTGAAAGTTCTAGAAAATTAATTAGTGGCAGTAGACACTGGCTACCCAAAGGCTGCAGAAATTTATGGGGTTTTTGTTTCTTTTTTGTCAAGGAATAAGTTATCAGCATGTTGATTGATTTCTTGCTAAATTCCTCTCTGTCTTAAAAAAAACACACTCTGGCAGCTCAGAGTCCCTTGAAGCATTTTAATGAACTCTCTTTCTGAGTCACTTGCTTTTCTTGATGTTGAGTGCCCCCACCTCCCATCTCTCTCTCTGGGTTCTGACTCCCAGACCTAAAAGGGGTTGTTCCTTCTGAATGGCTGGCTGGGCCTACGTGAGGCAAGCAAAGCAGTTGGGGCTGAAAAGAATTAAGGAGATGCAGGCCCTCAGGCCAAGTGCAGGGTTGGCACCTGAGAGCTAGCACCTCCTTAAATTTTTATCCCTTTAGGTGCGTCACCCAGGTCCTGGCCTTGCTTTCCTGGCCGCTGTCCACTCCTTCACATCCAAGGGAGAAGCAAAAGCAACACCTGGGAATTCAGACCCAGCAGCCTCACTGATAAGAACGGAGAGTCGGTGGTGGTCTAAATGGACCTGGGTGCAGGCCATCCTAAACAGGTGGTAATAGGCAGAGCCTCATGTCCTCCATTGACAGGAATTGGACGCACCAGGTGCTCAGCACTCCCTTCGGAGGCCTACTAGGTTCCTGAGGCACATCCTGTCTTCAGAGAAAAGCCCTGAAAATGGCCTCTGAGTTGGGGACTAGGGTAGACTGGGTGCCCCATGTTGCTTTTTGGAGCTCATGATATTTACAGGGCATCAGTGGAGGTGAAATTGAAAAACAAAAACACAGCTATTACTAATTTAAAATATGACAGTCTCCTCATCTCGGCCTACCCCCAGAACCTGAGGAGAGGAATTATTGAATATGTGGCGTAGGAAGAGAAAGATCACTGTGCATATTAAGCAAGGAGCAGAGTGATTGTTGAATCCATGATGCAAAAGGAGATAGTCACCACAAAATTAAAGACAAAAAAAATTCAGTGGAAAACAATTATTGTCTATACGTTATAGGATTGACATATGGTAAGTTTTCTACTTTTAAAGGCCTCTGGTAATTTCTGGATAACCCATTTAGTATCTGGTTCCCACTTCCCCACCCCCACCCCTGCCAGTCCCCTATGCTCTCAGAGAAGGTATTTTCTTTTCTTTCTTTTTTTTTTATTGGGGAAGGGAACAGGACTTTATTGGGGAACAGTGTGTACTTACAGGACTTTCTCCAAGTCAAGTTGTTGTCCTTTCGGTCTTAGTTGTGGAGGGCGCAGCTCAGCTCCAGGTCCAGTTGCCGTTACTAGTTGCAGGGGGCGGAGCCCACCATCCCTTGAGGGAGTCAAACCAGCAGCCTTGTGATTGAGAGCCTGGGCTCCAACCAACTGAGCCATCTGGGAGCTCAGCGGCAGCTCAGCTCAAGGTGCTGTGTTCAATCTTAGTTGCAGGGGGCACAGCCCACCATCCCTTGTGGGACTCGAGGAATCGAACGAGGAACCTTGTGGTTGAGAGCCCACTGGCCCATGTGGGAATCAAACCGGCAGCCTTCAGAGTTAGGAGCACGGAGCTCCAACCGCCTGAGCCACCGGCCGGCCCAGAGAAGGTATTTTCTTGGCTTATAAACCTTTGTGGGTATTTCACCAGACATTTATCTGAATAATTTCTGGGAAGATAGAGGACTCCAAAATGATCGCTGGGGTTTTCTGAGCTCTCTTTAGTCACGCCCATAGAGCTCTCCCAAATCCTGGGGCTCCCTCCACAAGTGTTTTCTGGCTTTCTCCTCTTCCCCCTCCCAATGTTTAGCATCCTTTAAGAGTGGGAATTAGCAAAGGACAGATTAAATGAGGGAGGTGGAGATGGCTGGCTAAGGGATGGTCAGTGAGCATTGTCATTTCTTAAAACTTAATGTGTGTGAGTAACTTCCTTCAGGTAATGCACGATCGTTAGCTTGACTGTGTCCTTCTCAGATTCTGGTGGGCGTGACAAATCTGTCCAGGGCCATTTCTCAGACAGACAGGAACCACCCCCGCCGACCATGGACTGGAGAAAGTGGGCTGACTCCATAGCAGGAAGGACTTAAGGAAGTTAGGGGAAGAACTTTGCAGAAAGAAAGGTTGGCTTCTAGGCTAACATTGTCCAGAAGAACTTTCTGCGGTGATGAGAATGTTCTCCATCTGCTCTATCCAATATGGCAGCCACTGGCCATGTGTGGCCACTGAGCACGTGAAAGGTGGCCAGTGTGACTGAGGATCTGAGTTTTAAATTTGATTTGGTTTTGATTAACTGAAGTTTAAATAGCCACATATGACTACCTGATAGAACAGTGCAGGTCTAGATAATTCAGTTTTGAAAGAGGGTAGCCTGGGGAAGGGAAGAAAGGCTGGGAGAGGAGGCATCTGTCAGGGATTGGGGGCTCTGACTCCTTTTGGGATGAGCTGGGCCAGCTCTTCAGAGCAGATTCTTCCACTAGCTGAAAGGCCCAGGGGTGGGGCTGAGCTGGGGTTCTTCCCTGTGGCTCTGTTTCAGGAAGGGCATTGTGGAATTCTGGTTGTTCAGAGTGTACTAACAGGTCATAGGCCACTGCTCTTCCTTTCTCTAGAAAAATGCAGAGTCACCTCACTTAGAGCATTAAGGCTCATCGGATCTAACCCTTCCTTTTACATAAGAGACCAGGATGGGGGAAGGTCTCAGGGGCAAGCTTGGATAGGGATTCAGGTCTCTCGATCCCCAGCCTAGAGGTTTTCCATATACCATGTGTCAATTCACTGGGGCCAGTTTTCTCTCGGTATAGCCCTCGGCCCATGCTTCATTCCTATCTTGGAAGGGGTGGAATTGGGCACTTCCTAGAGCTCTATAATAGAGCAATGCTATCTCTCTCTCCCCCAACCCCGTTTCCAATCTCTGGCCTCATTCTGACCTTTGGGGAGCCTTTTTGGGTGATTGCTTATTCCATCTCAAGGTGGCAATGGAAACAGGATTTGCTGATGACTTTTGGATTCAGGTCAGTTAAACATGGACGTGACAATTTCCATGGGTTCCCAATCCCTATGGGATAGAACAAGATGCCAATAATAGCCCACAAAGCCCTGAGCAGGTGACCCGTCACCAACTCCCCAGAACGCCCTGGAGGAGATTCTGTTTCAGGGAGAGCGTCCATGCACACAAGTGTGCCAGGCGGAAGGAGAATGTGCAGTCAGCCCCTTTGAGGACTTTCTGGAGGAGAGGCTCCTGGCAGTCGAAGGGAATACTGACTTGGTCTGCTGGCGTGGGCTCTTGATTTGTGGAACTTTCCAAGGGTGGTCTCTAATGAGGCAGGTGTCCAGGGTCTTTCCCCTGCAATGCGAGGGCACCTGTGGTCTCAGTGGGAGGGCAGATTGGACCCTTCTTGAGCAGCTCACAGGGCTTGGAGTTGTACCCCTGGACCTCACTGGCCTTGGCAGGGGGTGTGAGGGGAGGAGAGTCAGTCATTTGTCCTCAGCTTTGCAGATTTTACTTCATTCCACCCTTAGTTGCAGTTGGCTGTTTACATCCCCCACTAGACGAACTCCAGTGTGCAGTCCTGGCCTGTAGGAGAAGCTGGAATAAAAATTTATGGACTGAATAATTATCTTCTGTAATGAAAGACTTGTATAAAAAGAGAGGCTTTGGGTGGAAATTTGAACCCCCTATCTCTTGATTCGGTTGGGTTTGGTTATAGTAGAGGTGGCCTGAGGCTCAGCATTTTCAATAAGAGGAACACGGTTTCCTGAGGGGCAGATATAAAGGCTGCAGGAAGAGTGTCCCAGGCTAAAGAGCAGGCCAGAGCGGGTGCCCCAACATCTGGAAGGTGCCGAGGAGGGGAGCGTTAGCTTTGAGTTGATGTTGCCATCTCTGGCAGGGGCAGGTCCTATGAGCCCCAGTGGCACTGCTGTTCACGGTGTGGGCCCAAATAAAAAGAGATGTGTACGGTGGTTAGGCAGGGACAGAAAAAGAATGCAGAAAGTTGGATGGGCAAAAATCTTATTAGACAGTTAGAAGACCTGAGTTCTGGAGCCAGCCCTGCCGTAAACTCAATGTGTAACCTATGACAAGCCCTGGTCCTGTCTGAGTCTCAGTTTCCTCATGAGTAGGACGAGATGTATCGACTGGTCTGGGCTCCTACTAGGGTACCAGCAGGACACAGATGGCACAGTCAAGTTGGGTAAGTTGTGGAGAGTTGAATAAAGGGACTGATTATCAAGGTGAGGGTAGGACGGAAGGAAAACCCAAGGGCTGTGCAGCTCCTGGGGTGAGTGACAGTGAGGCTGGTCCCAGCCCTGGAACTAAAGGGGTGAGGAAAGGAACATTAGGAGAGAAAGAAGTTGGGAAGAGAGAGAGGTCACTTGACAGGAGCTGGACTTTTAGAATACAGCCAGCCAGAGGTGGCCCCACGGTGAGGGAGCCAGTCTGATAACCCCCTGAACTCATTCTCTTCCTCCCATTGGCTGCTGGGGCTCCACATTGGCTGCACACGACCAGAGGCAGAGAGCCACGTGGCCCATTGATGCCATCCACGCAGGTCTGCCTCTCAGGCCACAGAACCGACTGGACAGCAGATGTGGGGAGGAAACGGGCAACATCCAGCCCACGAGGGAGGGGCCCAAGTGGCTTTCCAGCTCTAGGATAGACAGCTGGAGGCGAGGAGGGAGGCAGGCATTTGTTGATTCCTGCTGACGTCTTGGGTCTCTGTGCTTGCAAGACGGTGCCTCCCCTGCCTGCCTGGACAAAGGTGGCTGTCATTCTCCCACTGAGCCAGCTTCCTACTTCAGCCTCATCATGGAAGAGCCGTGCCATCCACAGACGCCATCCGTCACTCTGCCAGCCGTGGGAAGTAATGATAGATTAGTGCACATTAGGCCTGCCATCCTGCAGGCCTAAAAGCCAGGGCTTTACCAATCAGTGCGGGGAGAAGCAGTGTGAGGTGAGCCGGAGTCTGCGCGAGGAGCTGGAGGCGTCGGGAATTAATAAGCACTTGGAGACGGCAGGGATATTGAACTCATTCCTTAAATCAATCCTTAACCAAGAAGGATGAGGGAATGAAATTTTGGACAATTAGTGGGTAATGACGACCTTGTGAAAGGAGCTATTGACCAAGGGTGTGAAGATGGGAGAGGGAGGGCATTTGGTGGGAGGATTAGAGGAGAGGGAAAACGGTAGTGAATCTGCAGGTAGCGACCCTGCTCCCAGATGGGGTGTGGGGAGCCTGGTGGAGGTGGTCCCAGAGTGGGTTAGGAAAAGAGATGGTGGAAAGAATGTGTGGAGACACAGGGTGACCCAGAACTCAGCACCGGCCCTCCTCCTCCCACCTTCTCCAGGGCCCCCACCCCACGTGCAGAGCACTTGGCAGTGTGGGGTTAGGGTCCCTGCATCCTGGACAGACCCCAGCCTCATTTACACATGAGGGACGCACTGTCTTCTGCGTTCTGGGAATTTCAGGCAGCTTTGTGATGAGGCTTTCTCCCTATCCTGTGTCAGCTAGGTGTTACAGGACCTGAGACGTGAGCTGAGGCCTTGCCCCCAAGGCTGATGGGAGCCCAGCCCTGGCTTGTCTGCTCCTCTCGAGCTGAGCAGGCACCTCTCTGGCCTGGTCTGAGGGGTCTGGCAGAAACATGGACTGTCCTCCCTCCCTTCCTGGCCTCTGCCACAGCGTCCTGCGGGACACTGTGGTCGCCGTGACTCCACCAGCAGCCACAGAAGCTTTGCTTTGCAACAGGCTTCTTTAGCGGCTTCCTCGGAAGGCAGAGCCTGAGGCAGGGATTCAGAACACATGGTTCATTCTTGAGGGGCTTGTCAGAAAGAAACCTGAGAGGGATGGAGTGAGGCAGGGTAGGAGGGGGAAGGAGCTGAGCAAAGATGTGGCCTCAGGTAAAGCCTCGCCTTGGCTTGTCCCACCAGGGTCGGGAGCCTGAACCAGAACTGGGAGTGACCCCCCGAGGGGAGTGGGCCAGCCTTTGTATTAGTCAGTCACTGACTGAGCCCAGTCAGGAAGGGGGATTTCTAACCTTCTGGACAGGTGGCTTTAGTCAACTGAGGGCAATTCTCAGCCGTGGGAGGTGGGATGGGGAACTGTGAGCCTTTAGCAGCCGCCTCCCCCATAAGACATGGGGGAAGGGGCACCAGAGTGTTACTGCAAAGACTTTTCAGAGCCCCTGTGGCCACCACTCTTACTCTATCGGGATGATAATAATTCGAATTCTTTATATTTGTGTAGCACTTCGTAAGCGTGTGGACGCCTTCAAAAAATTATCTCATTTTATCCTCAACACTCAACTCACTCTGCAGGAAAGGTTTGATCTCCATTTTATAGACAGGAAGCTGAAGCCCAAAGATCCCCCTTCTAGCAGACAAGGAGGCTGGGCCCTGCACCGCGGGACTCACTGCGTTGGTTCAGTTCAGATTGCCCACCATCAAGGCTTCCCCTTTGAGAGACGCTGCTCTCTTAATGGGAGGGAGAAATGACCCTGAATAGAGCCTGTTATTAGCATCTTGCACCGACTTCCCCCCACCTCACCTATCCCCTTCTCAGCCAGTCTCCTCTGCAAAATGCAGGAATCTGACAGCTTTCCTCTTCTGGACAAGACCCCCCCCACAGGCTGCAGGCCAGGAGGAAGGAGGCATCTTCTCAGCCCTTTCTCTCCCCAGGTTTTCCTCCATCTGCTCCATCTCTCCCTAGTGTCCACCCCAGTTCTTGACTCAAAGCTTAGTTATTATTATTGTGATTATAGGGAGAAGGCCGTTGCATCTTTAATGCAGCCTTTTAGGTTGTCGAAAGATGACTAAAAGAAGCCACACTTAATTTAAAATGACAGGTTAGGTTTCCTTCTGGATTTTTTTTTTTTGGCAGGCAGTCTCTTAGTAAGTTATATCTGACAACCCAAAATAAATTGTGCCCAAGATTTATGCTTTCTGTGGACTTGTGGAGCCCAGCTCCCGAGACGGCAGGGTGAAGGGAGCCTAGAGAAGGACTGGCTAATTGCAAAAATTATTTGTGTGCGGGATGCTGCCCATCTGCCTCCTGTGGTGCCTGCGGGAGGGAAGGTATAGGACAGCGCTGCCAGAGTCTCACCCAATGACACGTGTTGGGATGGAGCTAGTCTGGTCTGGGATGCCTTCTTTTCAAGTCCTAACCACACAACGTAAAGTGAAACAAAATGGGGTAGGGAAGCTTTAGATAAGGAACCAAGGACGTGGCATCATTGAAAGTTTTCCCAAAGGAGATGTCAATGTTCGCAGAGACCGCCAGAATTTACTTTAGCTATTACGACGGATGAATAATTACGGGCAAGCCAGCAAGGACTGTGGGTTCACGGCAGGTTAATTGGGAATAATGGGTTTCTTTCCAAACCATGAGAAATGATATTTCAGAGAGAGAGAGAGAGAGAGAGAGAGAGAGAGAGAGAGAGAGAGAGAGAGAGGCGGACTGAGACAGAGAGACTTTGCTCGCCCTCACTGAATGTTAGGGCTGCACTCTCCTCTCCTTGCACATTGGCTCTGCTGTCTGGCCAAGCCTCTGTGGTCCAAACATCTGGGCCTGGATCCTTGTTGCGTGGGGTGGGGCTTTGGGGGTGATGAGAAGAGGGGGGCTGAAGCCAGAGAGAGCAGGTGGCTTATGTCCATCACTTCCCTGTCTGGTACTAGGATGGGAAGCCTGATTTTGATCATTCAGCAAATGTTTCTTGAGTGCCTGTGATAGGCAAGATCCCACGTAAGGTGCTGGGTGCCTGGGCCCCTCCCTGAGCGTGCCCCGTGGCGACCAGGATGATCACGGAGTGACGGAGGCAGCCATTGGCCAGGTCGGAGCAATTCATGAGATGTACAATGCCAGCCACGTATGTCATTTAAAATTTCCTTGTAGCCTCATTAAAAAGGCAAAAAGAACAGGTGACATTCATTTTAATAATCTATCTTATTTAACGCAGTATATTCCAAAATAGTACCATCTCAATATGTATTAATATAAAAATTTTTAATGGGGTATTTTATATGTACAGCACATCTCAATTTGTATTAGTTGAATTTCAAGAGCACATGTGGCCTGTGGCTAGTGTATTGGACAGTGCAGGATAGGGTCATTTATTAATGTTTCTCACACACACACACACACACACACACACGCACACACACACACACTGTGGTGAGTACTGCAAAGAAGACATTCACGAGTGTCCAGCCGGCAGCCCTCGCAGTTGAATAGGGGCTGGAGGGGTCAGAGAAATAACCATTAGAGCTGCAGCCTGAAGGCTAGGCAGCAGATACTAGCCATGGGGGTGAAAGGCAAAGCATTCTCGGCAGTGAGAACGGTATGTGCAGAGGTGATGTGGGGTGAGCCAGGGGAGAGCGGTGGAGGTGAGTCTGGCAGGACAGGAAGCGCGGGCAGGGCCTTATAGGAAACGAGCATTTTGGTCTTATTGTCAGAAGGGTGCTGGGGAGGAGCTGTGAGCACAGAGTAACAGAGGATCAGATCTTCATTTCCCGCAGCTCACTCGGCTGCCCAGGAACCCGGCTCAGGGGATGTAGGAGGTCCATCAGACAGCCATTGCAGCATGCTGCCTGCCGATGGGAGCCCCAGAGGGTGATAGGCTGCATGCCCCAGAGGTGAGGCCAGTCGGGGCTGCTGCCTGCCCCGGCCCTGCTCCCTGAAACAGGTTGAGAGCGCCATGTTTGGAGCAGACCATTGCAGTTGGTCCTGTCAGATGCGTGCTTTAGCTTCACTTCCTGGCTGTGCACCCTCAGACAGGTCTCTCCCCCTTGAGGGTCATTCTTTAGCTGTAAAAATGAAGTGGGAGAAGGGAGTGTGGACCAGGGGTCTGAAATCTCCTGAGAGTAGGATAGGGTCCCCTCTGGTTGTCCTGGGGCACGATCTCCTTTGTTCTGGCTGGCGCTGGACTTGGGCAGTTTCTGTTTCCCCCCCCCAGAGGTGAGAGTGGTGGTCCGTCATCCTGCCAAGGTGCCCAGCTCCACTGTGGCTCTGCCCACCGGAGCTACGTGGCTATGAAAGAGGGCTGGGGCAGGGAGGCAGCATCCACGTGAGGAGAGGCCTCTTGGACCTCTGTGTTGGGTGTGGCCACAGGGGCTGTGACCAAGCTCAGTGTGTCCAAGGGAAAGAGGAAAGGATGGCAGGAATCAGAGAGCCACATCCTGGGGAGCAATGTCGCCAGTCTCTGCTGTGTTCTCCACCCTGCAGCCAAGAGTCTACAGCTTCTTTTACTCACACATCCTTTCAGCAGACATTCATCCAGATAGTTCCGCGCCAGGTGGCATGCCTGATGCTGGAGCTGCTGGGCTGTGTGCGGACAGGGTCAGGGAAAGCATCTCAGAGAAGATGACTTGAATGAGGAGAAAGAGGCAGACACTGGAATCTGGGAAAAGAGTTTTCCTTTTTCCAGACAGAAACGATTGCATGTGCAAAGGCCCTGAGGTGGGAATGAGCCCGGCTTGTTGGAGGAGCAGACAGAAGGTGCGTTAGGCTGGTGCAAAGAGAACAAGGAGGGGGTGATGTGAGGTGAAGCCAGAGGGAGTGAAGAGGGTCTCCTAGGCCTAGGAAGGAATTTGGATTTTATTCCGATAGTGAATGGAAGACACCGGAATCAGTGTGATCTGATTTGTATTTTTAGAAGCTCTCCCTGGCTGCTGGGTGGACAGTAGATGGAATGGGGGAAATTAGGAAGCTTCTGCAGGTGAGAGGTGCTGGTGCGTGTATGGAGCTGGGGGCAGTGGTGGGATTCTGGATGCACTTGGGAAGCAGAGCCTGCAGGATTTGTTGTGGATTGGATGTGGGGGAAGAGACAGGAATTGTTACGACTCCAGCATCGGTATGCATGGTGGTGTCCTCCCCAAAGTGGCAAACCCTGAGGCAGGGGAGGGGAGGGCAAGGGAGGACCAAGTTCTGTTTGTTGATGTTGAGTTTGAGAAACGTGTTAGCTGCCAAGGGAGGATGTGAAGCAGGCAGTTGGTGATGTGACTCTGGAGCTCAGGGGTGAGGGCCCCACTGCTGTAAATCTGGGTGCTGTCACCGACTGATGGGGTTTAGAGCCAGGATGAATGAGATCGGGGAGTGAGAGCCGGAGGGTCTTCATGGCATCCTGCTCTTTCTCTGCCAGGCTGGGCCACCCCAGCGCCATTTGGCTGAGGGCACTGTCCTGGGTTCCAGCACACCTCTTCTCCTGGGTACAGGAGTCTCGCCATTCCTGACTGGAGCTGAGCCCGGGCAAGGTGTCTCTGGCCTGGCAGGACGGTGGGGTGAGGAATGGGAAAGGGTGGAGGGAAAGAGTACCTCCCTTTGCTTCCCAGAGGGGAGCTGGGCACTTTTCTTCCTGTCCTTTCCCGAAAAATCCCTTGTTGCTCTGAGCCTGAGAGAGAGGGGATATGGGGAGAGGAAAATGGAGAGGAAATAGAGACAACAAGATGGAGAGAAAGGCAGAGGGCACACCCAGGAGCGCTACCAAGGGACCAGGAGGGGCCAGAGGACAAGCAGAGTGAGCTGTGGAGGACAGAGGTGAAGGTAAAGGAAAGGACCGCGAGTGAAAAACAAACACAGATGTCTTTCTCTCTCCTGTCCTTGCGTTGGTGTCCTCTTCCCTTTTCTTACCTGGGAAGTAAACCCCATCCCTAATCTCATGAGTAAAATGGTCTGAAGCCTTCTGACACGGCCAGCCACCCTCTGGACGCCCACCTATGCCAGGAACTTGGCCTATTCTCTCATCTCCACGCACCCTGTGAGCAGGTAGCAGCCCCTCATTGCACAGACGACAAACCTGAAGCTGAGGAGGTTACAGAGTCTGTCCAACATCACAGGATTTTGGGGTGTATGTGGGGGGGTGGGATTCAAACCTACATCTGCCAGATGACAAGTCCAGGCCTCTGTGCCACTCTCCCCCTTTCGGTTTATTTCTCTCAGCAGCTAAGCCCAAATTCTTGAAAAATGATGGCGTTTTTAAAAAGATTGTTTCTAAAGCACTGTGAGGGAAAGGCCTAGTGTGAGAGGATGAGCCCACACTCGCTCAGAGAGGGTGACCCGCTCTCCTGGAGTCGGCCAGTGGTTGGAGACGGAGTTTGGCCAGGAAGGCTCGCCTTGGTCGGGTGTTGCTCCTGCCTGCAGACCCTCTTCCTGGTGGTCACAACTGTTGGCAGCTGCAGTCAGCTGCCTGGGACTGGCACACAGATGGCCCTGGGTTTCTGGGACAGTTCCAGTTTCAAATGTTCTCTCTGGTTGTCAGACAAATGTACTGCTTTTTAGTTCAGAAATTATGGAGCACCTTGTGCATGGCTATAAATCCTGTCAGCTCTTGTCGGTTCGGTCCCAGAAGGCGTGGCTAGAAAGGCAGGATGGTGATGTTTAAAGGCTGGTTAGGAACTGGGGTTGGGGTCTGAACAGACTCTGGAAGGGTCATCTATAGAAGTTGCCTTCTGTCCAAAATGCCACAAAGCCCACAGGAGACGTGCCAGACCTGGTGAGAAAGATCCAGTGGGACCAGGAATTAATGCCCTCATTTTCTAGAGGAGGAAAATAAGGCTCCGAGAAGTGGTGCACTTGCCCAGGGCCCTCAGCAAGTCAGAGATGAAGCTAGAACGTGAACTCAGGCCCCTAACTCTTGGTGTAGTGTTCTCTCCACCACCCCATCCTCACGAAGGAAGACCTGGTGTAGGTCCAGCAGGACAGGACTGCCTTGTGCAGCCGTCTAGGCTGTGCACTGCATAATTCCATTGACATTGGCGATGGCGTGAAAGGTGCCCCCAATGACTCTGAGTCCAGGGCACTCTGGTCCTTTTCTGTCCATCCATTGCTCTCCTTCCTGGCACGACAATAAAAGATGTCGAAAGTGTGTTCACTCCCACCTCCAGAAGTAGATGTGACGGCACCACCTTGGTGTTTTTGGCTTTGTTCAGGTCACACTGGGTCCCCCACCCCAGTCCAACAGCCCTGCTCCCACGTGTGTGGTCCTTTCTCATCTGCTCACTCAGCCCCATTTGCTCAGGGATAGGATCGGAAGGAAGTGGGTTTGGGGGCTGCGGTGGGAAGCGAGGCCAGCTGAAGGCTACATTTGTGGCTGTTTTCTCCTTATTCTCCCTCACCCACTACATGCATCCCTGGAATTAAAACCATGGCTTGAGTTCCTCTTAAATATGACACACTTGCTTGTCCTGTGCAGTAGGGAGAATTTATGGGTGAGAAACCACTAGACTGATCTTCCCTCTGCTCCAATGGTCAGGCTGTGTCTGATTGATGCCCTGTACACCACACAGTCTGGACGGCTCCTTTTTATAGGCTCTGCCCACCTACCCATAACTCAGGAGGGAGGCCATAAATCCTCAGGGGAAGCAGAGCAATCCTCTAGTAGGACAGCCAGCTGGAGTTCTTGGCAGGTGCTTCTCGTAGCTCCACATCTCATTGTCAAGGCAGCTGTGAGCGGAGGGGACGTGCCCGGGACAGGGAGCCAGGAGATCTGGTCAGCTCCGAAGCTCCAGGCTAGAAGGGGCCTCTAAAAGTCACGTGGTCTAATCAGTGTTCAGCTTAAGCCTTCTCTCTGCTGTCGGGGAACTCACTATCCACCCTGCCATCCATCCGAGAGCTCCTCCCCTTCCTTTCACAAGCTCTTCTCTCAAGCTGGAATACTTCTTCCTAGTGTTTCCATCTTTTTTCTCTTCCTTGGGGCCAAACAAAAGGAACCTAAAGACAGAGTAATGGCTGTGTTTAATTTCTCTGCTGGCTTCAGAACCCAGCTCATTTCATTCTCTCTACAATAAACAAATCAATTTTATATAAAAAACATGTTATAGTGGTTTAATATTGAAGCAGGATGGAACAAGCCTGGTTGGGTGGGCAGAGCCCTCTAGATTTCTCCCTCCCTCCCCTGCTCCCGACACTATGTGACAGTTACTGCATAGGCTGGGATGGCTGTGGGCTCTGTCGTCTGTGCCTTTATGTGCCTTTGTCCTAGGCTTTATTGAACATCGTGTTTTTCAAACTTCAGAGCGTGTAAGCATTATGTTACAGGGTTGTACAAACGCATATATGTGAATCTCCATGGGTGATTTCAGCAATTTACAAAGGTGATTTTGACTATGCAGTGTTTCCCTTACTTAATGACTTTCGAACTTAACCTTCACCCAAGAACTGATTTGATCATGTGTCTTTCACTTTTTCATAATTGCCTTCCTTTAGAATTTTTTTATTTCCCTTCCTATCGAGGTATCACTTATACGCAGTAAAGTGTATAAATCTGAAGTGTACAGCCGATGAATTTTTACAAATGGATACTCCTGGGTGAGTCCCACCCAGATCAAGGTATAGAACATTTTTATCACCCTGGATGGTGACTCATGCCCTTTCCCAGTCAATACCTCCCCTCCCAGGGTGACGCATTTGTTGCTCCTCTTGCCACATATTGGCTTTCCCTATTCCTGAACCTCATAGAACTAGAATCCTACAGTCAGCGCTCTGTCTGGTTTTTTACACTCAGCAAAACGCCACATTGTCGTTTGTGTGCGGCAGTACTTCCTGCTTTTCCAGTGTCACATTCCCGAAGCTATACAACTCTACATTATTTAAAGGCAGTAACTGGGGGCCATGCGCTCTCTTTTTTGTGCTGGTAAAGTATACGTTACATAAAATTGACCGTTTTAACCATTTTAAAGTGCGCAGCTCAGTGACACTAAGTATGTTCATGTTGTTGGGCACTCGTCACCATTGGGCCATCTCTTTTAAAAAATGTCTGGTTGTCTCCTGGCCCCTCTCCTGCTCTCAAACTTGACTTCTCAGGGTGGCCAACCCTGACCCCTGGCCTTTGCTCCCCTAGCACCTGCTTGTTCCAGACTGTGGCCCTGACCGTGGTGGAGTGCAGTGTTTGCCACATTGCTGCTGGTGATGGCAAGGCACGAGTGGGTCATCAGATCAATTCAGTGGGCCCCAACCCACATTGTAAAACTAGGAAAATAGAAATATTCAATTGCTTCATGGGTAGTATAGGTAAACGTAGTTTGTGGAACTTTGTTTCTATTTTACACACACACACACACACACACACACACACACACACACACACACGGTGCCAAAGAAATGTATACACATTTTAAGAAAGGGAAACTGTATTAAAATTATAATATTTAATATATACTGATAGCAAAAGATGAATACAAGCCATGTTTGACTTCTGCAATTACAAGAGGTGCTCAAAGTGGTTCCCATCAGTGTCCAGATGCTTCTGATTACGGTGAACTACTGCTTGAGCAACGTTGACCAAAGCGTCCACTTGTGTACATTTTTTTACATCCCCAGTACATATACATACATATTTTTGTCCAACGGGTCATGCTGTCCAGTGTACTTCTTAATGTGGGTTGTTTTCAAAAGTGTGACAGCCACTGGTGGGATAATTGCTGTTTGGATGGTCTGTGAGGACACTCCCGTATTCCCAGAACCAGCAAAGTAATTGGCGCATAGTAGGTGCTCACTGGATGTCTGTGAGGAAGACAATGGATGCGTGTCCTTCTGAGTGCCCACTCGTCCAGCTCCCCAGCTCCTTCCTCAGGGAGGCTATCTCAGGGCCGCTCAGCTCGGCCTCATACCCCTGAGTAGATTCCAGCTTGTCTGTATCTTTCTGACTTGGACTCTGGCCTCCGGTGGCATCTGGTCTAACTCGTGCAGAGACAGTGGAGCCAGCACACTCGTTTAAAACATGTTCATTAAGAAGAAGATGGGAATTGCATTGTTAACTTCTCAAGGGACCATCCTTCTGTTGAATTTCCTGCCCTGGAACACTTCCGGTCTTTCTTCATTCACATGACTGCCGTTTCTTTCCCCATCTAGGCCTGTGCTGTTGATGTTTTGGATCAAAAGTATACCAATCTTAACTCATCTTTTTGGGGCTGGTGTTTCTCGTGGGGTGAAAGGGTCTCCATCTGTCACATAAACAAATTGGAGTTCCAGGAGCAAAGAAAAAGGGAGAGAGGGAATGACCGTATCATGAGAAGTATGGGAAGTCTTTTCAGAGGATCCATTGCGCTGTTTTCTGCCTCTTCGTGTCCGGAAGAATTGGGGTTAGTCTGATATGCCTTGTTCACAGGGAGCTCGAGGCAGGTCCTGGTGACCACTTTCTGTCTTCTAGGGCCTCCCTGGCCTCCCTCAGCTAACCCTTGGGATGCAGCCCAGCTGTGAGGCTGGTCCTGATAAGCCTTCCCACTGAAGCTCTCCCATCTCCTCAGCCCTCTATTTGACTAAATGTCCCCCGATGGTATCATGTACCAAACCTGTGCCCCAAGGTCTGTCTTCGTGGTCTGGCGTAAGTGTCATTGTGGTCCCCTGGCATTAGTGCTCAGGTCTGATCTTCCCCTTCTTCTCCTCCCATTTGCTGTGCGGTCACTGGAGGTCTAGCTGCAGTGACGGATGATGGTGGGTTGTGCAGACAGTGTGTCTAGAGTGACCACAGTTGTGGGCCAAGTCAGGGTGCTGAAAAATCTGAAAGGATTTCCCCTCCAAACTTCAAAGCAATGGATTCAAAGCATTTTAAATGGCCTCAGCCATAGGACTGGGGATGGGTCATTCATTTCTGGGATTCTTGGTCCTTCCCTGGGCTCTGGAGCTCCTGGACCCAGTTCTGGAGGATGGGAGGAAAAATGGATGTCAGCACAGCCTGTATCGGCCGTCAGGTGGAAGATGGGACTCGCTGGCCATTGGTTGAGTCACTAATGCACCAGCCCCTGCTGCCCCCATCACTGCCTCCTCAGAGCTGAGGCTTATACAACAGTCTCCTACTTCCTGAGAGTGGGAGGGTTGGACCAGCCCGGGGACGTAGTGAGTTCCCCATCATTGGACATGCTCAAGCAGAGACTCTGCAACCACTGGGATGGAGCATTGTAGGGCAAGTTCACACATCTGGTAGAAATGCTCCTTGATGTGCAAAGACCACTGGGCCACTGGTCCCACGGCCCAAGTACGACTCCCAGCTGTAGGATGTGCCAGCCCCAGGTCTTAGAGTAAATTTCTTAAACTCTCTGACCCTGGGTTTTTTCATCTAGAAAGTGGAGGCAGTCACAACTGCAAAAGGATTTTTAAAAATCAAATGACATCATGGTCGTGGAAACATTTCATAAATCTGACAGATTGGGAATCATCGCTCAAGCTAAGTTCAGGCACACGGAAAGTCTACAAGAAGATCAACTCTTAAAGGAAAAATCTGAACCTCATTCAGACGTAGGTGTAAACAACAGTTTAAAATAATGTTGCCCTTAGGAGTAAGGGCATTAAAATTTTCCCCCCACCTTTATTGAGATATAATTAGCATATAGCATTGTGTAAGTTTAAGGGGGACAATGTGATGATTGGATACACGTATACATTGCAATGATTACTGCAATAAGGTTAGTTAGCACCTCCATCACCTCACACAGTTACCTTGGATGTGAGTGTGGGGAGAACATTTAAGATCTTCTCTCTTAGCAACTTTCAAGTACACACTGTAGTATTGCTAACTGTAGTCACCAGGCTGTATATTACAACCCCAGAACTTAACGTTCTTATAACTGAAAGTTTGTCCTTTTTGACCAACATCTCCCCGTTTCCTACACCCCCCAATCTCTGGCAACCAACTTTCTTGCTCTCTATTTCTATGAGTTTGGCTTTTTTAGATTCCACATATAAATGAAATCATGTAGTGTTTATCTTTCTCTGTTTGACTTATTTCACTTAGCATAATGCCCTCACCATCTATCCATGTTGTTGCAAATGGCAGGATTTCCTTCTTTCTCATGGCGAATAATATTCCATTATATATAGTTATAGATCATGTTTTCTTTATCCATTCATCTGTTGATGGGCATTTAACATTGTTTTAATGTTTTGGCTATTGCAAATAATGCTGCAATGAGTATGGAAGTGCAGATCGCTCTTTGAGATAGTGTTTTCATTTTCTTCAGATATATACCCAGAAGTGGGATTGCTGGATTATATGGTAGTTAAATTTTTGATTTTTTGAGGTATTTCTTTCCTTAGTAGTTGCACCACTTTACATTCCTACCAACAGTGCACAAATGTTCCCTTTTCTCCACATCCTTACCAACACTTGTTATTTCTTGTCTTTTTGTTGATAGTCATTCTAACAGGTCTGAGGTGATATCTCACTGTGGTTTTTCTTTGCATTTCCCTCATGATTAGTGATGTCGACCATCTTTTCATATGCCTGTTGGCCATTTGGACGCCCTCTTTGGGAAAACGTCTATTTGGGTCCTTTGTTCATTTTAAAATCAGCTTATTATTATTATTTTTGCTATTGAGTTGTATGAGTTCTTTCTATAGTTTGGATATTAACCCCTTATCAGACAGATGTTTCCCATTCCATTTAAGGCACTTAAAAAGAAATGCAATCTAGGCTTGTCTGAAAATGGAGATTTCAGAAGTCACAGGGTGGAGGACTTAGAAATATTTAAGTAGAAACTGGAGCTGATTGTCTGGTCTGTTTTAAAATGTGGGTTATGGCTCAAGTGAGGAGTTCTGTAGAAAGTAGCCTCTCTCTGAAAGGGGGGGTTTCAGGCATTGAAAGCTGGAGGAAATATTTGAGGAACAGTGATTTTTTTTCACTGTTTACCTCATCAAGGCTGATGAGGCCCCTACTTCTGCAGCCTGGCTGCTCACTAGGGTCCTAGAGAAACTTTTAGAACTCTGGCTTCCTGGACTCCATCCTTGGAGAGTCCCAACAGGGGGCCTGGGTGTGGGTCCAGGAACCTGCATTTTCTAAAACCTCCTTTCCCCCATGCTACACTAGGTGATTCTCTTTTTCAAAAACTTTAAATTATTTTTCAATTACAGTTGACATGTGATATTATATTAATTTCAGGTGTACAACATAGTGAGTAGACATTTATATACTTATGAAGTGCTCACCCCAATAAGTCTAGCACCCATTTGTCACCGTCTGTAGTTATTACAATATAGATGATTCTGATGTGTAGTTTGGGACCCTGATTCCGAGGTGGGTGCAAGGGGCTGTTGCTGGAACTTGGCACCCAGTCCTGTTCTCAGCCCGGTAGCAGAGCGAACAGCCTCTGAAGAATCTGCTCTGGGGCCAGGTCCAGATGGTTCTGTCTGATGGGAAAAGGGGGCTGTGTTTTTGTGAAGCCCGCCTTTGCAGGAGGAGAACTGTAAGTGGTTGGCTGTAGTAAACCCAATATCGTTAGTTTTCTAGACGAAGCTTCTGACTGTTGACTCTGCACTCAGGAAGAGGAATGAATACCCGTGGGTGACACTAACTCATGGACGTTCCCAACAGTCCTTCTGGTTAGGGGGACACAAAAAGATTCAGGGCTTAAAAAGTGACACTTTAAATATTTACGCCCTTTTCTGGCAATGTATTTATCAAAAGTGAATCTTTGGAATCTGCAGCCACATGCATTTTCAGCCCATTTGCCAGCAAGTACCTCACACAGGCGAGCATTTCATCAGACAAATGGGACCTGCTATGCTTCACCCACAGAGGAAACTGTCTCAGAGGGCCACAGTGGGAGGGGCATCCGGGGATTAATTTAAAATAAAATCCTATTCTCGCGTTCCCATTACCAGCTCGGAGGCTGGCTTGTATTTACAATCTCACACTCCTCTTTCATTTAAATTTAAAAAAAAAATACATACTTTGCAGCAAAACTTTCACCTTCCCTTTAGAAATCAGCCCAAAAGGTCGGAGCTGTGCTCCTGTAGATTTCCTAGGCTCAGCTGGGAAGTGATTAAAGCTGCTAACCCTGGCCTGTCAGCTTTGTCGGAGACAACTATATACATTCTTTGTTATTCACTTTGCTGTATATTACAAATATATTTATCTTCCTCTGTCAGGCATCTGCAGGACAGGTGCTAGGGGGCTGGGAGTCTTGCTTAAGTGCTTCCAACAATGTCCTCTCTTAGTGACATTCATGACAGGGACAAAGATGGCAGGAGATTTTGCAAGTGGGGCTGCTGCAGGGCAGTGGGTGGTGATGCTGGTGGGGTTACAGAGAATACCTGGCACCAGGCCTTGCATAGAGTCGGTGCCCCCTCCCCTCAAGTCAAGCCTCCCCGATCTCCCCTCTCTGCAGTTGTGATTTCCTGTAGCCAGACCAGTGGTGGGATCTTGTAGCTGCCATGACATGGGGGTATGTGACGTGATGCTGGTGGGACAGGACACTCGTGCTTCTTTATTTACTTTGACTAATTAAAGCCGAGTTGGTTTTGTTTTCTCATTCAAGGATTAATATGATCTGCCCATCGTGAGCAGGAAAGTGGAGAATAGATAGGATGGTTCCCTTGGGGGAGCAAGGAGGGAGGGTGGCAGCATTTACCAGTGGAGATGTCACTATGTATGAATGACATAGATGCCTTGTGTCTGTGTGATGTGTAAATACCCGAGTCTAGGCTTCCCCTGAGGCATGGTGTGTGAACAAGGCAGAGAGCCTTGTGTGCAGGAGCTCGTGCTGAAAGCATCTGACGCATGGCTCCTGAGGCCTGTGGGAAGGGACGGGCCTGGGCCTCCGAGGAGTTTTGCACTGGCTCTGTGACCTTGGGCAGATCGTTTCCTCTTGCTGAGCTCTCTTCTCTGGACTGTGATAGTGAGGTCCCCTCAGTTTGGATACTGCTCACGCCCGGGAGGCCCTGACTTCGGC
The DNA here is from genome assembly GCF_964194185.1 of Rhinolophus hipposideros. Taxonomy (NCBI): domain Eukaryota; kingdom Metazoa; phylum Chordata; class Mammalia; order Chiroptera; family Rhinolophidae; genus Rhinolophus; species Rhinolophus hipposideros. Next base: position 57,653,475 of record NC_138051.1, on the reverse strand, counting down.
CAAGGTGGGCTCAGGCCCGGGACATAGAGGCTGGTACGGCCTGCTGTGAGCTCGTCTGAACAGGGAAGATGTGAATGTCCTGTTTCAGTCAGTAGGTTAACTAAGGCTGAGGGAACTGGAAGGGGCCAGAGACTGGGGGCACAGCCATAGTGGCCAGAAGGCTCCCACACAGAAGGGCCGGCAGGAGCCTTGACACCAGGACAGGTATCTTCGCCCTCCCCTTGAGGTAGCCTCTGCCCTGGTCCGACACAGGGAGAGATGGCAGAGCACAGGCGTACATCATGAGCCACCAATTAGGTCTGTCTCCAGGAGAGGCCTGGGACACGCCAGGTGAGGCTCCCTGGAGGGGCCAAGTGGCACCAGTGACTCCCCAGGTGCTGGGGAGAGGTGGCGGCAGCTCTGATTCTGCACCGTGAAACCCTGTGGAGGCGGTGCTGGTCAGAAGGGGACTGATGTCCAGTCTCGAACATTCCATGGAGTACTGTGGAACCAGGGCATGGAAAGATGCTGGGAGCAGTCAAATTGGCCGCGGCTGTCTGAGCCGAGGCTGCAGGGTCCTTCTCAGCGCTGCTGTGAGGAGATCCACATGCTGGCAAGCAGTCACTTCAGGACCCCTGAGCTCCCTTCCAGCAGGGAGACTGTGGGAGTCCAGACCACATATGCCGAGGGGACCAGATGTGTCCTCCAATTCAGGTGGAGGTATCAAGACCCCTCGATCCATCAACATTTCCTTCTCTGACCGCTGACCCAGCAGCTTCCCCACAGGGTCCCCGGTGGGAAGAAGCAGGTCCTAGCTTGGGTGGTGGGTACCACTCTGGGGCACCATCACCCTCTTCCACCATTTGCTTGGAAGAGCTGTGATCACCATGGAAGCAACTCACTGAGTTAAAGGGTGGAAACACGGAGAGAAGAAGAAGGCTATTGCCAGGTAAGAGATGGTGTGGCTGGGACCAGGGTGGGGACAGTGGAGGTAGGGAGAATAAATCAGATTCAGAATACATTTTGAAGGAAGAGCCAACAGAATTTGCTGAGAGGTGGGATGAAGGGTGTGAGAAAAAGAGAAGGATCAAGGATGACTCTTCAGTATCTTGGCTTGAGTCACTGATATGGTTGTAGGAGGGGCAGGCTTTTGGGGGAGATCAGATTTGGGGCGTGTTAAATTTGAGATGCCTATGAGACATGCATGAAGAAAGATTGAGTAGGAAGGTGGCAACACAAGTCTGGAGTTCAGGGACAAAGCCCAGGCTGAAATGACACATTTAGGAGTGATCCGTGTCGAATAGAGGCTGCTTAATGCCAAGAAATCAACAGAGGCGGGAATATCTGACTCCTGACCCCTTAGCCTTTGTTTGCATCACATCCTGAATTCGGGGTGTCTTAGGGTCTGCCCAGCATCCTGCCTGCCCCCACTCTCCCTGCCCTTACCCAGAGGCAGATGTGGGCAAACTCCTCAGCTGAGGGGCTCTCGCTCCATGGTCCTGCCTCTGAACTCTTCCCCAAGAGAGGCAGGCATTACTGCGTGTGCACAACCCACCTGCTTACTCTGGTGTGGTGAGCGGTGACCCCGGGGCTCGGCCCTGGTGACAGAGCCAGCACAGTGAGCACTGAGTGGGCCAGGGTCCCATATGGGCCCTGCCCATGGGTCCTAGAATGACCAGGAGCAGCCTCCGTTTCCACATCCTCCAACCCAGGGCTTGGACAAGATCCTCTCAACGGTCCCTTCCAGCTCTAATATCCTGACTCTGTGATGTGAATTTGGCCCTTGGTTTCCCTAGAGGGGGATCTGTTTGCTGTCAGAGAACTTGATGGTTCCTTAGATCTGTTTGCTGTCAGAGAACTTAATGGTTCCCTGGGGAAAGACAGGGAGTTTCCACTGGAGTAGCCCAGGAAGGAAGAGGGGTGTGTGTGTGTGTGTGTGTGTGTGCATTTAATGGTTGTTAAAATATTGAATGTCTTCTGTCCTGGTTGGTAAATAGCTGAGCTGTCTCCCCAGGTGCTCTGAGGGCTGCCATTGCTACCCAGACTCTCCCCTGGGACCCACCTCACGAGATCACCCCAAGATCCATCAACCTAAAGGGGTACCTTGCCCAACAAAGGGTGATTGGTCAGCTCCTCGGCCCTACAAGTGTTACAGATTTTGTCTATTTGGCTATTATCCCACATGTGTGTGTCTATCTCTGGCAGGTCCCCAACAGACAGGTGACATTTTAGAGGTGCCCCTGTCTCTCACATCCCTCCAGTGCCTCGCTTCCTATTCTAGGAAAATAAATATATCCCAGTCAATAGACATGAATAACTGCATCTTTGTGAGTGGGAGTCAGAGGCTGTCTAACGTTGGAATCCCTGTTAAGTGCCTGTGGATTACTTGTAACCCAGCTGTTGACAGATGCTGGACACAGTATGTGAGCCTGTGGACTTTTCCTTTCCTCTTTTCCTGGAAGACCCCATGTGCTGATTAGTGCTGCAGCATCTTGGCTCTTGGAAGCAAATCCTGTTGGCCATTGATTCCGGAAGAGATGGCTCATAGCGGGGCTGACTTCAGTGCAGCGAGATGGAGAGAGAGAGAGCCAGCACAAGCGAGCATGGCGTGGGGAGAGAAAGGAGTGCAGCAAGTTCAGGTGTTAAACTACTGAGGTGGAAAATTGCTCTGACAGTTATGATGTTGTTGTTTCGGGTAGCAAGGGTTACACTATCGTTTACTTCAGCCACGCCTGCTGCTGCTGCCAGGCTGCCTGTCTCACGCAAAGCTGCTCACTGCCAGGTGTCAGAGCACAGCTTTTTGCCTGTCTTTGGAGAAGCAGGTCACTGGGGAGCTCCAGGGATGGCCATCCTTGGGGAGCTGGGGTGGGCAGGACCCTTTGCTCCTCTGAGCTGCTGATAGCCGTTGCCAGGGTCTGGATTGGAGCCCAGAGCCAGCCAGTAGGAGGATGAGGGGACCCGGCATGTAGGGAGCGTCCTCGTGGGCCAAGCCCTGTGCAAGGTATTGAATATGCATGAGCTCCCGTGACCCTATGTGCAACATTGCCAAGTGAGGTGACTGGGGCTTGGAGAGAAGACACAGATGGCTCAGGGAGTACAGCAGGAAAGTGGAACCAGAAGGGAGAGGAGAAGTGCTTCTTCAGATCATACCACGAGTCAGACTTGGTTTCTTTTATGGGCGTTTCATCAAGCCAAGGGGAACCTGCCTCACTCTTTCCATCAGCCTGTCCAGTAAAGCGCTTTTATCCATCAGGTGGTTCAGCTCCAAGTGAGACATCAGTGCTGGGAGGAATGTGGGCACCACGCAAACCTGTGCCCTTTCCCCTAAAGAGCAGAGAGCCTGGGTGGGAAGCAATGGGAACAGCGTGAGAGGACAGTCTGGCATGTTAGAAGTTCTCCACGAGAGAACTGAGGACAGAGTGAAGGGGACTGAAGGCCAGAGAAGGTGCCTGGAAGAGAAGGGAAGGTGGAGAGGAAAGGTGAGAGGGGGCTCCAGGCAGGGGATTATTGTGGGGTGTCATGGCATGCCCAAAGAGGATGTGCATATAAGTGGGGCAAAGGCTTCAGCTGGAGGGAGCAGCCTCCTCTGAGGTCCAGATACCCCCTGCCATGGCCCAGTTCTGGGGGACTCATGCCCTGGGCTCTGAGCCACTGCTGCCAAATGTACAGGCTGGCCCCTGGGAGGTGCGCTGGTCACCATTGCCATCTCGATGTGAGCAGACAGTCTGGGTTGTGACAACCTGCTGCCCCAAGGGCCATGTGCATCCACAAAACCACCATGGGAGGACAGCGGTGCGTTGCCTTGATGACAGTGATGTGTCCCTTCTATCTGCATTTTCCTGTGAAGAGGGGAGATTTCTAGAAGCCAACAGTTCTCTTTGGGGAGACTTTAAACTCAGGAATCGTCCGGAGAGAAACACAGCCGGGCAACCACTGGGTAAGAAGCAAAGTGTTGGGGAGGATGAACCCTGCCTTGTCCTCAAAGGATCCCAGGCAGGGCCCCTCAGGTGTCAAGGGTCAGATGTCAGGGGTCAGCCCAGGTTCTGAGTAACCAAGCTGCAGAGTGATTTCCATTTTCTCTGCCCTTGAAGGTGATGCTGGGAGGTGACTTACACAGCAAGGAAAAGTCCTGGCTCCGCTGGAAATAGGGTGGAGAGGAAGGCGGAAGTCTGGGTTCCAGCACTGCCTGCTGCATTGAGCTGCTCACTCTTTGTGTCTTTATTTTGTCTCTGGAAAATAGGGACCATCTTTCCAGCCCTTCCTACCCTGTGAGAACACTAAAGATGCATTGAAGGGAAAGGTGTGACTTGAAACTAAAGTGGGTTTTTATTGAACAAAGGGGGAAACTGACACAGGAATGTGTTGACCTGTCACTACCTCACTATCCCTGGTGACAAGCCCATGATTCCTATGGGACCCAGCAGTGACCAAGCGGGGCTGGGATCTGGAGGAGTGGGTGGGTCAGGTGGTGCTGCAGAGTTGAGGCTTCTGGAGCAAAAACCTAGGAAGCAGGGGGCTGCCCAGGCTGGGCCTTGGAACCTGGAGCTGGGCAGGTGGGAGGGGTGAGGGGTGTCATTAAGCAGCGTCTGCCCGCATCCTCATTACTCCACTCCCTGTGTCAGGCCGCTGTACCACTGAATGCCTGTGATTATCTGGGGTTGGGAACCAGGCACTGAAGAGCATTTGGGCAGCAATGTGGTGAGTAGGCGGGCAGACCCCTAATCCCCCTCTTGTCCTATGCTCCCAGAGCTTGCTCTCTGCCTTCTGTCAACAGAGCTGGGAGCTCCCCTCTTGGCCCCCAGGGCAAAGGGAAAGTGTGATTGGGGCTCCCTGAGCTGGGGATGACCCTCCCACAGCTGCAGGGAGCTCTTCTCTGCTGGAAACTGGGGATCCACCAGAATCAATGATCTGTTCTCTCTGGTAGATGCATTTGCTGTAGGAAGTGAGGAACTCCTGAGGGAGCAGCAGGGGAAACTGAGGACTCCTCAGAAGATGAGGAAGCTGTGATTTCTCCCATCATTTCAGAATCCAGGGTTATCGCCTGGAAGGAAGTGATTGTCTGGGGTGGTGAGCCTTCTTGACAGATTAAGAAACCCGAGCTCAGAGAGGGGCGTGATCTGCCCCGATTGGTGGCAGAGCAGGACCTGAAGCCAGGGTCCTGACTCCTGGTCCAGGGCTCTCTGCCTCCCCTCTGGTAGAGCCAGGTCTGGGGAATAAGGCCTTGGTTTTCCCAGAGGACTCAGCCCCAGTCTGTGCAGGCAGAAGAGACAGCTATGGCAGGCTGCCGAGGAGAAGGGAAGTTTCGGCTCCTCTCTTTTGTGTCTTCCCTTCTGGGCTTGGGAGGAGCCTGAGGGAAGGAGACCTTTCCCTGGGGACTTAGGTCAGGCATCTGTGGTGTCCCCGTGTCTCAGCTAATTAGGACATTCCACCCCACTCAGATCATTCCAAGTATGTCATAGGTATGAGGCTTGCCACTCCTGAAATATTCCCAATGCATTTAAATGCATTGTCCTGACCTCCAAGATAATCCTTCCTTGTCTTTCATCTTTCCTAACTTCCACCAAAATTAAACAGGGTGATGGCGATAGAAAGAGGACGGGACTGATTGTCTGCCACTTGAGTTTTTATCCCAACTTCGTCGCTGACAAGGGGCATGGCTTTGGAAAGTCTCTTCTTCTCTTTGAGCCTCAGTTTCCCCATTTGAAAACAGAGGGACATGATTATGATTCAAAGTGTTCTTGCCCTCGCATCCTAAGATTCTAATGGATTCCCAAGTGAACCTCTTCATTCGTTCATCCATTCTTTCATTTAGCTAACAAGTCTTTGTAGCCTGCCTACTACGTGTGAGCCACTCTCTTCTTAAAGGACACGCGTGTTCACCAGGGACAAGGACGGTAGTTTCCTGAGGTTGTTAAGTCACCAAAACTGGGAGGAAAAGCCCGTCTCACGGGTTCTGTGCCTTTTCAAAGAATATTAATTACTCTCCAAGGAAGTCTTCATTCTGAGTAGTTCCCTTTCTCTGGTAATTAACATTACATGTCATTAACACTCAGGGAACATTGTATGATCAAAGGCAGCATAATTCGTAGCAAGATTCTGAGGAATAACACAATATTTGTTAATTATGTTATTGATTCTCATGGTTTGGAATGTCCTAATTATTCCTGATCCCAACCAGACCCCACCATGCCTGCCAGGCTGGCTTTGAACTGCTGTCCTCCCCTGGGTGGCCTGGGCACCTGCTCCAGGGCTGGGGGGACCACAGCTTTCAAAGGGATCAGAGCAGCTTTGTCTCCTCAGAGCCACATGAAAGGGGGAGCTGGTTGGAATGTGGGGGCTACTTCTCACAGCTCCGACTGACTGGATTGTAACATCTCACTTTAATTAACCAGATGCTGTTAGTTGACTTCTTGGGGACTCCAGTCGGCACTACTTCAAGGGAGCAGTAGGATGGGGGTTCTAGACCCAAGGCCACTTGCTGCTTCTGAAGAATGCAGCACTCGGTGCTGCTCCTGAGGCCTGCTGGGGACAGGGAAGCCTCTGGGGGTGCGGGCTCTCCAACTGGCTCTAAAACTGATAAGTAGGCTGGTGGATTTCTATCAGTGGCCTCATTACCAAATGATGCTTGTTTCTTAATCGTCTCTATTTATGAGTGGGCCAAGCTCCCTCCCTTTTGTTGGTGAGTTTTGCAATTAACCTATGTAATTGTGTGACAGTTGGCTCTCCACTTCGTAAGTTTTGTCTGAACCCCCGGGGGCTGCGTTCTGAGTCATGCTGATAGGAGGTGGTGTGGTCTGTCCAGCCGAGGAGGGGGCCTGGCGTGTGGGCGTGGCGGGAGGATGGACTTAGCCTGAAGAGAGCACGGACACCATCACCAATGATAACGGAAACAGTGCGTCCCCGGGCTGCTGCACTGCTGCGGTCAGCCCTCACAATGGCCCCGTGAATCAGGTCCTGTTAATATCCCCACTTGACAGTTGGGGAACCCAGGGATCGGAGAGATCCAATAACCATCAAGGTCACAAGGCCTGGCAGAATCAGGAAGCAAGCCCGACTAGACCGTCTGGTGTTATGACCCACCATACCACGGAAGGTTTTCTCTAAGTGGCTTCTAGGCGTTTCCAGAGCGTGTACTCATGCCACTGTCGGGTCGGTGGAGCTCCAAGGTGCCTTCGTCTGTGGTGGTGGTTATTTGTGAAAGGGAGGTGAGGGGGTGGGAAAGGATCTGTGAGTGAGAGCCCAGGGCAGAGGAGAGAGGAGGACACTGAGAAGCTACTTCCATGGCACAGACACGTGACTCCTTCCTGTTCCAGCCATCTGCCTCTTCTTGTCTTGCCTTGGTCTTTTCAGCATCTCCTTACAGTTCTGGAGGCCCTCAATGGCCTTGTCCAGGAACCAGCCATTATTTATTGAGCGCCCTGGAGGAGTGAAGTGGTGGGAGAGGTGGTTCCTGCCTCAAACAGCCTCTGCTCTAATAGGGGACCGTTTAGATCCTGACATTCTCTTGGGGAGGGATGGCGACCAGTGACCTGGCACCAGACCTCAAATCCCACCCCCATTGACAGCTGGGACAGGAGAGATGGAGAGGGATTGCCCAGCTGCTGAATGGTGGGGGCTGGGACGACAGGGGTAAGGTGGAGGAGGGCACAGTGACTGTGGTCTGGAGATGTGACCACAGAGGCTCATGGCACCCCAGGCCCACAGTGGCAGCCTCCCCAGCATTCTTCCTGCCCCAGCCCCGCCCATTCCTATCCCTTCTTCCATATCGTAGCCAGTTGGAGGTTGCTTACTTTTCCTTTTACATTCTGGGGCTGCTGCCAAGGGAGCCTGAGAAGGGGCACTGGCCAGAGGAAGGAGCAGATGAGCTGAAACCTGAAGGTCTCCACACAAATAACTCCACAGAAATGGGATCATATCATACTTGGTTGTTCGGTGTGGTTTTTTGTTGTTGTTGTTGTTTTTTTTTTTTAGCTCATTCTTTAAAAAAATGTTCTCTTTAGCTTGCCTCCCTCCTCTTTGTTCCCTTGCCCCATGCCCTTCACCCTGTCCACTCAGGGAATCCCTGCCAACACCTCCCTCTGTATCCTTTCATATCCTGTAACTCCAGCCACATACAAACACATGTGTGTGTGTGTGTGTGTGTGTGTGTGTGTTTGCTTTCTAAAAGCAGGATTATACTGTCTAGCCTTTGACTTTTTCCCTTCCCCAGTACCTCCTGGTAATCCCTCCAACTCAACCAGTGTTTCTCTCCTGCATTGCTTTTGATGGCTGTCATATGGTGTGGCTATCCACCCATCTTTAAAAAAATTACTGCCCTACTAGTGAGCGTTCACAGTCTTACCGCTATTTTTTTTTTCATCAGAGAAAGATCTTTTGAAACTCCGACTCTGGCCAAATCGATCCCTTATTTAAAACCTTCCGGTGGCTGCCCACTGATCTGAGGACAGGTCATGGTCCACAGGGGTGATGGTGTGTCGTATTCTAAGACTGGCGCCTTCCAGCTCAGCAAGTGCCACTGCTTCCGACTCTGCTGCAGCCCGATGACTCAGTGCTGCTTCCTCAAATGCACCTGCGCTTTCTTCCCGTGCCCCAGCTCTCCGCCCTACCTGGCTAACTCCTCCTCCAGGTCTCAGTGCCCTTCCCCAGGCCCCTGAACAATGGCCTCAGAATCTGGGGCTTCTGCCAGGTACGGGCACTTCCCGGCCACGTGTTGTTCTCTCTCTGGCTAGCATCTGACTTGGTATGTTGTGTGTCCAGGGTTTTGCCTGAGGTCTGGCACTGACTAGGTGCTGCTCTGTTGGGTAAATGGTTGGATGAAGGGCAAGGTGTCCGTCCCTCTGAGGAGGCTGACAAGAACCGTGGACTGGGCCACCGTGTACGTAAGGTGCCAACTGGAGAGGGACAATGAGTCAGAATATAGGAGCAGGGACCCAGGTGGAAGCCGGATTGTTCATGCATGGGCATGGAAGGCAGGGTTGGGAGGACAAAGTTGGAACAGAGGAGACGCCTGAGGTTCACCTTTGGGTCTCATTGCCAGCGGAAGAGATCAGGGGACAATCCAGAGACCTAGCAGCTAAGAAGTGGCCAGTATCCACCCCCAATCCCAGGTGAGGGCGGGTGTCTGCGTTACGCCTGCTTCGGAGAGATGGGCTTCAGGAGTGGGACTGAGTGTTTAGGTGGGAGCATCGTGGCACCCTGAAGGGAGTAGTTAGAGAAGGACAAGGCAGGGGAAATGGGCCATGAAGGGCCAAAAGGGGGAGGCTAAGCTACAACATTCCCCGAGAAGATGCTGATCTTTGTAAACAACCCTGGACCAGGGGCTGAAAACCCCACTTTGTCCTTTGCTTCCACTGCCTTGCAGCTACGCCCTGTGCTCCATGGACCAACCAACGCCAGCCCACAGCTATTGGGTCTACAGTGAGCTAAGTTCAGAAATTGAGAGGAAGTACTAGAAACTTGATAGCAACCTGGCATTGCTACAGTCGGGGGGTTCTTCTCATTGGATGGGGTAGAGACCAGTGGGGGAGGTGTGGGTGCAGAGTCGCACCTGGTATGAAGCCCATGGAGTCATGCACTGTAAGGCCACATAGCAGTCTGTGTCTTATTAGAAACAAAAATAAACTGTTACAGACTGTGAGGAACTCCCATCCAAATGGTAACTACTGGCTTGTCTCTAGCTCTCCTGAGGACAGAGCAAGAAGGCACGCGTCCTCTCAGCAGCCAGTAAGAGGGACTTCAGTTAGAAATCTGTAGGAAGTAAAAGCTGTAGTTAGCGGTCCCTGTCGTCTGGAAGAAATGTAGACTCTCCTTCCCTCTGAAGCCTTGAGAAAGACTATCCTTTACTGCCTGGGGAGGGGAGGCCAACCGTGGCACCTAGAACAGATTTACTGCTGGAGGTGAATGTGGATAATTCCCTTCACCTGTGTCGTTTATTATACATTTCAAAGCATTCTCCTTTGTAATCTTTACAACCCCTTCCAGGTAGATCAAAGCAGGAATTGTCATCCTCACTTTGTAGAATTGAGAGCTAAGAATCAGAGAAGTTAAGTCAGTTTCCCAAAGTTACCCAGCAAATAAAAAAACAAAATAGGATAGAAGACAATGCCCAGAGGTTTTTATCATTGGCGATGACGAGCAGTCTGGGGAAATTGAAGGAGACAGCCGTGTAAACAGCATAAACAACAGCTACTATTTACTATGTGCTCAGTAGTGATAGCAGCTATATTTGTGAGCTTTTACTGTGTATTCCATACCATGTGTAATTACCTCATTTAATTTTCACAATGAATACAATTACTATCTCCATTTGCAGATGAGGAAACAGAACCTCTTTAAGATTAAGTCGTTTATCCGAACTCACTTGGTTAGTAATTAACAGAGCTGGTTCTTGATTCAGACCACCTGGCTCTAGAGCATGTTTTCTAAACACTGCGCCAGAAGCCAGACAACAGCCACACTTGACTTTCCCAGGTACATGTGGTATCACTGTCATGAGGGGCGGCCTGCGGGGTCTCAGCTCCCGCTCCCTACATAAGAACGCAGGATATGGTGAGGCCAAAAAGGAACACCCACGGAGCCATAGAAGGGGGAGTCATACTGCTATAGTCTCGCTGGCAGCACTATAGTCTCACCGGAGGCTGGATCCACACTGTCCGCAACCCGCCATCCTAACTGCAGTCCGCGCTTCCCAGCTCAGCCACCATCGTCTTGCTAGCCCCCCATTCTTTTCTAGCGTAGCCACAGCAGTTATATTAGTGGCCAATGGCTCCCTGGTTACAGCTGACGGCCAAGTAGCCACAGCTGATGGCCATCCAGTCACAGTTGATGGCCATTTACTACCTGAGCCAGCACCTTTCCATGTGAGCCTGGAAACTGCACTCCAGGCTCTGTCCCCACACTCACCAATCTCATAGCCAGAAACTGAGGCTTGGTCACATTAGGGACTTGTCCCAGAGCTACACACCTAGTGGAATTCAACTGCATCTAGGCTAGGGTTCAAGGTGAGCCTTGCTGATTCCTGAGCCCAGCTCTTCTGGCACATTCTGCAGCCTCTCATAGCCACAAGCTCTGCCCCAGGGCCCACAGGTGGGCAGGCTGTGCAGATGGGTCAGTCCACAGCTTGGACCTAGTTAGCCCTTTCCCTTTCCATGCAGTGAGGACTGGAAAGTCAAATGCATTCAGTGGCCTCTGGCAACTGCTAATTTTTAACGCCCAAGCTGCTGGGGGCTCCTCGTTATGTCACATCACACAGAAGATTTATGGCCACTTTGAAAGTGGCTTTGAAATGAGACAAAACTCAATATTGAATTTTTTTTCCCTCCTCCCTTTGGGGTTTTAGGGCATATGATATTCCTCCCCATTAGCATATTTCTAATGAGAACTTATTAAGGAGAATTTCATTGCAGCTTTCAGAATTTTTATTAGAGGAGGGAGTGGGAGGGAGAGCAAGACCCAGGTAGATGAGGACCTCAGGGCTCTTGGCCCTGGGCTGGCGCTTGGCTCCAGCCTCCTGTAAGTGAACTCTGTTTTCCAGTCCACGCGGGAGGGGTTCTGCTTCTTTTCACTGGGCACTGGGCAAAAGGAAAGTGGGTGGTCAAACAGTAGGGCCCACCACCCCGGAGGACCTGGGTTGGCTCAGTCACTGCCCATGAATGGATAGGCCCTCACTCTTCTTTGAACCTCAGTTCCCCCACCTGTAAAATGGAAGCTAAGCTCTGTGGGGAGAAATGGCGTCTCAAAGGTGCTCAGGAAACAATGGTGAAGTAGATAGATGGTAGAGAGAAGAGTGACAGTGTTGTCGCACAAACGGAATTGGACACCTGTCTGTCGGGGTGCCGGTAAACGTTCGTTCATTCACGACCTACAGTTGGGCTCAGATGTGTTGATTGGTTCTCAGGGCACTTGTGCCGGCCCTGGCTTGGGTATGCGGGGGAGCTACAAGCCCCTCTGCCCGCATCTGTTGCTGTATTGATGTGCTATGGGGAAGGGTTGATGGGCATTCCTGGTTCAGCAACTATGCCCTCTCCTTTCACCTGGGCCTGGATGACTTCTTGGAGGTGGCAGCCAACTTCACGGATGGCTTAGCAGGACCCTCCTTCTGCCCCTTAATGACACTTTGGGACACTTCGGGAAGGGGAGCTTTGTGAGTCCAAGGCAGAACCAAGAGATTGGCAGGAAGGGGTTACCTAGGCTCCGTTCATGTGCACTGGAGTGAGAAGGGAGAAAGAGACAGAGAAGGGATAAGGTCACACCCTGGGGAGGCTCTTATCTCAATAGTGTCCTAACCCTTGCCCTCGGGGAGTCCCGGTGGGTGGTTTTCCATCCTGGCTGCTCATTAGAATCAAAGGAGAGCTTTAAAAAAAATACTGATGCCCAAGCTCTACCCACAGAAATTTGGTTCTAGTTGGCCTGGGGTAAGGTCCTAAGTATGGATAGTTTTAAATGTCCCTAGGGGATTCTAATGTACAGCAGGGGTGGATATCACTGTTTAGTGTGTGTATGTGTTGGGAGAGGGGAGCTAAATGTTCTGCCCGGAAGGAGTGACCTCCCCTGCCTGCCACCCACGGGCGAGCCCCAGCTCCTGCCCTGAGCTCTCTGATGGGGGTACCCTGATTTCCGTCCTTGCAGTTCCCCAGGGACAGGGGAGGTGCCAGAGGAAAGGGTGAGGTGCCTGTTGCCACCTCTGGGCAAGTGTCAGCCTTGTGTCCCTGTGCCGCCTGGTCCCTATCGTGCTGCTGACTCTGTGGGCCTCTCCTCATCCCTCCTGATTCCCATCTCTGCATCCTCATCTAGGATGCAGAGATCCTAGGCTCTTCTAGGATCAAATGAGACAGCGGATAAGGACACATGGGGGCACAAACCACTGCACAGGGATTGTTAAGATTGGAGAGACTCCGCAGAAGATGTCCGCTGGTCCCGGGGACAGAGGGCTGGGGAAATCGTTTCTGAGGGCCTGAAGAGTAGGGCACAGAAAATAGTGGGATCAGGCCGTGGCTTCCCAGCAGAGAAAGTTAAATTCCAGAAGCTTTCCTACAGGTGGCAGGGAGAGACCCTGGCCAGCCACAGGCAGTTCTTCTCTGCACCCAAGGACAGGAAGGCCCCTCTGGGACAGAGCTGGGTGAACAGGCTCGAAAGGCAAGGCAACGAAGACTGGGATTGACTAAGCGACTGGTAAATTCAAGGTGCCCAGAATCCGACATGCCCCTAGCGGGATCACACGATCCCCCTGTCCCCTTGCCTGCCCCCACGGAGGCTCTACTCAAGGGCCTCCCTTCCCTTTCCTGGAAGCATGTGGAGAGGGAGGGGCACTGGATTGGGGGTCTAAAGGCCTGGATTTCATGTCAGTTCTGTCTGCTATCAGCAATGTGACCTTGGGCAAGTCTGTGTCCTCTGAGCCTCAGCTCTCTCATGCAAAAACAGAGACCTGCTCGGTGAGGCGTCAGTCCAGTCCTTGGCTCTGTGCCAGGTGCTGAGAGCACTGGGAGGGAGCCCTGCTCCTTGCCATCTGCTCCAGCTTCAGAGAACCACTGGAGAACTGCAAAGCGCTGTAGGGACTTTAGCTAGAGTCCAAGTTTGGCTTTACAATTCCAGGACTGTCAATCAATGTCCTTTCAACTGAGGCCCAGAGTAGCTGTTAAGAGTCTCCCCGGGTCCCATAGCTGGTGAGTAATGCTGGAAAGTGGAAACTCAGGCCTCTAAGCCCACGTCCTGTCCTCAGGTGAGACCACCCACTTGAGAAGGGATTCTAGGAAGCAGCCTAGAGAGGTGCAGTGACTCACTCGGGGTCACACAGCCAATTATTGTCAGACCTGGGTGAGAGCCCTGGCTCTGGGCTTCTCTGTCCCCGGCCTGTTTCCGATGCTCAGTTCAGGCTGTCCTCAGAGCCCCTGAGCAGCCTCGTCAGCAGATTCTGTCCCCTCACAGCGGCAGTTCCAGACTGGGGGCTGCACTGGCTCACTTGCTCTTCCCGCATATATACGCCGTGACACATAGACGCACAGCTCTACCATTTGGCTTTAGTGATTGCTCCACAGTGGGTGAAATTGGTTTGAAATAAATGTCTCCTCTGCCTTCCTCCCTAGGGGTGATTTTATCCTCATCTCTACTTTGTGGAGTAATCCAGGGTCTGGCATGCGCCTGTTCTGTCTAGATATGTCCTTTTTGATGCAAAGATGGTGCCACAGGTACTGCTGAGCCAGGTGTTTCCTGAGAGCCCTGGGGAGGTGGCTGCAGAATTCCACAAAGCACTGCCCCTTCCCAGTTGCCTGGACCCATCCCCACAGCTGGGAGCTCCTGAGCAGAGCTGAAGGTGAAGAAGGACTAGGAATGTAGGTGGGGCCCAGAATGGGGTGGGCCCCACTCACTGCTGGGGCACAAACCGCTGCTCTGTCTTGCTGGGGAACTCATAAAAGAAACTCCATGTCCTCTGAGGGCAGGAAAGGTATGGGGTGGGGTGGGGAGGGTCACGTGCTTAATTATTGACCCCATTCAGATCTCTTGCTAATTACTGCTGCCCCACCCCCCAAGCTAGCACTAAGGGTAGAGAGTGAGGGGTAGGGCTTTGTCCCCTTAAAGGCCTATCTGGAACCTCTCCCTTGATTCCTCAAAGCACAGCTGAGGCCAGGTTGGAACATTTAAAGAAGGTAGGTAGGCTAAGGGATGACACAAAGGAAACACAGAGGACACTGTAAACTAAGAAAACTGGTCTTAGTTTAGGGGGTCTGCCATCCTCATCTGCAACCTTAGAGGTACTAGGAATATCACCGTGCACAGTTCCAGTGGCAGAGGCATGCAGCCTCCCCACCCATCGGCTGGTGTCAGAGACCATCTAGTACTTTCTCAGCTGGGTTTAAGAGAGAATTCAGCCCTAATGCCCTATGCCCTCCCCTGTATGTAATAGATGGGCTTTTCTCCTGTGCGTCTAGAACAGTATGAATTATATGCCATCTTTGGAAGAGTTGAGAAAATAGGCACTGAATCATTTTCTGGGTTCTGAAAGGCTTCCTGGCGAAGAAAGCCTTCCTCTCAGCTAATAGAGGAAGCACCAAGGAGGCAGGAGACTTGCCCAAGGTCACACAGCCAGCTGGAGTCAGATCTTTTCTCACAATAGCATCGTGTCCTCCCTTCCTTTGCTCAAATTCAGTGAGCGTGGAGGAAGGTCCGATCCAAAGAGATGACTGCAACCCACCCCAGTATATCACACATGACACGCACACACACAGGCATACACGCACAAGCTCCTGAGTCTGAAGGTTATAGTGCTGGACAAGCAAGTTAAGTTCAGATCTAGTTCATCTACTTCTAAACCGGGAGCCTTTTCATTACGTGTATATGGAGATCATAGTATCTACCTCCCAGAGTCGCTATGAAGCCCAGTACCCAGCACAGGGCAGGCTGTCAGGAGCCATTCCCCTTCTGCTTTCCTGCGGTGCTCAGTGAGCTTCCCTGCTTGGCCAGGGCGCTGAACCTTCACTACTTGACTCAGCCCACATCCAGGTTCTCGTCCAACAAAGCGTATCAACAGAACGTTCTTAGTAAGTGCTCTCAGCACATGAGGTGTGATCAACAAATACAGCGAACGTTTAAATTAAAAAAAATTATTACAGGAAAAGACACATGGCTATTAATCCCCCTCAAAATACCACCCCCTCACTTTGAATACACTTGTCTCGTCGTTCTTACCACTTTCTGAAGCAGTTCTGGAAGTCCTCTTTTGTGAGTGCCTTTAGTTGCTCTGTCGTGGCTGCCTCGATGTCCTGAACTGATTCAAAATGTTTACCTTTCACGGTCATTTTAACTTTGGGGAAGAGCCAGAAGTTGCATGATGCCAGATCCGATGAATAAGGTGGATGAGGACACAATGTAATGTTTTTATTTGGCAGAAATTGTCAGATACCAGAAACGATGTGTGTGACACAGAATATTGTCATGATGGAGGGTGATTTACGGCACACTTTAAACACACCTTCTATCAACTGTGGCTCACACCCGACTGACTGCGCCAAACAAGTGGAAACTTATCACACACTGTTACTAAGGTTCCATGTGCTGCTTCCTGTATTGAAGATCCTTGCCTTTCTTTCCGTCGGATGGCACTCAGCAGTGGCATTCACCCTATGTTTTGATCACAAAGGAAAGGCTCTGTGTCACACATTGCTTCTGGTATATGGCAAGTTCTGTCAAATAAAAACATTACTCATCCACCTCATTCACTGCATCTGGCACAACTGGTGCCAGACTTCTGGCTCTTCCCCAAAGTCAACATAATTCAGGCCATCGAGGCAGCCACGATAGCACAACTAAAGACACTCACGGAAGAGGACTTCCAGAACTGCTTCAGACAGTGGCAAGAACGATGGGATAAATGTGTTCGAAGTGAAGGGGAGTATTTTGAGGGGGATTAATGGCAATGTGTCTTTTACTGTAATAAATATTTTTTTAAAATTTGAACAGCCATTGTATTTTTGTATCACACCTCATACATGAATATGGCCTCATGCTCACTTGAGCTCAGACTTTCAGCTCCAGGTCCCCAGACCTGACTCCTACCTGCCCACTCCCCTTTTCTTTCTTCTCCCTCGTCTTGGCTCAGCCAAATGTCTGTGTGTCAGAGGCCTACCACGGTTTAGCAAGCTTTTGGCCTGCCTCCTGCTCTTCCTACCCACTGAGTTTCTGGATGTGTTATGGCAAATTTAGAAATTTGTGGGCACACCACAGAATTAGAACATTGGGGAAGCATGGATTAGACTTGGCACAGCTTCTCATTTTTTACATATCAGTGATTCGGCATGAACAAAGGTAGTGCCTCATAACCAGGCCCGCCTAGGGAAAGGGCAGGAAGCCACCCAAGAAGCTGGAGTCAGAGGGGTCCTGCCTCGCCTCCATTTCGCCTTGAGGAATGGGAGGTTCAGATGTCCGAATTCCCCGTCGAGTTGGAAGTTAAGCAGAGAAGACCTTTCTATGGTTCCAAGACCTGCTACCAAAACCCTTTTGCAATTGTGCCCTTTTCCTTTCCTGCCTTGGTAAGTGGATTATGATGAATGGGATCAAATCTCTCTGGGTTTATTGGGATTTTGCGTGATGTCGGGGCCATCATTACAAAGGCCCTGACCTTGTTCAGGAGTGGGTATGAAGTGAGGGAAATGAAGCTGAATGAATTGTCGGCACAGATGCTAGCTAGCCTTGGAAACTGCTTTTCAGGAGAGGAAAATAAAATCTTACTGGCTCTGGGGCATAAAAGCACCAAATGCAAAGCTTGACTCGGTGTGGCGAACTGTTTTGGTGGCATCTCAGTTAACTGAGGTTTGGTTACATTTTCTCCTGGACACTGGTGCTCAGGGTAACCTGTGCCCAGCTGGGCCTAACTCAGTGACACGACACAAACCCTCCTGCCTGCCTCCTCGTAACGTGCCATGCCTCTCTCAGGCCTAAATGCCTCCATCGGCATTGTTCCATGGAACCCTCAGCAGGAGCTGCTCTGACATGTTAAGCTTTTTAATTTAGCACACACCATACGCATATGCCCCCAGACTAAACAGAATTGATTTATAATTCTCTTAATGGAAGCGCAGGCTTTAGTTGTTCCAGAAATAGATCGTTACCTCTGCCACCTTTTGTAATTTTTTTCCCTCCCATTTTTTTTTTTAATACCTCTGTGGTCTAAAAATATGACGTTTTATTTCAGCCCTCTATCCTAATCCACTAAATGCCAGACATTTCTTTTTAGACCTTTAATTTATAGCATGTTTGTTCGGTTTCACTTCATTAATTAATGTTCTTCCTAGGCCCCCACGCCAGAGTCTTTGTGTAATGTTCTCTTACAGTAAGCAGGTGCTTTTATCCTTAATGAACAATTTCCTGGAAAAGACTGAAATAAACAACGAATCCAGCCAGGAACACAAAGAATCTGGGAATTGTGTGCCATTCTGAAAATTAAATCTGGGGAGATGAGGGATAGATTTCTATCTGCCACAGTGCTGTTTTAGTGGCTTCTTCCTTTGGGGTGGAGGGCCAGGGGTGCTGAAGTTCTGGAAGGTGAGGGAGCTTCTTGCTCCTTCAGGAAAGAGTTCAGAGGAACTGTTTTTATCACAGGTACGATACATGCGGCTGTGGAGATGGTTGTCAGACACAGCGTAGGTCGGAAATGTAGCCAAATTGGCCCCTGGTTTCAGACTTGGAATCATCCCTAGCTTTGACTGTGGGGCAGCGGGGCCAAATTACAAGCTTACTGAAATTCATCTTCAGTCCCTTTCTCTCTGTTCTGGTAGACTTGCCTCACCCCAAGGAGCCAGTCCTTTTCAGAGAACCCTCATAAACTCAGTCTCTCTCTGTACACACTCCTTAGGAGCCCATCACCCCCAGCAAGAGGACAATGGCCTCGTTTTACCCAGTGTTTTACTGTTGACAGGCTTCTCCTAATGCACCTCTCTGGCTTCACAGGATCCTGCGAGTCAGGTTGTTTGTACTCTTCCCACTTTTACAGAGGAGGAAGGGGGGACTCCCAGAGATTAAGTGACCTTCCCAAGATCACACCATTGCTAATGGAGGTCGGGCTGGAATTAGAACCCAGGAACTGAATCCAGGGCACCAGGTGCTTGCTACTCTTGCAGGAGCAGAGCCTGTGGGGGTGCAGGGGACTGAGTGAGCCCTGGAGTGAGGTGAATCCCCCACTCCAACCTGACTGGGCTGCGAGCCAGGATTCATCAGTGTCATTCACAAAGGGCTGCAATAAATTTCTTTTAAAATCAGAATACCTGATTCATTCATTATACTGAATAGAGCTGACAAAATCATACGTTATCCATCCATTTTCTGTGTCGTAAGATCATTTTGGGTCTTTGAAATGGCATAATGTTTTTCAGCACAGCATGGATATAATCACAGCATGGATACATGCCATACAACTGTAATGGCAATTTTCCCCCAGCTTGATGGTTCCAAGGGCTGTCTGGGAAGCTCCATAAAGTGGCCTGTGTCTCTAGGGGTAGCTGGCTCAGGGCTCAATGGGGCTCTGGGAAAATGTACTCCAAGGAGCAGTGAGGGAGAATCTGGGCTGGAAGGAGTGGAAACTGTGGGGCACCTGCCCGAAGGGCCCTCTTTGTTTTCAAAATGAAGATGGCTTTATTGTGGTTTTCAGATTTTAAAATTGAGACCAATTCATCATAGAAAATGTTGAACATACAGAACATACAGTATAGAGAAGAGAGTAAGTCATCTGAGATATCATCACCCAGATATCTGTGTTCATGTTTTTAACATCCTTCCAACATCTTTCTGTTCTTGCTCACTCTCGACACTCAGACACCACCCATACGCACATGACATTTTGTGGTACTTGTAAATGTGATCATAATGTTTGTTTTGTAACCTGTGTTTATCTCATAATAATATATCTCGGACATCTTTCCATATCAGTGAACTTAACGTATATGACCTTAAAACCTCTTTGCTTTTCCAATTATAGTGATAATAACGCTCATTGTAAGAAACACTAATATCGCAACATAAAAATTCGACTTAGAGCAAGTCCTATGGTTTTGTTCCCCCCCAAAGATGATAATATTCATGCTCTAGTGTATAGGCTTCCATATTTTTCTACACATCAATATTTTTTTTTTTTTTTTTTTTTTTTGCAGCTGTTGTACTTTTATTTTTTTTTTTTATTTTTTATTTTTTTTATTAATTAATTTATTTATTAGTTTCAGGTGTACAAAACAAGGTAATACTTAGACGTTCATCATTTATATCCCTCATACTGTGAACCCCCCTCCCCCCATCCACTATCCCTCCGACCTCACACTGAACCATCACATTATATATATAAAATTATAGTTGGCATTCATTAATGTTTAGCTTCTGATGTACAATGCCATGATCAGGTATCCACAGTATCCCTGAGGTGGTCTCCCAAATAGGACGCATGTCCATCGGATACCCAACAAAATCTTTACAACATTATAGAATACCTTCCCCAAATTAATTTTCAAAAGAAAAACCCTGAGGCCATCTTGTGGTTACCAGCTGCTTCCAAATCCCTTTACCTTTCCCCTTATCCCCAACCCCCTCCCACACACCCATCTAACCACTCTCGGTTTTTTCTCTGCGTCCCCAAAACTGACTCTGATTAGTTCATTCACATAGTCTTTTCTTTAGATTCCATATATAAGTGAGATCATATGGTACTTGTCTTTCTCTTTCTGACTTATTTCACTTAACATAATGTTCTCTAGATCCATCCATGTTGCTGCAAATGATAAGATTTCTTTCTTCTTTATGGCTGCGTAATACTCCATTGTATAAATGTACCACAGCTTCTTAATCCAGTCATCTACCGATGGGCATTTCGGTTGTTTCCATATCTTGGCTATTGTGTAAAGTGCTGCAATAAACATAGGAGTGCATACAGATTTTTGAATTGGAGTTTTGGATTTCTCCGGGTAGATGCCTAGGAGTGGAATTACTGGATCATAGGGTAGTTCCATTTTCAGAT
Source organism: Rhinolophus hipposideros (assembly GCF_964194185.1). Lineage (NCBI taxonomy): Eukaryota > Metazoa > Chordata > Mammalia > Chiroptera > Rhinolophidae > Rhinolophus > Rhinolophus hipposideros. Next base: position 57,633,008 of record NC_138051.1, on the reverse strand, counting down.
TCCTGAGATACCTCCATACTGTTTTCCATAGTGGCTGCACTAATCTGCAGTCCCACCAACAGTGCACTAGCGTTCCCTTTTCTCCACATCCGCGCCAGCATTTGTTGTTTGTTGATTTATTGATAATAGCCATTTTGACTGGAGTGAGGTGGTATCTCATTGTGGTTTTTATTTGCATTTCTCTGATGGTTAGTGAGGTTGAGCATTTCTTCATATGTCTTCTTGCCTTCTGTATGTCCTTCTTAGAGAAATGTCTCCCCAAGTCCTCTGCCCATTTTTTAATTGGGTTGTTTGTTTTTTTGGAGTTGAGTTGAGTAAGTTTTTTATAGATTTGTGATATTAATCCCTTATCAGATATATCATTGGCAAATATCTTTTCCCATACAGTAGGATCCCTTTTTGTTTTATTGATGGTTTCCTTTGCTGTGAAAAAACTTTTTAGTTTGATGTAATCCCACATGTTTATTTTTTCTCTTACTTCGCTCGCGCGAGGGGATATATCAGTGAAAATCTTACTCCGGGTAATGTCCATGAAGTTTCTTCCTATATTTTCTTCTAGGTATTTTATGGTTTCAGATCTTACATTTAAGTCTTTAAGCCATTTTGAATTTGTTTTTGTATATGGTGTAAGGAGGTGGTCCAGCTTCATTTTCTTGCATGTGTCCGTCCAGGTTTCCCAACACCACTTATTGAACAGACTATCTTTACCCCATCGTACATTCTTGCTTCCATTGTCGTAGATTAGATGGGCATATAGGCATGGATTTATGTCTGGACTCTCTATTCTGTTCCATTGATCTATGTATCTATTTTTATGCCAGTACCATGTTGTTTTGATTACTGTAGCCTTGTAGTATAGTTTGAAATCAGGTATCGTTATACCTCCCACTTTGTTCTTATTTCTCAAGATTGCTGAGGCTATCCGGGGTCTTTTATGGTCCCATATAAATTTTAGGATTATATGTTCTATTTCTGTGAAAAACGTCGTTGGTAGTTTGATAGGAATTGCGTTGAATATGTATATTGCCTTAGGCAGTATGGACATTTTAATTATATTAATTCTTCCTATCCATGAACATGGAATGTGTTTCCATCTATTTATGTCTTCTTTCATTTCTTTCTTCAGTGTTGTATAATTTTCTGAGTACAGATCCTTTACATCTTTGGTTAGATTTATTCCCAGATATTTTATAGTCTTTGGAGCAATTGTAAATGGAATTGTTTTTTTAATTTCTCCTTCTGCTATTTTATCATTGGTATATACAAATGCAACTGATTTCCGAATATTAATTTTATATCCTGCTACTTTACTAAATTCATCTATCAGTTCTAATAGTTTCTTGGTGGAGTCTTTAGGGTTCTCTATATATAGTATCATATCATCTGCATATAATGATAATTTTACTTCCTCCTTACCAATTTGGATGCCTTTTATTTCTTTCTCTTGTCTGATTGCTGTGGCTAGAACTTCCAGCACTATGTTGAATAGAAGTGGAGAAAGTGGGCAACCTTGTCTTGTTCCTGATCTTAGGGGGAATGGTTTTAGCTTTTCCCCATTGAGTATCTACACATCAATATTTTTGATGTTCATGTAATATTTTGTTATGTAGAGATGGTGGAACTTATTTAGCAAGGACTCCACTGATTTAGGCATTTAATTTGTTTCATGGCTGCAACAAATATCTCTTTATTAAGAGATGATGCAACAAACATTTTTGAACCCATCCTTGGCCTCGGTTAATTTTTAAAAATGAAATTGCAGAAGTGGAATTCCGGGTTAAAGCTATACATTAAAACATGTTGTTATGTATTGCCAAGCTGCTTTCCAGAACACACCAATGCACATTTTTACTACCAGTGCATAGGACCCTTCAGGCTTTGGGACAGTTGATATCTGGCTTCAGAATCTCCTGGCCTAGATACATAGGGAAGATTCCAGAAGGAAACCTGGAGAGGCTGCCCTGGTCGGATGCCATGTCTGCGGGCTGACGGCCAGGCCCTCCTGTTTAGCTCCTGACTGGGGTGAGGTGGTTCCCGAGACGCGAAGGGTCAGAGGCTGCCCTGGTATGGACACTGGGCTGCAATAGAGGACGAGACAAGCAGTCAGTCTTAAAAGGGTGCTGAGGATTGGACAGTAAGGTGGGCAGGAACTAAAGGTCCCAACTGCCACAATGCTGCCAATACCTGCATTTTCAGTCCTGGGCTGCTGTGTAATCCTCCTGAGAACCTGTTCTCTGCTCCTTCCCATGTAGTCAGAGAGGAAAAGGAGGCTCAGAGCAGTGAAATGAGTTCTCCAGGATCCAAGACTAGAATCCAATTTTCCTTCCTCCTGTGCTTTACCTCCTTGCTGCTAGGAGATGGGGCAAGCCCAAGGTTGGGAGGAGGGTGAAGAGAGAGAAGAACGTGAGGAGGGGAAGGGCAAAGAAAGAAGACATATTGTCGGTGAGCTTGTAGAGCTGGAAGAGTCCAAGACACGATGCAGCCTGACCGCAGCCTTAGAGACAAGCAGAGTGAAGTTAGAGGGAAAGCAGTCTTTCCCAGGTGACACAGCAAGTTAGTGACTTAGCAGGTAGAGGAGCAGACTTGGCCTGTGAGAAGCTGAGCTGCTCCTGAGCTGAGCTGGGACTCAGGAGGGAAGACACAAAGGAGAGAGGAAGTGCAGCTGCTATGAGTCCTGACGTAATGGGAATCTGGACAAGCTTGTGAACGGGTCGCTCTCCCTTCAGAGGAGGCAGCCTGATGGAGAGTAGATTCAGAGGCAACTGGAATTAAGATGGGCCGGAATCTATGTGGGGGTCCTGTGGAGATGTTAAGCATCGATCCTGCAAAGGTCTCTGATTTCCCATCACATTTGCCCAAGCCTCCCTACAGGGGAAAGGCCTTGGTGCTTTGAATCAAGCCACACCCTGTGTTTACGACTTTTCAGTGTTCAGTGTTCCAGCAGGGGAGTGGGGGTCTTGGGGAAGAGTCCTGCCTGAGTCGTCTGTGTGTCCACAATGACTGGCAAGTATTCAATAAATGTTTGCTGAGTGGATAGATGAAAGATCAGACTGCCTTTGACAATTGTATTGTTAAGACTGACCCAGGAATACAGCTCAGGCGAGGGTTTCCAGAGAGGATTTTTCCATCAATATTTCTCCCCCCCGCCCCCCAGGTTCTTAAAAATTCTAAAAGTCCGAATAATAGGGTTGGAAGGATCTTTGATGTGGGGGATATGAGTCAGGGGGAAACTAATATTTTACTGGAGTACCTTCTACATTCAGACGCTGGGCCAAACACTTTACCTGCTGACTCCTAACAGTCCCGTGAAGTTGGTTTTCCCTAATGTGATGGATTAATGTGATGGACTCAGCCACAGAACAGGTAAATGATTTTATCCAGGTTATGTAGCCAGTAAGGCGGAGTCAGGATTTGAGCCCAGTTTAGTCCCATTCCAACGTTCCCTTCACGTGAGGCCCGACACCAACATGTCACCTGGGGGCAGTTTCTCCTCCTGTGGGTTAAAGCTCTGGACCTTGACACTCCATCCTGTGCCAATTCTGACACCACGCAGCTTGGTGTCCAACGTGTCATCCTCACAGCTCAGCCCCGTGGGAAACTTGATCTTCCACTGATGAACGATTGGATCCCCAGGGTCCCATCCCTTAGCACGCTCTTTCCATTTGGGCACTTGTGGTCTGAGAAATGTTTGCTCAGAGTGGGCAGGAATGGGGACTAATCCCCATGGGGTGGCGTGGTCCCGAGTAATTGACTTGTCTTTGGAGGTTTTTGTGGATATGGCCATGATTTAATGCCAGGGCACCAGGGACTCTCAGTCTGTGAACCTGCAGCCTCAGGAACGGGTGGGAGAGGGGAGCAGACAGGCTTGGAGTGGGCTGGGGTAGGGGGAGGGACAGACAGCCTCTGGGTTGGCCAGGCCAGCTGAGTGTGCCCTGATTTGCAAAGAAATGGAAAGATGGAGATAATTGCTTTGTGAGAAATGGAATGGCCTAAGAACACAGATAAGTTTTCTCCCTTCCTCTTCTGAGGGACTGGAGGCGAGATGTGCAGCTTCTGCCTGCTTGGGAAGGGGAGGGTTGATGACCCAGAACCCAAAGACTGTGTATAATGGGGAAGGGAGGTGGGTGCTTTATTAGTTTGGCAGTTTCTACACCCCTGTGCCCGCCCTCCCTCCCCAGTTCTGCCCTGGAATAGGTCCCAGCCACTTGGTCTCTCCAGGGCTTGAGGGCACAGGGGACGGGGCTGTCTTTGACCCTGATTAATGGGCGCTGCAGGCCTTCCGTGGTGCCATTTTCAGGATTTGCAGCCCGAGGCTTCCCCGGGCAAGGAGAAAGCAGAATTTATCAGGGTGGTGGAGCCCAGACTCAGAGGAGGACATTTACCATGTCTCAGGAGGGGACTCCAATCCCCTCTGATTTATCCAGTGGGCAGGCACCTGGCAGGACCTCCACGCTGGCACTGGGATGTGTTCCTGCAGTCAGGGAATCACTCTTCGGGAGATTAAGAGCTGTGGATTTACTTTTAAAACTTTTTTTGTAAATGCAGGGAGATTAGAAAGTGTTCCACATACACCGGCCCCTGGTGGGACTGCTGGAGGGCTGGAGGCTTCATCAAGGCAAAGGGTGAAGCCTCTTAATTAGGGGCTTCACAGCTCCTCTTTCATCTTTCACTAATCAGACCCCAGCAAGGCCAGGAAACAGAAAGGGGCTTGGGACTGGGAGCCACCTGAGAGCGCAGCGGGCAGATGAAGGGCAAGGTCTGCGAGATGGGGTGAGCGCCTTGGCATTGCCCCATTATGAGCAAACTTGGCTTTTTTGTTTTATTCAGGAAAAACAGAGGGGTGTGTGTGTGTGTGTGTGTGTGTGTGTGTGTGTTCTATAAATAGAAGATAGAAATCTCTCTCTATGCACCCGCATGCTGGGAGGAATTTGAGGCATTTGTTTTCTCAGTTCCAGTTTGGGGTTTGCTACTGTTGCCTTCCTAGCCTGAAAGCGCCTTTTGATGAGGTGCTTGGAATACCAGTCAGTCCCCAATTGCAGCTCAAGCTAATGAGTGGGCTTCAATGTCCCCCTTGTGCTGGTTCCTAGAGCAGATGTACCCCGGTGCGGGTGGGTAGCCCAGGCAGGAGTCTTTGAATCACTCTCAGGATGTCACAGTGCCTTCTGTATCCATCGCCAACAGATTGGTGTCTCCACAGTGCAAAGTTAACGCAGTGTGGAATGCCCCCTGCAGTATGACCTACTGTCAGGACAGATGTTTGGTGGCCTCTGTCAGGACAGACACAAGCAATGCAGCTGACCTTGAGGCTAGGGATGGCTGAGAGGTCGAGGAGTTGGTTGGCCATAGAGTCAACAATCAGTTGACAACACTGTACTGAGTTCCCTCTCCCTGCAGACAATGTCCTGGGAACTGTTGACAACAGTGAGCACAACCAAAACCCCACCCTCATGACGTGTATTCTAGTGGAGTGGTTAGTGTCAATGGAAGGAAAAGAATGTGCAGGTTCTAAGGCCAACTGGAAGAACTGTGGCCACATCTAGATGGTGCATACAGGACAGGAACAATTTCCAAAGTTAGTAACAACTGATCAGCAATCCAGGACAGGGATGGCAAGTACATGGCACCTGTGTGTCTCTCCCTTCCAGTGCCCATGACAGGCATTACTAATCAATCATGGCATGCTTTCCCACTTAGCCCATTTCTCAGCATAGCATTCCAAGCAGCCATTACCAATTGATCCCCAATGTTGTGTGAGTAGAGACCTCCCAGGGCTCAGGGTAGTACCTCCCAGGGTACTAACCTGACACTGCCATCCCTGCTGCTAACGCAAATTTATTCAGAAGGAAGGGCTCCCTGGAAGAGACTGAGATGGACAGAGAGCAGGTTCCAGGTGCATGGACCAGGCTCCAGTGAGTGTCCAAGATTTTGGCACAGTCAGGAGGACTAGGCAGGTGGTGGAAGTGAAGCAGGTTGGGGAGGATTTTTGCACAGATGGACTGTGAGGTCATAACAATGGATCTCAGGGTGGAGGCCATCTGTTTGTCTGTCTGCCCTGTGCACCAGTTTCATGCACCGTGGCCAATGTGAGCAGCTGCTGTCTAGCCAGGTGTGTGCTACCACCAGAGAGACAGGCTGAACTCTACAGGTGCTGGTGATGGCGGCGCCCCAGCAGAAGCCAAGGGCCTCCAGAGGATGCCACCATCTCTAAGATCTGCTCAGCCTGCGGGGCCAGCCCAGGCCAGAGCCAAGGCCCAGGCAGGGAGGAGGGCTTTGCTGCTCCCTGATGTCGGTGTCTCTTAACTACCCAGTGGCAGGTTCCTTTTGACACCACCTTCCAGGCACAGAAAGCCCTCAAGTGTGAGAATAAACACATGAATATAAACTCTAAGGATGAAGACCGACAGGACCAGGCCTTCCTTCAGACTTGACCTTGATGGAGAGAAGCAGAGTTTTCCAAATGGTTATTCTGAGGACTTCTGCTCCTAGAGTGCTCACTAGAAGAAAGAGTTCTATGGGAAATCCTGGGTGAAACAAAGAGGTCTCTTCAGGTTTTCTCAGAGCCTAACATCTGCGAAGATACACTGTGGATGTTTAAGTTGAGGAAAGAGCATGCAGCATTTCCTGAATTTATTCACTCATGGAGAACTTCAGGAGATTTCTGTCAACATCTCGTGGGACTAGTGTTCCATAGAACCCAATTTTGGAAACACCTCCCACAATTTCCCATGTTTCCCACGACTGCTCCTCAGTGCAAGCTCTCTGCTACCCAGTGTGCTCCAACACCACCTGCAACGCCCCCATGGGCTTGCTTGTGCTGTACCTGCCCCAAAATGCCCATCCTCTGCCCTCTGCCTTTCCACATTCTGTCCATCTTCAGACCCATCGACTCCACAGTCTTCCACAGGCCCCCCCGCAGTGGGACTGCTTTTGTCCCCTCACATAGACTGCAGCTGGCATGTGTTGTTTCTTTGTATCCCCCACAACGCAGCCCAGGCCACGCAGGGGGTGTTCCAGGAGTGCTCAGTTGATCGTTCAGGCCGTGGCAGGTACACACACTGACTACACCTATGGGAAGGCGTGAGGGACTCTCCTCCTAGCCACCTTCTCTCCTCTTCAACCCCCATGCCCACCTCATCAGGTGTAAAGCACACACACCCCCAATGGGCAAAGACATTTCTCCACTCTGGAAATTTGCTTCCTTCTTCTGCTTTTTAATATGCAGGGAGCAGGGCCAAGAGGAAAGGAAACCGTTGATCTATTTACATGCTTTCTTTCTCCCAATTGAAACCAGAGGTACTTTCTTATTTAATTATTAATGCCCGAAATCAAATAGTGCCCAATATGTTAACCTCTGTCATTCCGAATGGAGTCGGCCTAATAACCACTGTGGCACGATTGATTTTCCCTCAGTCATTGAATAAGCATATGTCTTTGGGATCCATCCTCTGAGAGAGCCTGGGGAGCCCCATTAAAGTTAATAGCCATGAGTTGTCCCCGTGTGGGGACAGCTTCTTCTTGTCTGCTCTTCATTCCACCTCAATGATGTGTCTGAGACAAGTAGAAACACTTTTTCTAAAATCAGTCTCCGAAAGGAACTGACTACTTCTGCTGAGAACCCTACCCCACTTTCAAGACGCTTACAGACACATTGGAAAGATGGAGTAAATACACGGAAAAGATGTCAGGGCAAGATGGGGCGTGATAAGTGCTGAACAGTGTGGCTAAGCTGTAAGTTACAGGTGTGTAGTGTACCTGGCACTCAGTAGGCGCCAAGCCCTGCAGGGGGAAGAGGGGGCGGGGCCTGAGCTGGACCTCATGTAGATGGTATTTGGATATGCAGAGTTGAGGAAGAAGGGGGCTGAGGGCTGGGGAGCAAGGCTGGAGGTGGGGGTGGGGGTGGAGAAAGAGCAGGAGAGAAGACTAGCCTGATCCAGGAAAGAGGTCTGGGTGAGAAAGTTGTAGATTGGGTTCAAAGAGAAAGTCTAAGGGCTGGGGGTGGCCGAGAGGAGTCATGTCTTCTATCTTCCATTGAACTTGGCCTCAGATGGGGAGCTTTGTGAATTCTGGAGCTAGGGCTGTTCAAGGCTAGAGTGTGAATCCCGGGGAGCCCCCTGCCCTGCAAGCCTTAACACATTTAGACCGTTGGTCTAAATGCCGCCTAGCTGGCTATGTCCGGTGTTCCCCCAGCCGTCTCCACTTCATGTGTGCTCATCCAAACACCCGTCACCCTCTCTGTGTCCCAGTATCCAGGTAACTCATGATCAGTGGGAGTCAGTTAAACTGTCCTGTCCAGACCTGACTCTGAGAGAAAGCGGTTTTCACAAAGGTTGAAAACGATCTCCCCAATTATAGCAATGATCCAAGTTACTTCCATGTCCCACCCCTGTCTTGTCAACATGGATCTGAAGGGGTCAGAAGAACAATGTCCTCTTGTCCAGGTAGCCTCATCCTTTGATGTTCTAAGCTTAATAAGCTTGAAGATGCAGTTGGTGTGGGGGTGGGGTTCTTTCAGGTGAATGCTACAGATTACGGGAGTGGACAAAGTAATGAGAAGGGGCCATAGAGAGAACCAAGACAAGGCATTCTCGGCAGCTGGCCTTCAGACTCCATGCCTTTAGAGTGAAGTGTCTTTATTTGATTTATTTGTGGCCTGATCAGCCTAAACCCCACCTGGAAAAAGATGCCCATCGCCAAAACAATGCCATGTCCTGGACAGGCTCTTTCTTGTCCCAGAGGTATCGCCTCCTCATTGAGGAGAATGGGTTGAAATGAACTGCAGCCCGAGTGCTGTATGGATTCATTTGTGAAGGGCGCTCTGTCAAGGTGGGATTAGATCTAGGTGGGATTAGATCTACGAGGGCTGGGGTGGGGTGAGGTGAGCAGGAGAGGGAGATGGGAGTGGCTGTGGCTTATACTCCTGGACTCTGCAAATTGAGCAGAAACACCAGAATCACTTTTCTCTTTCCTAACTGATTTTGAGAATACATTTAGCCAGGTTATTTCCAGATCTCAAGTAGAGAGAAAAACCTCATTAATCATTAATCATTAATTTGGACCCCCACAGTTATACAGAATTGGTGACAATTTGTTTATCTTTGAAGGCGCAGCTGAGAAAGAGTTTAACAAGGAAATTCTTGAGAATGGAGAGGAGAGTATTTAACCTTTCATGAAAATAGGTGCTCCATTTAGCTTCCCTCTGGGTAAAAATGGGGGGGGGGGCATGTGCAACATCCATGCGACTCTTGTCTGTCCCCCAAAAGAGTGAGTGCTTCTTTATCTCTAAACTTAGGGCCAATGGACTACAAATCCTGAAACATTTCAAGTCTGGGGCCCCTTTTCCCATGTCAAAATATTTTCTATTTTCTATCCCCAATCCCAATTAATAGAAGTTGCATCTTTTTTTTTTTTTTTTTTAGTGTGGTAATTGAGAGGAAAATCTACTCTGAATTCAGTCAAGCTCTTCATCAAATCACGATAGCATCTATGTACACATGAGGAATAGTGCCATCTTTCTGAGTCATTGTGGCCATTCAGTCTAAGCCAATGTTTTAGCATATAGGAATTCCAGGTCCCCTGGAGGTGGCTCTGGGGCCCCCTGTGCCCCACCAGGTGGGAACCCTTGGTTTTCTAAGGCTATAGGACCTCTGATTCTGGGATGCTAGGACAGGACGGAGCTGTGGTGGTCATTTCAGCCACTCCCATGTGAATGGTTCTCTGCCCTTTGTTGGGGAATGCTCAGTTTAGGGGATCAAGGGGGTTGGTGTTCTGTGTAGGCACACTTAACTCCTGTCACAGGCTGTCACTTTAGGGGCCTGGATCAAACTCGACAAGCTGCTCCCTTGAAGCCCTTCATCCCATGGTGGGAACGGTGAGAACTGACTTGCATCACTCTGGCTCTCAGGGACCTCGTATCCCGTAGGGGCAAGAGAAGCAAGGTGCAGCCTCTAGGCGGCTTGCTCGACCCGAGCGGCCTAGCAGGGTTTTCTCAGCTTAGTTCCCCTGAGGCCACATCAGGCACCATCCTTGTCTTTCTTCCTGGCAGGAAGGAGTAGAAAGAGGAGGTGAATGGGCAAAGTGCATCAAAGACGAGGGAGAAGAAAACAGAGGGAAGGTGTTGCCTTTAAAGTAGTTAAATCAGGGGTTCTTGGTCCAAGGATGGTTTCAGGGGCCTGAAGATACCCAGAAATAATAGTCAAATGTTGTATGTGGGGGCATGTTTCTGGAGAGAAGGTCTCTATCTTTCGTTAGAGTCTCAAAACAGTCCATGAGGCAAAAAGCTTTCCGAAGCCCTGGCCTGGAATTTCGGCTTTTCCCTGACTCAGGCTTCCTACTCCCCGGTTACTCAGAATTGGTGAAGTGTTACCATGTTAGTCAAAGCCTGCAAGTGTGAAATATCAAATGCTCATTATATGACGATGATGGGAAACTTCGTCTGCTTAGCCAGTCTGCTTAGCCCCTGCATGTGAGAAGTCTCAGCGCCAAACAGATGCCTGGGAAAGTGGGCTGATTAATGACACTGCCTTTTTTGCTCTCCTGCACAGGGCCCGGGATGGCGCTCTCGGTGACAGGGCTCATTGTCTTCTCCCTCCTGCAAGCCGTCCTCTCCCTGAACCCTGAGGACCCCAACGTGTGCAGCCATTGGGAGAGGTAAGATATGGGTCTCAGACAGCCAGGCACTCCCTGGGGGCATCACCTGAGCTTGGCTCTTTTGGGACAAAAGCTGAGGCAGGAGATACAGAATCTGTCCACCAAGGGCCTACAGTCTAGCTGGGGAGACAGCTCGGGTGCTGAAAGATAACAAAGCGTACAGATTCTGTGTGAGACTCAGTGTAGAGGGAGGTCAGGGTGCAGAGGCTGACTGAGCCATCTTAAAGGACGCGGTCTGATAGTCGACAGTGCGCCTGCCCCTCCCTGCACTCACACTTCCCAGCCATTTTACCGCCAAGGCAGTAGAGGCCAGAGGGGCTCGCTGCCCATCACCGCCAGGTGGGGTACCGTGAGTGACTCACTGGTCCAGATGTGTTGTTCTCCGATGCCGTGGTGGCTTTTCTGGTCTCCCAGGACTGGCAACAATGCAAAGCTTGGATGTGCAGGGTAGCCAGCGGTCTGCCCCAAGGAGGATGGGTGAGGGGGCCCTGCTGCTTTCCATCTAGTGGGAGTCTGGGGGCTGTCAGGGGAAGCGCAGCTGAGGGCTGAGTCAGAAGGGACGGCTTTGGCACTAGGTCCTGGGGGAACTGGCCGGGGCCCTGCAGACAGCCTGACTTTGAAGCACAAGGTTAAAGTATTGATTTTGGTGAGGAGAAAGACAGTGACCAGAGACCCAATCAGGAAAAACCGAATTAAACCCTGGAATTGATTGGCCGTGCTGACCAGGACGGCTCTGCCACTTAGATGTTAATAAATCAAAGGAATAAAATTAAGATGAGGGCCCAATGGGGGAAGCAGATGGTGGAGGAAGATAAGTAAGGGGGTGTTCTATGCTCCATGCCCACGAGGGGGAACGTCCCAGCCCCACGGTGGGGAAAGGCACCTCACCCAGAGCTCTGCAGGGACTGGCTGGGGAGGCAGAGGGACAGTGCCCACACAGCATGGTCCCCAGTGACTGGGCACTCAGTGGAGAGTCCCAGCAGAGCCGAGTCTGAAGCGGCAGGCACTGGGGCCCTCCTCAGTGAGGGGGGAGGAACACAAGATCTGTGATGAGCAGACCTGGGTTCATTCCCGTCTGGAGTTTTCCACCGGTTAGCTCTATGACTTTGGGGACGTCCCTGAACCACTCTGAGCTTACTTCCACCTCTGTAAAGTGAGAGGACAACGACCCCTTCCTTCCAGGCTTGTTGGAGGGTCAGGGAACCAGTTTCTGGAAAGTGCTTTGAGGACCACAAAGCTCAATGATTGCCTTTTCTCTTTGACAACTGGCTTTGTAGGAAGTGGTTATCACACTTTAATGCACACCAGCCTCACTGGGAGTGTGGATGACAAATGGAGTATCCTGGGTCCTGGCCCAAGAGATTCCGATTCCGTAGGTCTGGGGTAGAGCCTAGGAATATGCATTTTTCATAAGTTTTCTGTATTATCCCGAGGTGACTCAGGCCCCCTATCCCTTCTACTTTTGGTGATTTAAATCTTTATTTCTCAGTGGGTGAGAGAGAGATCAGGTGAAATTCCACACGCATCTCTGGTTTGCAGACTCCAGTTTCAGGAACCCCCTCTTGTCCACCTGTCCCAGTTGAGAGATGGTTGCTTCCTGCCGATGTGTGTGCTGTATCCCAGCTCCCAGAATGCTTCCTTCCCATCTACTCACCTCTGCCTTTCCCACTGCCTCCAATCAGGTGCCTCTCCTCCAGGAAGCCTTCCCTGATGGCAGGGACCACCCTGACTTCCCTTTTCTCTGAGTCCCATTTGCACCAGTGGATTAGTTCAAACTTAAACCAAACGCTGTAATTTTTTTAAACCTGCCAAACATGAATACATTTGGAATGTGAAAATCTTCTGAACCCAGTCTGCACTGAGCTGGCGTTTCAGGCTGATTGGACTATCAGCCAAATATATCATTTTGATGGAAGGACAAGGAGTTATCCTAACAGCTAAAATGAGGCCTGCGGACCCCTTGGGCTTCTCCAGCCTCTACGGAGGAGGCCTTGCAGTGGTGCCTCATGAACCAGGTGCCTCCTTGTTTTTGGCTTTTCTAACTAAGCTCTACTGCCAGTTACAGATGGATGGATCTTGTCTGTCAGTCCAGAAACATACCCTGGGCCCCAGAGACCGATTAGGGAGAATTTCCCAGCTGGATGAGTGCTTCTGGCGGGGGCCTCCTTAATGATGCCCCTCCACCATAAAACTCAGTGGAAAGACCTCCCCTGGCTAGTAAATCTCAGCTCTACAAGATTAATCTGGCCCCTCATTAGCATGTTGGCAAATGAGCATGTTAAACCGTCCAGCTATGAAACCAGAGGCACACACTTCACCCTGGAGACTTGGAGTTGGTTCAAGGTCTAGTTACCAGACTCGTTCAGTGCTCCCCTGCAGAGCCAGATCCGTCCCTGTGATACCCGCCCCACCCCCTCTGGAATCCCACTGTCCTTGTCATGTCCCAGGAAGGGGTGGGGGAGGGTGGAGGGAGCCTGAATCCCTGAGTGCTTAACAAACACGAGGAGTCCACTCTGTGTGTAGGTCTTGCTCTGTCTCCTCGGCCATGGACTGGGAGGAAATACCCCTCAGTGCCTAGCCCGAGAGGTGACTTATTGCCAATCGTGTAGTAATGATAGCCAGCATCTATTAGACACTGCACCTGTACAGCATTTTGCATGAATTACCTTGCTTTATCTTCCCACCACCATGAGGGATAGGTCCTATTACTGGCTTCCTTACTCCTCACAACGACTACATGAAGTCCCTGGTAATATGTGTCACAGATTTACAGGTGAGGGAACAGAGGCTCCTATGAGCCTTATATGCCGAAGACCATACTGCTAACGAGCGACAGGGTTCCACCTCGACCCAGAGCCCATGCACTCTTATCCATTCATTCTCCTGCCTCTAAGTGAGGTGCTCAGTAGGTGTGTCAGCGCACAGGGTCATGGCATTTCAGAGTTGCAAGGGGCTTTGGGGAAGCCAGAGCTGGGTGTGGAGCTGCCTCAGTTTCTCCAAGCCTGGAGCTAAAACAGGGCTTTGGGCCATGTCTGCATGGATGTGTACCTTGGAGGCACATCTTGCCAGGTAGAGGCTCACCAAGGGCCTTTTATACCTCCTCAGTGCTTCAGAGAAACCAATGTCCCGCCACCCGGACTCCCTCCTGGGCGTCGCTGGCTGCTCCTGGCCTCCTCTTTCTGAATTCTAGGCCTTTGACATTTCAGGCAGCAGACAGCCTGCCGTGGACTCACTCAGGGAGCTGGCCGGCCCAGCCCCCTCATGAGTAAACCAACAGTTTCCTCAGGCAAAGCAGATGGGCTTTCATAGCCTGGACCTGGCCATCTGGCGCAGGTCAGTGAGCCTTCTGGGGGAAAACACTGAATACTACCAGCCTCCATAAAAATTAATTCCTGAAATCTCAGCTGAGGTCCTCTCCCAGCCTGCACAGGAAATGGGAGTTTTTGCTTTACATCCTAGCTTGACGGTCTTTTCATACATCTTCTGCCAGGGGTGGGCAGGTGGAAAGGCTTGTTTTGGTGAAGCTGGGACCTGCTTTCCTGTGACTTCCTCCCACTGGTTCAGGTTGCCAGCTAACAGGCAGGATGACAAGGTACCACTTTGATCGGGAGGCTGGGGCATGTCCCTGATACACCCAGCTATACTAGAGGCGTCATAGGGCAGAAGGTAACTGGTGACCTTGGGGAAGTCACTGACCCTCTTTGATGCTCAGTTTCCTCATCTGTAGAATGAGGATAACAATGCCCCCTACCTTATAAAGTTGTGCCAAGATTAAAAGGGATTAAAACACTTTAACACGGGGCACTCAATATCTGTTGGCAATTACTGCTACTAGCTCTGTGACCTGGGCAAGTCACCTCTCTCTCAACCTTAGTTTCTTCATCTATAAAATGGGGCCACTTACTTCACAGAGTTTCTGCAAAGATCAGCTCCATGCAGGTGCTTTGAAAACTATAAAGATCTAAACAAGTATAAAGTATTTTAAAACTTGTTGGCTCTGCCTTCCAGAGCTACATAGGATAAACCTAGACCCTTCTTTATTCATTCTCTGTTACATGAACAAATGAACTAGAATTTCAGAAAATGAGCTGGACCAAAGGGCACTGGATTCAACCAGGGATGGGGTAGGTATGAATGCCAAGGGCATCCAGAGCAGCAGGAGGATAGAGGGGAGAGGGATGTTGGAGCCCCTGGACACTTGGCTGTGTTCTGGTTCCCCTGGGAGGGGAGACCCCATCCTGAATAGCAGCTCAGCTTCCCAAGTTCTGACCATAACTTCCGTCTCCCGTCTGGCTCTCAGCTATGCCGTGACCGTGCAGGAATCGTACGCACACCCCTTCGACCAGATCTATTACACACGATGTACAGATATCCTCAACTGGTTCAAGTGCACCAGGCACCGGTGAGTACCTCTCTCAGATGACAGGGAAAGAGTTCCAGGCCTTCAGCAATTGCCTTTGTGCCAGTTAGTAAAAGGCCCCTGTAGCAGGCGGTCCGTGTACCGCCTGTGTCCCCGTGTTTTGGTGAGCTGGGACCTGCTCTTCACCTGCTCATGAACCCCTGAGATGATCTGCTGAGGGCTTCTTTCTAGCCAGAGTTGCTGATGGGCAGGCAGGGCAGATGTGCTAGAAAATGAACGCCCTTGGGGGCACCGCTCAACCAATGACAGGTGGGAGTTGGTGGATAAATACCCCAGTTAACCTCCTCAATAGCACACGCTGAATTGTCTGCCTTTACTTCCATATCTCATTTTTTTTTTTTTCCCTCTCCGTGCTTCCTAGGATGACCTCTCAAATAAAATGCTTGTCCTTGAATCCTTGCCTCAGGCCTGCTTCTGGGAGAAAATCTCACCTAAGACAGCCCCCCTCAGAGCAGGTATAGCCCCATGCCAGGGCATCTGGCTTGGCAAACATAGTGTAGGCCAGAAGTTAGCAGCCACTCAGCATCTGAACGATGGCACACAGGAATCCTGCTCCTTTGTCTGCAACCCGCCTGCAAGTCATGAGGTGCTCCCCTGCCCCGGGAGGAGAGCGGAGAGGAAGAGAGAACATGTCTTGTTGGATGACCCTGGGCAAATCACTTTATTTTGGGATTCCAGTGTACTCATCAAACATAGAATGATCCTTGTCTTACTTACCTGCAGGGTCCAGTGAGGTCAGGGATGTGAAAATAACTTTGAAAAGTGCAGGGGAAAATAGAGGACAGTGAGGTATTGACCCAGGGAAGGTAGCATTATTATTTGAGGGGTGAAAAGCAGCAGATGAAGGGTAAGTGAGGGAGTGAGGGAGAGGCCTCCTGGAAGTCCTGTTTCATAGTTGCCGAGCATGTGTTGGTTCCACATTTCTTTTGCTTTTTCTTGTGGGCCTAGTTTTTCTTTGGGTTTCATGCAGGCATCATGGTGGGTACCATGTGGACAGGGAAGCTTGCTCTATGCTGAAAAGCTGAAGTCCTGGTAGTGTTTGAGGTTTTGTTAGTAACTTGCTATGAGATACTGATCATAGATATAGCCGCTTTAAAATCCTTGTCTGCTAATCCAGCATCTGTGTCATTCCAAAATTGGTCTTCATTGATCACCTTTTCTATTATTTAGGTAATATTTCCTAGTTTTTTTTTTTTTATGTATCTACTGATTTTAAATTATCTGTCGGGCATTATGAGCTACAGAGACTGTAGAGAGTGAATTCTGTTATATTCCTTCAGAGAGTACTGATTTGCTGTTGCTTGTTTGTTTGTTTTAGCAGCCAGTTAACTTGGCTAAATTCAATTTCCAAACTCTGAAAGTTGAATATTTTTAGTCTTAGCTAGGTTGCTTGGAACCTGTCCTCCACACACGTAATTTGGGAGCCAGAAATTTGAGCAGAGATTTTACAAAGAATATGGGGCTTTCTTCTTTGTGGCTCTCTTCTTGCTGGGGTTTTTCTTTTCAATTTCTAGTTGCTGGGTCTACCCTGGCCTTGTCCTGTGGTCCTTCACACCAGTAAGGTGGTGTGTCTTCTCTCTGAATTTCAGCCACCTGGTGTATTTATTGTTGACCGGGGCCTGCCCTTGGGCTAACCTTGCCCGGTATCATTCCATTTTTCCAATTGTATGCTTTTCTCCAGTATCCATCTTTGTTCTCTCTCTAGTGCCTTCAGGTCGTTGTTTTTTTCATATTTTCCCCAAATTGTATGCCTGCAGGAGGGTTGGTCCAATAGAAGCTACTCAGCCATTACTGCATCGCCTTCCTCTAGCTCTTGACTATGAAATTAGGAGGTGGAACCAAATGCGCCCTCCCCACTTCCCCAGTTGTGCCAAGTTAGCTGCCTGTGGCCCTGGTCAAAGGTGGAAGAAATAGAAGTCCTGATGTCTCCATGAGCCTGCCAGGCCCTGTGTCAGAGCCAAGTTTGCTCTGAGGCGTGGCTTTGTTGGGTACTTGAAGGCTGGGACTGCCGTCCATCACAGCTGGGGAAAGGTGAGTGAATGGCTGCTTATTAAAATAGGCTGCATTCCTGGAACATGAATTATTTTGCTAAGTTATTGAGTCGCCTTACAGGCGACTGATGCCCTGGAGGGTGTGTGCTGACAGCCGCACCATCAGTCTGCCTCCGTGTGGAATGGCTTGTTGGAATGCAACATCCTTCTCCTGACAGAAGCCTGGCTCCCAGCTCCTTCCCTCTCCTGCTTCCCACCCCAGTGCTGGGAGCAAGCAAGCATGGGGAAACCAGCGCAGTAGGAATAGCTCTCTCCCGAAGGCTTTAATGATGCCAAGACCACCTCTCCATTGGAGGGCTTGGGGAGAACCCTGTTTAGTGGGAGGAATGAACTGGATGACCTCTGAGTCAACTCCAAGTTGTTCTTTATCTGAGAGGCTTATTCCACCCTTGGAATTGCCAGGAGCTGCCTTCCTGTGCCAGGGAAGTAGCTTCACTTTGAAGCTGGCTTACCTTGCATTACGGGTTTTTGACAAAGTAGAACGACCTTAGTTTACAACATCCTCAAATATCACAGATTTCTCTAGAGTCTGCCCTGTCATTTGTCATAAAGCGAGGGCTTTAAGGACCAGGAGACTGTGCAGTAAGACTCCCTTCCCAAGTTGGCCTGACCTTCCATGGAAAGCAGGTTGTCAGCATCTCCAAGGACCAACCTCTGCTGCTTTGCCTGCTGAGGTGGGGTCCGCAGGGCAGGCTCTCCTGGGGTGCTGGTGGAGAAGAGAGAGAGTTCTGGATTCAAGGCGTGAGGACTTGGGCTTGAGTCCTAGTTACATGTCATGACCTTGGGAAGTTACTTCCTCTCTAGTCTTTAATGGCCATTTCACATCCTTCATTTTGACCCCATGTATGAGGAAGGGACTTTGCCTATCAATACCCCATTCTGACTCCTTCCTGAGGACTCAGTCCTCACACCGTCCATTTCCCTTACTGTATTCTTTCACTACAACCATCCCGTAAGCCCAGCAAGCTGCTCTGTGGGAACTGGCACAGGGCACAGGGCAGTAGGTTAAGCCTAGTGGCTTTGAAATCAGACTGACGTGGGTTTAAATCCTGGCTCAAAAACTACTTAGCTGTGTGACCTCGAGCAAGTCATCAACAAAGTGGAGGGGGATACACAAAATTACATAATGATAAAAACTCTAAAAACGAAATAAAATAAGGGGGCATAATGATGCTACCTGCCTCCAGGAGGGAATGGAATGAGATTTTGCCTGTGAATCTCTCTGACGCAGAGCCAAGTCTCAACGTCCATGTCAACATAAGAACTGGAACCGAGGTTGACTCCGTCCAGAGCTTCTCCTGCTCTCTGGCACTGCTTCTCCCTCGGCAGTGCCAGGGGTCGGTTCTGAGCCTTTCCAGGGATTGCAGGTGAAGAAGCTCTTCCCCAGGAGGTGTTCTGTTTGGTGTGGAGGAGATTAATCCACCTGTGGGACTGAGTCAGACTCAGAGAGCGCTTGGCTGACTCTGCTGCGGTTCTCCAAGGGGAGGGACCGGTTCCCAGCCTCCGTAAGCGGTCTGCTCGTTGGGGTGGTGTTGGTAGGCAGAGAAAGTCTCAGAGCCCCAGTCCCATCCAAGTCACCCCATGGGCTCCTCCAGCCCAGGTCCTGGAGGTTCTAAGGAGAAGCCCCCAGTTGCCCTCCACAGTGTCCCCCCAGAAAGTATTTTTTGCAAGCCTTCTAAGTGTCACTGAAGAGAGTAGGGAAAAGTCAGTCTGGGTAGCAAACGCCACATCGTTAATGCATTCAGCATCACAACAGCCCAGATCCCGCCATTGATTGTTCTTTATTATGTTCCTTCATATTTGAAGCCACCATGCATTTTAAAGTAATTATTGAATGGCATCCTCAATATAGCTTTAACACAACTGTCATTCTAACAGGAGTGATTGATTCTCAATACTGTGACGTGTCTCTCTCCCTGTGCCTTAGGATCAGCTATAAGACGGCGTATCGGCGTGGCCTCCGGACCATGTACCGGCGGAGGTCCCAGTGCTGCCCTGGTTACTACGAGAATGGAGACTTCTGCATACGTATGTAGGGGTTGCCTCTGTTCTGGTCCCAGTGGGGGTGGGAGGGGATGGGCAGGGAGGGGAACCGAGGGGATGAGAGGTAGGGCTGTCCTCCAGGCCTGGATCGCAGGCCTCAGTTGTCTCAAGGCCTCAAGATGTCCCTGCCTGCTGCCAGCTTTGAGGAGACCTGGGTCTGGTGCAAATATATTAGCACAGATTTGTCCATCAGATTGACCTTCTAAGAGGATGGATGACAGCAAGTCCGTCTAGGCTTTGATGGGGTCAGGAGAGAAGTGTACGCTTCTGGAGGGGGTGCTCTGGGAAGCAATGGGGAAGAAGTGCTAAGTGCTTGGCACAGAGCTGAGGCCATGGTAGGTGCTCAAGAGGCGTTGCTGGATGGAAGGAGAGCGAAATGGATAGATGGGTGCATGGATGGATGGATAGATGGAAGTATAGAAGAGAAGAAGGAAGGCAGGCTGGATTGTTGGATGGCAAAATCGCCGTACCTAGAAGGAGGATTGCAAGAGTAAGACAGATCACAAGGGACCAGTTCCAGGAAGTGGGAAGATTTCCACAGAGGACTGCAAGACAACAAAGAAAAAGTAGGCTCACAGGAGACACTTGCTACCTCTGTCCCTATTTGTCTGCTGTCAAAACTGAAGCCTTAGTGTCCCCAGAGAGACAAGGGCTGAGTTGCTGGCAGCTGCAGGCCCTCTGGGGGAGGTGCAGTGGGGTGCAGTGGGAGGTACCCAGCAGCAGGAGCCTGCAGGTCAGTACCCTGGTCTCAGCTTCCCAGGCAGGTGGCTTTAACCTCTCTGGGAGAATGGTTTAGGGCTCTGTTAGAGTCTAACGAACTCTTTCTCCACTCACCTCTGACCAGTGGAATGGGGCCAGTTTAGGACTTTCTAGAAGGTTTCCTCGAACTGAAGAAGAGTGTCAGAGAAGCTGGGAGCCCCCATTTAATGACAGAGGAAAATCAACCCCCACAGCTTCTGCCTCTGCATTTGGAGGCCGATTTGAAGAGTAGTTTTCCTTGTTAGTATTCTCCGTGCCATCTGGGTGGGTAGAGCGAACCAGCACCAGAGAGAGAATTTGGGCAGAGTGGGCGTGTTGATGTTGGGAACGAAATGACAATTTTCTCCTACTGTTGTTACATCTCCTCTAATGCTGGAGAAGCTCGATTCTAATTGCATTATAGGAATGAATGAAAAATGTTCCAGCAAATAGGGTCAATACTGATGGTTTTATAGGAAAAACACAAAGATACTCACCTAAAGCAAACTTAAAAAGCTGTTTCTCAAAAAATAGGGCAGAGAACTGGGATGAGAGAAGGTTTTGGTCAATGCCTCACCTGGGATGTGGTTATTATGGGGACCTGGGTGGAGAAGCGAGGTCAGGACTAAGGCTTTACTGCTGCCGCTCTCTCCGCCTGCCTGGCTAAGTTAGGTGAGGGTCAGGCCGGCAGCAGGACAGAGGAGTCATAAAGCCCAAGCAGGATGGAGGCGAACAGCCCTTCTGAGCTCAGGGTGCAGTAATGGCCTCAGGAATGTTATAAAGGGAGTTCGGATGTCTGCATGTGGGCAACGGAAACAGATGAGCACCTTCCGTTTCTAATTTCCATTATTGGATGTTGGTCAAGCTCTTGGAAAATGAAGAGCAGGGCAGAAGCGCTAAGCGCCCTGATTGCACAGGCGTGGTCTTGCTGACTGGAAAGGCAGCTCATAACGTCCCACCTACTCCTTATGTAACCTCCAAGCAGTGCCTGCCGAGCTGGTGGCCATAGGCCAGTCCATCCCAGGAAGCCAAGCTCAAAAAGCCACTTTCCGGACTGAAGGCTTTCCCTAGGAGGGGACAGGAGAGTTTCAGCAGTAAGACGGGGCATTGTGGCATGCTGGGTACTGGTAGTGATGACACAGAGGGGCGAGAGTCATACAGGCCTCGGCTGAATCTCGGCTCTGCCACTCTCAGCTTCCTCCTCTTTATTCTCATCACCATTTCCTGCAGAGTCCACAGCACTTGCCAGGCACCATTTTGATCCCTTTATATACATCAGCTCAGCGCCTCACAATAGTCCTATGGGGTAGAGACCCTTATTTCTCCCAATTTACAGATGGGGAAAACTGAGTCACAGAGTGATTAAATAACTTCACCAAGATTACCACTTTCTAGTGGTCAAGTTACTTAATTGTCTGTGACGTAGCTAGAGAGTGGTGGAACTGGAACTTGAACCCAGGCTGTCTGGCTCCAGAGTCTGCTCTAAACCATTTGAACTAGGCAAGGTGTCACCTCCCTGATCCTGACTTTCTATTCATGCAAAATAGAGATAGTAATACCTACGTCACCCAGGCACAGGGTAGGGACTTAATAAACATTATCTCCCTCCTCCATGCCTTTGGGTCTTAACATTTGTTCACTCTTGGCTTTTATTTTAATCTCTCAGCGATCCATGGACCTTGTCCCTGGGGAAATGCACACTACCTATAAAAATCTACACATACACATGGCTCTTTGCACACAATTTCAGTGGGTTCATGGATCTTTTGAAACCCTTACAGGGTCTTTGGATCCGTGATAAGTAGTTTCTGCCATATGCTCATGTTTATCCTTTCAGCTTATCCTGGTTTTCTTCCTATTACGCAAATACTGGAGATATAGATGCAAATGAGAGGTGGTTACTGCCTGGAGGAGCTTACAGCTTAGTGGGAGGCGCTGGTCTGGTACACAGATGCGTGCAACAGAATGTTGTGGATGCTTTGACAGACATCTTTATAAAGTAGGGTGGGATACAGAGGAGAGGCTGTCTTTTTAGCCATGGCCTCTTAGCGAGTGTTCATGAGAAATCAGCTACAGACAGAAAAGTGAAGGCGATGCCCTGGAAGGGGGTTTCACCCCTATAGTCACTAAACGCCTACTGCGGCCCACCCCCAGCGCTGTCCTACCGGATAGAAGAGAAGTGTCAGAAATAGCTCCTGCCCTTGTGCAACGTGCAGTCTTGTTGGGAAGGCAAGCCTAGTGCATAACACACCATTAGATAACAGCCCGGAGAGAATGTGAGAAAGACGAGACTGAGGCCAGGTAAGCTCAGGCAGAAGAGAATGCTGGGACCCCTCAGGCGGCTTTGGGGGTTTGAGCTGGATGGAAGGACATCTCTGGAGGTGGGTGGGAGAAAGAAGCCCATTCAGCAAAGACAGGAGCTGGGCCTGCGCGTGGTGGGGAGTGAGGCCGCTGGCCCAAGCACAGTGGGCAGATCTGGGCTGGGAGAAGGGGAGTTGAGGCTGGCTGGGTGAGGTAATTATTAATTCCCTAGGGCTGCCCTTACAAAGCACCACAGCCTGGGTGACCTCAACAGCAGGAGTGTACTGTCTCACAGTTCCTGAGGCTAGAATGGAAGTCTGAGATCGAAGTGTCGGCAGCCTTGGTTCCTTCTGAGGGTTGTGACAGAAGATCTGTTCCAGGCCTCTCTCCTAGCTTCCGGTAGTTCTTTAGTTTGTGGCAACATACCTCCATTCTTCAAATGCATTTTCCCCATATGGGTGTCAGTCTCTAATTGTTCCCTTTTTATAAAGACACCGGTCCTATTAGATGAGGGCCCACCCTAACGACCTCATTTTAACTAGCTCCCAATAAGGTCTCATTCTGCAGTCCTGGGGACTTAGGACTTCCACATATGAATTTGAGGAGGACAGATTAACCTATGACAGGTGGGTGTCAGCCATTATCAGCACTCTCTTGTTCCTGCCCACTGTGATGGGAGAACAAGGAGGGGGAACCAGCCAGCCCCCCATGGGCTTTGTCCACTGTCTGTGAGAGAATGGAGACCCAGGGTCGGGGAACGTGTGAGAGGGAGAAATGGTGAGGGTGAAGGATTGTGCTCAGCGTGCTGATGCCAGACGAGAAGCTTGTAAACCCTGGAGCATTCAGGACCTGAAGCCCTGCAGCCCTGCCCTTCCTGCCCCCTCCCTGCCCACCGTGGAGGCCAGAGAAACTCCAAGTTCACCAGAGCCAGGTGAGAACCCATGAGACGTTGAGAGTTCTCAGGACCCTGCACAAGAATATCCCCCTTGACCTGGGAAGAGGCAGGGGACGTTGGCCTCCCTCCAAAGCCACCTTCCCGGAGCCTTGTTTCTAGGCACGTGGTAGAAGAACATTTCCTGGGGAGTGAAAGCCTTGGCTGACTCTGCCACTAACTTGCTGTGCAATCTTGGCCAAGTCCCTTTGCCTCTTTGGTTCCACTGTGGCATAAGATGGCTCATCTCTGTGCATGGAAGGAGGAAAGATGAAACAATGAGTGAGAAGATCCTGGAAAGCACAAACCCTAATACAGATGCAAGTGGCACTGTTTTTCTCCTCTTATTTCCTCTGCCCCAGAACAGCCAATCCTCATCCCAGAGCCCTTGGTAGCCCTTCTAGAAGAATCCACACCAGAGCTACCCTCCCCCTTCCATTATTTACAGATACAGCTGATTCCCCCCACCCCAATCCCCCAGGCATCACATGTTTCCGGAGAATCACTGGGCACAAGCACATTTCCTTCTTTCTCCTGTCTTGTGAGACAAGGCAGTGGGTATCTTTACTGCTGCAGGTGGAGCTTATTTTAAGTCATGTGGTGAGGTTTGAGGCATTTTGGGAAGCTCTGTTCTTTGAAAATATTAGCGTGTATCAGACTGGGTAGGCTGGGTTATGCTGCAGTAACAAACAACACCCAAATCCCAGTGGATTAAAACACTTTTATTTCTTGTTCATGTTTCATGTCCATTGTGGGCTAGCTAGGACCTGCTACTTGTCACTGTCTCCCACGGACCCCGGCCAGTGGAGAAGCAACTCTCTACAATGTTTCTGGTGCCATGGTAGAGACAAGTGGGTTCTGGGGTCTTGAAGGCAGAGGGCCAGAGTGTTTCGTGAGCAGTATTAGCGCTTATCCCAAGTGCTGTATAGATTCCACAGTAATCACAATTCACAATCCATTCAAATGTTCTGTTGAGCACTTGATAACTTAATATCAGCCTCCCCCCACATTCCCGGTTCAAGCTGTTGTTTCTCCATCAGCAGCAGGGCAGCATAGCAACCCCTGGCAGCCCATCGCAGCCCATCGCAGCCCATGGCAGCCACACTGACCTCCGGCTAGGGAGAGCCGTTGTTCACAATCTTAGCTGTGGAGGGTGCAGCTCACTGGCCCATGTGGGAATCGAACTGGCAACCTTGGCATTAGGGGCATGGCGCTCCAACCACCTGAGTCACTGGGCTGGGCCGGCTTCATTCTTCTTGAAGGGTTTCTCTAATAGTTCTTTCTGGGAGAGTCTACAAGTCATCAACTCCCTTATGCTTTACTTCTCTGAAAATGCCTTTATTTTGCCCTACTCTTGAATGATGGTTTAGCTGCCTATGAAATTCCAGTTTTTGGTCATTTTCTTTTAGCAGTTTGAGTTTTTCCATAGTGTTCTGGACTTCATCGTTGCAGCGCTATGCAGTTTCCCTAGGATTTGACTTATGTAGAGTTATTTTTATTCACACTATTTGCTTCTCAGAGGTACACGTCTTCCTCAAACTAAGGATTCATGTCTTTTATTAGTTCTGGAAAATTCTCAGCCATTTCTCTTCAAATATCCCTTTTCCTTCACCCTTCGCAGTTTTCTCCTATTGGAGTACTCCTATTGGAGTACCAAAATGTTGGACTCTCACTCCATCTTCTATCTCTCCTAGGCGCTCATTATTCATCTCTTTATCTCTCTATGCCATATCTTGGACATCTTCCTCAGGTCCATTTTTCAAATCCTTTGGCTCTGCTAATTAACCTGTCTGCTGAAGTCTTAATTTCAATGACGACATATTTCGTTTCTAGTTCTATTGGTTCTTTTTCAAAGATGCATTTTTTTTTTCTGTAGAGTCCTATTCGTTCATTATGAAGTCTAATCCTTTTTTTTTTGGTTTAATGATTTTAAACAGATTTCTTTTATAATCTCTTTCAGACAGTTCTATCTTGAGCTATGTAGTTCTATTAGCTCAAGTTCCTAGAGTATCCTATTTTGGGGGACTGCTGATTCTCCCTTATGATACATTATTTCCTCATATAGGTTTGTGTTATTTTTCTTTTCTCTCTCTATCTCTCTTTTTTCCCCCTGTGAACTATTTAGCCTTTTTTCCCTTCCCCCATGCCCTGACTTATGCAAGAGCCCTACACACACACTAGTTTTGCATTTTCTTATGAGGCACACTAATAGTTTTCCCTGGCTCACAGCCAGTCTTTGCATAGCTAACTTGGTTTGGGATTCCATGTTGTGTGTGATGAAGACTAAGATTTTTTTTCTTTAAAAAAAATTGATGTGAAATTCACATAATATTAACCATTTTGAAGCGTACAATTCAGTGGCATTTAGTGCATTCACAATGTTGTGCAACCATCACCTCTATCTAGTTCTGAAACATTTTCAGCACCCCTGAAGGACACCCTGTACCCAGTAAGCAGTCACTCCCTACCCCCCACTCCTGTTTTTTTTTGTTTCTTGTGGGAGACATTTCTCCTCATCCAGAATCCCTTGCTTTTGTTTCCTCTAAGCTGGTGGGCAGCATTTTCAAGTTTCCTCTACATGGTGCCGGGAACTCCCAAGGCCAAGTCCGCCCCTGTGTGTGTGTTAAACCCCCAGGCTGGGCGGGGGCCAGGGGCAGAGGCCAGCCAGACCTGATGTTCCCTGGGCCCCTTTTGCTTCAGCATCTGACCTCCTATAACTCGTAGGAACCACTTAGAGACTTGCCTTTCCTTCATTAGAGCTCAGCTATGTATTTTAAAAATATTCTTATTGTATTTTGGGAGCATTCTTGTAGCACGAGGGTCCTACGTTAGCCCTTTCTGCCATGTCACTGAAACTGCCCAGTTTTATAGAGTGGTGGAGTGGGGGTGGGGGCGCTTTATAGCCAGACCCTGTGACATTTAATTTAGTGCTTTCTTGTTCTGATTGCTGGCTTCCAACAACAACAATAGTTAAACAATAGTGTAGGGTCTTGTAGTTTTCCCATACAGTATATCACGTGCTCTTCACAGACTGGAGAAGGAGTATTACTGTTACTGTCCTTGTACAGCAGAGGACACACAAGCTGGGTGAGGCTAAGAGACTTACCCACATGCAAAAGTGCAGCCCAGGAATTGACATCAGAGCAACTTCAGGTCCTGTGCTTTCCCGTCTTACAGTGGGTTTTCTCTTGGCAGGAGGGACCTGTGGCCAGAAAAGAGAAATGGGGTCAGACAAGAGGGCAGGTGAAGAGGTTTGTAGAGTGAGGAAGGGACTGAAGATAAGCTGGTTTTATTTCAAAATTTTGCTAAAGTGGGTCCCTGTAGGCGCCAGGACCAAGGTAGCAAGTGGAGGATTGCTGTGTGTGTGCACGGGCGCGTGTGCACGCACTTGCAGACCTGCAGGTTCTGTCCGGGAGGCTCCCCAGGGAATCCTGCCTGCTGCCATCACCAGAAACAGTGCTGACGCTGTCCCTTGCGTCACCAGCACCTGGTGCTGAGCTTTGCTGCCTAGAACAACATCCATCCTTCCATCTGACCATCCTTTCATCAACATTTTTTAGATACCCATGCCTTGAAGGCACTGCTGAGTCCTGGGGATAGAGAAATGAATAAGAAGCATTTAGTTTAGTGGGAAAAATGTGAGGTTTGGTTAAACTTAAAAAAAAAATCCAACATAGTGTGATCGGCACACTTTTAATAAGCAGGCAAGAAAACAGAGGGTGTCACCGGGCTAGTGGTAGGGAGGGAATGACCGGCTAGCCACCCCGACAGGACCTCACTGAGTGGCTCAAGGTGGTGCAGCCACCGGGATCTGGTCCCCAGTCTTGTGGGCTTAGAACATTCACGTAGGATACCCCGAGTGGCTGAGCTCTAGTGAGTCACACTGACCAAACTCATAAAATACTGATGCTTAGCCCTGGGGCCAATGGATTCATTGACAATGAGAAATATAACTACCAAAGTTTTGCTCTTGTCCACTTGTTAGTGCTTTTCAGGCCCTCAAGAATTAATTGTTGAATAAGTGAATTCATGGTCCGGGCCCCTCCAAGGCCCAGTGGGTTCCCTGGACACCGCTCCTGTGAGCACTTATTTCAGATCCCTCCTGTTTCACTCCAGAGCCCCACCTGTTTGGGAGCAGTGGTGCCGTGCTCTGTGCACCCACAGCTTGTGGGCCCCTCCATCACTCTGCCCCATGGGCTGCGATGCTGCCTCACTTGTCTGGCTTTCCCACTCCAAAGCGAGTTCCTGAAGCAGAGGGGTATCTTCTACCTGGGTTATTCCCAGGGCCAGGCATTGAGTGCTGAATAATTACTGATCACGTGAGTGTGAGAGAGAATGGAGGAAAGAGACTCATACCCCAAATACTGAGACACCTCCTAAGGAGAAGCAGCTAACTCTGTCTGGGGAATTGAAGGGCAGGGGGATCAAAGAAGACTCCTTGAAGGAGGTTAGTTTTGAGCAAAGTCTGAACGGTAAGTAGGAACTTGCCAGGAGGACAAGAGACAGGCAGTGGTTAAGAACGAGCGTGAGTTTGAAGGCTTTTCTTCATGTGAGCTTGAGCATGTTATTTCACCTCTCTCTACCTCGGTTTCCTCAGCTGTAAAATAAGATGGGGCTGTATGGGGTACCTGCCCCTTTGGGCTGTCATGTGTTTCCACAAAGGAAGTGTTTGGTACAGGGCCAGGTACATAGTAAGAACTTGGTTATTGATAGCCACTGCTGTTTGTGTTATTTTGTGAGAGAGGACATTCTCTCTCAGAGGGGACAGCATGAGCATAGAGGAGAGGTGGGCAAGAGCAGATAGAATCAGGACACTGTCATCAAGCCGCTGTGGCTGGAGCACAGTAAGAATGGGGGAGAAAATAGGGGAAGGGGCTGGGCTGGGGCTTGGGCTGGACGCCCAGCACCACACGAAGAAGGCTGGATAGTCTCAGAAGGTCATTGAAGGGTTTCAGCAGCCAGTGACATGCTCACGGTGGTGTCACAGAGCCTTCGCTCTGGGGACAACTGCATGGAGGACTGTCAAGGGGTGAAAGACAACTTAGGAGATGTGTGCATGGATGGGTGAGCGATGGACGTCTGTGCTAGGCACCTCAGCCAAGGGGAGAGAGGAGATCTGGGGTCTGGCTGGCTGCGTTTGCTGACCTAGTCCTAAACCTCTCTGCGAGGCCTTCCGCAAGTGCCAGCAGGGTCCTGGGTGCTGACGCAGCCATGGAGGGATCTTGGCTCTGCTTCTTAATTACCAGCTGCAGCTGTAATTAAACCTCTGCTATCCAGACTGGGCAGCCTCTGAGGAGAAGCCTTTATTAGTGTCAGAGTAGTCAGGCATTACATAAGTCCCCTTCCTGGGTGTCCTGGGCCAGGTAAAGACTGTGAAGGTACTGACCTGTCCCCAGCCTAACTCCTCATTTCTTTATGGAAATTTCCCAAAGGCCCCCGGTTTCCATCTTCTGAATTCCAACAATCCCGTAGGTGCTGGGAGAGGGGCAGGAGTGGTAACCACTTACCAACCAAAATCGAAGTGTTTTAATATTTTAACATTGAACAGTACCATTCTCCCAGTCTAAGTCTTGGCCTGAACTGGAGTGCCTGAGTCTCATTTGACCTGGAGATGTGATGTGTCCAGGCCTCTGAGGAAGGGGCATGCCAGCTGGAGTGTCTGGCTGTATGTGTGTGTGTGGATGGCGTTGTACATCTGCATGCGTAGACGTTACTCCCAACCCACGAGAGGGGTGTCTGTGTGGCATGCAATACCAGACAATGTGAAGGTCAAAAGCACAGACCCTAGAGCCAGACTGCGCATCGGGCCTGTGTGACAGTGGGCAAATTACTTAGCTTCTCTGTGCCTCAGTGTCCTCAATTAGAAAATGTGGTAGCAGTGGTACCTTCTACACGGAGTTGTTGTGAGGATTGAGTGTATGTAAATCAAAGAGCTATGGACGTATCAGCTTTTATTATTACATATGCCCAGGTAGTGTGCTCATGAGTGCTAGGTTTCGCTGTGTGTGAAGAGCACCCCCATTACATGTTGTGTGTACACATGCATGTTCTCTGTGTGTGTATACTAGCTATATGTATATGTTGCATGTCTGCCCATGAAAAGTGTCCTCATAACCTGCGTACTGCGTGTATATCTCAATGCTGTGTATTTAGAGTTTGTGTGTTCACGTCTCCCTCGGGTCTCCTGAGAGTCACCTTTCCCATCACCCTTTCCCACTTCTCTTTCTCCTTTTCAAGCAGCTAAACTGTCACCAAGGGAACCAGAATTGGCTCTGTGCTCCGGATGGGGTGGGAAAGAGGAGTCAAATGACAATTAATTTCATCCCTGGGATGGAAGCAGGTCTAGAACCAAGGGCAAAAGCCAGGGAGTCCTTCTCCTGGCCCTGGCCAAAGAATTGTCCCTCTGGCCACCTTTACCCTGGGCTGAGCTGAGGGGAAAGAAAGAGAAAGTCCCAAATCTGGGAGCCAGGGGGGCCCCAACTTAAAGGCAGCCCCCATCCCTTTGGTGTGGCCAGGTGAAAGAACCAAGGCCTTGGACTCTGTTTATCTACTAGGTTCATCCACTAAACAAACTGTGGAAGCCTGATAGTAAATCAGCAGTGAGTGTGATTTAGAGGGCTCTTTGTTTGTTTGCTCAGCTAAGCTTTTGGCAAGGTAAACGCATCAACTGCAGAAAATCTCTTTGAAACAGCCACGGGGTTCAAACGCCCTTCAGTCCTCCATAAAGGATTCTCCAAATTATATGGACTAGATTGGTATCTCTATTACATAAAACCATTTCAATGCCTGCTTGGGGCTTTGAGAATGAAGTCACCAGACAGACCTTTTGTTGCCCGACCCCGCCAGCACATGGTAATTGAAGATTTCCCTTTAAAAGTGTGTCAGGTGGAAAGAGCTCCTAATTTACTAAGTGGAGGGGCCTTTGTTAGGGAGACTGATGCTTTGTTCTGCCTGTCCCTTTTAATCTTGTTTTTGTACAATGGACTTACATAAAGCATTACCAGACAATTTGATTCTGGGGAAGCAAGGGCCAGGCCTTGCAGAAGGAAGCTCTCTTCTGTCTGCCTCTCTTTCCTCCTCCTCTTGCTTTTCCCTTCTCTCTTCTGGGCTTTTTCCTCTATCTGTAAGGCAGGCACAAGCCCTGGGACAAACTCTGTGGCTTCATGGCGGCAGCCACCCTTGTCTTTTACTAATCAGAACACACAGTCCTCCTTTGTAACTGCCTCTCTAACATGGAAACCCAGAGGCAAGATCCAGGCTGGGGGCTACGTTGGCCGTGGGTTGCTGGGCTGGAATCTAGCTGAGGTCTTTAGCCCCAAAGTCCAATGCCATCTGGCGCCTGGTGGGATGGTTTTGGTTGCAGGGGCTCCACTTCCCAGGGCACTAAGCAGCATTTGTTGTCTATGAGTCCTCCCCCACATGGCTTCTAGCTCT